>NC_089980.1:75685500-76310500 GCF_036417845.1 Apteryx mantelli
GACAAAACATAATTACAGTTGCAGAATCAAGTCCTTAAGTCAGCTATTGTATAAGGAAGACTTGAGCAATTTTACAGCTATGCTGCAGGCATATGATAAAAGCAGGTTTTCATGAGGCTGACGGAAACCACTTGCCCCTGTTCGTCCTGGAGCACAGGCCATTGCTATAGCTGTTGCAGCAACGGTAGTGTGCTGCATCCTGAATTTCTAGTGGTAACAACATTTGTAACGGGAAGGCAGATTTCACCAACTGATAGTATACTTACTTGGATAGGGTACACGCTTGTCTAAAATCAGGCTGTTAGACCTAAGTTTTTATTACTGAATACTGCTGAGTAAGTAGCCTGTAAGAGGGACTTGGGATCAACTTTTGGCCAGGAATTAAAACATCCACTTCTTTTGGAGGTGATCCCACACTTTTTTTTTTTTCCCTGCATGGTGATGGATGGTTTCTTTCTGTGAAGGACTGAGCATCTTATTTACAGCTCCCACCACCCATTAGTTAGTGCAGTTGGTGGTCTCAGCAATTTGGAGAATCAGAATGATAATTTGTTCAGAAAAACCTGGACAGAGAATCAGCTGCAACTCAGGCCACTGCAATGAGTGTAAGTCAAGTTCTTTTATGGACTATTTTTCTGTTCATTGTATTTCTGAGATACAAGCATGCAGTAACTTCCCATCTTTTATTATCTGTTGGAGATATGAACAAAAAAACTGCATGCCTTCAGCTATAAACCATGTCTCTGGAGGACTACATTTTTAGATGAAAATACTAACTTTTAGCAGCTGAGAAACTTCTCTGCTTTTGGATCGTGTTGGTATATTTAAGAGATGTAGCCACCTTATTCTCAAACTCCAACAGCCCCAAACTCATTCATTCTTTTAATACTGTACTGACAAGCCCTGCAAAGTCTTCCAGTGTTATAATGTGCCCCAAACATCTTTTGTCATGATGATTTCTAGGCCAAAGGTGTTAAAATGCATAGTACTCATTTGTACCTACAGAAAATGAAACTGTACTTGCTAAGTGACTAAATTTTGTGATATGCATTATCTTTGTCTTACAGCATTTCCCAGGCATTAGCAAGGTGCTATGTGTAGATATGCAAAAGGAGAATTGCAGCCCCATTGTAACAAAAAATTAATACTTTCTAACTTTTTTTAAGAAAAAAGGCATGGAAGGCACTAATGATAAGTGTGGAACTCCAGTGACTCAGAGATCTACCTTGGTGAATTTCATCTGTGCCAAGTAAATGGTGTAATTTTAATGAGTTGATTTTAAAAGCAGTCATTCCCTTTGTAATTTTAACCATTTTAGCATGCCTTAGCTAATTGTACATTTGCTGTTTTGTGCACAAGTCTGCAACCATTAGCAATGAATATTCAGCACATGACACCACCATGTTTCAGTGTGTTCAAAGAAAGGTGAATGATCTGTCAACATTTTTAATCTCTGAATCTAACATGGTCCAGTCACACAGAAAGGGAATTGCTACGTGTATGGCAGTCTGCTGTTTGTTGTTGTTGGGGGGGTTGTGTGTGTGTGTGTTTAACAGCATGCCTTGTGGAAGGTCTAGGTTGCCTTTGGAGAAGAGTCTCTGGACTTAGAAGCAAAGGTCTAGGATTCCTGAAACCCTAGCTGTCATAGGCGTTATGTGTTTTGACTGAAAGTGCTGCATCCGAGGTTCAGTTGCACCCGTTTGTAAGATGGAAGTAATGATCCAAATTTTCTGCTGGTGGCAGTGTTGTAACAGAGCTTGGGTAGTTTTAGTCAGCAGAACAGCTGACCCAATGAAACTTAAACTAACATTATGCTGTATGTTGTATGGCGAACAACCTTGGGCCCTCATATACACCTTTGATGGAGTGTATTGATACACACACAAACATTTAAATGAACAAATTCAGGCATTTCATGTGGTTTAAGCTGTACTACTTATCTCTATGTACCACAAGTCACATTCATTTCATGATCCTTAGGAAGTTAAGTGAGGCTTCTAAGTGAGGACTGCACTTTTCTCATATTCCCTCCAAAATCAACAGTGGCAGGTATTTCTGGAAGGCAGTTTGGATTTTAAGCAGGAGTAAGTGGGAGGTGCCTGTTCCTCCCCCAAAAGGTTTTAAAACCTTAGTCTGTGCCTTTCTTCTGTACACTTCTAATAAGAAGCCTATCAAAATAATAAAAACAAGACTCTTGTACAGCTTTGCACCTCCAGTGAAAAAAAACTAAAATGGAGGACACTGCTCAGAAAAGAGCTTTGGATGATGATCCTAATTAGGCATCTCACCTGAGGTACCAAAAGTTAGGTGAGGTGAATCTTGGCCCCTGGCCCATCTGCACTCAGCTAAGAAGTGAGCTGAAATATTCCACTGCATTACTCTTCTATTTTCCTGTAGCACCAGCTCTACAGATGTTTATGTGATACCATGTGGCTATAGTTATCCCTTGCAGAGCTAGTAGGATGGCTTAAAGATGGTTCCTGACACACCCCACATTTACAGTTTCTGATACTAAGACCAACATATAAAGACTAGGATAAAATTTTCCATGCTGGCTGGAACTGTCTGTGGAAAGTTTCTGCAAAATGCTTCCAAAATGAGAGCAGAAAAAAAAATTGTTTTGCTATTTGAAAAAGAAAACTTTAAACAGTGCAGAAGATGCATTGCATTTATGTTTTGATTCAGATACAATCTGGCCAGTGGATTGCTTTATCGTCAGGTAAGGCACCAGATGACAGCTTTCTTCAAGTAACCAAATTTTAATAGTTTGTTGGCTTTTCTGTGAAGATATGGGTGCTACAGTAATGTTACATAATCACTGCATATTTCCATTTGGTCATCTGCAGTTTTGTGAAGTAAGCTTTCCAGCTTTTGGTATTTACAAGCTCTGAAGAGACCAGGGGTCTTTTGTTTATTCAGGAGTTTCCTTCTGCTCCCATGCGGCCAAATAAAATAAAATAGAAAAAAAAAAAGTAGACTTCTCCGCTTGTCTACAGGATAGGTACAGCACCTGCAGCCTGAGTGCAAAACTTGCCTTTCACTGCCTTGCCAGAGGGCCTTTGCTCTTCTCTCAAAGGGCTGCAGTGAGGGATGAAGAAGGTAATCAGCATCCATGTCCTTTCAGTCCCTGGTCATTATACTGGGTACCTTTGCCCAAGAGTTGTGGTGCTGGCACTTTTCTGTGTGATGATTCACCTGGAACTGAGCAGGAAATCCCTTTGAGCTTTCACTGGTAGTGACAATATTTTATAGTTACTGATCTTCGAACTATAGCTATCTACAGGTGAAAGACTCCCTTTGCTGCCCAACTCACAGCCCTCTGATCACCCAGGGTTTATTCCCCTTGGAGGCATCCAGGGACCCAAGGAGGTGGCATGTGCTCGTGAAATCCAATTTAGACCAAGAGTGACATCGTGTGGTCACAGCAGTACAGAGTTCAGCTTCTTTCTGGAGGAGGAAGACAGAGTGACTGAGTACTTGGTGACACGAAGGTCTGGTAGCTCACACATCTGGGAAATGATGCCCTTCTGTGTCTGGAATATGAATTGCTTTAAGCTGCTATTAATTAAGAGGCAGCAATGATCTCATAACTCCAATTCCTCTTCCACTCAGACTTTACCTCCCAGGGAGAGAGAGTTTTCTTTCCTGAAGCTGTGCGGGTCTTCACCAAACTTTCATCAACCTATCAAAGGTTCATCAACCCTTCCTTCTGTCAGATGCATTCTCCTCTGTAACATCCCTCACTGGATCCATCGACTTTTCAGATGCATCCAGCTGACAGAACAGTTTCCAGTAGTTTATGACAGTATTGTTTATTCACTGCATAGATTTCTCAATTACTACCAAAACACTGTTTACCTACGGCCTCTCCCTAGCAGGTGGGGATAGCCATCTCAGAGCTGCACCAAATGAGCACCAATAGGCAAGAACAACATGCACCTCTTATCCATGGCCTCCTTCAATGCTTCCTTATCCGGGAAGGTCTGTTTAGTAAATGAGCTATAGCCTTGATCAATTTATTCATTAATGATCTGTTCACTGGAAGGATCTGAGAAACTCAGTATATGGTGAGTGGTCTCACACATTTACAAAGAGAAGATATCCCAACAAACAAACCACTCCTTGTGAGTGTAACATATGAAGCACACAATTCAGTGGTTTATAGGATGAAGCCTAAGCCTTCTTAGACTTCATCCTTCTTTTTCAGCACTCGTAAACATCTTTCCTTCTGCTCTTCAGAATTTATACTCATGACTGTTTTCCAGTGGTTTGATATGCTGAGATTTTCTATACTGGTCTTCTGTAGGCTAGAAAACATAATATTCCTTATAGTGATATAGTACATAGTCATACATTGTTTAAAAAATATATGGCAGGTCAGTTACCATTTTTGCTCTTCCCAGGGAAACCAACTCATTAGTTCAGGTAAATGTACACACAACTCCAAAGACAGCTCTGCAGCTAATCTCTCTCCTGTTAAAATGTATAATCTATACAGAGAAGTCTCCTGCTGAGACCTGTGCTGTATCTTTTCAGTTATACATGCTAAAAATAGCCTTTGTGTAGATTTACACAGAAGTATCTGCAGTTAATGACTGACTGTGCTGAGCTACATTGAAATAAGAAATGGAGATGATATGTGGATATAACTGCCTTTTCTGAAGGGACAAAACAACCCATTTACTTCTTTTAAGTGATGGCCACCCACAAGCTATGGGACATGCTTCATTGACTAATGGTAAAAAGGGTCTCAGATGTGACTTTTGTTTCCAGATTTGGCTCTGAAGTTTCTCAGTGCTCCAGAACTACTCAGCTTCAGGAGTCTGGCCATATTGCATAGCCTGGGTGAGAGGCCATCCTTAAATTCAAGAACCAGAGCTTGGTGCTGTGGGTACAGGCAATTGTATCCATCCATCACAGCTTACAGGTTGGTTATTTGCAGATGTATTTTAAAAATGAATTTGTAGACTTAAGTTAAACCTTGAAAGAACCATTCCTGCCCAATAAATAAGTGATTATCCAGTCACTATTATATTCAACCCTGAATATGGAATATCGTCTCACTGAGACACATCAAACCACGCTTCAGTTAACAGTCTATGGCTAAGTTAAGTAAATCATATCACTTTCTAAATATGGGTCAGACATGGGCTAGTCACTCACTCTCCCTTTTTACTCAACGGAAAGAAACAGGTACCCCAGAGGGCAACTGATCTCACCTGCGTTAAACAGAGGTGATGCATCCTCTGGAGGGAATGGTTTCTTCCCATTGACAATAAAAGGAATTTTAACCAGCTAGTAAATGCTGAAGTTGAAGCAGACTCATCCCTCCTAAGTGATCACTTACCATGCATGTATTTTGCTCAATATAGATGTATATTTAGCAGGTCACATCATAGGCACATGGAATTGATATCAAAGGGTGCAGAACCAATTGAAAATCACACAGCTAACTAGATAGTTGAAATATTTAACCTTTGCAGATGCTGATAAGCCTTGTAAGCAATTAAGAGAAAAATAGCAAAGAAAAAAACATATTTGTTTAAAACATCACTGCAAGTCAGTTGAAGGCTTATTGGATGTGATTATTAACATATTTTTAAAGCACAGATTTTTAAATTACAGTTTACAGATGACTAGTGATATATTGTTCCTTATTTTGTGGTCACTAAAATGAAATATTTCAGTAACTGAGAACAAGGAGAGAAGAAGAGCAAGCAGCCTATAGAAGGAAAAGTGCTGGAGAACAAGATGCATAGAAAGCAAAAGAAAAAAAATGTATTTATAAAGCACCTATCACCTTGGCTGTCTGCCCTGAAATATAGACAATATACTAAAAATGATTATCATGACATTTTATCTCTTGGCATGTTACCATCACGCAAAATACTATGACAGATAATGTCAGCTGGAAATAGATAAGATATCGGGAGACTCCATTAGATAATTATTTGCAGAACTTTTAATGGAGGATTCTTATGTGAAATAATGCCAAAAATCTACAGTTATATCAAATCACGTAAACCTCTTCCTGGCATTTTTTCATACAACATGAAAGCATAGTCAGTGGAGCTATTCAGCTAACATTAGTCAAGCCAAACATTTGATGAGGGTATGTTACCATCTGGGTCAAAAATAATTCACCAGCTGTTCATACTAAAATACATTTGTATTCATACTAAGCCAGGTTATAGAGGTTTCCAACACATTTGTGGGCACATATTCACTCCAGTTCTCCCTTTGCTTTCAGTGGGACTATTTATATGAATAAGGTTTAACTTGAATACATACCTGCTCTACCACTCAGTCTACTACAGACATTGCCAAAGCATTCAGATGAGCACTTTTTTATGCTGTTGATTGTTTGCCTTCAGTCCACTTCACTACACTGGGTAGTCCAGAAGTATAAATTCTGTTGGTTTCTATGTTCTCTTGATCAAAGCTGATGGTAAGAAATAATGACAGCAGACCTTACAAGTTACCTCACCTTAATGAGTTACTGCCCATGAGCAGAGTAGTAGTAATGAACTGCATGCAAACCATGTATCCTTGCTGTGGCTGCAAAGTAAAACTTTCAGGTTTAAGCTACCTATGTGGAGGTTTACTCCACAGCCGGGCTGGTCCAATAGTGATGATATGTTTTCAGAGGCAGCTGAACCCAAATAGCAGTTTGTTTAACCAAAATGGGAGGGTGACCCCTTCTGCCCCTTTCTATCCTGCCTTGGGATTGACACTGAGCAAGCGGCCAGCAGGAAGCTGGAGAAGGGAAGCTGTGACGGGGGCAGGACCCCACTGTTTGGGAAAAAGTGAGATTTTTAATTCAGCTCTCTGTATCTTACAGATATGGCAGAGCCACCGATGGTCACTCACTTGGGCTATGGTAAATTGATCATTTGGAGTCATATGACCATAACTGGAGATTACAGGTGGTGACTAGAAGATGCATGTGGGCTGCTAGCTGTGGGCAATGGGGCTTTTCTTGTTATTTTGCCATATATAACCCTGCATGTCAGGGCCCAGGACTATGGACCATGACAGCAATATTCCAGCACACGCTTGTGATATTCGTGAGCTGTGCAACATTTTTGAAGGGGTCCTGTGTTTGAGCCATAGTGTTCACATAAAGGCTCTGAGAGAAACAACTTAATCTTTCAGACAAGCCTAAACTGAATCCAGGTAATCTTCCCTTAGGTATATTCATATATCTGTTTGTTTTTTCCCTTCTTCCCATTATGTAGTCAGGTCTCAAGTCACTTAAGAAATCGGGGAATGCTCAAATTAAAGTGCCTGAATGCAGGTCATGCATTTTAATTTGAAAAATTTAATTTGATAAAATTATTTCGAAAGATCACTGATTGTGAAGTAAGAAAAGAAAAAAAGAGAGTGAGCTGATTCTCACCTTTTTCTGACAGTTTGATTCTGGCACAGCAAGTCTGACTCCACTAAAATTAGTCTGTGCTTCTGCTGTTTAATTAAAAGAAAATTAGGCCCACAATAGTTTTAAAGTTACATACAGGTTGTTATAGTGAAGAATAATTTTTGCCAATAAGTACATAATTTTTACTCCTGAGGGACTGTTTTAAAGGACAGGTAACAGTCATAAATAAGGCAAATCCTAAATTTTTATGAAGTGTGAGGAAGCGCAAACAGGCTACTTGCATCTATATCCTGGCATTTTATGAGTGCGTATGAACCAAACAGTGGATATTTTTCCCATGTGTAGCCAAGTATATGGTTTCTATTCAGTGCTTCCATTTCAGTTAAGCTCTTTTGTCTGTTGCAGCAAGTATACGTTTATATTATCATGTCATCCTGTAAGTTCTCTTTAAGTAAAAAAATAGAAAGACTGCACAGGTCCCAGAATTGCCTTTTTGAAGAGATCATTTAAAAATAGAGATCAATACACTTCCTGGATGAGAATTCAGGAACTCAATTTTCAGTGCTCTTGTACTCCTGACAAAGTGCTTGTTGCTGATGGATGACACTTATGTATACCATATTAGTCATACATGCACATGCAGTACCCAAGCCCATTAGATGTGGAGATAAAATGTACACTGCTTATCATTTAATATCCAACATTTATCTATGTAACTGCATTTAAAAATATGATTTATTATACCTCTCTATTTATCTCTCACTGAGTAGCAAATTGTAATTGTAATTCAGTTCCACAAAGATGACAATTGAAAACCTGTTGACCCAGCTGTCCGTGACCCTGTCTATTTGTCTGCCCTTTGTCACATCCCTGTCTCTGTGCAGATTCAGAGCAGGGTATTTTCTCTGCAGCCAGGAAATCTCATGCCTTCTCTTTTCCCATCATAGACAGTGCCTTAGTTTCCCATACAAGGTACTAAAGCATACAGTGTGCAGCTTTCTTTGTGAATCTTCTGATTCAAGTCCTGTACTGATCATGGCATAGCAGGCCCCACCAGCCTGATCCCAAATTTTTAACACTGCAGACAGCCTCTCTATTAATATGCTATCAGATGTAAAAAGTGGGAACTCATACATCTCCATGGTCATGTCAGCCTTTTCTGCATTGATCATCCACTTTTTATTTACAGGAAAGCTTTTATGCTATCTGAAATTTTGAATTTACAGAATCACAAGATACTTGTTGCAGAATCATTAGGTTACACATTAGTCCTGGATGCTCTAAACTCTGTCTCTAATTATCCCTATTTGAAAGACTGCAAATTTTGTTTCAGTCCTTTCAACGCTGGCCAGTTTTCAAAAAGGTGGGGGGGACACAAAAAATGGGGCAAAATCTGCTCTTGTTTATGTCAGCATAAATTACCATAATGCCAGTGAGTCATCAGAGCTTACCTGGGTTTATGTAGGTAAAACTGAAAGCAAGATTTGGCCATCATATTTTTTACTAGGTGAGTCCAGCTTAAGAATCAGATAGCCTGACACTAATCTGTTTCTACAGTGCTATTTGCTTTCATTTTTAGCTCTAAGTACAATGCTTCTCATTATCCTTCCTAAATTTAGAGTGTCTATCTTTACAGGTTTAGATTCTCCACTTACGTTCTCCATAAATCTGAAGTCTTTTGCAACAGTCCTAAATAAGGTGAGTCACTAATGCTAAATTACTCTGTGGCTAAGGACAAAGAATACACTGATTACAGGATCAGGATATAAAAAGGATGCAAAGAATCTTGTGAGCGCAAATGTGGTGTTTCCAGGAAGCTTAATTCTCTATAGTGTGACTTCTTTTTGATTTATTATTGAAATCCACACTCTGAAAAAAGCAGCTGGAAAAGCACATTTACTAAAATGAAGAGTCACTTCAGAAGCTAGTTCATTACGTCAAAAGCAAATCTTACTCCCCTTTCCCTCCTTTGAATATAGTATCAGCTTGCCAATATATTCCAGAGCTATGATTATAGATTTTTCATGCTATAAATTCTTTAGCAGAAAAACATTTTAATTCCATTTGTTTTAAATATTCTGTACTGATTTCCTCAAATTAAGCCAATTAATGACAGCTTCTTAATGACTTGAACAACAAGTTCATTTACCCTCCAAGTGCAACAAAAGTGAATTTATAGACACACAAAACTAAACATTTGATAGCAGGTGCATCTTGAAATTTGCAGAGGTATACTCTGATATTTTCTCATTCTTAGTATGCTCCTTCTGTCTTCAACCTCTGCTGCATTCAGTACTCTCTAGGATAGGTTTTCCTTACTCCAGGTAATTGAGATAATATATTCTTCCCTTTTGGATTCAACCAAAATGACAAAACTACAAGTTCTTCATTTAGGAGGAAGCACAGTATTGGGTCTCACAGGTAATTAATTTTGATTCCTAAACCATAGTCAGATCTGACTCTGGGAGTATCTACACCCTGCAATCAGCCTGCGAATGCACAAATGCACAGATAGCCTCAGAGGAGGTATAAAGTATCTGCAGGCTGCTCTCACGGAAGGACCTCATGTAGACCTCCCACATCCTATGCTGGGGACTGCTAGCAGGGCAGCTACCTGGTCAAATGCTTATTCCGCTTCTTAGGGTGTGGCAGCCTGTGTTAAATTCTGCTACAGGAGCACTGCCAGCTTGATCAGTGCTTGGCCTTGTTAATTCTGACAGCGACAGCAAGCAAGAGGTGACAACCCGGCTCTCAGGCCAGGCTCTGCAAACGTGCAGGGGATATAATGTATTTGCTTCAGCAGTAAGCCTGTGCAGAAACCACATGTGCTGTGTTCTTCACTACCCTGACATTCATGCTAGCTAGATTAAATTTAGTCCAGGTGTATTTCCCTGTCCTGTCATCACACCTTCTGCCGGCAGCAGACTTCTCACCTTCTTTTCTGATATGTTAGAAAAAATGGTGTCAAGTCATACGTCACAAGTCACATCTAGCCTGTCAGTTCATGTCACAGGAGGACAGCAGTCGTGTCTGACTGTGCCAATGACTGACTATTTCTTCTCCCAGATGTCTCATTTCTTGCTCTTCACCTTGATGTCCTAGAATTATTAATGTAATAAAGGGGACAGTGGACTATCAGTCCCTCTTCACCCTCTCCGTGCTACTTGTGATTTTTGAACAGGCAGTTAGAGGTGAGGAAAAGCAAATTACCAAATGGGTGAAAATCTGGAATTTCAGGAAAGGTTCATCCAGCATCTTACTTAAGCCATGCTCATTGTTTTTGTCTCTGAACAGCAAAGGGCAAAAAAGATGCTGGCAATGACTGAGAGAAGAACTGGAGGACACCATACTCTTTGGCAGGTTCTTCCATAAGTACAGAGACTTCTTTGCAGATGATAATGCTGCTGAGAGGTGCTAGCTGCCATGGATCAAAGGTAATTGATTCCTGTCAAGTGCTGTGAAGAATAAAGTTATTCACACATACAGTGGCTCAGCTGTTCCTTCTAAAAGCACGGTGCACATGGAGCCCTGGGAAGAGATTGGCTGTAATTCCTGCTCCAGTCATTCCAGACCTTGGTGACCCTGCTAAACAGGTGTGGGATTTCACTGTCTCTGACACCACTGCAATGTGATTTGCTTCCAGAAACATCTGGAAGTTTTGCAGCCACCTTCCCTAGCTCTCTGCCATGCACCCTTTGCAGCTGAACATTGCAAGGGGTGACATTTGCTACATTTTGGCAAATGCTCTGTTTACCCATGCAATATATTCAACACACTTGGTGCCCTGTCATGAATCTCTTACTACCTGACATGTCCTGCTCTCTGGCAGGCAGAAGCTGAATTGCTCTGTAGGTGATGGGTGGCACAGGTAAGCACAGATGGCCCCTTATCTCCTAACGTCCTTTGGTGGAGCATAGCTAGCATGGTGCCAATAGAGAGGGTGCTGTTAGGGAGGTGGGTAGACACAAAAATGAAAAATGGGCTGAAGAATAAGGACATAACTGGGGGAGGACTTTGAAAAGAGTTGGGAGCAGAACATGGAAGAGGGAAATGTCTGCAAAGATGCATATGAACGCATTAAATGGTTTAGGTAAGACATTGCTCATGGAGCTGTATGGTGTTTGGCAGCTCCATTTGCCTTTGATATCAGGTGACTCATGAGCAATGTATGACTTTCTGGGAAAAGACCCATTTCGATTCCTGTTCACTGGCCCCTGACCTGGTCTGGCAGCAAAGGTCCATTCCCTGTCATGTGCAAGGGGCTGTGCAGCGCCAGCTCTGGGCTATTGTTGTATGCCCTTATCTCATGGAGCAGCAGGATGTGCAATGGCCCTACTCCCCTCTGGAAAAGCACACCAAAGCCTGAAATTCATTACTCATGGAAAAATACAACCATCTAGCAACTGAATCAACATTATAGCCTGTAGTTCTGCGCTATGAACCTATTCTTTTATAGAACGAGGTGTCAAGGCGAGGCCATGTAAAGACCTAGGGATAATGGATTAAATAGAGTTTGACATGGAGAGAGAACTGCATGGGGCAGCTCTGGGAGATGAAAAATGGGCTGCAACATTGTTGTGGGGAAATGCAAAGGGGAGCTGTGAGGAGGCCTCAGGTTGCTGTCAGTGAAAAGCAGGTGAGGTGCTGCCTTTAGGATACTTCTGTCGCTAGAGATGGTGGAGAGACTGGGCCAATTTAACCGCTGCTGCCACTGCTGGCTCTGAACATCGGTATGTTACACAGTATATCACAGTGAATTTGATATTAGCCAGCTGAGGTACCACTGGCAATGGGGATGTGATGACAAATAGCTGAGCCTCCAAAACCCACTGAAGAAGCAGGTAACAGAGGGCATGGCACTGCAGCAAAAGTGAGGCCCGACTGAGTTTGTCCCTAATGAATTGAAGCTACTGCTGCGATGATGGGCTAGATATCCACACTGCAGCAAGGATGGCAGTGGAAGTGCCTGGAGACAGAGGTATTCAGCCAGGGCACTATGAAGTATTATATTGGGTCCAATATTGTTCAACTTACTCATCAGTGACCTGGATGAAGTGCACACTCAGCAAGTTTGCTGATGATACAAAACTGGAAGGAGTGGCTGATCCACCAGAGGGCTGTGCTGCCATTCACAGGGACCTCGACATGCTGGAGAGATGGTCAGAGAGGAACCTCATGAAGTTCAATAAATGGAAGTGCAGAGTCCTGCACCAAGGGAGACATAATGCCATGCACAGGTACAGGCTGGGGGCTCCAGTTCTGGACTCCCCAATACAAGAGTCACATGGAGCTCCTGCAGCGAGTCCAGCGAAGGACTACTAAGATGGTGAAGGGCCTGGAGCATGTCTCCTATGAGGAAAGGCTGAGAGAGTTGGGCCTGCTCAGCCTGGCGAAGAGGAGGCTGAGGGGGGATTTCATCACTGTGTATAAGTACCTGAAGGGAGGGTGTAAAGAGGATGGGGCCAGACTCTTCTCAGTGGTGCCCAGGAATAGGACGAGAGGCAACAGGCACAAACTGAAACACAGGAAGTTCTGTCTGAGTATGAGGAGAAACTTCTTTACTGTGAGGGTGACTGAGCACCAGAACAGGTTGCCCAGAGAGATTGTGGGGTCTCCATCCTTGGAGATATTCCAAAGCTATCTGGACAGGGTCCTGGGCAATGTGCTCTAGATGACTCTGTTTGAGCAGAGGGGTTGGACTAGATGATCTGCGGAGGTCCCTTCCAGCCTCAGTCGTTCTTTGATTCTGTGATAGCCTTCAAAATAGCCAGGGGGCTTGTCCCACAACCAGGTTAATGCATCCTGTCACAAAACACGTTCTTTGGTCCTCGTTTACTGTGCTGACAGCAGGAAAGAAGGAGCACAGACTCAAAATTCAAATTCTCATTTTAACACTCTCTCTTATTAGTGAATATTTCTTTTTTTTTAATTGTGGCCTAGTTACTCCAAAATAACTGCTCAGTGTACTAATTTTGGTATGATTTATCTTTTTCTAAACTATTCTTTATGGTGAGAGCACTCTGTTCCAGAATTAAAGGGATTTTTTTTTTCCAAAAGAACACTCAGCTTCCAAAGCAGAAATCCATGTGAGAAGTTTCTCCGAAGTAGCTCTCAGTAAAGTTATTCTGGAATGACTAGTTGGCCAGATTTACCAAAAATAATGTGCTGGTGACATCTAGTGGAATACAAAGATAAATTTTATTCTTTATTCTTTAAAGGTATCTCCAAATATGGGTCAAAAATCCCCATTGAAAGCAGTCGAATTTTGTTCCAAATGTGCTAATTTGAACCACTATAAAATGGAAACTTATTTTGCTTATCTGTGCTTAAGAACACTGAAACAACAATACAAAATCTGAGTCTCTGAGCTCATAGTTCTGATGTATTTATGTTATCATTAAGATTATGATATCATTAGGAACATAAAGGAGGTATGTGTTATTTATATAATACATCTAACCAAGGAATTTGAGGAAAGGAAAGAAAAATATGCACAAAGCCTATTTTGAATCCTAATGTTTGCTGCTGTTCTGCAATCTGACCAGAGGGTGGAGCGCTTAAGGACAGTTTGTCTCTCAAAGAGACACTCTGCATTGGTACACAATAAATGGCGATATGTGTTAATAAAGTTGTCCAGTGCTTTATGTTAGGTACCTTATTTCTGACTGCTTGCAGTCTTATCAAACTTTATCAACTTCGGTCAAAAAAAAAAAAAAAAAAAGAGTAAAAAAGACTTGCCCTGAGGTGAATTGTCAATAACTGCTTTGAGGATGCACACTGCAGCTGGCTACAGGCTTTTGATGACTAAATGCATAACAACCTGACTAATATGCTTAATGAAGGATTTAGGGATTGGCTATTTTTGCCCCATTCATAAATATATGAATAAATCTCAATAGTTGCCCACAGCTGTAAAAAATGCTATTTGGCTGTAACTGAACTACTACACCTTGCTTTTAAGACCCTTTGAACACTGATTTCTTGCTCCTGCCATCCTTCCTTCTTTCCGAATATCTTCTCTTGGACTCTCCGGTTTCCTGCCCTGGCTTTTTAATGTTTTCAGGGTAGACCATCAGCCCCGTAAAACACCTGTATACTCCAGTCCCTGACCTCGGTTTGCCCTGACTTTGAAAACCCTGCTCCAGCCATATCCATTGGGATCAGTAGGTGCATTTAAGACCTGCTTGCAGCAAATGTCAGTCTAAACAGTGCTCTTTGCACAAACAATGGTGGGAAAAAATATTGAATTTTGCCAGTGCTAAAAAATACATTTACTTTCAAAAACATTACTGCTGTGTCCTCCTCCCCCATTTTGCCTCATACCAATTGCTCGAAATTTATCAATGGTAACCTTTGTGTCAAGAATATATGTTTTCCTGTTCTTTTAAAAACTGTTGAGGTTTGGCTAAATCAGGAGTTAGGGCATGTAGAGGCATGCTAGAGCTTAAAAGCTGAAGTCCCTAAAGGCGCTACCCTCAGCAAATGCTGTCCTTCCCTTGCAGGCGCCAGGTGCCGACCTGGCTGCACCTTACCCCTCTCTCTCCTCAGGAGAGCCTCCTCCACCCAAAGGCCCCAGGAGGCAGTGAAATGAAGGAAGTGACATAAGTCATCACCGAGGTGCATGAAAGCCAAGGTCCAATCCCAGCATGTGACACAGAGTTGCTGTGTGATTCTGGGCAAGCTACTTATGCCAGACTTGCCACAGGAGTTTGTTCATTTGCATGTGCCTCATTTCTTAGATGTGTGAAAAATAATTATAGCAGGCAATCTACTTAAAGAATTACTAATAATGCGTTGTCAAAATGGAAGAAAATATGCTGTCACTTCCACAGTGATCTGTCCTGGGGTTGCTTCTCTTCCACGTGTTTGGCTCCATCACGCCTGTCATTAATGGATATGCGTATTAAATTTGTGTGGGATACCACAGCAACACCTGGCTAGGAGGGGAGCTGCAGGCACACAGGAGGGCAGGAGACTAACAACCTTGTGTAGCGAGCTGAAAAAAGTGAGAAATAATTCAGTTAGGAAAACCACCAAGGTCTATATTGAAGTAAGAATAATCAATTGCAAAATGAGGCCTGGCATGCCACATAATAGTTCTGCAGGTAAGGAGCTAGGGTTATAGCAGACCCCAAATTAATCATGGACAATGATGTTGTGAAAAAATGTGCAGATCACATCTGGGACACATAAGCAGAAAAGTAACACATAGGCATGAGGACATTTTCCTCTCTCACTCAGCACCCCTGAGGCTTCAGCTGGATTATTACATCCAGTTCTGGACACCGGTCCCTAACGAGAGGCGCAAGCCAGCCAGGGAGTCCAGGGGCGAGCAGCAGATATTCACACATCTTCAAAACAAGGTCTGTTAGAAAAGGCTGAGGGAATTGGGAATACTTTTGTATTAGAGAATACCTCTGTATTAGCAAGAAAGGTTTAGAAAAGAGAAGACTTTGGTCAGACATAATAGTGGTCATTATATATATTAACAGCAGCTCCAAAGAGAAAAGGAATATAGAGTTCTCCATGTCCACTGTCGACAGAGCAAGAAAAGATGGACTAGTCGTAGCACTGCTAGTTGTAGACAAAACTGTAGGTTTTGTCTAAACATCAGTCGAACAATGAATATAATTGGGCACTGGAACAGATCTGACTCAGAAGACGGTGAAATCTCTATTTTTAGAGATTTTTAAAAACTGTTTAAACAGGTATGATTTAGCTGTGGGGATATCCAGAGGAGACTGACACAGCTGACCCTTTTTTAGGGCAGGAAGATGGACTAGGTGGCCTACAGAGGATGCTGTCAGACCTATTTTTTCTTTTTGCATGATCTAAGATCCTGAAGCTTTTTTTTCAGATGTGTTGAAGACAACAACAACAAAAAAACCCAAAGACAATGGAAGCTGCCTTTGAATGTATTAGAACTTGTATATCACTAAATGACAAGGATAAATCCTAGGTTTCTCAGATCGGGCACCTGAAATTTAAGGATATTTTTGGATATAAAACTATACATATCTTCATTTCCCAACCTCAGCATGGAGATAATGATGTCCACTCATCTTACTGGCATGTAGTGAAGATAAATTAATTGAGGCTTGTGAAACTTTTATGTATTACAGTACCATCCAGCATTTTATAAGAAAAATGTTAATCATATCTCCATGGCAGGTTATGTCCATTTCCAGGCTTAGGACCACAAACTGGGACAAAACAAAATCAAACTACTGAACAGGATTGTGGGTTATAAGGGCAGCAGTGATTGCTGTGGTTTTGCAGTGTGAGCTATAATGTAACACAGGCCATCAAATGATTATTAACTAAACACTCTCTGTTCTGTGTACTGAACAAGGTGAGGGTGTGTGAAAAAGACTGTATGCAATACTGATATTAAACAATGTATTGTGCATATGCACAAAAGGGCTGTATTACAGAGATATGAATAACCTTTATTTCTGGGATTTCCCTACTTCTGCAGAATTGCTTTTATAGTAGTCCTTCTAGGCATCTTTGTGCATGAAATAAACCTATGCAGTACTCAGGCAGTATATATAAAATTCGCTGAGAGAAACCTGTCTTGTCATTAAGACACCCAGCCTAAACAAGAAAAGCTGTTGGCTTCCTTTTCCTGTTCTGTTTAAAGGGGCTGAAGCAGGGGGAGCTATACAAATTGTTGCCGAGACAGCTATGAGGTTGCTCTCCAGGTTTGTCTTTTCCCATGGCAGCAGCCCAGTTGCATAGTGGTGGCATAGCCAGGGCAGGCATCATGTGCACACAGAGGCAGTGGTGGCCTCTGGGACCAAAGGGACTGTGCCACTCGGCCTGGGAGGCCTGAGACCACCCAGAGATCTCTCCTCTCTGAAACTCATGACAACCAGGAGCACTGTGATTTGACTCACCAGTCTCTCAGGAATAAAGCTGGAGTGATAGCACAGGAGGTCTCTGAAAGCAGCCGAGTCAAATCTAAAACTAAAATACTGTCGTTTTGCTGTAATTGCAGCCTGTGTAGGTATAATAGATTCTAGATTCTTATCTGCAAGATATACATTGCACCTAGCAATCTGCGGAGTTACTGTGCCGTGCAACACAGCGCAGTATAGCTGAACTACTTTTTCCCCAAGAACCCCCCTACATATCCCACTTGCTCCATATCACCCTCTTTCTAGGAGGAAGCAGGATTTGATAAAGGTGCTCAGACTGTCATGAGGAGGTTGGCCCCCCCTCCTTGCCCTTGGATCCTCAGGTGTCCAAGCAGTGGGATTGTGCTGGGAACAGGAGACCAGCTCTGGGGGAAGACGGCGTGCACCCGGGGCTCACTGCTGCCCCTGTGTCCTCCAGCCCTTGCTGTTTGGCTTGTTGCCACTGCGGGTGGAGAGGATTTCAGCTGGGTGAAGTGTTTTCCAGCTGCTCTCAGGCTCTCCTTCTCACAGTAAATTGACTGTCAAGGATGCTGCAAAGGCAGCGCACACCTGAGCACTGTCCCTGGGGCGCCTGCCTAGCTCTGGTTGGTCCATGTCAATGGGGCAGGGGCTGAACTGTCCAAACCATTCTGCTGTTCCGAGCAGCCAGTCAGAAACATGAAAACCAAATCTCTTCTGTTTATGAACTTGCTTCTCCTCCTCAGTTTTAAAGTCACGTATGTTCAAGCTGAAGGTGAAATGTTAAACACTTCGTCTTTCCAAGCAACTACACGTTCAGAATTATGGAGACCTTTATAAAAAATGACTTTTTTTTTTAATCGATCCACATTCCACCTGCAGCCAACCTTCTGTGTTCAGAAATCATGAGCCAGGGCCCTCAAAATCAACAGACTGGCTTAGAAAATGGGGCTTTCAAAAATTAAGTAATGCAAAGTTCTTTAGATTCACATTCTCATATTTGAGTTTTTATGAATGAGGCTGAACTAACTCAAGCTTTCCATTTTTTACAACTGTGAGAGGGCTGGTTGTGTAGATGTGATAATCACAATGCCCCAATAGCTTGGGGCTTTAACCTGTTGCCTCTGATTTCAATGGCGTGTGTTCAACAGTTTCAGAGCTAGCCGAAGTGTGTTCACTTTTAGAATTTGCAAGGGAGACAGACACTGTAATGTTTACTGCAGATATGCATACCTAAATATGTTGTTAGTCACAGAGAACCCTAAACTATGGGGAAAGCCATTTAAATGTCAGATGTCTTCCAGATAAATGTGACTTTCTTTAGAGGGAAACAGAAGGTCTGAGTTTCCCTTCTTACTACTGTAGCTGCTCTGCTCTTGCATTAGCTGGGGGAAAACGGTCAGAGAACTAGGAGTAAAAAAGTATGAGTGAGTTTGTGTGTGTGAGGTTGGGCATATGTGTAAGAGGGTGTGTTCACTGGAGCACAATGAAAATAAAATTCAGGGCTGTACATTACGAGGGGACAGAGACCCACTGCAATAAGATAACAAGGTGCAATCTCAGGAGAGTCACAAATGTGGAAAAAGAGATTTTTCATTTGAGTGGTGGAATGCATATTGTTCATTATCTAGGAAAGAGTCAGATTTGAAGGAGAAGAAGGTGGAGCATGAGGAAAATGTCCAAAGTTCCCTGTCTAGCAGGGAGAATTTCAGGGGAGTGCCAAAGCTCCCCAGTAACTTCTTAAAAAGTCAGTGAGATTGGTATGATCTCTCTGTGATGAGGTCAGAGAAGGAAAATGGGTCTTTCACTTTCCCGGAGAAGCCAGGAAGCGGCTAGCGAGTTCCCTTGCTCTCATAAAGGCAGCTGTAAGTCAGCAGCTGCCCTAGTGCTGCCCTGGAGTTTCTGTTTACTTTCTGCGGTAAGAAAATAACCTTCAGTCCAGTTAGACAACTCCCGCCTATAGACTCCATCTGCACATAAGTTTTCTCGTGTGTTATGTCCATGGCAGGAAAGTTTGCAAGAGCTAAACTTTTTGACAGATAACTACAAATCTGTGCTTTGCCCATATTTCTTTGGAAAGTCTTGCTGAAGTTAGAAGCTATAGTGGAAGGCTAAAGCACTGTGTGCACCCTTTTTGCTCTGAACCTGATCTCAGACCCCACTTTTTGGGGAAGAAGAGCAGAGTATGGCTACTCAGAGACCATATTGTGGCTCTTCAAGGCACCGTGTGTCTCCTGCAGAGCACACAGTGTACTGTTGACAGTACGTCAGCCTTTGCCAATATTTATTTCTTCAACAGTAATTTAAACAATTAATGCTTCAGTGATTAATCTGAAATAGGGAGCTTTAAGCCAAGTTTAGTGGCATCGAGTCTGAATTTGAACAAGAAGGAGGGAAGAAGGGTGTATTTTGAACGAAGTTGCTCATAGGCTGGAAGGCCAAGCCAGAGAGAAGCCAAATGAGCGTACCAGGATTTTTGTAATGTTAGGAGAGGACCAAGCCCTGATGCTGATGTCTCTTGTTCCACAGAAATAATGCAGCCGAGCAGCCGTGCTCAGCAGGTGGTGATCTCGCTGCTGAGCTGCCTCCTCACAAGGTGCAGACCGTATGCTATGTCTGCCTGTGCTAATAACCGGGAGAGATACAGCATCAGCTTTCAGACCGGCGCCCTCAGTGGCTCAGGGAAATGACTTGTAAAAATCATGCTATTAAACTAAATAGAAAATTACAGTAATATTCCCTGAAGAGAGTTTGCTTCTTCCCTGAAAATCACTAAATCAGCTTTGCCAGATGTGATAAGTACCTTGGGCTTTTAGAAAGGCAAATAAAAATGCAAACCGCTGAACAGCAAATGTCAGCTCTTGAACTGCAGCCGACTGTGAGCAGCACCAAGTGTTTTCGGAGGGTGTGTGGTGGATCCAGTGTGACGCTGTGGTGTTGCCAGAGTTTCCTTGCCTGCATGCCCCACGGGCACACACCCAACCAATTCATGTCAAGTAACAAAGCAGATACTACTGATACACACAACCTGCCTTCAGGAACTAAGTCAGAAAAGATGAAGGAACTGCTCTTAATGGAAATCTCTGATTGCCAAATGGCCCTTCTCATAGTTACTGAGAGAAAACTTCCTGTTTAAATTGGGAAGCGAGAAATCATTTCCCAGCTCCTCCCCTTGTCTCCCTGCCAGCAAAGTGCATAGCTGGCACAGCACGTGGGGCTAATGCAGTCAGAAAAGGAAGCCTCTCTGGGACCTTGTGTGAGATTGCTGCCAGCATACTATTTTCCCTATTTGTATTTCAAATGGCAAGATTTCAGTGAGTGCAGAGACTGAGAAGTGATTCTGGGGCGGAAACCCTCTATTTCTTCTAAGCTCCCTCTCATATGCTGTGCTGGTAACATCGGACACATCGCTCCAACCCATGAGCTTTCAGATTCTCCTACTGTAAAATTGGAATAATAACATCAAGCTCCTTTGTAACCTACTTTGACAAGTATGGATGAATAGGAGCTGCTTTCTTTTTTCTTTTGGCGAGGAAGATACCCCTAGCACTTGCCTCCCCTGAGGTTAACCAGTAACCGGCCTGGCCCCAGCTGGGACTGGCACTACCAACTCCTGCAAAGCCTGGGCAGAGAGGGGCGGAGGGAGAGGGGACTTCTCTTGGCGTTTTAAGAGTCGGGCAAATGCACTCACATCTCTGTGGCCTCAGTGCAGAACAGGGCTTTTCCCTCTGCTTCTTTCCCCCTGCTCCATTTCTTCTCCTCAGACCGCTGGTAATTGCTCTTCAAAACTGTGGCTGTAAATGTTCAGAGGTGGCTAGTGATTTCAGGTAACTAAGTTTCTGAGTGCCCAACTTGAGGCCTTGAAGGAGACTGAATTTCCCCTGGGAAACAGTGAACATATCAGTCCTCTTGGAGACTATCTTTGCTATCTGTTAACAAGCCAAGGCAAGAAGTATTCTCAAAAATGGATGATTTTAAATGTCCATTGCACAACATGATTGCACACTGCTTATTTTTTCACACACACTGAATGAACATGGAATGACCTGTGCATTTGAAGCTGGTTTCATTTCCTGTTTGCCTGTAATGTTTTGAAAATTTTGATGGATTTTGGAAACCTTTATCCAGACATTTGATATTAATGAATGCATGTAGAATTCCTTTCAGGTTGCCAGGTGTGGTCAAAAAACAAAAAGTTTTTGCATTAATGACATGCAATTGTTTATTTTTACAACAACAAGATTTTCAGGAGAAAACAAAACACTTTCTCAGTAGAAATAATTAAAACCATGAAAATGACTGCATTTCCTGTGTGACTGACATATTCCATGCAGAAGTAAATGTTTCCCAGCAACAAAAAATACATTTTAGCAGTTACATTTTTCTTAGCAATATACATCCCTTTTGTTGTAGGAATGGGCAAAGAGAATTGCAGCTTACACATTTATAACAATTCATCACACGAGGACATAGAAGAAACCTTTTTCCAGTGAGCAGTGATCAAAAGGACTTCCATTTTTTGGCACCTTGTTTTGCAGTTCCTAATAGCTGCCTGATTTCAGACAGCAGATAACATTACTAATTCACCGATCCAAGCCCAGACCTTGCAATGGGGCTATGGTCAGAGTGCACTTACCTCTGCAAGGAACCAAAGAAAAAAATAAGGACCATGTGCTCACTGTTCCTCCCCAACTAGCTCTCTGAAATGCTTCTTCTCTGAGTTCAGGCTTGTGTATTCACCTCTACCAGTGAAATAGCTGGCTGAAATTTCTCTGATCACATAAAGCAGTATATTAGCTAATAATAAAGATATTTGAAATATGGCTCTGATGCACCTCTTATTGTTTTGTACTGGTCTTTCTCCGCTGATTCCAGAAAGTTGTATCAAAGGCAAGCAAGAGAAAAATCAAGCCCATAATAATTTCAATTTGAGGAGAGAAACTGTTTTGCCATTTTTCGCCAAGATTAATTGGATAAAAAATTTGGACAGGATAAAATTTGATTAGGCATTTTTACTAAACTTTTTGACATTCAGTTGTCACTGGCTCCTGCTTCTATTTCAAATGGGCAACTTTCTTTTAAATGTATGGAACTGCTGTTTCTATGGTTTATTTTAAAAA
This sequence comes from Apteryx mantelli, assembly GCF_036417845.1. Taxonomy (NCBI): domain Eukaryota; kingdom Metazoa; phylum Chordata; class Aves; order Apterygiformes; family Apterygidae; genus Apteryx; species Apteryx mantelli. The sequence continues at coordinate 75,707,877 of NC_089980.1, forward strand.
AAGATAAATGTAAAATATCTGAAGCAAATAGGAAAGAACAATGTGTGTTGTGAAACCACAGCATGTTATTCAGTAATGATGATATGCGGCACTTCAGGTTGCCCCAAAACTAGATAACATTTCCTTTGACTTGATAGAAAGGCTACACTGCCATGCAAGTAAAAATATGAAATAAACTTCAGTTTTTATTTCCTTTTCTCACCTCAATTCTTTGTGTATTTTACTTTCCAACCTCCCCATTCTGAACTTTTTTTTGATTTTAAGTTTTTGCCAAAATATAACTCTTAAAGTTACTGACTCTGGCCACATTCTACTTTTAAAGAGTACTTTTAAAGAGGGTGCTAACAGAAGAGCAGCAGGAAAAAGTGGTTTTGCAGCAAGTCAGTAGGTGTTTTTCAGGCACTGGAGGGAACTGTGAAGTGTGATGATCTCTGGATTGTGTCTATTATTTGTTCTATTGAAAGAAGTCAAGAACTTTTCTAAAAGACTTTTTACAGTCAGAAAAAAAATACATGGGTATAACTCACTGCATCTCGAAAAGCCAAACACAAAGATCATTACTTAGTAAGTAAACCACAGGACTCAGAATGAAGAAACTTGTGTTCTCAGCTGTGACATGAATTCACTATGTGACATCAGACTGTTTTATATTTATTTGCTTAGTATTATGCATTTATTTATGTATTTAGAGTTATTTGTTTGTAAAATGAAAAAAATGACATAACCTAGATATTGGCTTTATGAAATTTATCTAACATTTTTAAAAGCATCTTTGCATAGGTGACTCCAGAATTAAAATTAATTAACTGCTTAACAGTAATAACAATTATCTTCTCTATATTCACGGTTTCTGAAGGATGGATTACTTCATTTTCTTGAGATACTTCTCTCTGTCTTTTTAATCTATTTTTTATTTCTCTGCAATTGGAATTTTGGCACATTTTCCCTGTTGTGTGTGGGTGTTAATGCGTCAGCACTGATGGGAAAGGCTACTTATGCTTTTTGAGACTGCTACTTGTTTTCTGGAATAGAAGGTATGTTTTTCTTTGCTTTGTTGCTCTGTTTCTTTCTTTTCTCTCCTTGACTTTTTCTTTCTTTCTTCCTCCCACCTTTCCTCCCATTGTCCTGTGCTGGCTATCTTATGAACCTTGCTTGCAAACAGCGAACTATTAGTTTTGAGAGCAAAGATCAGCAATCACAGGTGCAGGAAACAACTTCAGCTGATATGTCAAGCATATACCCTCCATAATTTTGCTGCAAAAGCTTATTTCCATATTTTAGAAGAAACAAATTATGTGAGTTTTATTATCTTCTTTCCATCCATGAGTCACAAAATCTACAGGGAATTAAGAGAACCTTCTTTATTCTACCTTTTATAAAAATGGCCTAAGAAAACTAATTCAGAAAGCTTTTCAGCTCTTGATACATTCCTATTGGGTTAACACTAACTTTCCTGTCTCTCCACAGTCCCAAATTTGAGTTATTCAATTGCTGGAAATGCAGACATATACAAATCAGGACTGGAGAATTTAGAAGAGATTCTGGCCCCAGCCTCACAGATTCTCTAGGCAGATTATTCAGCAATCTAATATGAATACTTTATCTTATTTTTCCAGCCTAATCGTGTTTCTAATTATAAACTGTTTAGTCAGTTTTGAAAGCAAGGAATTGAGAAAATATCAGAAAAGGTGATTTCTTGCCAGCTGCACTTGAATATAACAAACAGGGGAATCTCATGATACTGTTGCACTCATACTACTGGCTTGTCTCCTGACTGTCTCCTTTTTATTGGCTTATGAGGAAAATAATAGAAGATAATTCAAAATGAGTGAAGCACATTCCCTGCTTTTCCTCCTTATCTCTTTTCATGTCTGGTCCACTGGATTTTTTTATTTTTTTTGCTTGTTTGCTTGTTTATTTCTGCTAGAAATAAGGAGGAAGATACAGGGTGCTGTAACCAGGACTCTGTGGGCTACCAGTCAGCATGTCCCAGTTGCTCTGTTCCATGAGATCGCTTTATGATCACCCTGGCTGTAGTATTCAGCACAAACTGTTTTGCTTTTCCTCCCTCTGATTGCTTTTATTGACTAGGACTGGCCTTTTTCCAGTTCCTTCCCATTCCAGGGTGCCAGTTAACACCAACAATATCGATGCCTCAGCTTTTCAGCCACAACTGTGAAAACAGATTCTCCCAACTGCTGAGCTGTGGCTTTTCACTATCAGCTGGCTACTGATGACTCCACAAAAAACAAAACAAAACAAAAAAACCCCCACAACATATCAATTCCATGCCAAGCAGCAGATCTCAAGATAAAATATTTCACATTTCTGCTTACTTTATACATTTTTCCCCAAGACTTGATGTAGAGAAATGTTTATCATTCAGATTTGGGGTGGAGTGCAATTTAGGGAGCAAGTCAAAGCTCGCTGGTACCTCCACAATAACTGTCGCTCAGTATGGCGAGCATGCACTACTCACTGGGCAGTCCAAACTCAGGTTGCCCACAGAGTCCTCTGCCCTTTCAGCACCAAAGAACTCTAATGAAGGTCCTGTCTGCCCAGGATGGCTCACATCATGCTCATGATAGCCTTCTTGCCTATATCATGATACTGCCATGGCAGCTGGTACATGTATGAAAGGATCGGCTGGGCGGTGTGCCTGACCCACCTGTGTTTCAGCTAAATCATACTTGGGCCTGATCAAAAGACTTGTTGTGTGCTTGAGGTTTACCATGTCCTGGAGCAAGTCCAAAGCCTGACTGCATGCAGCGCTGCAACTAGTCAGCATGCATGTAATGTGAGTTGGAGTTTGGGTAAGGGTGTGGACCACTGCTTGACATGCTATGCTGGCACCCTTTAAGAGCCCAGAGGACTTCTGCACACCCACAACATTTAGCCAGGTTAACCCCTTACCCACTGCATCAACCAATCTTTCTAATTAAATAACACAATGTCCTCTAGAAATGATGAGGCATTAGCAAAAGGAATATTCAGAAGCAAAACAGCCAGAACAATGAGGTTTTCCTTTATTTTTGACTGGCCTTTAGGGTTTGTACTGTGTACTGGCTGCTTTACCATTCATGAAAGGTAAGTATCTCATGAGGTTACCACAGGAGGCAAAGTTCAGCAACTGCATATTGCAGCTGGCATATCTATCATGAAATAAGAGTAGAGCTAGGAAGAAAAATGGGGTATGTTGACATAATTTTCAGGAGAAAATTAGCCTGCTGGATTTCTGGGTAAACATGTAGGTAAACATTTCTGTATCAGTCTAGGCTCTGGTTTCTGAGGGGAATGTTGACAGCACTCAACTTCAGGTATAAAGGCAGTTGAAATAAATCCCACTATTTGTCTAAAACTTTTTTTTTTTTACTGTAAAAAAAATGGGATGGAATTCACTGGTGTATTTACTTGGCATTTATCACTTAAAATCTGTTCAAAATGAGATTTCAAAACTTGATGAAAAGCAACCTTATCTTTTTATTACTACTCCTGGAAGTAGAATATTTCTTGTTCAGGGGAAGGAAGCAGTTCCTAAGAGGTTTTTAATTTCTCCCATATATATAGGTGCCAGCAGCTATACATAACTAGTATATTTAGCTGGAGGACTATATTTAGACAGAAGGTTATGAATGAAAAGGGGCACAGTCACACTGCATCTCTCACTTCTGGTCAAAATTAAATAATATCATCTAACTGATGAATCTGATTCAGTTCACAGCTGAAGAAGGACTCTCTACAAATGTGACAGGAACGGAAACATCTGCCCAGGCTGTCTTCATAAAGATTTACAGAATCTATTTGGGTGGAACTGGGGGAGTGAGGAGGACAAAGAGAAGCTGTAGAAGTTCTTCACAATTGTGGGAAGGGGTAATATCCATCATCCCTTTTTGCTTTTAGTTCTACCTATGCAGTGTTGTAAGCTGGATAATTTAACATAGCAGTCTCTATTACTAGTAAAGCAGCATCCCATCAGTTGGATAGTAAAAACTAATATTAAAACAAAATTAAGTAGTCAGTTCTTGTATATCCAGTTGCCCAGGGATGGGATATCCCTTCTTTCTGTGAGACCTCACTGAGGAACCCAAAAGCCTCTCATCAGTTCTTTGTGAAGCTGAACCTGCTGTTAAACTGAGTCTCTTTTCCTATTGACTCCTCAGCAGCCAGTGGGAATCACTGACTCGTGAGGTTCAGCAAAGGGTCTGCCCTCTCCAGATACTAGCTCTGTGCAGGAGAAGCAAATCACCGAGCTCCCTTCGAAGACAAATGTCTGGGAGGAGTACTTAGCTCCCCAACAAGATGACACAGGAACCAAGAAAGTTCTCTGACTTCTCCAGGACCATTACATATAAAGACATTTAGGAGCTGGGAACAAGTGTGCAGACATAGAATTAACTGAAACAATATGAGTTTCCAGAGAGCTCCCATATAAGCAGAGCTGTGAGCTATGTGAGGTGTGGGCGATTAGAGAAGGTTGGTTACGGCAGAGGAATCTTGTCACAGTTGAGCTCAATCTTTGAAAAGATTTCCTCTCCTTCCCCAGTAGAAACAGCCTCTCATTTTTTTCCCAAACATCAGAACAATTTCTTTAAAAGCTGACATTATTTGTTTGCATGTATCACATGAGAAAACAGCATTTCTCTGGAAATGCCAAGGAATTGGTAACAGCCCTGATAGTGTCCCATACTGTCTGACAGGTAGACATTTTACATGAAAAATATATTACACATGAGTGAAGAGTCAGTCTGACTCCCTTAACTCCCTGCCAAAAGTACTGCCAAAAACAAATTCCCTGCTGGAATCTCTACTCATGTGGTGTCCCAAGTGCTCCAGCTCCTGAAGCTGACAGTGATGTACCTGTCAGATGGGGCAGTTACAGTGCCTTTTGTCAAATTTTCCTGTCAAGCAAACACTGATAAAGGGTGTGTCTTGTCTGCCCTAATTTAGGAAAAAAATGCTTAGGAATTCTCCTTTCTGGAAATACTGCAGAAGCTACCAGCTTTCCACCTCTGCCTTCCCTCCCACACTATCTGCAGACATTAATGTATTCAAACAAAAACAGCTGAGACGAAACAGCAAGTAATGAAAGGAGGAAAGAGAACAAACAAGAAGCCTGCAGCAATGCCAGATGATACAACACTGATTCCCACTGGGGATAACTTGGACAACGTGCCTCACTGAGGTCAGTGGGTCTATGCAGAGTGCTCAGCTCTTCCCTTGCTGCAACTGGGACTGTGCAAGCCAGTCTGTGTCAGCGGCTCATCTCTGCTCGCCGCAGCCCTTCCCTCCTGCCTTGTCCACCCTCTGCCTGCTGCTTCTCCTGAAGCTGGTAGGGACTGCGTGACTCCTGGCAGCTCTCAAAAATCAAGCCCTATTTGACTCAATACAGCTGAAACTCTCAGTTTTCCCACAAATAATTGTCATGGGAGAGGGTGGATTGCCTTTTTATTTGCTTGTAAAATAGCACATGCATCTATGGCATGAAAAAATATATTGTCACAACTCCTACCTTTCCCGACCACACAGGATGGACATCGCTCTTTTCTCCTCTCTGCTATTTCTCACCACAACTTGCTCACAATTTAAAAGAATGAAGTGATACCGTGTCTGCATCTGAACTTCAGCTGATACAGCGTACACTCTAAATCCTCCCCTTCCATGTTCCTTTTCTGTTAAAAACTATGTGTATGAACATGAGAAAGAGAGACAGAGAGAGAGAGAGATCCTTTAAACTAATGGGTAAAGAATGTGCACTGAGCTCTGTGTGAATGTCTGATGCCTCCAACTATTTGTTAAAAGGCAAAGCAATACTTCCGACAGATGGCCCTCCCCTTGCCTGCAATAGGCTCCCAAGAAGAGCAACAGCCTGTGTCACTGGAAAGGGCAAAGCCTGCTGAAATAGCAGCAAAGTTGTTCACAAACCGCTTTGCAGTTTGCACTCGGTTTCAGCCAGCTTCACTAACTTGTTGCCATGAGGAAAATAATCCGTGCGCCCCTCGCCAGCCGGGGAAGGGCTGCTGCCCGGTGAAGTGCTCTGTGCCCAAGGTGCAACGGGGGCACTGGGGCGGCGATGGCACCTGGGCAGAGCAGGGAGGACCTCAGCCAGCAGCGCCAGTCAATGAGAGCAGGGGAGGATGAGGATGACAGCGGAGGCAGCCGCCGTGCCAGCAGCAGCAGCAGCAGCAACCTTCACAAGCTTTCCTCTCCGCCAGGTAAAGTGGCGGGACCTGAACGCTGCCTGTCAGTGAGTGTAGCTGCCGCTGGGGTTCAAAGAAAAATAGCGTGGCAAAGCTAAGGGAGTCTCAGTGCGCGTTGGCTCAATTTCTAAAAGTGCAAGAGGGGGAAAATGTGAATAAAGAAGGAAATACCAGGTTTGCTGTGAATGAAGGTGTATGTGATACTTTTCCCAAAAGGCCTCGGTCCTACTGTTCATGCATGTGTTGTCTATTGTGTAAATCTTTTTTCTTTATGAAGATTAGTCACCTGAAAAATCAGACAACCCACTGCCATCTAAGATGAAATTGCTGCTCCAACCCTTGCATGCTTTGGATCAGTTCAGCCCTTTAAACTGAAATTCAGGGAGGCCACAGAGTTCAAAGAGCAGCATTGCACCTGCTCATGCAGGGGGAAATTGGGGGGGGGTACTTCCTCCTGTTTTTTTTCCCCTAGCAATTCATAAAGAAACAGGGCTTCTGTGTTTACATGCTGAAAAATCAACTGTAGAATTTCTTTTGAAAAAGATTTTTGAGTGCTGAAGCCAAATTTCATAGCTCTTCACCTTTGCTGCTCTTCACACAGCTGTTTTTCTGAGTTACAGCATGTTTTTGCATCTTGAGTCTCTTTTACTGATGATAAGATCAAGGGCAAATGACCTACAATTGTGACATTTCTCACCCAGAAGACAGCTGTGCCCAAACAGAAAAGCACTTTTGTAAGCCAGAAATGACTATGCCCTGAGCGAGTTTTGTTCACTTAAAAATGAATGAACTGACTAACCCATGCGTATTCGGATACCACTGGCACAAATGCTTTGTTGGAGTATAATAGCGATCAGTCCAGCAACATCTACTGGTAGCTGGAAGCAGAGGAAGCAGAGGTTAATCAAAACAGAAAGCAAGTCAGTGTACAGATGTGTTTAGCATTACCTTACGATATGAGGGGAGCAATCCAGATTGTTACAGGACGGTGTTATCAAAGGGAAGCAAAGAAGTTAAAATAAACAGCAAAGTTACTGAAGCACAGGGGCTACAGTTAGAAGAGTAAATGCAAATTATATAGCTGGCCTTACCCTCAGAAATTAAAGCAGTAAACCAAGTAATTTCTAATTACCTACTTAGGAATTAAAGAACTTGTTGATTCCTGCTGGGAAAAACAAAGCCCGGAATCTCATTTAATGTAATGAAAGGCCAAGCTGCCTGTTTACATAGGGAAAATACATGGGAGAGCACTAAGAGAGATGGACTAGCTGGGTCTGTCCAGGACCTACATTGCCCTGTCTTTCCATCAGTTCCAGGATGCTTTTATTCATGAAATTTGAATATTACTCGCACAACACATTCATCTGGTTTACAGTGTACAAAGTACACAGTTCCCACTATTTAGTTCCCACTATCACAGAAATTTAGATGTGTGAAAATGTGTGATGCATGAGCTTCCTTGTGCCTTTTTTTTTAGTTCAATTTACAGCCTTTCACACTTGGGTGGGAGGAGTCAAATTTAACAGTCAAGACACCACCTGGCCCTGACACCAGTTTGGGGTAAACTTAATATTTTCTGAGATTTTCTAGCTCTGCTTGCAACATAATTTTGTTCCAATCCAGCAATTTGTTTCATCCCCTAGGATCTTTTGGGATAAGTATTTTAGACTCCAGGCCAAACTTTTAGATAGATAAAGTTAGTTCAGATGTATCCTAGCAAATAAAAAATGCACCTGTTGATCATCTAGATCTAGAGAAACCTTGCACATTAGAATATATCAACAAGACAGATCACTAACGTTTATCTCTCTGCACCACACAACTGGAATACACAGAAAAGATGATTATGACAGCATGGCAAAGGCCATAATGGTGTGAAAATGGGATAATCACCTTTCATACAAGAAACAAAACCATGATTTAATTATGCAGCCATATCCAACACAAACCATTACATATTTATCCTATGAAACCACATGACCCACTTGCTATACATGCTTGCATTCCAAACATCTAAGTAGATCAAAGAACCCTCAAGAATTAAAAAACGTATATTTGATCTTCCTGGAAAACACTTTCCCTCCCTCCCAGATTGTGAAATTTCTCACTCCAAATTACATCTAAGGCAACAAAAGAAGGCACCATGTTGGGAGGCACCATGTTCATTTCCCTCCTATTAAAATAGACTGTATTTGCACAGGTCATATAAAGTGATACCCCCCCCACCCCCGCCCCACTAGAGTTTTCTGTTTACACAGTGAATGTTCTCTTGGGAGAAAGGGAGAGTGGGGTGGAAATGCTTTCTGCACTGAAGAAACCTCCGTACCTGGGCTAACATGATGTCTGAGCCTGCCACGCTGAGTGAAAAAGGGCTCCGAGGCACGTTTCACCATAACTCCTGCACATGAAAGGAGGGAAAAGTGCTCTTTCCCAGCTCAGACTCCCTGTAAACCTTCCCTGGCAAAGATCATTTATCTATAATGCTCATAAAATACATGCAGAGGCAAATATTTTGCCTTTGGAAGGATTGTATTTTCCCAAAATATGTGCTTGAAAATAAGTAGAAAGGGGCACACCCTGACTAAGATCTTTGCTTCCAACATCCAGTCTCATAAGCAGAACACGATGCTATACTATGACTGCAGTCGGTCTGCTTTTCAGGCACAAAGCATAAACATTTCCAGCAAATGTTCTTAAAGATAAGTTTGTTTGCCAAGTAGTGCTGCTTTTGACCTGAGTAACAGTTGTGAGAAACCATTTTGTTTACGTGGGGAAACTAATGAATAGACTTTCCAATCACTTGTCACATACCAGCTATTACACCCATTAACCGTGGTGTTTATTGCAGGCAAAAGGAGAAATTTTTCTGGAAGCCATCATTAAAATATTTTTTTCCCTTGGGCTGCATACTGCCATGTATTTTTCAGACATCTAATAAAAATAAGAGGAACATACATTTTAAGAAGCTTTTTTTAAAAAAGGAATGCCTAAGAACTGTCAGAAATATCATTAAAAATGACACTTAAAAGGATTGTGAGTACAACTACTGCAACGTGTTTTATCTTGAAATGTTAAAGCAAAACACATGCTGAAGTCAAAGGGAATTTTGTCTGGAGAAAGACCATGACGGAAAACTGAGCAGAGGTTTCAGGGTTTAAGTTACTAGGCAATTCTGGACAGGCAAGTCTCAGGTATAGTGAATGAGATCACTCCCAGTTATGATAAAACCTCATAGTGGTATAAGGACGAAAACTATATGGCCTTGGGTGCCTCACTAGCAACTTCCCAGGTTTCCAAGCTGTGTCCCCAGCTTGTACAGTCTCTCCATTTAAAAATAAATTATCGCTACCGTAGCACTGATCTGAGGACCACAGGCTGAGGAGAGGACAGTCTAGGTCATAAAGAACAGTGCTGATGATAGACTCTTTTAAGATATTTGACTTGTCACTGTATTTTTGACTAAGAAACTAGAACCATACAAAACTGACATGTCGCACATTAAAAGAATTAAAACCCATATAGGATACAGATCTCGCAGGGTAAACAGGAAACACACCCTCATGCTGCTGATTTTCTGCTGGAGATCCTTAAATGCAAGTTTTGTCCCTCTGTTAATTGAGATATTTATCAATTGCTTGGGAGAAGATAATCATGGATAATAATATTTGCAGGTGATAAAGGTGATGGGTGAGCAATAAATGATATATGTCACTGGTTGAATGAAATATGGATGGCTTGGTCTGCTGACTACAAGTGAATATGATGGCTGGGGTTCCTCTTGGCTAACTTTAGACATCTGCATCTGAGCAAACCATGCATATTCCTTTTATAGTAAATGGAGAGAAATAAGCATCTGACCTGTTTTAAACATCTAGGAGTGCCTATTTTTCGCAAGTGATTACAGAAGAAATCTAGACATGTTATAGATCTCTTATGGTTAGGTAAGTTGAACCCGTCCTTCCTATATATCTTAATACAGAGAAATACTGACTAATTTGCATTTCTAACTAGGATACAAGAATGCAGGCCTTATTTAAAGGAAAGGCAGTGTCTTGGAAAGAACCCAGTCAGAAAAGAAACTGGTTGTCCTGAAGGATAACCATCTGCGGATGAGCTCCTGTACACTGCTATGAGAATCCATAGATGAGTATGCAGGCAAATCTGCACCAGAAGTGGGACAAATAAGGAAACTTTGTATTTGACACTGTGCAACCACTGCAGGAATACTGGGTCCAGTTCACAATTTATTAGAGAAACTGATAGTCTGGGGAGAGTTCAGAGAACAGGGCTCTGGCTAGTTAAGAGACTGATAAACTTGTAAAGACTCATAAACCAAGGAGACATCTGTGGGATGACTCGATGACAGGCAGTTATTTTGTACTTATGACCAAAGATAAGTGCAGGAAAATGGAGAATGGGGTCTGATGACTGGAAGTTCAAGCTGCAGAAATTAAGTCTAGAAATACTTTAAAGATATTTTACAGTGAAAACAATTAACCACTGGAACAACTTACTAGTTAATGACATTGGTCTTCATTCACTAGCAATTTTTAAATCAAAACTGAATATTTTAAATGGCCTAATTGAATAAAAAGTCATGTACATGTGTCCAAAGTGTTGTATAGTGTTGTTCAGAAGCATCAAACTAAATGATGACAATGGTCTCTCTTGGCTTCGTAATACATAAATCAAAGCAAAATTTTAGGTTAAAACTATATAGTTCAGTAAAATGAAATACAAGGATATCCAAGCAAGCACAAGTATCAGCCGTGAGCAGTGGCGTGGTTTATTCTGGACAGAGCATTGGAATAAAACTAACTATATGCTTCTGATATCGAGCTCATTCATTAAGCACAACATTGTGTTATATCGGACCTGATTTGCAGCCAGGACTCATTGGAAGGATATATTTTCCAGATCTAGTAATAGATAGCAAGCAGGCAAACCAAAAAGGCAAAAAGGGAGAGGGACAAAGTAGTTTCTGCAATGATAAAATGCATATTGAGTGCATGTATTGGAGAATGGAGCAAGGGTAACTCAAAGCAGCTTAACTGAAGTCAATAGTACTTCCACCAAAGGTCTGGCTCACAGTGGAACTTTGTACTAAATCCAATTCAAAATAAGTGAAATGGTCTTAGATATTGCACACATAAAAGAAGAAAAAGCTTTAGGCATAATACAGCCATGGACTGCAACAATAAAAAAGATTGTTCCATCACCAGAGTGTCTTGCAAATTTGTTTCTCACAATTTTGTGTCCTGTATGTCTTACAACTTATCCCTTCTCTATCACAATCAATCTACCCTCCACCCACGGTCTTCTGAAAGACTTCTAATAATACTCCCATATCCCCCATGTTGTTGTGGCCCATCACAACAAAATCCTCTGTTTTAGCTGTTTCTCGTTTGTCAACCACCAGAGCACAGAGGAGGAGAGTGCCCTGGTGAGCCAGGAGCAATGTGTGCACTCATTAGCCAGAGGCTGCCTCTTTGCTTCTGTTTGGCTCTCCGGGAGCAAACTGAGAGCCAGGTAGGAGAGCTAATAGGCTATACCTATCTTAATAGAATTAATGGGCTTATATGTACTCTCTGACCATGGAGGCACAGCTTACTCTACACGGCTAAACTCCAAAATAACATGGTCTCATGTGGGTTGCCTGCAGGGAGTGATCCCAGGCTCACGCTGTTAGCCAAGAGGTGTCTGGGAACTGTTAGAAGAGTGCTAGGTGGCACGGAGCAAAATGATGCCAGGACCATGCTAACAGTTTCACAGGACAGGTGGCCCTGTTCCAGGGTCCAGGCCTGTGCTAGTTTAGTAGTACAGACATATCCCAGCGGTCTCTCCCTTCTTCTACTACTGATTTTCTTTAGAAATGTAATATCCTCTCTCAAATGGGACTGATTCTTACCAATGTACTCAAAAGTTATTGGCAAGGAGCATCAGGCAGTCAGCATGATCAAAGAGCCTTAATGCTTTAGAAAAACAAACTAAAAATAAACAAAGCCTAGAATCATAAGTTAGACTTTATACCACTTTCCAGCTAAGAAGGTACTTGATCCAGGAGAATTAAGTGAAATATGGACTATGCTATGCTGCAAAAGTCACCTCTCTTCAGACACATGCTATCTCTCCAACTAACCACAAAATCAGAAGTCAATTTATTCCTTTCCTAGTTGTGTGGCAGCCAGCTTCATGGTGAGAGGAAGATCATGCTGAGAGGAAGAACAAACCCAACAATAACAAACTGAAATATTCCTCAAAGTTTAGGGTGCAAAGGCTTCACAGTTAGTAGAGTATGATCAGTTAAATCTATCTTGCAATAATAAACAATGACTGTAGTTGTATAAAATGAGTTTATTTTAAAACGGACATTCAAAGGCATATAATTTCCACTCAGTTTATGTTTTTACTATCTGTTTTTTATTCCTGACATTGTGGCCATTATAAACTATGCAGGACATCTGATCTTGATATTCCAAAGTATCTGACATTAGTGATGAGCAAAGTCCAGGGAGTTTGTGAATTTGTACCTCAAAGACTGGTTTCCCTAGAACATCCAGGCTATCTTAATCAGACTGATGGTCAGTGGATGAGTTTCCATACAGCAAAGAAACACCACCAGCACCAGCAGCCTTCATGGCATCCTCGGGTGAAGTAAAGGAATTAGTAAATGGTGAAGGAAAACTTATTACTTATTCAAGTCAGAGTTGAAGCAATTTGGCTGGATAATTAGTGATTTCCTTGCCCATGGTACACTAGTTGGGTGAACAAGACCTGATGGCCTGGACAGTTTACTCTTTTCCATGGCCCCTCAGTTCAGCACATGAAAAATACTGAGACTGTCCAAAGGCAAAAATTGCTTTCTTACCACAAGGGTTGTATTGTCAATGTTGCCTGTTGCAATGATATTTTGAGGCAGAAGATTTACTTATTTAGGGCCTGATCAAAACCATATTGACTACTGTTAGATCAGGAGCCTAAAAGCATTACAATTAAAGAGGAAATTATAAGAATTACAAATTTTATGTATATGTTTGCTTTCAAAAATAGCGGCTTTTATGTGGTCACTTCTCCTGGGTTCATATGCAGTTAACTGCTTTGCCTAAAAGTTAAAATAAGCTTTTTAGGACTGGTATATCTAATAAACTTCATATTAGTTATCAGAATGTTGCAAAAATCATGGTTTTGATTTTTAGGTTTTTTTTTCTTTTTCTCTGATTTCAGGCTGTGGAACATTTACTTTTCTGTCATCTGCAATTGCTGCCATAAGTGGACTTCTGATGGGTTACGAGTTGGGACTTATCTCTGGAGCTCTTCTTCAGATGAGCAGCATACTAGCGCTCTCTTGCAAAGAACAGGAAATAGTTGTAAGTTCCGTTCTTTTTGGGGCCTTATTTGCATCCCTTACTGGTGGATTCCTGATAGACCGATTTGGAAGGAGATTTGCTATTATTATTGCATCTTCTTTACTTGTTTTGGGGAGTCTGATCTTACTGCCCTATGAATCATATGGAATGCTTATTGTGGGACGGATTGCCATAGGTATATCCATATCATTATCATCAATTGCTACATGTGTATATATTGCTGAGATCGCCCCACAGCACAGAAGAGGCTTCCTTGTGTCTTTAAATGAACTCATGATTGTGATAGGCATTCTTTTTGCCTATATTTCAAATTATGCATTTGCCAGTGTGTCGCATGGCTGGAAGTATATGTTTGGCCTTGTGATTCCATTAGGTGCCTTGCAAGCTATTGCCATGTATTTTCTTCCTCCAAGTCCTCGGTTTCTTGTTATGAAAAATAATGATGAAGCCGCAAGAAAAGTACTGGAGAGGCTACGGGAAACTTCAGATGCTACCAAAGAACTTACTGTGATCAAGTCTTCCTTGAAAGATGAACACCAGTATAGTTTCTTGGACCTGTTTCATTCAAAAAACAACATGAGGGCCCGAATGTTGGTAGGACTTACTCTAGTCTTTTTTGTGCAAACAACGGGACAACCCAACATTTTGTTTTATGCATCTACTGTTTTGAAGTCAGTTGGGTTCCAAAGCAATGAAGCTGCTAGCTTGGCTTCTACTGGAGTTGGAGTGGTTAAAGTGGTCAGCACAGTCCCAGCCACAGTTTTTGTGGATCAAGTTGGAAGCAAAACATTTCTGTGCATTGGCTCTTCTGTTATGGCAGTATCACTGGTCACCATGGGGTTAGTGAACCGTAACATACATGTGAATTTCACCAATGTCTGTAAAAGCCAGTCTCTGGAGGATTCCTTTCTTCATAGACCAGGAAACCTGAGCAGTCTCACCAATGATAGTCTCAAGGACCTCTTTGCTAGTATGGCTTCACAGGAAAGAATATCATTCAACACACAGAGAAAACCTGACATTGCCGGGACAGGAGAACAGAACAGAACTGCTCTGGCAGGGGGCAAAAGCACTACAGGGTCTCACACAGAAAGTGAGGAAGTTCCCATTGTCCTGAAATGGCTCTCACTGGCCAGCCTGCTTGCTTATGTTGCTGCATTTTCCATAGGTCTTGGACCAAGTAAGTGTTTCTTTTTTTTTTCATGTTTTCATAACTCTTTGTAATGATTTATTTACAAGTGAATTACATGCTGGTATGAGATGCCCAGCTTGGTATCAGGTAATTCTCAATCCAGGCAAAGCAGTGTTTTCCACTAATATGTACTGGTCTTGTTACAGAAAAGCCTGGCGTGTACTGTTTAGGAAGAGGTCCTGTCCATTGAGGTCAATGTCCTCATCCTCCTTGAAACCTTTCACCTTCAGTGAAATTAAGAACCAGTGTGAGCTTTGTACAGCAGAATTATGGGTCCTCAAGCTCTCTTTTCTCTTCATATTCTATTGTGCCATTATATTAGAAAGGTTAAGATGTAGGCATTTGCTGTTGCTGGCTCATAAACCCAAGGTAATGATGAGCTCTAGACCTCTGTATGGTATGGCACCCTCAACTCCATGAAATGTCAGCATGTCTGTGTTCAGTTGAGGATCCAGGCCTCTGACCGTATATAATAGTCTTCAGATAGAGCTAAGAAATTCAAGACATAGTTTATGAACAAACTTTAGTATCATTGCTACTACCGATACTGAACAGTACAAATGGCAGAATACAAACAGAGTCACTGTACAATCAACGAGGCACTATTCCAGCTACCATACTTCTGCAGGATCCCCACTCTCTCCAGAGGAGAACATTTCTGACATTCCCAGGCAATAGGAATCAAATCTTTTCCTTCCTTTTTGTTTGCTCTGGGTTTTTTTGTTTGTTTGTTATTAATGACACTTGCATGATTTTTCACCTTCAAAGGGTTGATTTTTTTAAGCCACGTTGCAAAAGACACGTGCACGGAGTCCATTATTTATTAACAGACTTAATGTGCTTTTGTGCCCTGACTCAATCTTGCCTTGCAAACACACTGTACTCCTGCTGCTGTATAATGATAAAAAGCTTGTCACAAGAGTAAAACCCAACAATCGCACTAACAGCAACTCCCCAGCAGTATTTATTTATTTTAAACATTACTCACTGGGAGAGCTGTGTGAGATAAACATTCATTGCCAGGGCAGCAAGTTTGACAATGTTATTGCAGCATTATTCCCTTCCTTGCAAACCTTCCTGGGTCTGGAATCTGCTCTAAGTGACATAGCTGCAAAACCAGGGGTGCACCTGTGAAAATAGTATGTTACTTGAGCTTTTACCTGGGTGTTTCAGGGGCACATGTTCAGGCTTGCACTCCTGTTGAGAGCTGCTTTCCTGCTGACGTGACTATAAATAAGTTCCTTGTCATTTGGGGTGGCGTGATATGATGCCAATGATAATGATGTCCACTTCTTTGTGGGCTACAGAAACTGAGGTGCCTTTGCCATGTTAATCTGACAAGTCTTTAGACTCCCATGCTTGCTTTCTGACCTCTTTCTTGACAGAGAGCACAGATGCTCTAGATGAGCAAATGGGAGGCAACAGACACCATCTCAGCTCCAGCATGCTGAAACCATTGATGATACAGCCACGGTGAGGGAGTAAAGTGGATTTAAACTGATGGATGCATCTGTGTAGCAAGTTAAGGCCAAGTTCTCCAAGAGAGCAACAGATGCCTCAAAGTGCAGATAAGCACTTGCAAGATACTTCCATACCTTTAAAAATTCAGTGTTCAGTTAAAACTGACAATGTATAGAAAATGTAACGAATTTCTGGAATCTGCAAAGGATCTATTGTAATTGCATAGTCTAGGTTGGACAGGGAGGTTATGGTTTGTGTTTCATATCTAGCCTTCAACATTTTCTCCTTGGAGTCCAAAGCCTTGAATGTATTTTAAAAGCCTAGATTTCTTATCCTTAGTGTGCCTTTCTTATTGTAAAGAATAAACCAAATCCTTTCAGTTATATGAAATAAACAGTTTGTACATGTTTATTTTATTAATCTTCTAAAGCCGGTCTGTGGTCTGGAGCAGACCACTGGCCACTGTCTGTTCCGCAAAGGGAACAAGGCATCAAGGCTGCAGCATAGACTCCAGCACTGTCTGGCTGGTTCAGCCAGACGATGCCCTGGGAGCCTGGGGACAGAAGCACTATAATCCCACCAGCACCACTATATTTTCAATGCAAATGCCTCAGACTCTGCATTACGTTGGCCTGCTCTGCTGACTGAGGTGGAGGAGATACTGGGGATGCATCTGTTCATAATCTATAGACCAAAGCAGACTATTTTGGACACAGAGCAGAAAGTTTCTCGCTCTTTCCCCCTCCTCACTAGGCCATTTCTGTAAGAAATTCAGCTGCTTTATTTTGAATCCATGCTACATTACGGTAGGTGGGGATAAAGGAGAACGTATGTAAGCACCATTAGAAAAATGGCACACTCTTCATAGGGCAGATCATGCAACCTAGGCTCCATCATATTTTTTAATTACTTTTTCCTTGTATTTTCCTTCTTTTTTTGGGATAGTTGAAGAGCTAGTTACAGACCAGACTTGCACAGCAGACCTTTGTAAATGTCAAATTTTTCCATGGTTTCTCCTTTGTTCTCAAATTTTTTGAAATAACTGGATTTTTTAGTGGACTGAACATACACTAAATATATTTATTTTCATTTATCAAAGCACTCAGGCACCACAGTGATGAGCCCTCAATAAAAATAGACAGTGAGAGATAAAAGCCATTTTTGCATTATAAAAGAACTCACAGACTAGCAAGCATCTGCTTAATCTCTTTTTTGATTCTAGGGTGTCCTACAGTTATATCATCAGCCCTTAGGCAAGATAAGAGGAGTATTTCTGCTGCTCTGTTTTGAATTAATTATGTTTAATGAAATGCAATCCAACTGCTTGTTCACGCTCAATTGCACACAATTATTAGGATGCTTTATAGGTGCAACAAGTCGGTGTTGCATCACGCCACAGAACAGCACAGACTGTCTCCCCAGGGGTGTTTACAAAGGCATTTCAATGCAGTTATTACTTGACACCCATCTTTGACCTGAGTTACCTTTGTCTGTATCTCAGAAAGGTCAAATGAGGATGAACTGCTCTCAGCAGGGAAAGATACTTGCAAAGCCCATAAGAAATATCAATTTGGCTGCAACGTGAAGGGTGAGGAGTGTGAGGGGGACTCTTGACTGATTTCGGAGAATGTCTGCAAGGAGATACAGTCTCCCGCGGTCAGGCATACGAACTGGCTATATACAGAGAGAGGGACATGGGCAATCTGAGCCTCACAGGAACGATGTGTGCCTTGGACAGGGTGCAGTGAGCGCAGGCTAATAACATGAGTGCAGTGCAGAGGTAGATCACCAGTTCATCACCAAAGCTAAAAGCTAAGTGTGACCCTGGAAATGAATTAAACACGAAGAAAACACAGAAATTCCTCTAGTCCAGCCGGGCCTACATATGACCATTTACCAAATGACACAGAATTCACTGAAATAGTTGCAGAGCAGCTCATTTGTGAGATGTTATGATCAAACCATTTGGAGAAGCAAAATATAGCAGTCCTTTCTTATAAAGAAATATCACCTCCTTCACTGGTCACCACCATTTGCTGCAACATACAGAGATTTAGGAAATATAGGAAAGCCAGACTTCTGGAGACTTATTTTCCAAAACAAGGCTGTAAATGTGGAACTCTTCGAGCTGGATGTAGCAAGTGCAAGACGGATCTCCAGGTAAAAAGTTGAGGGCACCTTCAGCCTGCCTGAAACAGTGTGGGTGCCCAAAACCCTGGTGCTTTCCTCACCCACCACCCACCTGACAAATAAAAAACAGTTCTGGTTTGGGATGGCACCTGCTTACCAAAGACCTGATTCTCTGCCCTGATCTGCTACTTTTGCACCGTTAAAGATCAAAGTCTAAATTACACATAGTTTTGGGCACCTTTCCTACATGTTTTCCTATATATTCCCTGAATGAGGAGGTCTTTGAAAACATAACCTCACACCTTTGACACAGAGTTATCTCAGCAAGGCCTCAATGAAAGAGAGACTGTAGCACCATGAACATCAATACAGAAACACAGTGTGGTCTGGAGTTAATCCTCTCCATCTGACAAAGTCAGAGTGGCTCCAACAAGTCCTGGGCAGAGAAGCAAGTTATGTTAGCTCAGTGTGAACCCAACAGAGCACCTGTTTCGCAGGTCTGAATTTGTTGTAACAAGTATAAAGCAACTGAGCCAAACAGGACTTAGACATTACCTGGGGAGCTCTGCATGCAGTTCAGGGAAGGAGAAGATCCATGCATATCACAGGGCTGTTTTGCTGTGGAGTGTGGAATGCTTTTGTGGAGAGGTGGATGCTGACTGTCTGCATTTGGGTTGTGTGTATGGCACTGGTGCCTTGCTCAGAAGAGCTCCTCCTCCTATGTCAGTTCTTAATGTGTTTCTGTATAACTGCAAAGGCTGTTAAGCAGGTGGTCAATGCACTTCAGGATAATCTTCTGCTGGTGCAAATTGCATCAGCTCACTGCAGTTCATGCTGAGGATGTGGATGCAAATCAATGCAAGAACCTACAAGTGGGACTGAGGGGCATTTTCAGGCACCTGCATGGGTCTTCCTCAAAACCACTTAGGTGCATAAAGTCCATAGGTATTTATTCTTTTGCCAAGCCAGGACATAAAATGTCACCAGAACGTGTCCCAGAACAGCTGCCAGCTTTGTGCCACTCTCCTGAGCCAAAGGCTGAAATCTCAGAGCTCTTCTGAAGGCCATTGCAGGCTCCTCTTCCAGGGAAAAAGCTGCAGGAATGCCCTGCATCCTGAGTGCTGGGAGCCACCCAGCACACACACAGCTAAGGCCACAATGCACCGGGACAGATCCGTGTCTGCATGGGAGAAGACTGTCTTCTAGATCTTGATACTTGACAGGAAAACACCACATATACCCACCCAGATAAATATAAAATGTAAAAAAACGTTTTTCACATTTTTGTGGTGAACAAATAAATGCATAACAGGGTCTTGGAGGGGGGGATTTAGAACTTACTGCAAACCCTTCTTTTCCAAGTAGCCTTTCTAATTTCAGTCCCATTGAAGCACAGCTCCTGTAAGTAGGTGCTTGTAGGATTGGCAGTACTTTGTTATTGATTAAAACCTGTTAAATGCTGGTATACAGTGGAATAGTCAACCCATAGGAGTTGTCTCAGTTTGGAATATTGTGTGCTTTGTTGCCATCTGGTAGCCTCAGCTGTCAGATGTGTATTTCAGATTGGAAAACTACATAAATATTGCATGCCAATCACTCCATTCACTGCAGTCTTTCCTGTTAACTTCTGAAGTTGAGACCATTAGTCCGTAAGCTGAGAGTACCACACTGAGTGAGATCACCTTGCCGTGTGCCCAGAGCACAGGCGAGGAGGCTGGAGCTATGGAATTCGGATCCGTGGCGGATGTGAAGCGTGTCTCGGAGCTGTGTATGGGGGGCGAGGAATCCTTTCAGTCTATGCAGGACATCACGATCAGGTCTCATGCCAGATCCAGCAGGGCACAGACCCCCTGTGAGGTGAGGGGGAGTTTTGTGAGCAGCAGCAGGAGGGCAGCATGGTTTAACTCCAGTGTGTCTCACCACAGGATCCTCAGCTGTTGATTCAGAGTAACCTCAGATTGATGTTTCTCTTGTGTTTGGGAAGCCTTAACATGGCCCTGCTGCTGTCTTCTGTGTGTCCAAATGCAGGGGCACATAAAACTATCTGGCTGAAGTTAGCAAGCAGTTTCAAAAGTATTAGGGCATGCACAAGACAGGCGGACATATCCCCACCTGCAACCACACAGTTAAACAAATAAGCAGGTTGTGATCACAAAAGTCACTTTCTTCACTCGGAAACCCAGTCTCACAAATGAGCTTACCAAAGGGGAATGACTTCCCTTCAGAATTACATTTTGTTGAGGACTTTTTTTTAATTCCCACAAGGTGTCTGCTCTCCATTCAGTTTTAAACTGGATGTTTGAATCCCCAGTTTGAGGACCCATATGATGTTAGGACAGGGCAGACTGGCAGGCTGCAAAACCAGCCTTGGGTTACTAGTTTCACACTGCCAAGGTTCCTCCCACGTGCGGAAACTAGGATTCTGGCTTCATGTCTCCAGACAAGGATGATAGTGACCTGGCCAGAGTCCCCCCGTCATGACTTTGTAATGACATGCATTACCATGCTTTCAGGCAAGCCCTGGTGCAATGCACCATCTCACTCCAGTGAGAGCAATCCGTGTGGGGTGGGAGCCCTGTGAGAAGCAAAACCCAAATGGGGAAGTGAGTAAAGACAAGCCCCTACCTAGGACAAATCTGAGTAAAGATATGGAAATTTTTACTGATGAAACTTGAGTTTAGGATGATAGATGCCTGTTTCTAGTTTAAACCTGGGCATATTTGCCATACTGAATATAGCTGAGTTAAATTTAGATTGGCTTGAATGGATGCTTTAAAACTGAGCTAATTTACATCTAAAATGGAACAGATGTTTCAACATGTTTGGACATTTACCTAATGTGAGAGCCAGATTCCTTTGACACCAAAAAAGGGAAATTGTGGGAGTAGGGATGATCAGGAAGCTAATTTAGGTTGTGTGATGGCATTTCCATGTGAAACCCACCTGTTTTGTCTGAATTTTATTGTGAATTATTGAAGTCATTTCAACACAAAGTTTTATAGCCATATATTTGGGGCAGTAGAGAAGATGGAAGAAGAATCATGTTCAAAATGAAAGTTCAATGGTTCTCATGAAAAGTGAAATCTATGAACGTGGTGAAGGAGATAAGTCCCTCATTTAATCCATCAGTCTCCTTCTTATGAAATCTCATGTCATCTACACATGTATGTATTTAAGTATTTTATTGGGTTATGCAAGCCAAAACCCAGACTTCTAACATTCTCCTGAAGTCCATAGAATTACATTGGAGACAAATTTAGTCCACTGGACTTTGCTTCTGTGATTTCTATGTTATTTGACTACCTGAGTTAAAGCGTGATTCATTAGCATGGTTAAATGGACAAGTCTTTCTGTGCATTTCAGGGGTATATTCTCCTCAGTCATTAAATGCACCTGTAACAAAAAATAGAACAGCCGGTTTCACATATGACACTGAACAGCCCAGGGATCACAGAGGTCATATCTTATGCCACTCTTATGATCCAGATTGCATAGAATTGTTTTTTCTCTGTAACAAACTGCTCTTGGATGTATTCTTGGCCACCAAATGCCCTACTAGAAACTGGAAAATATTGTGGGAAAGAGAACTGTTAATATGGAAATTCTATTTCAGAAAATGCCAACAACCCTCAGCAGATTTAGTGGGTTGTTCCTATGTTTTGGAATATTGTAAGCCATATGGACTTCTACTAACTTGGAAAACACTGGTAGAAGATAGGAGCATCTAGAATTCATATCAGTATCTTTGACATTAGAGCAATATTTCAGGCTTTTACAAATCTTGTGGTTATTGTATTAATTTGTAGTGCATATACATTTGATGTTAACAGGCATTCATGCTTAGCATTGCTTTGTATGATGTTTGTTTGCAATATTTTATTTCTGAGCTTCTACATTTTGCAGAGCGCCTAGGGTCTGGCCTTAAATTTCACAGAAATGAGCAGCGTCAATTTTACATTGTTTTGTGGTTTCCTTTGAACAAGATAGTGGTGGTGGGGGGATTAAATCAAGTGATCAAAAATAAACAAGTGCTTAAATGTTTTGCTGGATCTGATCCAGAATAATAAACCTGGAAGATGTGTATGTTTCACTAAGGATCAGTACAGAAAGTCCTATTTTAAATAATTTTAAAATGATCTTGGATTTTTTATTTTAAGACAAGATTCCTAGAACAGTTCATCTGTCCTGAATCATCTTTTAATGCATGCATACATGCAGTTTGGAAATGACACTCCTAGGGTTTATCCAGTGTGTTATTCCTGTGCTATTCAAATGGTGCCTCATATGGCCTTTATTTCACATTGCGTCTGTACCAAGCTGTGGTAGAAAGACAAGGCATGCCAAAATGAAAAATAAAGCTTAGATTGTGAATTGCTCACTCTTTCTATTGCCTTGCCCCAGTCAATGTTTATCTGAAGGCCCTTGTTAACACGTAAGTACACCAGGAATCAGTTTGCCTTTTCACACAATGATTGACAGAAGTGAAAGCCAGTTTAAGATATTTTGGGACAGTCAGATGCTGAATTATAGGATTTCAGATTGCAGGAGATGTTATTTAAATTACCAGCAAGATAGGTTAATCTTACTTAACTTGATAGAACCTGTGAGTTTGGGAGGGTTTTTTAAGTGTGAAAAATGTCGTAATAAGGAAAAAATATTCCTCAATAATGAGACATGTTAATGTGATTAAGAGTTTCTATTTAATTAGTTAAGGGCTCCATTCTGCAAGGAGCAGAGTAGCCTTGTTTAACCCAAAGACTGTGTATACTGAAGTGCACAATGAAATCTGGGAAGTCATTTTCACTGACTTCTGTGTTCCTGTTCGTAAGTTTACTTTTAAGTACATGGGTGATGAAATGTCTTTGTAGGTCAGGCCAAGTGCTTTGCCTTCTGAAAGGCAGAGCCCTCAGTACTATGAAAAGAGGGAGTGTATAGTGAGAGGCACCCTCATGCCCCAGACCATATTGCTATGTCACCCTGGTGCCAGCAGTTCTGCCAACGGTTGCTGAGCACAAAACTTGGCCGTGAGAGAACACACTTGAAACGGTAGAAGACTGTCTGCCTTTTGGCATACTATACTGGACTTACTTAAACAGCAATTTAATTCAATATTTTGATCTTGGTGCTCTGAATTATATAAATAAGTCTCTACTATTTTTTGTATTTTAATAAACCTATTGACACAAAGGTACTGCTTGACTTAAGAGGAATGACTCCTGTGCTTAAATTTAGGCATAGCTTTAAAGTAACTGGTTGACTCTGGTTAGTTAATAGCTGCTGGCCAAAACAAAGCATTTTAATCCCAGATCCACTTTATAAAAAGTCTACATAATGAATATTATTGTGATGCTAACTAGTAATTGAACCTAACAATTTGTTTTTGTTCCACAGGGACACTATCTTTGGTAGACCCATGCACTATCAAGTGAATCTAGCATACCATCTTGTATAACCTTTCATATGATAAACAAAGTTGGGTGTCATTCGTTAGCTAAATTCGCCCTTCTTACATTGTAGGTCAAGTGTTACATTTAAGCATTCAGTAAATAATGGTGTCCTTTGATAATCATATCAAAGATAAAGAAAGATTTTACACTGGTTTCCCTTGACCATGTTCTCGCAGAGATCATCATTGTGATGCTGAAATGTGTTTATAGGGTATATGTCAAGGATATAAGTTTATAGGGTATACGTCAAGCTTCACAAAATCCAGTTTCTTTAGGGAGCAAGGGAGGAAATCTTTTAGAGGCATTTTGCTCTTGGGCCAGCTTTGTGAAAAAGCTAGAACTGTTTAGTAGGACCTCAAATGCAAAGATGGTGTTTTATTTCACTTGTAAAGTTTATCAAACCAAAACATGTATTATATAGTTTAAAAAAAAAAAAAAAAAGGACAGAGAGAGAGGGAGAGAGGGAGAGACATACCAGCAGGGTAAACATGTGAAATCATGTAACTTATTGGCACTGCTGAGGAAGATGCAAACCGGCAGCCAAAGCGCAGAGAGGATGGTCTAATAGATAAGCCACTGCATTAGAATTAGGACACTACTTTTTCCCTAGGCCACTGAGTTTCTGTGTCACAAATCTGTATTTTGCAAGAGCAAAGGCATAAATTGCCCCTGGTGGTTGTGTCCCAACAGCACACTTTTCTGTTGCACAGGTCCCTCAGGGCCTGACATTGCCCCTTGGATACTGGAAGAGCAGGTTCATTTATCCCACCCAGATGGGTAATTTCTCCTCTCCATACTTTTCAGGAGCGAAATATGTGGTAAACTGAACTAGTTCAACCACAACTTCCTCGTGAATTAGAGCCTCTGGCTTCTGTAGCCATTCCTCTGCAAATGTCTTAGAGGATTACACCAATGCACGCAGCATGGGGAACAAACAGGAAGAACTAGAGATCTGTGTGCGGTCGCAGGGCCATGATCTCATTGCCATTACAGAGACATGGTGGGATAGCTCGCATGACTGGAGTGCTGTCATGGATGGCTATGTACTTTTTAGGAAAGACAGGCCAGGAAAGCGAGGTGGTGGAGTTGCTCTTTATGTGAGAGAGCAACTGGAATGTATGGAGCTGTGCCTAGGGGTGGATGAAGAGCGAGTCGAGAGCTTATGGGTAAGGATCAAAGGGCAGGCTAGCATGGGTGACACTGTTGTGGGTGTTTACTACAGGCCACCTGATCAGGAAGAGGAAGTCGATGAGGCCTTCTACAGACAGCTGGAAGTAGCCTCATGATCCCAGGCCCTGGTTCTCATGGGGGACTTCAACCACCCTGATATCTGCTGGAAGGACAGCACAGCTAGGCACAAACAGTCCCGGAGGTTCCTGCAGAGCATTGGTGACAACTTCTTGACACAGGTGGTGGAGGAGCCAACAAGGAGAGGTGTGCTGCTGGACCTCGTACTAACAAACAAAGAAGGACTGGTGGAAGATGTGAAGGTCAGGGGCTGCCTTGGCTGCAGTGACCATGAGATGGTGGAGTTCAGGATCCTGCGAGGAGGAAGCAGGGCACCAAGTAGGATTGCAGCCCTGGAGTTTAGGAGAACAAACTTTGGCCTCTTCAGGGACCTACTTGGAGGAATCCCATGGGTGAGGGCCCTAGAAGGAAGGGGGATCCAAGAGAGCTGGTTAGTATTCAAACATCACCTCCTCCAGGCTCAGGAGCGGTGCATCCCTATGAGTAGGAAGTCAAGCAAAGGAGGTAGGAGACCTGCATGGATGAGCAAGGAGCTCCTGGCAAAACTCAACCAGAAGAAGGAAGTATACAGAAAGTGGAAAGGGGGACAGGCCACTTGGGAGGAATACAGCAACGTTGTTAGAATATGCAGGGATGCGACGAGGAAGGCTAAGGCCCGTTTGGAATTAAATCTGGCTAGAGATGTCAAGGACAACAAGAAGGGCTTCTTCAAAGACATCAGTAGCAAGAGGAAGACTAGGGAAAATGTGGGGCCTTTGCTGAATGGGGTGGGTGCCCTGGTGACGAAGGATGCAGAGAAGGCAGAGTTACTGAATGCCTTCTTTGCTTCAGTCTTTACTGCTCAGGCCAGCCCTCAGGAACCCCAGACCCTGGAGGCAAGAGAGAAAGTCTGGAGAAAGGAAGACTTTCCCTTGGTGGAGGAGGAGTTGGTTAGAGAACATTTAAGCAAACTTGACACCCACAAATCCATGGGCCCAGATGGGATGCACCCACGAGTGCTGAGGGAGCTGGCAGATGTCATTGCTAAGCCACTCTCCATCATCTTTGAAAGGTCATGGAGGACAGGAGAGGTGCCTGAAGACTGGAAGAAAGCCAATGTCACCCCAGTCTTCAAAAAGGGCAAGAAGGAGGACCCAGGGAACTACAGGCCAGTCAGCCTCACCTGCATCCCTGGAAAGGTGATGGAGCAGCTCATCCTGGAGGCCATCTCCAAGCATGTGGAGGACAAGAAGGTGATGAGGAGTAGTCAGCATGGCTTCACCAAGGGGAAATCATGCCTAACCAATCTGATAGCCTTCTATGATGGAATGACTGGCTGGGTAGATGAGGGGAGAGCAGTGGATGTTGTCTGCCTTGACTTCAGCAAGGCTTTTGACACTGTCTCCCATAACATCCTCATAGACAAGCTCAGGAAGTGTGGGCTAGATGAGTGGACAGTGAGGTGGATTGAGAACTGGCTGAATGGCAGAGCTCAGAGAGTTGTAATCAGTGGCACAGAGTCTAGTTGGAGGCCTGTAGCTAGCGGTGTCCCCCAGGGGTCAGTACTGGGTCCAGTCTTGTTCAACTTCTTCATCAATGACCTGGATGAAGGCACAGAGTGCACCCTCAGCAAGTTTGCTTATGATCCCAAACTGGGAGGAGTGGCCGATACGCCAGAGGGCTGTGCTGCCATTCAGAGAGACCTGGACAGGCTGGAGAGGTGGGTGGAGAGGAACCTCATGAAGTTTAACAAAGGCAAGTGCAGGGTCCTGCACCTGGGGAGGAATAACCCCCGGCACCAGTACAGGTTGGGGGTTGACCTGCTGGAAAGCAGCTCTGCGGAGAAGGACCTGGGAGTGCTGGTGGACACCAAGTTAAGCATGAGGCAGCAATGTGCCCTTGTGGCCAAGAAGGCCAATGGTATCCTGGGGTGCATCAGGAAGAGTGTTGCCAGCAGGTCGAGGGAGGTGATCCTCCCCCTCTACTCAGCCCTGGGGAGGCCCCATCTGGAGTACTGCGTCCAGTTCTGGGCTCCCCAGTACAAGAGGGATGTGGCACTACTGGAGCAAGTCCAGCGAAGGGCCACAAAGATGATTAGGGGACTGGAGCATCTCTCTTATGAGGAAAGGCTGAGAGAGCTGGGCCTGTTTAGCCTGGAGAAGAGAAGGCTGAGAGGAGATCTTATCAACGTGTACAACTATCTGAAGGGAGGGTGTCAAGAGGATGGGGCCAGACTCTTTTCAGTGGTGCCCAGCGACAGGACGCGAGGCAACGGGCACAAACTGAAACACAGACAGTTCCATCTGAACATGAGGAAAAACTTCTTCACTGTGAGGGTGACAGAGCACTGGAACAGGTTGCCCAGAGAGGTTGTGGAGTCTCCTTCTCTGGAGATATTCAAAACCCGCCTGGATGCGATCCTGTGCAACGTGCTCTAGGTGACCCTGCTTGAGCAGGGGGGTTGGACTAGATGATCTCCAGAGGTGCCTTCCAACCTCAGCGATTCTGTGATTCTGTGATTCTGTGATTATCTTGGATTCAATATGCTGAACAAATTAACACCTACAAATAGGAATATACATTTCAGGTTTTAATTTGAACAGCCTTTTTGGGATGACAGTATGTGATTTGTTATAATCAGGCATGCTTTCCCTTGAAAGCTTGTTTTCATTTTTCTTTCCTTTTCTCTTTTTCTCTTTTTGTTTGTCCTGCAAACTGTTCTGTGTTGATGGGACACTATGAGTGTCTATATAACAAAGGATGAGAGAGAGACAGTGCCTGTGAAATCGAGCTGCAAACAGAATTGTCATTTCATATATCGGTGTAAAGCAACTTTTATTGGGGGACCTGAAAAGAGATGCAGATTATTACATATCTGCCTATCATAAAGCTTTGATGCATCCTACTGAAGTCTTTGCTGCTGAAAACACTCAAGGTATTGGGCAAGATGGGCCGGAAATTGGATTAACTAGCACAATCCTATCATTGCTAGATCCTTGTAGACCAACCAGTTTTTGCCCAGCAATCATTCAGATGGGAACCACAGTTTATAAGAAAGCTATTCTTATTTGTGACTGTTCTTTTAAACTGAAAATAGGTGGAAGGTAATTGAAGATACCTGAAAACAGACTTAAGAATATGTTGAACTGCTTGCATGAAACAGGAAAACCCATACCAGGCATTACAGTTTTTTCAGGCTCATGGAAATGAAAGTTAGAATATTAAATAAAAATACAAGCTAAAATGCAGGTTTAAATGCAGGGTCACAGTGGTGAGAAGGAGCTTAGGAGAGGAAGGATGCTTAGGGAAAATCAGAGGTGAAATACATCTCACCACTCTCCTCCTCAAGTGGCCCAGACAACAGGAGAAGAAGCTGGTGGGCTGGTCTCACAGTTCCTTCCCCAAAAACCTCCTGCTGTTCTAATGTGAAGGGGAGGAGATGCTGGAGAACTGAAAATTCCACATTCCACTAAAAGGTTCCTTAAGAAAGGTATACGTGAGTGTTCAGTCTGTCTACTGGATAGTGATGCAAATAGTTTGAACACTGGACAGCTATTTTTATCTACTGTAATACAGCCTCAGAGGGAAAAGAACTGGATCCCACTTGTTTTACATGTGTAATTTCAATGATTCAGCCTAAAGGATTAATCATTAGAAACAGAAATATAGTATACCAGAAGAGGAAAAAAAAAAAAGAATTTCAGATTAGCTTTGCCAAATCTCCACTCTTTGGTTCATCGGTCCTGGTATCTTGCAACCAGTAGTCATCAAAGCTGCTCAGTCAGAGAAAAGCTGCAATCAAACTTTTTTCAAACACCTAGAAAGCTTTAGAATGAGGTACACACTGTTTTCACCTGCAGAAATCAGAATATAGCCAGAAGCATGAGATTAGCTGAGGCCTCTCCCGACTCCCTTATCTGTTAGCAATAAAATTGTTCCACTCCTTTTCATGTGCGCACAGAGGGTTTGAGTTGGCCTTTGACAGACAGGGAATCTGCTGGCCAGTTGCGCACTCTCCAAAGTAATACATCCTTACATTGGCTCCATATTTGCTGGCTATTAATTTCAAGCAGCCACTTCAGTCATATTATGGGACAGAGCCAGAAAGAAGAATGGTTTTCATTAAGCAGATCCATTGATTTTTAAGGCCAGTCATGATCATCTGCTTTGGCCTCTTGCACAACACAAGTGGCCAAATTTCAGTCCATTATTCTTGCATCACACTTCTTTTACCTGGTCTGAAATTGAACAAACTCCCTCCAACTCTGTCTTCTTTCCAGTCTAAACAGTCCTCAGTTTTGCAAGCCCCAGAAAACCTCTAGCCATCTTTGTTGTCCTTCACCAGAGCTGCTGCGAAAGCATTTGCAGAGGTCACGTTCTGCGGGTAGCCACACTGTCAAAACATCATCGGGAGAGATGTTAAACTCCCTGCACAACCTGCAGGCATGCTGGTCCACAAAATATTTTCTCTTTCCTTCTGACAAGAGTTATAAAAATCATTGCCTGCAGGAGCTGGAGAAAATAAAGAAAGGCAAGGTACTGATAGAAATAATCCATGTTAATATGAGGCAGCAGCTAATTGATTCTGCTTTGGAGCTGAGCTGCGGGAAGGAGCCCTGTCTCTCGCCCTGCAAAAGCAGTTTATATTACAGTGGGAAAAGGCCTCCTTCCCTAGTGAGGCTGCAGACACTCGTCCTCCCTCCCTCCAGTGGCCTGTGGAGGATCTGGGCCCAGCTTAGGCTCTCTCTGTTGCTTACTGTCTGCTCGGGTTACCCTGACCCTGACCTGCTGACTCCACTGCTTGGGTGATCCCCTAAACCGTTTCAATCACAGTGAGCTACCTTAAGAAGTTTTCACATTATGCTAATTTGGCTCATTTTGACTGAACCCAGACAGGGAGTGAGCACAGAC
This sequence comes from Apteryx mantelli, assembly GCF_036417845.1. Taxonomy (NCBI): domain Eukaryota; kingdom Metazoa; phylum Chordata; class Aves; order Apterygiformes; family Apterygidae; genus Apteryx; species Apteryx mantelli. The sequence continues at coordinate 75,737,809 of NC_089980.1, forward strand.
ACCCTCCTCCAGCAGATACAGAGGGGTGGAAAACTCCTGTAGCGAGGCAGCAGTGAGTGACAGGACATGGCATGGGGACAGCAGCCTCTTCATGCGGCATAACGCCATCCCAGTATCCAGCTGTCCATGCTGGGAGCAGTGTGGGACAGTGCTGGTGTGTTACAGCAGAAAATCCCCATTCAGTTCCAGTGCTGTGTGCACTCACGGGCAGGTATCTCATTCCCATGCACACTGCGAGGGCTTGTGCCGATGACCTCTACAAGCACACCCGTTGAAATCTGCATGGCAAGGCAAACCACATCTGAAGTTGGCCTTTTCTGAGAAGCAGTTGGCCATCTGGCTATTTGTGTTAATACTCAGTAGAGCCAGAAAACAGTTAAATAAAAGACCTATTGGGTTTCATAAGCCTGGAAAAAAGTTTGCTCTCGGCAAACCTAGTCATTGGCCATGTCCTTTGACTTCCTCCCTCGGCAGCTTCATAGTTGCTTGCCTGCATCCTTCCTTGACTTTGTTAATTTGCTACATGTTCTTCGATGTTCTGCCTGCATTACTTGTGGGATAATCCCTTCCTTATCTTCTGTCGAACCTCTTGTTGCTAACAACCCAGTCTGCTCCTTTCAAAGTCTTACATACTTCTGCCTACTTCTTTCCTAAGCTGTAAATCCACTTAATCTCTTTCCACAGTTTATACCTCAGAAACCCTGAATTCTTTCAAGTGTTCCAGCTGCTATTCTCTAAATCTCACCATAAAGAACTTGATCTCACACAATACAGGTATAGGAAAGGAAAAAATGCTAAGCAGCAAATGAATACCAAGGGAATCTAATATTTCATTAATGAGAGCTGCTGTACAGCTTCCAATTTGCTTCTGCCTCCTGGCAGGAATGAGGTCAAAACAAGGACATTTTTCATTCATGTACCTTACTTCAATGTGGAATACCTTCAAGCCCACAGTATTTCTCAGATGTTCTCATTTTCTGCTTCTCTGTTCTAAGTTTGTACTTTCTTTTTTTTCTTTTTTCTTTTTTAACTGCATAGTTGAATAAGGAAAAAGTCACACAAGGGTTTGAGGCATCTCTTTGCTTATGGCCTGAATATGAAACTCGTTAAATTGTCCACATTGGCTCATACAGAAGGGCCACACAATCAATTTGTTACCCGGTCACCGAGAACAGCCAATAGCAGATGCTTAGGGAAAATACGCAAGAAAAGGCACATGCAGTATGCACAGTATGTCCTTCTGGCTATCTGTAGTTTAGGGACTTCAAGAAAAATATTGGGGGTTTATCTCTGTTGTTGTATTTAATAGCCATTGATGGATCTTTTTCCATGTGTATAGAGAAATAATATTTCAACATCCAGAACTTAATCATTTTTAACTGGCTAACATCTTCCACATCTGAAGCACCTTGTGAAAGTGAGCTCCGTAGTTAAAGTATGCATTCCCTGACAAAGCACACCCTCCTGTTTCCCCTGAATAGTTGTGCCTGGTAACTTCAGTTGGTTTCTTTTTGTTTGTGTCCTATAAAAAGTAGTGAAAAACCCTTCTCTATTCACCTTCACAATGTTGTAGGCTTCAGCTCTGTTTCCCCCAGCCATAGATTTCCTAAGTTGAAGAACCTTAGTCCATTGAACTGCTCCGTGCAGGGAACCCCTTCCATACCTTTCTCCATAGCTCATCCAGTTCTGAGAGGGGACGACCAAACCTGCAGGCAAAGCGTCAGGCACGGGGGCACGACACGCATACACAGGGGTGCAGGAATGTTATTCTGTCTTCCTTGGTGCTCCTTTCCCAATAATTGCCAAGCCTCTGTTTGCTCCATGACCTCTGCCTCAAATGAGATGATATTGTCTCTGAACTATCCACAAAGGCTTCATTCCCCAAGTCGTGATGGCATTCGGGTATGGGTGCTGGGGGTCGGTTTTCCCCATATGTGGTACTTTGCCTTTATTGATCATGAATTTTATGTGTCATCTTATCAAAGTACTTTGAGATTCTTTTGCAACTCTTTGCGATCCTTTTTCATTGTTATTACCTTGAATAATTTTGTATCATCAGTAAATTTTGCACCTCCATTCATCTCCCTTTCCTGAATCATCCGGCAATATTCTGAGCAAAACTAGTAATATCCTTCCATTGTGAAAACTGGCCTTATCATTTTGTTTCCTTGTACTGCATTTAGAAATAGTCCTTCAGGATTTGTCTCCCATAAACACGGGCTCTGCTTTGCAAAACCCTTAAACTTATTCAGAGTGAACACTGAGGTAAATAGCATACCCACATTTTTCTCCTACAGCCTGCATTACTGAAGTACTGCCACACACACAGGCTGGTAGAAGCTTTGCTTCTGGCATGTTATGCTCTTAGCCAATACATTTTCAAAATATTTGGCTTCCTGGTTATGGTTTTACAAATAACTTTTCAAGATTTATGCTGTATTTTCTTTGTTTGGACACAGTACACACCTTTTTTGGAAGGAATTTTTCTGTTTTTATAACAGCTTGGTTCACTTAATTGTTTAACTGTGCTGAGCTATTTCTATTTATTTTATTTGGTTGTTTATATATTTTAAGTCTCCAATCAGATAAGTTAAACATTCTCCATACCCCCTCTAGAGCATTTACCCTTATAACAATCATCCTTATTTTAATGCTCTCCTTTTAAAGCTATAAGTTACTATGGTAGAACCTTGGATCTTCCATTTCTACAAGAATATTGAGTTTGAAATGTTATAACCAATATAACAGAGTATCTTTGTGTATTTTGAACTAGCTCTGTTCAGCATTAAGTCAAGATTTTTTTTTCTCATGAATTATCAGACAAATTGCAAAAGAAACAGTCATCTAAAATGTAATCTCTGCACTGTGCTCCACTATGAAATTTATTCAGTCTAAATGAGGGTAGCTAAAGTCTTCCACTGTTACTGTCTTCTGCCTTTACAGCCCCTCTGATTTTGTTTAGAGGTCAGTGTTGACATCCTGGTCAAGTGGTTGATTGTGTATCTGAACCCTCTGTTCTTCCTGTTTGGGCAAGGAATTTCAGCACATCAGCTGAAGTAAGTACCACACAAACTGACTGTGGTACTCACTGAAACACTTAAGCATTCTCATCCACTGCGATATTTTATTTGAATTAAATTCTACATCTGTATATGCAGTGGGCTTTTTTTTCTCTAGATTTTGCCATAATAAAATATTCAACTGTACATTTATTCTTAACCATTGTCAACATACTACTCATTACAGGTCAGCAAAGGTGAGAGTTACCTGCAGCCACTGCATGAACAAATCCAGCTGAGACTCATGAGAGGCTCTTAGCCTCATTTCTTTCCCACATTTGAACTGGAAGGTATCAGCTCTCTTCTCATCCATTCCACAAACACCAGCCAAGGATTGCCAAAGTAGATATCAAAAAGTATTGAGTGTGTGCAATATGATTACTACCATAGCATCATTTGGAAATAAATTATGTAGCAGATGGAGAGGGGAGGGGGAGATTTTATTTGGACCTTCTTTTCAAGGATGGGCTGCTTCCCACTGTGAAATGTAGTGGCTTAGGTTGGTGAAGGTAGAGCCTGCAGTGACTACTTTGCAGTGACTTTGGGAGTCTGCAGGTTAAATTACTGCCATGCTGTGTACACACTTAAAGGTAGCAGCAATCATTATATGAATGGAAGCAAGAACCCAGTTACTGGCTTCCCAAAAGAAAGCCACATCCCCTCTGTACCTACAGGAGCTGCTGCTTTTTGGCAAAGGTACAGATAGAAAAAACAATCCCAGAGAGGTGCTAAAAGCAAAGAATTGAAGAATTGATCATTATCACTGCTTCAGCTTGGGGAAAGGGATAAACACACTGTAGTAAGTGTCAGATTTCTACAACTGCTATTTCTCCCAGGGGGAAAAAAAAAAAAAAACCAAAACTATTCACTCCTAACAACAAATTAGAGGTCAGGGGTGTGCCAGAGGATCAGCTACCAGTAGCAAACATGAAGAACAGATCTGGTACATTGGAGGGATCTTTCTGAACTAAAATAATTCTTTGAAATAATAGTAGTTAAGCACTATTGTGGCTGATGGAGATGCTCAAGTATTTTGGTTTCTGAACAGAAAAACAAAATGTCTTATACTTCCAGACAAATTCTATTCAGCCTGAAAGAGCCTGTCTGTCCTTGAAAAAGTGCTTGGTACTGGAGCTACTGCAGTATCACTCATTTTGCGTGCGGCATAAGCAGTCCCCCAGTGCTCATAATATTGCTGAAACTAACCCAGCTCAGGACTTGCCCAGTGCATCAGAGCTGCCATGTCGGTGAACAGGACATGATCCATGTAGTTCAGTGCCTCTGTGAGCAGCTGCTGACAGTTGCTTGAATGCAAGAAAAAATCTTGGATAAACAAATATAGAACAAAGTGCCTAGAGAGAAAGTATATTCCTAATCCTGTCATCTGTAAACTGGTTTATGCCCTGCAGAAAGAGGGTTTGAGATCTTTCAAACTTTATTTTAATCCTATCTAATGTGACTATGAATATTCTCTTTGCAGGTCTTCACATATAATCATTTTTCCAGTCCTGCTCAGCTTCTGTAATGCTATCCTATTGTGATGAATTCCACAGGCTGTTTAGGGACTGCTAAAAAGCATTTCTTTGCATCTCACTTACTTTCGTTGCTTTGCATTTTGGCTAGTGCTTCCTGTTGTGACATGTTATATCGCCTATGACTAATGATATATGTTTCAACATCCCTGTTGTTGAAGAGGGACAAAATACAATAATGAGATTCCCATGCACTGCCAAGGCCTGATTTCACTCAGGAGCAAGACTAGCTGGCCTGATAGTGAAAAATATCTGCTTTAGAAGCCAGTAATCTTTTAATCTTTTTTCTTTCTTTTCTTTTCTTTTTTCTCTTTTCTTTTCTTTTCTTTTCTTTTCTTTTCTTTTCTTTCTCATGTGTAGAAACCTCACAGAACATGTCTAAAGCATTTATTTAGAACAAAGTTTGTCTTGTCAGCAGTGGATATATTAAGCTTTGCTGTGATCCAGGTCAGCAAAAAAGAGGTCTCTCTACAGCTATTGTTAAATATGCTTGTTGTATCATGACTGTGTGCCATTTGACTATGTGTAACAGTATTAGGCTGTTATGCATTATGGTCTTGATTCTCTTTCCTACTTCTGGAATAAGGTCACCACTTTGCCAGGTCACTCCAGTGTGGAAGTAAAGCTCATTATATTTTTCTTTTTATTAAAAAAAAAGAAGGAATATCTGTGTCAGCTCCAAAATATTACTAAATTTGAATCTATGGTACAAAGAGATCTAGAGTAGAATTTGCTTGAATCTTCTCTGTTAACACAAGAGTCAGTTGTTTTTTCCCTTTTCAGTTGGTTCTTTATACTCTCCTTCCACACAGCATTTTTTCTTTTATATCTTTACTAGTACTGTTAAACAGGAGCCCTAGAAATGTCTGAAGTGTGACACACACTCAGACTCACAGTATTCTATTTTTAAAATGTAACTTTAAAAGTGTCAGATGTAAGTGTCCTGAGAAAGCTCCCATTTGTTATTTTGCAGAAACAACATCACACAGGACCAACCTTAGTATGGCCATGTCCAGGGATCTGAAGACACAGTTCATGCACATGTAACAATTATGCTGATCATTTGCTAACCCATCACCTCTCCATAAGTAAGAGCAACCTTGTGCTAATGCCTCTTGCTTATGAACAAAAGGAGGGATTTTTTTAACATGAAGGAACTTCCATGGCCCAGGAATGTGGAGGGGTTTTTTTGCTTTTGCTGTCAAGGTGGTAAGCCAACCAGGACTGAATTTGTTATTGTGGGCTAGAAACACCAGTGTTTAGATCACCTGTATTGTGGTGTGGTATGAAGCAGCCAAAGATCAGGACCTCTGTCTTCATTTATACTTCAGCAATCTAATTATATGTAGCAGAGAGCTGGAAAGGCAAACCTGCTTCAGTTTGGCAGGCTGATTTATAAGGTGGCATAAACACATAGAGCTGCTCTGAAACTGAAGATTACTTTGATTTGCTGCCCCAGTTCCATTAGTGTTATGTCACTTGAGAGTTATTTAGTTAGAGCTCCCTTTCATACACAGATGCGCTGTCAAAGCTCACTTCCCTGTGGCCTTTCATATTTCCATGGCTATGTGTGCGCTGGAAGACCCAGCTTGCGGCTCTCCCCTGCGGTGTCACCCACACTCTTGCTGGCAGAGCAGCTAGCCAGGACATCCCAGCCTGCTGCCGACTGTGGCACACTCTGCTTTCAGAGCACAGGTCAGCCTCCTGGGCTTGAGGTCACAGGTACCTCACATCCCTGAAAACCACCTTATTCTTTCAGACGGCTTCATCTGAATTTATGGACTACCTGAATTTATGGCAAGGAAAGCTGTGCTTTCAAACATAACATCTTCTCTTTATTTTATTTTTTTCTTCCATTTCAGTGTCTTGGCTGGTATTGAGTGAAATTTTCCCTGGTGGGATCAGAGGACGTGCCATGGCTTTGACCTCTAGCATGAACTGGGGTATTAATCTTCTCATCTCCTTGACATTTTTGACTGTAACTGGTAAGCCTTCTCTGTGCCATTCCAAGTTGATGTTCTCCTAGTGGGCATAACAAATCTTTCCAATAGAAATACAATTGCTAAAACTTCAGGCATCATGCCCCAGCAGCCAAATTCAGAGGTCTGTTTAGGTGCTGTTTGTTTGTGTAACTTTAATGTTTCCTCCAGATCCTCCTTATCCTAGTAATTTCAACTGTCCTATGGACCCTACAACAACATATCCATAAAGAGTACACAGGAAGCATAGTGGAGGAGAATGAGTATGTGGGGTCATAACCACTTTATATGTGCCCTGCTGTTTAAGGCAGCAACTCCACTTTTCCTGCACCACTGGCTGGGAATCTCTTCTTCCCTTTTGCACTGGCATGGTGTCGTCAGCCAGATCAGGGAATGGCCCTGGCTGAAAACTACTCTGTACACAAATTTTTTATTCAGTTTACCATGCAACTATGTAAGTGCTAATATTGGCACCACAGAAAAAGAAAAGAGTGTGTGGCTGGGTGTGGAGAGGACACGTTTCAGTGGCAGCCCACAAGGACACCAGCTGAAGCTAGTTGTGCAACTACAGTGCCAGGGCATTGCTCTATCAGAACACCTGGTGGATCAGCTCCACAGGCTGTGAACCTGCCTTTCAAAAATACTATTTCTTTAATGAGTTATAAATACATAATATTTAGGCTTTAGTCTCCCTCTGAAGTCAATGAAGTTCTACTCTAGATCAGATGGCAGCTTTTCTGATCAACATTTTTTTCTTCAGAAAAATATCATCCCATTAAAATCATTCCATTGTATAGGAAGGTCCTGACTTTGAGAAAATTTCATTTAGAGAAAAGTGTATTTGCAAGGTAAAAATTGTTCATGTTTTAATATGACAAAGTAGATTACCACATAACTAATTTTAATGCAATGATAAGCAAGGGAAAAGACTAAATGTCAACACTGAAATGCATTGATTGGAAATATTTTTTTCTAATTTTGTTTCACAAGAAGTTCTGCAAATTTTAATTTTCGGTCTTATTTGGAAGAAAATATGTACTGCAAATCAAAATGTAAGAGGGAAAAGAAATTCCAGGTTTCCCTTAACTCTACATTACTCTCCAACAGAGGCAGAGACAGGCAAGCAATTGTTAGAAGACCCACAAAGAGTTCAGAGGTGGATTTCATCCTGTTAGATGTGCTTTGAGATGGGTTATTTAAAATGAAGGTGACCTACGACTAAAATGTATTTCACACTGGTGTTCTTTCTTTTTCTTCTCCTTCTTCTTCTTCTTCTTGAAACATTGAGTTCTTTCTTGATTAAAAGTAAGAAAAAGATATCAGGTCAAATTCATTATGTCTACACTAGCACTTCAATTAGATCAAGAGTCCTCTTCAGAAGCAAGTCTTTCAATTGTCCCCATTCACTGCCCTTGGGTTTGCATCGTAGAGCAGTTCTGAACTGCACAAACTTTTGGACAAAACCAGTCCAGAAGATACACTCCAGGTGACTACTGCCCAGCTGCCAAAACTTGTTCAAGTCCTTGGACCAGAATAGAACTAGTCCTAAGGAAATGTCCCCCAAAGCAGGAAGTGTGGACATTAGGTTCTTAGCATCAACTGTTTCAGCTTATAGACCCTGTCCTATTGTGCAGCATTGCTTGTTAATGCATACACAGACATTATTTTGTTCTTGGTTACAAGGAATGCAAATCCACAGCAACTCTGTTGGCTTAGCTGGATCTAATTTGGATTTATGCAAGTGTAACTACAAGCAAATATGAGTTTTTCCTCTTCAGTGGAAAGGCTTAATTTGAAATTCTGTCTTCAAATAAGTATATGCTGATCTCACTGAAGCCAGCAGGACCTGTACTTAGGTATCTGATGTAGAAGATACTGGCTGGAATAGCAGCTTCAGCTTCAATTTTTGGCTCATGACACAATTGGCAAATGTCTCAACTTTCTGGCTCAGACTGAGCAGGGGAGAAGGCTATAGGATTGCAGTAGCCTGTCAGTTTTGTGCATATCCCACCCTCAGGCACATGCTGTGGCTGTAGTGTGTCTCCCTTCAGCCTGGGGGCATCATCTGTCCCTGGACTGTAGTATCAAAAGAAAAATAATTCTTGGCTGGACCCATTAGGAGCTAAGTCTGATCCCCTTCCGGCACAGAACCCATGGCTTGCAGTGGAAATGCTGGGAACTGACAGGCTGAAAGGATTAACTGGAGACAACTAGAACAGTGTAAAAAATGCTTTTTTTTTTCCTATGAAAGAATTTACAACAAAACCAGACACGGGTGGAATTTTGAGGAGCTTGTGGCTCCCTGTGCCTTCGCACAAACCAGTAACAATTGGTTACTCACTGTTTTCATCCAAAGTGACAGCAAACATAATAAATCAATAGGCTTATGCTAAATGGGCTAATATGGACTCCTCAGTTTTCTTTCATAAGGACTATTAGAAAAAGCAAAAGCACCCTTCTTTTTCAAATTATAGCTAGGCACAAATAAGAGGGCCGAGAATAATAGCCTAACTTTCCTCTGATTGCTGCTGTGCATTAGAGACTGTACCTATAAAATATAGCTACATAAAAATTCTCGTAATATTTGAAAATAATAAATATGTTTTCTTCTTTTGTAGACCTTATTGGCTTGTCCTGGGTGTGTTTCATTTACACAATAATGAGCCTAGCATCCCTGGCTTTTGTTATTGTGTTTATACCAGAGACAAAAGGATGCTCTTTGGAGCAAATATCCATGGAACTAGCTAAACAGTAAGTACTGAATATGATTGCATCCCAGTGGTGCCAGAGGCACAAAATCTTTTAATGTCATATGCAAAAAAAAAAAAAAAGCGATTTTTTTTTTTCCCCTGAAAGAACCAGACTCTCTCAAGGCTTCAGCCTGCAAGTGCTGATCTTGGTGGCCCAGCAAACATTAAGCTGGTAAGGACCAGACACAAAAGGGATGGTGGTTTTCTTTTATCAGCTTCACTGTGGTGAATATCAATAGTCAGGCCTGGCTGCCCCTGTGCTTGACTGATTTGTGTTCCCAGAGAGGAGGCAGAGCACACAAGTGACCTGAGCTCTCGTGTCTAGGGTGCTGTCTGCATTGGCCAGCACGCAGGAAGAGGGCAAGAGAGAAGATCTGCCTCAAATACTTCAAGGCTTTATGTAAATTTTTATAGTTCTTTTAGATGGGGATTTTTTAGTGTGTTTCCTGACTCTTGTGGCTCTGTAAGAGATCATACCCCCAAAAGGTTCTTCCAGCATATGTTTTGTGTCCCCACCTCATTAAATAAATATGGTGTGACAGCAGTGAGAGAGACAGACATATATGTTGGTGATGTGAATGGCCCTGGTCCCTCTTCCTTTAATATGGCCCATTCTGACTGTTTTTGTGTGACTTGACTCCATCTGTCCTTTCCCATCCCTCAGAAGCAGAGTGGTCCTTGGAATTACATATCTTCAATAAAAGTAGAACATCAGTTTGGAGAATAAAATTAAACAGTCCTCTGGTATATGCCGTGTACTCACAATCTCCAAATGCAGGTGTCATTGCCATAAATTAACTGGCAATTTTTATTAACAATGTGCTGTTGCCCCCTTCCTTTTCATTTGTTTCTGGCCATAAAAATATAGAAAAGACTAAGCAGGCCTGGTATGTAAAACACAGGACTCTTCTGATATGTTCAAAGAGTCACTCTGCACTAGCTGTTTGCCTTCTTGAATTGGTCTCACAAGTGTTCAGCATAAGGAATAAAAAGGATGAAGAAATCACAGGGAAAATAATCTGGTGACCAAATTTTCCTGGGGCTCAGGGGTGACAGCAGGGCTGCATTGCAGTGAGCAGGCATGCTGCTGCCAGCTACTGCCAAGCAGTATTCCCTGATTAATCAGCAAATTCTAACTTGAGCGGGCAGTGCAGCCTCTTTCACTCCGTCCCTGCCTGGCAACAAGACAAATTGCACCCAGAGAAGCAGGCTTGAAGACACAGGGAGAAATACTCGTACTAAGACACATACTTTTTGATAGTGAAGCCAATTAGCCTGGGAACAGCCTACTGTGATGGGTCATCCTGTATTTGGATTTTTTAGATTATCATAGAAGATTTTTCTAAAGGGTATGCTGCAACTCAGCCAGGCCTGAAGGAGTTTGTTTATGGGGTAGGAAAGAGTGATTTTTTCCACCACAGAAAGCCTGGAATTAATTCTGCTGCAGGAACAGAGGATTGCTGCACTTTCTGCCCTGGAGGTCTCTGATCTCCCTGGGAGCACAACAGGGTGATTACTGCTTAATAGGCTGAGAAATGCAGATTTCTGATGAAGCCGAAGGCTGGCTCTTCCTTTCCTTCCTCCTCTTGAAATAAATAAATAAATAAATAAATAATAACACACAAAGCCAAAGCATGGTTGCAGTGAGCTAAAGAACCTGAAGCCAGGATGGTGCCAGGGGCAGGGAAAGCTGTGGACAAATCTGCCATCTCGTGGGGAAAGGGAGAAGGCTGCAGGCAGGGGCTGGCATGCACCTCGGGCCACCGTGGGAATGCGGCTGATTTTGGTCTTCACCTCGCCAAACTGTGCAACTGTGCAACTGTACTGCCAGCTCCGTATCTAGTGGGGAGAACACTCTGCCCAGTGTATTAAATGGCAAACGTTTTTTTCTCCTTCAGGAAATATGTGAAGACCCCCTTGTGCTGGGTGAGTCAGCGCAGAGAGAAACTGGTGCCAGTGGAACCTCCCCAGAGGGAGAAGGAACAGTTCTACTAGAGCCAAGGGCGGCCAAGGCAGCCTTCGCTGATGGACTGATGCAAAAAATGTTCAGTGATGCTCACACTTTGATGGGACACTCACTACCTTTATTATATACAAGATATTCCCTCTATCATTCTTTAGTAGAGCTTCTTCCAGGGGCGGTTTATGGCCAACATTAAACATCATTGTAGTTTATAACTTATTGGAACACTAGGCTCGGTCTATTTTAAGCCCGAATCTCTCACCTCCCCTGAATTTGCTCACCTCTTAAAAACAGGAGGTGAATGGAAACTGGAATTTTGTGCACAATTCTAATTACCCATATTCAAGACGAGTTCTTACGGGAACAGGTGCAAAGAACTACTGGGATGCCAAGGAGAATGAAAAGCCTGTCTCTTAGCAGGAGACTGGAAAAGAGAGGTCTGTTTAGCCTAGCAAAAAAGGGGCTGAAAGGGGTTAACAGCTCTCTGTTAACACATTAGGGAAATCAACACCATGGAGAAAAAATAGATGACTATGGAAGATACAGGTTGATGTTAGTGCAGAACAACTGGGTATGAACCGTTTATGAATGAATTTAGGCTTGAGCTTAACAAGACAGAGAGTCTTATCCATCAGAACTTGAATAGTTATAACATAGAGCATGTTCAGTTTATAAAAGGAAATTTTACACGTGGCTTCCTGAGATGGCAAGGGCCAGGATTCAGTGACCTAGGTTATACTCCTAAGATATCAAACAGTAGAATTTTTTAATGTGGGAACTGTCACATCATCAACTATTTTAGACTGAGGGTAGCCGTACAGAAGAGGAGATAAGATTTCTTTGACTTTCCAGTCCAGCAAAGTTGGAAGCTGGAGCAACCAGAGTTGACTCCAAAATCATTTTATTTCTCATCACAGGCCACTTTGTCAAAAGACTTTGACTTTTGGATTCAGAAAGTAAGAATTGCATGGTACTGGACAGCACAAAGGGATTTCTGAAACAGTAATCACTGCAAATCATAAACTAAGTGACTCTAAGTGACTCTGGTTATTGCTTAGCAAATGCTTCCCGAATACTTAAGAAGCTTCTGCAAGGGGTTATCTATACCATTCCCTAAAAAGAACTTAGTCTATTTTTTCTAAAAGATGAATACATTTTGGTAATAGAGTGATCAGTAAATATTTTCTAGAAGATAAATAAATGACAAAAGAACCTACAAAACATTTTAAAAGCTTGCCGACTGTCTCAGAAGCCACACAGCGGCATTTCTTCCAGCATTTAATTGAGGAAGCAAGACTGACGCTGTCACCTGGAGTGCAGATACTACTTTGAACTAGATACATGATCCCACTTTATTTGCTGTCTTATAGCATTAAAACCACCTGACTGTGTCCTGCACTAAAGGAACAGAAACAGGAACTTACTCATGTAGGCAAAGTTTTCACCAGATCAGATCAGTCCTGATCAGATCCTAAAATTGTCACACTTCTAGATACTGACATTGTAAAATTTGAAAAAGAACATTATTCATAAGATGAGCTTATTTTCAAAATCTGAGAAGAACCTAGTGAGGCTAAGGACATGATTTACCAGAAGTGACCAGAAATTTAGCTACCTCAGAGTGGGATCCTGCTGATCAGATGTGTACCACAACTTTCCTGTATCACAAGCTTTTAGGGAAGTAGTACCTAAGATCTGTTGGACTTCCCATATAAAGGTCAGGTAAGTGGTCATCACAATGCAGGACTTTTATCTATGCAGATCCTGTGTCATCTAAGACATGGGATACTCTGGACAAAACTCTTCCAGAGCTTTCCTTGTTTTAGATGACATGGGATTTGCGTCTTGCACCAAACTGCCAGGCAACTGGCTAGCTGGTTAGTTTATGGCTGCCTTATTTCTTTTGTCCTTATCCTAGTGCCATCAGTCCTCACAATAACCTCATAAGTGCCACAAGCCTGGGCCAGTTTCAAGAATGCTTATGACGGTGTACATAAGGGTCAGCAAGATACCTTTTTGGCATCCAAAAAATAGCAAGAATTAAGTAAAATCTATATATTTCTCTTCTGATATGGGTACATATGAGCCCTTTCAACATGTTGCATAAGAAGCAATGAGAGACCAAGCACATGCAGGACACACAGATGGCAGGGCTGTGCACCTGGGCTGTAGGCAACTCAGACTTAAGGCCTCACCAGAAGCAGAAAGCACAAGAGTCTTTTGTTCTCATTCCCTGAAGGATTAACCAAACTGCAGGGAATCTGGTGGATTGCCATCCCAAATTAAAATTCCACCCAGGATCTGAGATGCTTACCCCTTTTGATAGATTTTTTTTTTCTCAAAGCCCTCTGTGTGTTTGGTCTTGATTAATTTGAAATTTTCAGTGAAAATCGAAGACATGCTTAGAATTTTGTTTGAGCTCTACAGTTCTGATGTTGACCACAAGAGGACAGAAGAAATGATCCTTTTTGCCCCTCTGTAGGAGAGACCCCCTATAGCATTCCTCTTAGCATTCCCCTGACCTCACCAGAAACAGTTTACTCAATGCTGCAGCATCAGGAATTGGCAAGTATTCCTACAACTTCTAAAAACCACCAGAAAAAGGATGGAAAAAGCACTAGCGCTCAGCCACGGAAAAGTATCATGGCAGCAGGGAGGGGAAAAAGCTGGAGAGCTGAAGAATAGGAGGGTTTGGAGCAGTGGGAGAGAAGCTGTGGATGAGGAAGGCACATGGAAAAATGGGTGGCCTTTTGGCAAGAGGAGGTGAGGTCACAAATTGACTCTGGCAGTGGGGGGAAAGGGGCAGCTGTTTTCAGTGTAGATCTTTTATACAAATAAGGCTGAATTTTTTAACTGAAAATTTCACATATATCTTGGAGGTGTCAGCATTTCAAAAAACAGAAGGTGGCCCAAAACTTACAAGATTTGTGCTTAATTTTTTTAGTTTTGTAATGCTCCGTTCAGAATTCTGATTTTTGCACTCTTGGGATCAACTCAGTCTGTGACACACAGTCTGTTTGGGTTTTGTTTGTTTTTTTTTTAACTATAGTATGCCCAAGTGAAGAGTAGTTTTGAAAAATATCAATGCCTTATTTCTAGAGAAAACAACACATTCTATTACTGAAACTGAAAGAATAAAAAAATATGGGACACATTGTCAGTGCCATGCTTTGCCTGGTGTGTGCCAAGCCTGCTAAGCATTAGCTTAAGAAAAGCAAAGGATCCAATTCATTTTTCTCTTCTCAGTCACCAGTAAAGGGCTGCAGATAAGGTCTGCAAATATTGTAAAGGTTTTTTTTGATCAAAAGACACTCTTTTTTTACAAAATGAACATATTCCACTATCAGTTCTAGACAACATGTAAAATCTTCTTGTTAAAAAACAAGTTCGAACCCACCATTTTTCTGAATTTCTGCATGTTAGTACCTTTCTCAGTTTTTTAGCATCGATGTCTACAGAAGCCTCTACATCTGCTTCATGTTTATGCCAGAAGATGATTACCACAACTTCCAAAACAAATCTCTGTTGTTGAACAGTTAATAAAACCTGTACGCATTCTCACAATAATAAATTTGACTCAGAAAAATATCACAGAAATTGTCTCCCAACCTTACAGAGTTTGGATTCTATAGGGAACTCTTACAAACTTCCCTCATGACCAAATACTTTGTGCAGAAACAAGTAAAAACATCATCTTTCTGAAGAAGGCGTAGTTCCAATAGTGGTTTAACTACAGAGACCCTAATAGGTTCAGTTGCCTCCAAAAGGTGATGATACTTTAGTAATGACTCTTTTTACTCATTACAGTTCAGATTTAGTCCTAATTCTGCTGGTCTTTTACAGCAAAGCCTACACATCTGATGACACAGAGCTGGCACTAACAAACTCATTAACAATAAAAATACAGGGGGAAAAAAAGGACACATCTTACAAATCACATCCCAGGTCTCTGAAGCATTCCACAAAGATTTGTCCCAGATCTCACATTATTCGATATCTTCATTAGTAGACTGGATTACAGAACAGAACATGCTTATTAAACTTGCAGGCAATACCAAATTGGGAGAAACTGGATTAGAATTCAGAGAGCTTAGCAAATTGGTGAGAAGGGCCGAAAAAAGCAGGATACAATTCTGAAAGGGTAAGTGCAAATTTCTCTGGTTGTGCTGCCTAATTACAAATCAGAGAATGACAAAATGGAGCTAGAAACAGTTCTGCAGGAAAAGATCTAGTGGCTGTGACAACTTGCAAGCTAGATGTGAG
This sequence comes from Apteryx mantelli, assembly GCF_036417845.1. Taxonomy (NCBI): domain Eukaryota; kingdom Metazoa; phylum Chordata; class Aves; order Apterygiformes; family Apterygidae; genus Apteryx; species Apteryx mantelli. The sequence goes on from NC_089980.1 coordinate 75,753,355, forward strand.
TCATAGTTATCGTTCTACTGCAAAAAGGAACCCTTAGTGGGATGTGTAAATAGAACTGTTCTCTCTAAAGAATGTGAAATAAACCTTTCATTGCACTGCTAGTGCCACAGCTCAGCACTGTACAAAGTTTTGCATGTGATCCAACTGGGAAATCCAGAAACAAATGAACTGAACTCTAGAAAATGTAGCCAGTGAGAAGAAATGCTGACAGGTGTGTTTAATTCAGGGCACTGACACTCACACCAGAGGTGAAATGCTGGGTGCATGCTGGCTGGCTTGGGGGCCACAGGACCACTGCAGAAGCTGATAGCAGCCCAGGGCAAAGAGCCTTGGTGAGGGGGCAACAGAGCCCCACAGGAGGGAAAGAAACAAAACATCTAGCTTATGAAGACAGGCAGGGGGGGGAAGGAATAAGCAGCAGCAGCAGCAAGGCTTATTCCAGATACAAGTAGGGACCTATTGGTCTAGAGCAGTGATGAGAAACATATTGCTAACACTGCCAAATGATCCTAAAATTACCAGATATTGATCCTGCTCCAGTATCTTCCAGTTTAGATCACTGAAAGCAGGGGAAGAGGGGAAGAGGGGGACTACAGACGAGAAAGAGACTTTCCTATATTCAGCCACAGCTCTACTGAGTTTTTTTTTTTTAAAACAAGATTTAGTAGCATCATGACACTTTAAAAAAAAAAAAATCATAGAATTGTGTGTCAGAAGTGATCTCAGTAGGTCTGCAGGCCAACCTCCTGCTCAAAACAGAGTAAACTCTAAATTCAGACTAGGTTGTTCAGGGCTTCATTCAGTCAGGTCTTGGAAACCTCCAAGGACAGAAATTCCAGCACCTCTCTGGGCAACCTCTTCCACTGCCTGGTTATGCTCACAGGGAAATCTTTTCTTCTTTATAGGCTAAACATCAAAAAAATCCTTCTACTGAAACTGGCGATCAAATACGGGGATCTAGTGCAGAAGGGTATACATCCTTCATCATCAGAGGTTTTAAAGAATATTTATCACAAACAGTTTGAGGCTCCAGTGGAGCTAGAGGGATAAGTGAGCATACACTTTAAGGAAACTTTTAACTTTATTTTCTATTATTCTCTTTCTCAATACTACCTTGTATGCAAGTTTAGTTCTGTGCTTTTTGTCTCCTTTACACATTGTTACAAAAGGCCTCAACCAGAACTAAAGCTAGCATGGATCTAAGCAGCCCTTCATCAGAAACTGTTCCTACTTTAATTGCAGCTTATTTATTATCTTCCATTTTTGGTCTATCAGGCAGATTTCATACTATTTGACAGTGCTAAAACAAACCAACCAACCAACCCACCCAAAACAAACTAACAAAAAAAAACCAAACAAAAAACCACACTTCTCTCCCTGGATAAATCTAGGGGGACACATATGCTTCACAAAAGCTCCACAATTTCACTGGTAGCACTCAAGTATTTTGCCATTTGTTCAAAAATAAAAAAAGGCAAGCCTAACCTAAGACACCTATTGTAGTTTTAATGGCCATTCATCAGTTTAGGTCTGCACTTTGTTCTTGGAAAATCCATTACTTTTTTTTTTTTTTTTTAACTGTAATAATAGTACATTAGTGTTCCCAAATGCTGGTTTGTCCATTGCTCCCTATGACTTTTCATATAACTCTCATTAGTGTCAAGAGTGCCATAGTCATCCTCTACATAAATTGAAATGTTCATCCATACCAAGTATTCCTTTATGAGCTCTTTATCATGAGTTCTATGACTGTGGAACTCAACTTAGTATTTCACTGTTAGAAATCCTCTCTTTTCCTACCTTCGTTGATCGAAGAAGGACTTTTATGAGTTCATCACTTATGGCTCTTGGCAAGTTGTTGCTTTCTGTTGCTTCTTTCATTTGGTTCTGCAAGGTTTGATTGAACATTTCCCACATTATTCCTTCCTTTCCACAACTTCTGCATGAAGTCACGGGGGATGGCCCCAGCTTCTATACCATCCCCTCCAACAAATTAAATACATTATGCTGGTCATTCACTTCTTTAGAATATTCCACCATTAGTGACTTCCTGTATTGTAACAGCTCATGGTTCACTATTGTCACGACCCTGTAAGACAGTATATTACCTGCAGCACATAAGAATAGTGTTACATTTCTCTTCAGTCAGATAGGGAAAAAAGACATACATACATTTATACATATTTATTGTATCTTTTTAAAAGTAGCATTTGCAGTTACTTTTAAGCATTCACCTCTTCTGCTTCAAATGTGCACGTACTGAGAGAAACAGATACTGGCTTCCAAGTCCAAGATTAATACCAATACATGCCAGAATTAAGCTTCATTGCTTGTTGGCAGTTCCTGTCAAGATAATATTATACAGTAACAACAGTGTAGAAAAGGACTGTGTTAATTCTTCAGCAATAAGCTGACCATAGCATGACCATACCATCTTCTCAGAGTTGAAGTATAACAACACTTTCCTGAACACTGAAGCTCACACAACTTTTTTTTTTTTTTTTCCTTTTGCATCCAGTAGGTGGACGGGACAGTTGATTTTTCTACAGTAGCTTCTTTAGTTGATAAGAATTTTCCCATCATCTATAGGAAAACACTTGTTGTAGACCTTTATACTTAGAAATGTCTTCTCTTCATGTAACAGCAAGAAAATGCTTGAAACCTGGCATGTAGTTGAGAGAACTAGGAACAAACCAAATTTCATCTTCAGATAAACATACGTAACTACTATAGAATTCAATCTAACCCACACACAAAATTTTACACATACTACAAATAGAAACAGAAGGTATCAGCAAAAGACTATTCTTACATTGTTTCAAATTAATTTGCAGCTATACAATTTTAACTGTAATAGAAAAAGGGAAAGGAATATAACAGAACAGGTAAGAAGAGAAATATTTTCCAAACTTTTATTTGTGCACATTCATCAGGTGAAAAAGATAACTTTTACAGCTTCTTTGGTGCCCAATATTCAACATATAAAAATGTAAAAGACCATTCACAAATAAAACACAAGCTCAAACTAAAAAAAAAAAAGTTTTAAAGGTAGTGCACATCGTGACAGCTTTGCTTATGAATACACAGAAATTACTGCAAAAATAAATAGAATGTCTTTTTAAAAGCAGCAATTTCATATCTTGTAAACTTCCGTTTTTACAATACAGCACTGTTAAAAATAAAATCCAAAAGGACTGGAGTTTATACTGTGGCCATGAACAAGTAAAAGAGTCTGTATTCCTCTGCTATAGTTGGTCCAGTTTTCCTTTTTGCTTTTAGTCCAATGTGCAGCAGTCTTTAAAGGTGCTTGGTTAGGGAACCTAACCATTAAGTGGCAAATTACAAAATTTATTTCCTGCTTTCAAACACGAATGGGTAAATCTGTTCCACAGCACTGGCAACAGCCTTTACGTTTGGCCCTGAGACATATTAAGAAAGAAAGAAAAAAAGCAGTAGGAAGAGAAAATCAGGGCATCAGTAAGTAAAACGATAACAGCAACTTATTATTTCTGACTACCACAACTTTATACTGTAGACAAAAATAATTTCTCCCACATTTCTCCCAATTCAGGAAAGTTTTCCTCTCATCACCTTTCTTATCTATAACAAAAAGACCCATTGAACCTGTAATATGTTCTGAAAATGGGTCAATGGCAGAACTACAAATAAATAATACTGTCATTTCACTTCATAACAACTTGCATTATTTTTGATTTACTGACTTTAACAGTCAGCCCAGACAAGAAAGCAGAGGATGAGCGACAGAGGTAAGGAAATACTTTTACTTCTGCTGTTCCTTTAGGAATTTGTATTACTCAAAGCCTAGCCACCTCTATCTCTTCTTTTACACAGCTAACAAAGAAAACCATTGCTAAATGATGATGGATTTAATCTAAGTATGTTTCAAGCAAAATATATGTTTGAAAATTATAGCCTATTACTTTGTAGTCTGGATTTTGGAAATAGCTCTGCCACCAATCTCAGGGCAAAACCTGTAATCCAGGGAATGGCTGTTTTCTCAGATTGAAGCATCTGAAGGTTGTCTAACATGATCTATGAACATTTGGGGAAAGAAAAGGAAGAATGAACAAGCAGTGATTTCTAATGATACCAGACCATTTTCTATAGTGAACAATTAAGGCTGCAAATGACTGAGCAATAACATGCCAGAAGAAATTCATCCTGGATAGAAGTTTAGTGATGCAGATAAATCAAAACAGCAATTACTCACGTGCTTTAATGCCTGTGAAATCAGTTTCTTTTTACTTCGCTTTAGACTTCAAAAGTTTCTTTCAATTATAGAGATACATTCAAGAATGGCTTCCAAAAATCATAAATAACCTACTTATTGGTTATGTTTCATTTATGCATAAAGTTTGGGAAATGTTGTTTTAATCAGAATGTTTAGTCAGAAAAACAAAATGGAATGGAATAGGATTCTTCCTGCATTTTCAGACTTTGCAAGTGTTAAGCAATTAAACAAGCCTTGTGAAAGATACTCTGCCTAGAAATGTTTTCTGCTTTCTAGGCAGACACTTCATCTTCCTTCAAATTGTCTGCTATTGTAGAAATACAAAGTCTAGAGTAAGACTTCAGAAAGCAGCAGTATGAGTAGGCAAGTAAGTTTTGTGAAAATAATGCTACTCCCTCCCTGCAAAATTGAAGAGATGTAAAAACTAGAACATCATGGCAAGGAGCGTAAGAGAAGACACCCAAAAAAACAAAAAAACAAACACCCCCCCCCCATTGCTTATTTTGAAGGAAGAAAAATTAACATTACTGATACTTCTCCTAACTTCTACCTATTACACATCAGTTCTTTCTATTTTCTTTTCTCAGTAAAACAAATTTACTTTTAACTTGTCCCATTTTAAAAAATAGTTTCCTGTATTTGTATAGCATTTCTAGCCCTATATTTTGAAGAGAACTCTTTAAGTTAGTTACATGAAATGTACTAATATCTTCGAAATACAAAGAGTCAAAAGGAACCTCACATTAACACATTTGAGAGTGTTTCACGCTTGGGAGTACAGTCAGGTTGAGCACATGATTAAAAGCAAATTTTAAATGAAAAGCTTAAGGCTGGATATTTATTTCCTTAGAAGAAAGGCCTAGGCAAAACAGAAACTTCGAAAACCAAGAGATCTGAGGTATTTAAAATTCATTGGAACAAGTGAACTAGAAGGAGTAAATCTTTGGTGTTTGCCTTATTTGCCTTAATATTGGAAAGGATGATTTTGGAAATGTGAAAGTGATTTTTGTCCCATAGGTATAGTAACAAGAATCTCACTGAAAAGCTAAATCTCATTAGGAGGTTGATAGGATATGCTGAGAGTCTCAAGCTACTGCAGGAATCCTCAAGCTTCTAATTTATTTTTTAATTTAATTTCTCATTTTGGCTAGACCAGTTGTTCTGTTCAGAACAGATACCACAATCTCCAAATATTTTTTACCCCTATGATTTCAGATTTGCAAATTTTGGGGAGTTTGTCTTCTTAAAAAAAGTTCTTCTGATAACTCTGTGAGAAGTGATCCCCATTAAGCCTAGTTATTCGTTAAGGAATTAAGATGTGAAAATAAAAATGCCTACACATGATTTCTGATACCAATATCTGAGCTCTAACAGCCATAAGACAGAATTCCAGTTAACCTGATACTGGCTTGTGTAAGCTTTTGCTTGTTTCTTTTTAACAGGTATTTTCCAAAACATCAGACTTTTCCTATCTGGAAAACTGTGCTGGACACCTCATAAGTAAACTTGGCAGAGAATGGAAAATGAAAATGAAGAGGAGAGAGGAGAAAATATGGCATGGTATCTCCATAAATTAGGCTAAGACACAGGACAATTGGGAAAAATCACTGATGCCTATGATCCAGGTGGTGGTTCTCTCACAATCAAGCGTTAACAGAAGACAGCACTCATGTGAAGAACCGCAAATATTAGCCAGTTTTGGTTGTGACAAAATGCTACTGCTATATTATACATTTCCATTTATCTCCAGTTTAAAAGTATGCATTTATAACAGAGCTGGTGATGCTACATGCAGTGTTGCAGCATTACACAGATGAAAAACAGGCAGAAAATCCAAACGTTTACAATATTTAACTAAATAACAAATACCTTGCATTCTCAAGTAAAAAGTTTTATTCTACTCTTTGTTTTTATAAAAAATTGACTATGATCATTCTTACTGAAATAATCTCTTTTTTTGGCTACCAGTAATAACATATTCTCTACACTTTCCCTACAACTATTCAGGCACCTTCATTCAGAAAGAAATTAGATTCTAGTACTGAGAAACAAAATACCTCAAATGTATCTTTTGACTGTTTTGAAAGCCTTCCTTTCCTAAGATGACTGGTCCTAAAGTTAAATACTCCCGGCAAGTTAAATATTTATTTTTGACATCAAAATACCTGTAACTGTGATACTGCCTGTTGAAAAAATCTGTAAGGTAGCTCTGAGAGTTTTTATTCTGTAACACACTGCAGGATGAAGTTCTGGTTCATAACTAGAAAACAAAATAAAAGGTCAAAGGTAAATCTAGAACTAAAAAGAAAAACTTAAGAAATATACCAAGACTATAAATGCTTAAAAATCCTACCGTACCTCGCATGAGGTCTGTTATTCTTTGTAAATTCTGGCAATCTGATCTCAAAGGGCATGTTGCACACTGCTAAAACATTCACAACTTTAAAATCTGTGAAAATTACCTTTTCGAAAGAGAGGAAAAAAGAGACTTTAAAAATTCAGTTAATAGAAAGGCAGATATATGGGATGCAAAAAACCATACATTTGAAGAGTTTATTTTGTTGATATTTCAAAATGAAAATCTGGTAATTGATGCATTTCTAATAGGAATCTAAATGGTACTTACTGGGCTCACGTTGTATAATAGCAGGATAAAGTAAGCAATAACTGTTGAACGAGGTATTTCACGGCTGCGTTATGTGGTTATAGTACAGTTTACATCAAAAATGAGACACAGGAATGATTCACATCTCTGTACTAAACACATCTGAACTGAAAATAAAGTAAATTAAATAGCTCCTGGGACATCAAAATAAGCAGGGAAAGAGCTTAGATTTCATTGTTACAAAAATTTTTTGATGTAATTTGGAAAAATGTCTTTAATGTCTTGTTGTGATACACCACTTTTACTACAGGTAAGAATAAGAAAGAAGATTAAAATTGTTTTGTTTCAATTATCCAGTGGTCAGTATGGAGAGCTGGTTTTCACCCCTCTGCTTTCTGAAACCAAGCCAAAACTATTGGCTTTCAGTTATTCTCTGCCCACAGCCATTTTGTGTGGCAGTAAAATTGCCAACAGACAATTCCAAGACAAACCAGAACAATAGTGAGAAGTCAGTGCTGCCAATATCACTGAAGAAATTTTTGTTCACTTTCTGAAAATGCCTAACCTTACAATGATCATTCCTTAGTCAAAACTTTTTAAAAAGTAAACGAGTGAAAGCAACTAATCCTTATAAAATGTAAACTATCAGTATAGCCTTCAAAATATGTTCCACCTAAACTGACAACTTTATTATAAAGTTGGAATTTGGTCCCTCTATCCTGGAAGCACTGCTCAACTCACTGCTTGCATCTTCCACTCCACAATGGGTTTAATGGGTACATTTGTAACAAGTGGCTGAATTCTGCTCTCAGTTTGCTATAAGGCAAAGGGGGTAGTAAGTCACCCTTACCTTTAGGTATTATAATCAAAGGTTTTTATTTTTCAAAAAGGACAGCCACCATGTCTACCTAATTGTCTGCTGGTAAACTTAAACTGTGTAAACAGCACAATGGGGTACCAAGAAGTTCTAAAATGACATGTTTTAGCACTCATTCAAGCTGCTGTCTTTCAACCCTTACTATCAAGTCCAAGCAAGTGGTGTCTTTGACTAGCAATGTCAACCCAAGCTCAGAAAAAGAGGAGTTTCATATCATTAGTATTTTATTTGGCTTATTTCCTGGTGCATAGTACATGAGCATTTTTCTTCCACTTAATTAAGAAGCTCAAACTTGCCCCAAACAAGACACACATATTTTTTATTCCACCAGAAACAGTGAGGGGAAATTGTGTTCAAATGACAGGTTTTGCTCTCCAGCACTTCTTCCAAATAAATCCTCAAGGTATTATAAATTCTATTTACCACATTTGCAGGTGGTTCATTTATGAAATGACTGTTGTTGTTCAAATAGCTAGTAAAGAAGCAGTATTCTGAACTGCCAAATGAAACTCAAATCCACAAAATGAAATAGCTTCTTTGACCAGTACCTGGAGAATGTATGCTGCTACAAAAGGAGCATCTGAGTGAAAACACACTGGCTGCTAAATTGTTATGCTACCTCCTCTCTGTTTCTTTCTGAAAAATTGACTAGCAGCATTACTTGAGTCATGAGAATCCTTTTTCGTTATGATTACCTGAAAACCTAGTTTCTGTAGACTACGAGCTAAACGTCTGGCACCAAATTTAGCTTCTTCTTCACTATAAAGAAGAAAGACAAAAGTCTAGTGTTACCAGAAGCACAATATGTATTTGTGTGCACACATAAGACAATAAACACTCAGACTACCCGATAAACACTCAGACTACCAAATGAAGCATTCAGTTATGTACAGTAATGCATGAACTATGTTCACAGGGACAGCCTTCATTTCATCCTACTGTACATATTACAGTATATTTTCCACTGTCTAGATATTCAAATAGCATCCCTTATGTCCTATTTAAAGAATATCTTATCACTCAGAACTCCAGCTTAAGTCAGTGGGAGCTGAAGTGGGAACTGTATTTTGATCATACATCATACTAAATACTGATTAAATACAAATATGATCACAGGGAATCTGAAGTTGGCTATCCTGAACCAATGGTCACTTTTCAACCTACTCTCCTTTAAAATAGGCTTGTTAACTTCCCTGGAGGATTAGAAAAGAAGGCAGCGTTTATGACACATTCATACCAGTAGGAAGCATCAAATAAGTTTAGAAAAAAGCTCCCAATGTGTAGTAACCAGTGTGCAGGGCCACAGAAAAAAAGACAAAACTGTATCATATAAATGCTAACATTGACTAGCCACCTTCCATTTTGAGGCAGAGATCATGTACAGAAAGTATGCAGATTTACCACTCTACCTTACCTTTACTCCACAGTGTGGACATATCTTATAGGAATTCAGCTATTAGAGTTTAGCAAGCCTCAGCTGGACGTATCTGAACTAAGAGTTTGCTTTTGTTTCTTCCCAGTCCCTCAACAGCATATAACTTGATTAAATTCAGGTAGATTTTCATGAAATAATAAAAGAGACACCCTTTCAGAATAGATCATCCCTTCCCAAGTTTCAAGTTCTGGCTAAAAAAACTGAATTCTTAAGAGTCCTCAAAAGAAAAATTCCAGAATTTTCTTCATAAAGTAGTAGTTTTCCCAGAAGGCTGAACTGTTGTTGCTCAAGATTTCAAGTTAGTTCAAGGTAGACACTTAGTACAGAACACTTCCACACTACTCAGCTTGGCAAGGATCTGTGTGTGACCCAGCATGAGGCAATCTTAACAGCGGCAAGTACAGCCTCTTGCTATCCTTTTCATTCGCTACATGACATTTTAAAATCCACAAGATCTTCAGCTATAGAAAGGCTCTTCATGAACTCACCTTGTGGCTCCTGTGCAAATAACTTTTCCTGAGGACCAAATTGTGGCCGTAATCCTAGGTTTCCTAAGCTTCATTAATACTTTCTAGAAAGAAAAGAGGGGAGGGAGGGAGAGGGGAGGGAGGGAGAGGGGAGGGAGAGAGAGGGGAGGGAGAGAGAGGGGAGGGAGAGAGAGGGGAGGGAGAGAGAGGGGAGGGAGAGAGAGGGGAGGGAGAGAGAGGGGAGGGAGAGAGAGGGGAGGGAGAGAGAGGGGAGGGAGAGAGAGGGGAGGGAGAGAGAGGGGAGGGAGAGAGAGGGGAGGGAGAGAGAGGGGAGGGAGAGAGAGGGGAGGGAGAGAGAGGGGAGGGAGAGAGAGGGGAGGGAGAGAGAGGGGAGGGAGAGAGAGGGGAGGGAGAGAGAGGGGAGGGAGAGAGAGGGGAGGGAGAGAGAGGGGAGGGAGAGAGAGGGGAGGGAGAGAGAGGGGAGGGAGAGAGAGGGGAGGGAGAGAGAGGGGAGGGAGAGAAAAAATAAAATCAGTGTTAGTTCAATTTCATACTGAAAAAAACCTCACTGCTATACTAATAACACTTCCGTTAATTTTTGACAGCCTTGAACTGTTCTTCCATCACTTTCAGTAATTAAAAAAAAAAAAAAAAAAAAAAATCAGTTGTGGAGAAGAGCAAAATAAATCTGCAATATTTTAGCCAGTGGTTCAGTGTTCATGTAACAGATTAAATGAAGATATTTTCCTCTGAATAAGAAGTTGAAAGCCATGAGCATTGTGCTGCCGACTCCTTTCCTGAAATGCTGTTATCTTGTTTATAAATAATTCTGATGCAGATCTGCCAGGCAAGAGACAAAGGTCAGGTGAGATTCATTCAGCTCACTCCTCCTTCACACACCTCTGCTGCTGGGTTACCTGTTACAGATTAGTTCTCACACAGAACTGCAATCTCCTCTCCTGCTCTGTGACCACATCAGACATGCAGGAGGGGGTATAACTTCGGGGGGCTTAAAAAGGCCTCCCAGAAGACACATGCCATAGCTGCAGTCTAGTCCTGTGGCTTCTCTCCCTTTGTATGACCTGACACAGCATTATCTCACAAGTTAGGAAAGAAGATTGTTGAGAGATCTGCCGATCCAAGTGCTAAAGCTTTCCCATATCTTTAGAGTATGTACCTTTGTATTGTTTTCCCTCTTTTCCCCTGTAGTAGGATATTTTCCGTTTGTCACCCTCATTTTTAACTGCAGTTGCTTTACCTCATTCCTTGATCTGGAATAAGTTTTTCCCCCTTTAGTGGATCTGAAATCTCTCTCTCTCTCTTTTTTTTCTTTATTTAAACCTAACCTCAAAATAAAATACATTCTGCTTAGTATTTATTTGCTTGTCATGTAAAAGTTGCTTTCATTCCAACACACTGGTATTCATGTATGACAAGATTAAACAATACCTTTTTCAAAATCATTTTCCCCCTTGTTAAAGGATGGTAACTGACTGAATTCAGCACATTCCTGTTTCTCAACTTGTAAGCAGCTACATACATGCTGGCATCTGGATGTTATCAAAAATGCATTTTTTGGATATCGGAACATATTGTCCTGACAAACACATCAAATTTTGGGAGGCAAGATGGACCTGGAGATATAACAGGTATCATCGTATATCCAATATTCACCTCAGGAGTTGCACAGACCTAAACTAACAGCTTCTTGCAGTCTTCTGAGACACAGACCCCTCTGCCCTACTGTAGACTTAGTATATAATGACAGATGAAATGCCTAGCAAGACAGAAATACAAAAATAAAACCATTCTGTTCTCTATCCAAAGGCGCAAGAATGTTTAACTTAAGGACATTTGTAAAAATAGATATTTGAGATATATTGAATCTCTTACCCCAACATCACGCTTGTATATCACATTTGCTCCCTCTAATGCAATCTTCCTCAAGTTTAAATGACATCTTGTTCTAAAAACACACACTACGTTTGTGATTAAAATGTCCAATGCAACATCACTGTCTGCATCCATTGGGGTGATTTACAACTCAGTTTTCCCACCAGCACACCATGAAGATCACATCCTGAGAAGAAAAATGATAAAATTAAACACACCAGCAGAAAATTGCCTATTAATACTCTCATTGCATACATCAGTCCCTTAAATGAGACAAGGAGCAGAAGTGACTATATTCTGACTCATTTAAGTTAACTGGAGGGTGGGGGGTGTCTTGCATCCTGTATGACAGGAAATAGGAGGTTATTTGTTTAAAGCCATGTTGCCAGACTTAGGAGAAATAAAGTGTTTATATATAATAATTAGACTTACTGGTCAAATATGTTACAGATCTTATCCACTTTATTAGGATGCAATAAAGGTTACTAATGCTATTTCTGTAGCTCCAATGGATAATTTTTCCTCAACTCATTTGAGAATGTTGTTAGGCAAATCAAGAAAATGTATATCTCTCATTGTTTAGGTTGATAATTTTAAACAACTTGGCATTTGTGTTGGAATGGATGAGCCTTCTGAATAACTTTGAAACTAACACAGGTTACACAAACTGCAGCCTGTAGAAAGCCTGCCAAGACAGCTTAGCCGTCTTCATCCAACACTCTTGGCCTACCCCTCCCAATACGATGTGGGCCATACAAATTGCCCTGGTGGCAACAGCAACCTACACCAAGCCACAGGGACCTCTCATCCCCTTCTGCATTGCCCATAGGAACTATGTAGAATGAATGTACTGTGTATACATTATACTCATTCTGCACATACACAGTAAAATCAAATATTTTTGAGGATGAGCCTAAGTTACTGTGAAGGTACAGGATTGTTGCCCTGTGTATGCACACTAACCTTAAGGCAGTCAGCAACCGTTCAGTTTGCCTATGCACATTAAATGTGACACTCCTAGAAACACTTCAATCAGGGGAGGAGGACTTCAAGACCAGGAGTTGGGCTACCAGCTGCAGCCCATCCTGAGACTGTCTGACATCACTTCTGTAAGCATGTCAAAGACAAGAGAGTTGACATTTCAAATACTTTACCTGAGATTTATCTGAGGAGAGAAGAAGAGGGGAAAAAAAGTGGAGGAATATTGGTATATAGTAAAAAGGACCTATATCAACATATTGCAGTTTATTAAGAATTTTTTCTTTGCAGAAGAATGTAAAAACCTTAGCTCTATGCCAAGAGAATACTTTTAAATAGAGTTATTTGCTGTCAAATAAGTGCATTTGACAAGTAGCTTAAGCAGAGCACAAGCTAGGAAATAGAAACAACAACATCTTAGACTGCTCTTCATCCATTCATCTGCAATTTTAATAATATTTCATCCAAAATGAACACAACAGAAATCAAAGAGCAAAATCAAAGAAGAAGAGTCAGATATATGAAATTCTCTACATGGTCACTGCCATGAAAGAAAAGAGAGTATGCATCAAGAATATATGCATTATAGTCTGTTATATATCTCACTTTGGAACATTTTGGCCTTGTATTATTTGTCAGAAATCTGCAAGGTACAAAGTTAACAATGTTGTTATCATTATTTCTATCTGACTATTTTAATACTGACTTCCTATAGCTCATGCCATAGCTTGTAATCAAGAATTCGCTCAAGGTGCATCTTTGACGATAACTGAATGACAGAATTGCAACAATTAAAATATAGAAGTGATAATCCACCATGCAGATGTGCTTTATGTATGGGATCAACTGCTGTAAAGTCAACTGCTGTAAAGGCTGTCTATTTTACTCTGTAGCTGGATCCCTGCCTAAAGAATTATTCCACAGTATTTTGCTTGTCCCATAAAAGAAAGGGGAGACAGGTGATAACAGAGAAAAGAGATAAAATATAAAATCAAAGGTCACATTGCAGGTGCATGGTGGTAATATTAGGGAGGCAAAGGAGCAAAAAAGAAGAGAACAAACACTAGCTAATTAGTAGTCCAGATTTTTTTTTTTCTTTAAACCAAAAATTGCATGTATCCTCAAACTTCGAAATTACTTATCCCATCTGGTTTTGATGGACTGCTACAGATTGGGTTAACAATTTATGGCACTGGATCCAAAGATAGCACATGTGCAGATTTTGAATGGCATGCAGGCAGCGCCAGCACTGAGCAAGGAGCTAGAACCCACGGCATCTTGAGAGAGGCATTTGTTTTCAGCCCTGGCTCCAACTCTTGGCTTCCGCTGAGTTCACTTACCGGAACCCAGGAACAATTCTCTTATAAGAAAACAAGATACCTCCAATCAGCAGTATCTCCCACTTTTCACTAAATTTCTACTGGCATACTTAATCTCTACGTTCTGAAAGAAGAGTACCAATCATGCACAATACCCTTGAAAGGCTACTAACCTCTAAGTAAACTATAATACTGTATTACAATGTCCCCATAAAATACTGATATATTGTCTTAAATGGATGCTGGGAGAGAAGTCACATGGTCTTTCATGTCAGAGGAAAAGGTGGTTAAAATAGAGGAAAATTACATTTTTGAAAGGATAAGATCTACCATTAAGACCTAAAAGAAAAAAAAAAATCAGAACACTAATATGCTGTAGAACTGTCAGTCAGGATGTTTTCATCAAACCTAGTACATGTTGGTTAGAAATACAACTTACTTGCATAGATTTTAATAGGAGAAAAATTATATTACTGTAATGTACCCTCATTTTCATTAACCACATTCTGAAAGTCCAAAGGACAAACAGATATTTAGGCAGGAGCTTTTTTATTTAAAATGTAATTTTAGCTATAAGTAATACACTAGACTGTTTTGTGACATTAAGTTAAAAAGGGACACAATTTGTTATAGAAGCAGTATTTGAATATAATGTAAAATACTCTGAAAGGTACCTTTATTCTACTATAATGTTATCTGATCTAACAGAGGCATTTCATTATCTGATATTTCACCCAAATGTTGAACACTTCAAATATTCATTACTAAATTTTTCTCATTTGTATTGAGAAAACACTTATTTTGCTGCTGCAAATACTATCAATGATCATTAAGAATATGAATATGTGTCAAAATTTCAAATCCAATATGCTCATTCCTATTTAGTAACACAAACATAATGATAACCTCTTTCAATGCACAGTTCAGTAATACTGGGTAAAACAAAATGGTTCTGTATTGGGAGGTGAAAAAATTGACTTAGACACTACTTTCCAAACACTGAGTGAACTTAATCTCTTACAACTCATACCTTAGATGTTCATTTTAATGTCACAAGCTGTACTGACAACAAAGGAAAGATTCTAGGGAAAAGAAACATTGCTGCCTTTCTTTAGGAGGTCTCAGAGAAATCCAGATTCACAGGAACCACTTCAACAGAAGTGTGGAAGTTAACTGATTAAAAAAAAAGAAGAAAAAACCCCCCCCCACACGCACCATATAAAAATATCTGAAGAACATGTTTATAAAAAGAGTGTAACAATTTTTAAGATATTCTTCGTTATATATATCTCAAGTACACGACCAACTCGAATAAAGGAGTCCTAGCCAACATCCTGATATTCCTCTCTCCCAACTTTCCCTTCTCATCTGTGGTTACTGATGCACCCTACGGTCCCCCTGCTGTGTAGCCCTGAGTCAATATGTTATTTCCGAAAACTTGAATTTCTGCACTTCTGTTTCCTGTCTCTAAAACGGGGAAAGAACTGTCTCCATGCTTTTACCAAGCCATTTTGATATCAAGCTGTAAGGCTGTTGCCGTACATATCTGCCTGTAATTATGCCATAGTTGAGCAGTTACACTTGTAGGACAGAGTAGAAGCTGAACATCAGGTTCTTTCCAGTTCTGGATTTGTCAAATTTCTAAGCTGTTATTACTAGGCTCAACTTATGTTTTGTTGGTTGATTTTGCTCAAAGGTTTTCTTATCCGAGTCTCAGAAGTGTGGCAGCTTAAATCTCATTTTCAAAAGCATGTTTTCAGCTATTAACAATAGACCAAAATAGAAAGTAAAATCATTTACTTTTCCATATGTGGAACATTTATTAAGCTTCATTCAGCTTTCTCCAGACCAAGAAACTAGCTAACTTAGATTTCAAGTTCTCATACATCAGCATAACACACTCTACCCATACAGAGAAAAGCTTAAACACATCTTTTAAAAAGTTTCTATTATAAATTTCCTTGGTGAAATAAAATAATGCTTGTTCTCTATACAAAACATAGATTTTAGGGATACTGCCAGAGCAGTAGCCCAAGAAAAAGAAGAAAGAAAATAACTAGACAGGTGAAGTGGGGTAAGGAACATAAAAACAACAACAAAATCTAATCTCAAGGATATTTGACTCTGAAAATAACATATTCGACACTGAAACTAGAAAACTTCCCACATCAAAATAAGAAATACTTTGAAGGAAGGGGTGAATACTTAAGTTCTTAAACAAAGCATTACCCATATCTCCCCAATTAGGACCAAGGCCATCCTATTTTAGATACTGTATAAACACACATGAAGACACACACCCTGCACTGAAATCTTACAATCTAAAAAAAGACAGCTCTTTCCGTCTTCCAAAAAAATTCCAAACCAAACTAACAACACCATCATCATCAAAGAGAGAGGAAAGGCACTTGGGATGGAGTACATAAACACAGTATTATTTTAAGCCTTTGACTACCTTTGATCTGTGAAACTCTGAGCAGTAAAGGTCGACAGAGAGTATCTAACAATGGTTACGTTAATGTCAGAAGAGTTTAACAAACCCTTCTTTCCCGCACAGTATCAGCATAAGCACCTTCTGCTAGTTATTTTTAACATTGCTCCAAAGCAGTTCACCAACTGACCCCACAAACTGTTCCAACAACCCAACTGAAGGGATAGCTGTCACTATTGCTCAAATAAGTTAGTCAAACTACAGCTTGAAAAGCGTTTTTGAAGAATTTAACAGAAACCTCTGCATTAGAGCAGAGAACACATAAAATAAAAAACAGGAATGAGGAAAGAGTGGATTTCATCCTCTTATTTCAGGTAAATTTCTAAGATTGGTGTTCTGTCCATCAGGAAACAGGTCCCTCCCATGAAACTCTAGAGGTGACAGATCTCCAGTCTGCTTGTATTCCTGTATCCTATAGAGCCATGGTGGTAGGTGGATGATTTCCAAGAACTGAAGGCAACATAGCTACAATCTGTCTAGAAAATCCTCTGACCCAAACAGCTTTCTAAATAACCACCACAGAGCTAGAGGTTCATGCTTTTATTTTTTGTCATCTCCAGTGGCAAGTTACATTTTCCCTAAAGCTAAAGGCTATTGTGAAGCTAATATTCTCACCTTTCAAGACTTACACAGTCATATGACTATTTCCTACTGAATGCAAACAGAGCATCTTCTGGAGAAAACTTCCAAATACACATAAAATGCCAAAATAGAGACTTGTTCAATTAGACCAGTAAACAGAATGATGATACCAGCTACACCATGAGCAAGTAGGACACAAATGCCCAATCCTGCTGCCAAATCTCTTGGATAAGTCTACTATGTCCCCACAGAACCAGGGTCTTCCAACACAAATCCAGTTGCAGGACTAGAGCCAAACAGCTTATCGAACAAGGCCAGGAAGCCTACTTTTAGATAATAATTCATAACACGCCATCTTCCTCAAATCTATCTCATCAGAAAAACCTGTTCACATCCTAGGTCTGAATGACTTGCATCCAATTTTGTGCCATCTCTCCCTTATAACATCAAGTAACAACCTAATGCTAGGCACTAGGAAACAATCCTTTATGTCTTTATGATACATGAAAAACTACCATATATATGATAAAAGTCTGATCCAACAGGTTAGGTAGCTGTTCCAAACTGATCAAAGACTATTAAAAAAAAAAGTTTTGTTGTTACAAAATATTTTAATGCCAGTTAAGTCTCATCTCCCTCTCAATGAAGCATTTACCATTTTAATGTTGCAGTTCAAGAAACAGAAGTATTCTTTCTATTCATACAGTTATGAACCTCACTTAAAGTCCTTCATTTACTAGCCCAACGTCACAACATTCAGGTTTGCAAAGCTCTTCCTTTTTTTTTTTTTTTTTAACTTAAATCCCAGCCAAAAAACTTATGAAATGTTAAGAGAAACAAAACATAGCCATAAGGCCTAGCCAGTCTGACAGCTGCCACTTCCCAATTTTGGATTATTTACCCACTTAGTTACCCGAACTAGAGTGTATTTTCGCAACATTTAACAAGGCTATTAAAAAGCCCTAATCCATCTAATAGATTATTTTGGAGACTTACATAATCACTTTTTTCGTGAGCAAGCCCTTGCCCTTTTGAGAAGCCTCTACCGGTTGCCAGGAAACGGGTCGTTTCCCATGGAGGATGCTCCGATCGTTCTCCTTCCTCCTCTTTCGTCTTCCCTTCCCCCGGCACGGAAACTCGAGCCACAAACCAGTATCACCCCCTCTGCCACCCCGGCGCAAAGCAGAACGGAACCACGGACGAAACCCGACACGGCCACGGCGAGGAGGAGAAAGGCCACGCGCTGCCTCCCTCACCTCAGCCGGGAAACGGCCCCGAGGAGGCGAGGGGGGAAGGGGGGAGGGGCACCGGGGCCCAACGGCCGCCCCGGCGGCGCGCGCGGCCCCGTCCCCCCGCGCAGGGGCTGAAGGTCACGCCGGGCCGAGGCGGCGGCGAGGAGCGCGGCGGCGAGGGGAGGGCGGCCCGTCGGCGGGCGCCAGCCGTTACCGTGCGGGCGGTTGGGCGGTCGGCGCGGCGGTTGGCGGGGGGCGAGGCGGGGCGGGGCAGTCGCCCGCGGCAGCGGCGCGCGCGAGCGGTGGGGGGCGAGGGGCCGGTTGCTACGGGCCCCGTCGCTCGCGCCCTTTGTTGTTCCGGGTCCTGGGCCGAGTCCCTGCGACAATAAACATCCCCCAGCGCCGCGGGCATAGACTCCGCGCCGGCTAGAGCGGCCGCCGGAAGTCTTGGCGGCGGGCGGGGAGGAAGGGGGCTGCGCTAGCAGCGCATTTCCGCTTTCGTCTGCGCCCCTTCTCTGGGAGGCGGGGCGGGCGCTCCCCAGGCCGAAGCGCCGCCCCGGGCGGTTAACGGGCGCCGCGACGGGCGGCCCCGGGCGGCCCCTCCTGGCCCGGGGGCGGTTACTGTGCCCTCCCGTCCCGGTCCCGTGTCCCCGCGCGGCTGCGGCCTGGTTTTCCGTCGGCGCTGGCCGAGCCCCGGGATCCCGAGTGCGGCGAGGTCCTGTGTTTGCGGGGCGTTTATCCGTTACTGCCTAACGGGCCTGGTCGTGGAAAGCCCTGGAGGAGCAGCGCTGTTTCAAAGTTCTCCAGAAAACGTCGGTAGAGGCCAGGCTGCAGGCCTCTTGTCTGGTTTTCTGCTCTCTGGTGCCAGCACTTGCACGGTGAAGTGGTTCTGTGGTTGTGTGCAAGGAGGGCTGGTCTTGGTAAGCTTTGGCAGCCCGTGTATATATGTGCTGTCAGTGCATCCACAGTCTTGGTTTTAGGGCCCACTGATGTGGGCCTGATCATATCCCTGTTGTTTGAGGTAGCTCCTTCTCAGACAAACTGGCAGGAGCAGCTTTGCAGATCAGATGGTGCAAACTCTGCTGTGGTGCCCTGTGTTTCTGTGAGGCTACTCACTCTCAGACCTCTAGTTTGCTGCTCAGGCCTCACTTGCTGCATTACTGCTGCCCACACACTCTGACCAGACCAAATTGTCAGTGCTAGTCTTGACACAGTTCAGTAACCTTTAGTTAGGACTCACTGCAACAACACGCTGCCACTACTGCTGTTACATGCATGCATGTAGCACTGCAACAGGATTCTGGTTGGTGCATTTTCTCATAAATGCTTTAAAGATTTTTCAATTTAAAGCAACATGGTTTAGTACCAGAGGGATGACAGTAATAAACTGTAGTATAATCCCATGGCGTGTGAACAGGTTACTGAACCCAAGCGAAACAAAGCTTTGAGCCAGTGGCCAAATATTCTTGAGGCTGCCCCTGAGGACTGTGTGGCCCTCAGCACTTTGCTGTGTTTTTAGTGTCAAAATGACTTTAAAGTGCTTCTTTGCAGTCTACTAGTATGCAGTTTATTTAATCATTGTAAAGTAGCACCTGGTGCATGCTTTGAGGAGAGACAGGAGGGGACATGAGGACACAATGAGGACAGCTGGGATGGCATTGGTTCTCTCTGTTCAGGGCAGTCCTCCAAATCTGGCATCGTCCCATCTGTGCTGTCTCCAGGGAATGGAGCCTGCAACAAACTCTTCTTGGCCATGTTTACATTTTCTTTTGGAAGAGCTGTTTGTTGTGCTTCAGCTGAGAATGCAGGAACAAGAGTGTGGGTGCATTGTGGCCAACTAGGGACCCAGCACCCAGAATGAAGAATGAAATGGAGTTGTCAGGTCAACTTTAGGTTTATAAAGGCACACCACTCGTTATGTAAAAGTTGTGTGTATATATGTATCTCTACAGAGCAAAGTATTCATGGGCTTGACAGTTTTCTGCAGTTGAGATTCTGTAATTATGTTCTTTCCATTTGTGAAGTGATAGTAGAATAGCTTTAATTAGGGCAGAGAGAACAGCATGAAGCTTAATTTTGAAGGCTCTGTCTTTAGAATTGGGATGTTTTCCTCTGCTACATTAAATTTAATCCTTGAAATGCATTAGTAAGTTCGTGTATCAAGAATAATTATTTCAGATTCCTGCTTCAAATCAGCTAAGCACATATGAGTGACAGTATTGCTTTTTAATGTGGTTTTTACTTTTCTGTTAATAGGCTGGGCTCATACCAATGTGCAGCAGGGCTGCCACCCTGTGGCTTGTTACAGAACAGAACCATTTCACTTAGGTGGAGATGCTAAAATGAGGTTAGCTTTTGAAAACAAGAATTCTGAATTTAGAGCAATTGTTCCCACAGTTCACTAACCCTGCCCAGGATCTCCAGCAATTTTATGGAATGTATTAAGACTGTTTTAGTTCTTTATGATCTTCAGCCTAAAGGGTCTGAGGCATTGCAATTTGCACTGCTACTGCGGGGTAGATTGTTATGATATCTTCTCCTTGACAGTACTTTTGGGATGCTATATAGCTGTATCGCAAGAGATGCTGACTTTTGTTTTCAAGAGGGAAGGTTATCTTTTTCTGAATAGCATAGACAAGTTATGAAGAAAAGCTCTGTAAACTCTGGTTTTCCTTGAGCTCTGACTGGGCTGCTCTTTTTTAGCATAATCATAAATACATACATAAATTTGGCACAAAATGTCTCCTAGCAAATATACATCCATTGAACATCTCCACAAACCTGCTCTTACTTTTTCAGGAAATAACTTTTTCTAGCACATGTTCCAGAGAAATGCATAATCACCACTGGACACTAGGAAAATATTTTTTTAATGATGAAGAAACAAACCCTTACCATTTCAAGTTTTCGGCTGCTTTGTCTACTGAGGTTTCCTCGTTTGGACTAGGACATGTTTTCAAGATTGCGTCTCCGAATATATGTTTGCAAATATGCATACACATGCAAATAATTATCACATTAATATGGAATGCAAATGGAGTTATTGGGCAGCTATCTAATTTTGTATGTAAGTTCAACAGTTGTGCATGTGATTTTATTTCACATCTATACAGTTACAAAGCTCATCATTAACTTTAAATGTCGCCAGTGCTCCCAAGCTCTGTAAGAGTAATCCCTGGCTATGTCACCATTACCTGACTGAATTTATGTTCTCCCCCTCCTGGTCTCCATCCCTCCTTGCAACTCTCTAAGTTGGCTCCACGGCTTCCTCCGCCAGCGTGAAGTTAGTGCTTTCCCATCTGCAGGAACTGTGTCCTCATTTTCCTCTTTCTATTGCATATTCTGTCTTCTCAGATGCTACACTGAAATCAGACAGGGAAGGCATGGATACCGTGTCTGACTTTGTCCCTGCCTTGTTGTGTGATTTTGAACCATTTCATCCTTTGTTTCTCAATCTGTTGTTCAGAAAGTAAAGAGGAGATGGGGGGAGGGACTGCTTATTGTGCTTGAACATTCTGCGGAATCGAATCCTGGCCTGCTCGGGACCTTCAGTATTTATGTAGTAAAAATAAGGATTTGAACTTTAAATAGATTGAACTTTAGGACACTGCATATATTTTTGTGTTACAATTCCAGCAATGAGAGTGAATGAAGATGCAGTTTCGTGATGCAGTTATTCAGATCTAACCACAACCTTCTGTCAGAAAAATCACTCATCTTACTGAAACAAATGCTTGATTATCTGGATTTTTTTGTTTTTGCAGGGTTCATTTTCAATCAGATAAGCTTGCCATAAAATCTCAAGATCCAGTGTAAAGTAGGCTGTGGGAAAATGTAGGCAGGGAGAAGAGAACCAAACAGCCCCTTGAGGCAGCCTGCAGTGAAGGCTGGATTAAGAGTATTGTACAACTGCATTTTACATACTGTGGGCTCTGTGTGGAAGAGTGATATATTTTATAATATTTTATATTTGAAGAAAAGGCACCTAGGAGCAGTCCATATCCTGGAAATTCCATAGAAATGAACTTTGGCAGAATGATCATCAGCAACGTGCATATGATATTGCAGATTATTTATGAAAAATCTCCCACAAATTGGCAGCCAGCAGGGAACAAGCTTAAACCTGTGGCAAGAGATCATTCAGGGAGGGAATCCTTCGCTCCAGGGCTTAGTTTATCAGGTGAAATTATAAAGTTAAGTGAGTCTTCTCACATTTCTCTCATGATATGGTGGATGTTCAGTATGATAACTCATACCAGCAGTGTACTCTATTACGTTGTTACCTCTCTGGCATTAGTAGCACTAAAACCACATCCACAGTATTCAGACTTTGAGCAAGTTTCTGTTTAATTTTATAATATACCTATAATTTTGTAACATAAATATATATAAAATATTATACTACATAAATAAATGTATTTATGATATAAACATATGAAGAAAATGGCAGCAAAGTACCCTCAAAAGAAAAGGCAGATGATCAGGATGAGGTTTTTCTTTAGTAAACTTTACAATGATTTAATACATATTCATAGTTTCAGCTTCTAAAACTGAATGGTACTTACGACCTATGCATACTAACCTCTGTTGGCGATATTAAACATGGAGAAAATAGTGGAATCGGAAGGCAGCACACTATTGCCCAGGGTTATGTCCTGTGAGACTCTGGATGTCTCGTAGGAGATACAGTGTGTCCCCCTTCAGCTGTTGGAAGAGTGTGGCCTATCCTATGGGCTTTTACACACAGAGTTTCTTTCTGTATTCCTCAGCATCTGTATTTATATTGTTGGTTTATGAGGATCTTGGATGGTGATGAATTTTCTTTGCAAGGAGATGGCAACATACAGTTCCCCGTAGTCATACTCCACAGAAAACACAAAAACATTATCTAGAGTATGATTGCACTTCTGTGAGGGTTAGCAATGTCAGCAGCCCAAATACAGAAGGCTTTTGGGTGTTTCTGACCCAGCTTAGAGCATTATTTTGTATAGGTAGTGCTTAAAGCACCTTCCTGGTCCTATATGTTGATTACCAAAATGTTCTTAAGCTCCAGAGGCAAAATGGGGTGAGGAGGCTGGGGTGACCAAGGTACTACAGATGTTGGTGAGCAGGAAGAAGAGCATGGAGAAAAGTTTACAGAAAGATATTAACTTTGGCTCCTCAACAGTGTCACTTCCTCCGCTATGTATAGCTATATCCAAAGTGATCTGGGAATATCAACCTCAGCAAACCCTGCTGCCCTACCACAGCCGAAACATGTTAAGCATGCTCAGAGAGCACCTAATGGCTGTCTCAAGCCATTTTGTGGACTTAGGTAACGATATATCTAAATTCTAGATTTTGGTCAGGCTTAGGCATGAGGTAAGAATGTTGCTGCTTGACGATGTCAAGAAAGAGTTACTTCAAGGGCTTGTGTCAAACTTTGGCACCAAAAAACTCGCAACTCAGATGAAGTACTGCAGAGCTTAGTAGCCTCTAGGGTTGAGCAACAAATGAACAGGGGTTTTCAAAGTCATAATTTTGGACATAGTGGCTTAAATTTTGTTTAAATCTCATGTTATGTCTTTTCTTGAATTTGGCCTCTTGCCTCTAGAGACCTCTAAATAAATATATTAGGTACCAGACACACATAGCAAAGAGAGTCCCCACTAAGAATTTCTGGCCCATAAAAGAAGACAGCAGGTTGATCAAGAAAAAAAGTTAGAAGAGCATGAGGCTGTGGTGAGACACCAGGTACCTTTATCACTTTAGCTTCTAAGGCTACAGCTGTGCTGGTAAATAAAACAAGGACAGGCTATGTTGCCTATTTTGGATGCTGCCCAATTGTTATAGCATGGTCCTTGGCGTGCTTTTGGCCTGTACTAACTAATTTTCTCCCAGACAGTGTCCAAGCATGATTTGGGAAGTCTGTGTGCCAGGGACAGTTCTCGCCCTGTGTTGACAGTGGAATAAAATTTAGGTATGTGTGGATGTAAGCCCTGCCACACCACTGGCCTTCAGGACCAGAGAATGGTCCATAGCCTGTTTCACTTGCTAGTGTAGATACAGTCTGAGAGAGAGGACTCTTTCATAAGCCTTCCCCATTCCTATCTTTATCTTGATTTCAAAGAGCAGAAGTACCTTGTGATTTTAAAGTGCCTAGGAGAACAGCTTATAAGTTTGTGCACCAGAAGAGCTGTCCTCTATTCCTAAGTCTACGCTAAGCCTACGTGTGACTGTGAGACAATTACTTGTCTTTTCTATGCCTCATTTTTTTCCCATCTGTAAAATGATAGTGGCCTCCTATAGAAGAACGTTTGGTCATGAGGTGATGACACGTGCTCCAAGTTAACTGCCATCTCCTGTTTAATTTCTGCATTGACTGCTGCCAGCAGTATAAAAGGCCTATGTAAGAACAAAACAGCATGTTATCATTGAGGAAAGACTGTTCCCTCTCTGGTCAACTTGGCCATCAAAAAACATCACAAGAAACAGGATGCTGGAACATCTGTCACTTGGACTGCTTGTCACACATGATGGTCTTTGCCTCATATTTGACAGGGGAGGGATGTGCAGTTGCAGCAATCTGGGAAGCCATCCAGTGGAACAGTTATCTGTGTAAGTGCATCCCTGGGAACGTTTGTTGCCTGTGCCCGCTCCTCCTCCTCTGCTGCTGCAGCGCGGGATTTCGCAGATGTTCCTCCCAGAGAAGGCAGCTGCAGCTCTCAGACTCCCTTTTTCCTTCTTCCCGGTGGTCTGACTCCACCCGGCTGTGATGGAGCTGCTGATAGTTCCTCCCATCCCTGTCCTTTCCTTTTACAAGGACTGAGCAGTAGTAACCAGAGAAAGAGAGATTATTCTGTGCCTCTCTTTCCCCTTTCCTCTTTTCTCCTGTCTGTGTAGCTGTATAGAGGCTCTTCCTGGAGCAAATTTGCTCTCTCCCTTTTTTTCCCTAGTGTTCCTGGTCCCTGTTTCTTAAACAGCATGTAAACAAAACTGAGAAAAAACTTGAGTGTATAGATAATCCATATTTACAGTTGAATATGGTCTTAGATACAGTTTACATAGCAGCGTGGGATGTAAATAAGGGTTGGGTTTTTTTCTCTTTGCTTAGGGAAAAATTGCCTCTTAGATCTTAAAGTGAGGGAAGGATTTGCATTGTTTTTCATTCTCCTGCTTTTGTTGTGATTTTTTTTTTCTTTGCAAGGAGGTTTGGATCTTTCCATTCCTCATTTAAGGACCATGCAGCTTTACACATGCATGCGTTTAGGCTTGAAAATGCATTTAATCTGTTTACAAGTTAGAGTTTAAGGGCAAAACTCTAAGGCAACAGAATGCGTCATCTCAGGACTGCTGTCATCCTAGGGTATGTCCACGCCACAGTCTGGAAATGCAGTGACTGCATGGCTAGACCTATTCAAAGTCACTTTTATGTAGCTAGGTCAGATACACTAGGATCTGAAATGGACTTAAAAAAAAAAAAAAATCAGTTACTTGCAGAACTTTGCTGGTCTTGGAGTCTGCCAGCAGCAGTCCTTGCAAAGCAATGAGCCACAAGCAAAGAATGCTTGTTTCCTATCCCTTCTGGAGTATAAGTTTTAGGTCAGACCTGTGACATCCTCTCAGGGGTGACAGAAGTTCACCAAGCCACAACACACCAGTAGCTTCGCAGCACTAGGGACAAGGATACCATTATTAGCGGTTGTGTCACTTCCCCTCCATAATGCACTCTGGACTACAGAGCATAGAGCAATGCACAGATGAGTAGTGAGCATAAAGTTGTATTTACCCTGTGGGTCTCGATTTGGCAAACAGCCTTACTTTGGGAGTAGTCAGTGCTATACAGGCTAGCAATGAATTGGGACAATTTGAATCACTGGATGCTAGGAGAAATTCTGTATTTAGATTTTTCTATGCAGGTATATACATAGAAATTATAGGATCTTCTGTGGTTTTCTGCCACAAATATATGTCTTTTTTTCCCTTTCTTCATTGAAATTTCTTTTGAAAACCTGTCTCTTCTGTGAGACTATGAGTGATAATCTACATTCAGCAATGCAGACAGAAATAAGAAATACCATGTACTTTTATCAATTTATACCCTCAGATGAGAGTTTTGTTCTCAGATAGACTGCTTATTACTTGCAGTTAGCTATTGTCTTTTGCGTTATTTTTACTACAAATAGTAATGAATAATAATGACAATGGGGTCTCAGGAAAGATTCTTTTTGGAAAATACATGTGATTCATTTACAGGGAAATATATTTTTCCGGGCAGACCCAACTGTGGGGTTACCAATACAAATGCTTCAAACAAACCTGAATTTGTATTCGTGTCATTACAGCCAGGATTCAAACCAGCTCTCCTACAGAAGAAGACGCACAGATTTTGTATGACTTTTAACAACCACAGTGTGTTGGCGATTTCAGCCTACATACTAGGAGGCACGTAAAAGAATAAGCTATCTAGTGTATGTACTCCTTCTGCACCTTGCAACTTGGGGAGCATGAACATCATCTCAGCCTAGCTGCTCCAGTCAGTGCCAGACAGCAAGGGACTGTACAGATGTCTGCAAAGTGGCTTTCTTGCCACTGCAGTGTTTCAGACTGGCAGATTTCCATCACATTGAAAGGATAAGATAAGCCTAAAACTTATTTTCTGTAAGGAATGGAAAAAAATGCTTGCTCTTGAAGATTTTATGAACTGTGAAAATCGCTGCTAGTCAGTATAATGTGAGCTCCAGACCCAGAAGCTTAAGTTCTGATTGCAGCTGGGTGAATAAGTGATTTTTCTAGTCACTAGCTGAACCAAAAAATGGGTGTCAAGAATTGGGTGGAACTGATTTTCCTGCCAAAACAAAATAATAATAATAATAATAATAATAATAAATCATATGGGGCTAAACTATTTTTAGAAGTTCTTATCTTAAAACACATAGGTCCATAAGTAGTACTGTCTGATTTTCTATGAACTTCTGTCTTGTGATTGAAGCAGTGTTTGAAGCTTCACCTACAATTGGCACTTTCTGTTGTGGATTCTCTGGTATCTAATAAGGGTTGAGTTCATGTTGCAACGTTTCCTTTAGCTGGAGAATTTAAAAGATTTTTCTCTTCTCTACTTGACTGCCTATTTTCAAAAAAATTGTAGCAATTTAGTTTTCTTTGAGAGCTCTGTCAAATTCAACTGAAACCAGGCAATGAGTTCAAACATTATTAGAAGGGGATATATAAACTCACACAGCTGCACATGCATCCATGTAGGTACAGAAAGCTAAATCAGGTCACCTTTGTTTCTACATGGAAAAAAGGCTATAAGTAATTATATTTCAGTAAATATTAAAATGTATCACTTGGTACAAAAAAGCAAGCAAGCAAGCAAGCAAAATATTTTATTTAAAAAACAGCGACATCAATATTTAAACTTGTTCCCCTTTTCCCCCCCATAGCAGATTTGTGAGTTCCTTTCAAAATCATCAATTGCTGCAATCAAACTAAACATGCATTTTTTCTTTGCAATTATTTTTCTGCAAAATTCACTCAGCACCTGGGAAGAATGATTTAACTCATTGTTCTCTTCAGATATTGAGTAGGACTCTTAATTCATCTAAAAAACTTAAGCCCTTGAAGCCAACTACCAATACACTGGGACATGCCCTTACACAAATTTTAGTGAAAGTTAGTGGGCTTAGTGTACACAAACCACATAAATGCCTTTGAAAAATATGTTTATGGTCTTCAAAATGGATTTAAAGCCGTTAATTGTTTTGCAGTCCAAGTAAGCCATTGCTTACCTTTTTGTTTATTGCATGTTGCTTGTTTTTTGTTTGTTGCTATTTGCCTTTTTGTTTGTTGCTGAACTGTTTTTCAGAGGAAATGAATGAGCAAGGTGAAGGATGCTTGAGGAATATTTTATTCCCAAAGAGGCTTGCAATGCTAGAAAAAGTGAATAGTAGTAAGAGAAATAATTGTGCCGCCTCTTACCGTTCCACTTACAGTGCAGCTTTTTGTACATGGTTACAGCTGTGTTCCTCACATTTCATGGGGGACAACTGCATTTCTCCCTTCTCTTTCTCCATGCTGCATTTCAGGGGGCAAATGAACAGTGAATATGGCTGGACCAAGAGGGTGGGAAGGAATGCTGAGTGCAGTTAGGAAGCATTGCAAAGAAGCATGTGTGAAAAAATTTAGAATTTAACCCTTAATTTTAAGCACATCCCAGATTTCCATCAACTTCCACTTTCTAGAAGACCAACAGCACCTTGCATTGGGTCTTGGACAGGCATTAGTTAGTATGGATTTAAGTGGGGATTTCGAATGGTTAAATTCAAAGGTTAATTTCAGTTCTATGGTAAAATTCAGTAGTTAAAACATTATATATGTGTTTGCTGTATCAGTCATTTGCACTGAGTTTAATGTCAGGGGGCTCTATTCTGTCTCCCTTTAAAAGAACAGAAATTCTCACTGAATTTGCTAATTCCTATGGCAAAGAGATCAACCCTCTGAACTGTGCTTACCAAGGCAGAGTTGCTCACCTTTTCAGCAAGAGCTATGGATATTCAAGGGATGCCTAGGTGATGTGTTCGGTAGTAAGTCAAATCCTTGTGTGTTTGTGTCTGTGTGTGTGACTGCATGTGTCATTTGGCACAGCCCACTCAAGATGGTGAAATTGCATACGGTTACACCAGGCAAGGAGGTTTGCTTTTAGTTGTGCAGGATGAGATAAAGCTGTGAAAAAAGTGAAATTAAACAGCTCTCCCATTCAAAACCATCAAGACGGTACAACAGGCCCTGGCCCTTTCCATAACGAGGTCCGTGATGTTTGCACAACTCTCTCAGCTCAGTTAGTAGCTTTAATTAAACGTAGCCTATGCATGAACCCGAGTGGTGAATTTGGGTTGCCTGGAGGACGAACTACATCTCCCAATTAACTCGGGGTGGGGTGGGGTGGGGGGGAAGGTTATGAAAAGAAATATAATCCAGCCTGCACTGGTGCCCGGGGCGGTTCAGCACCCGCCTGTGCGAGACACGCGCGGGGGCTGCAGCCCCCAGGGAAGGTCCCCGACTCGCGTCGTGCCGGCAGAGGTTGCGCCCCGTTTCCGCGGCCGGGGGCGGAGGACCTGCCCCGGGTGCCGGGCGCGCTCCCCCCGCCCGGCGCGGCTCCCGGGGGCCCCCGACACCTCGTCCCGCCCCGCCGGTGCCCGGCGGCCCCTCGGCCCGGGCGCGCTTCCCCTTTCCCGCGGGCAGCGCCGGGGCCGCCGCCAGGGATCCCGGCGGTGCCTGTTTTCTGCCAGAAAGTACCCAGGTATCCAACGGAACCGAGGGATGATATTGAAAGAGCAAGTGAAGCGGAAATTTAAAGCCCCTCTGCTAATAATAACAGTATAAATAACCGAAGACATCTTGTAAACAGTGCGGTCATAACCCTGAAACATTAAACAGCTCGGTGGGATCTGGCGCATCAGCTGCCTACGGCCTCTGCCGGTGCAGGGAAAGAGCCCTGCACTCCTGTTTATCTCAGCCTAATCTCCCACAGACGCTCTGATCGATAGAGGGGAGATGTTTAAATTAAAAATTCTCGGCACCGTGAACCGGGGCCAGAGGGGGATCCTCCGTCTGACTGCACTTCATCAATAAGTGACTCGCTGGGAGCCGGCCGCCCGGCGAGGCCGGCGGGACGGGGCTTCCCCTCGGCCCGGCGCGGGCTTTGGCCCCGCTCGCCGCGGCACCGGGCGGCTCCGGGCCGGCCGGGCTCGGCGCTGCCGCTGCCGCCGCCGCCGGGCGCCCCGCAGCAGCGCGCAGGCCGCGCCCGCGGGCGTTCGGCTTCAGACCACGTTGGAAACGTTAAAGTCCGCGACTTTGCACTTCTGGGGTTATTTTCTGCCTGAATAACGAAAAAAGCAGCCAGCCTCATAGCCGCTGGTCGGTGTTGTTCCTAAGGCCCCTCTCCTGTCGTTACTCGCCCCTTTCCGCTCTGTTCTGACCCCCGAAACTCCCTCCGGGGATTTGGTCCAAATCTTCTACAGTAAGAAAATAACCTCCCCCGCGGCCCGGGCTCCAAGAGGTGGGTTTGCCCTGCATCGCTCTATGCTACCGCGGTCGCTTGCAGAGAGTCGGAGGCGCGGTCCTTCCCCCACTGAAACGAGAGTTGGAAACGAAAATTACACTGCTCTGTGTTCAATGGAAAGGAAGATTTATTCACAGAAATAGAGCAAAACCTGTTCGAAGAAAATATATCTATATATCTTTAGGGTGAATTACTTCATAGAGATGACTGTCAAAGTCAGTTATTCTAGGCATCTACATATTTCACAAGTCTCAGACAAAAGATACACGAGTGGTAGGTTTTGTTTGAACTCTGTCTTTTCTCTATTAGCGCTTGAACCAGCAAGGCTGTTGTTGCAGGACACTCGACTGTACACACATTTAATAAAGTTAAATATAGTCGGGATCTCTCGGGGTGGAGTCTTTGCTAATGTACATTTGGTCTCCTCCTTGCCGGGAGAGGGGCTCTCCCCGCCGCTCTGCCCGGGGCCCGGGGGCAGAAGCGGGGCCGGTGCGTGTCTCTGCCCGCGCCCGCCGCCCACCCTCACCGGCCACGCGGGGACGGTGGTCTCGGGTGCCGCCGTGGGCTCAGGATGCTGTCGGGCCGCACAAGCGGTTTGTGTTCACCACTTCTTTCAGGTCACTCTCGGGTTTGCCGGCTACCATAAAAGGCCAAGTCTGTAGCCAGGAAAAGACACGGGTGGGAAGGGGGTTAAAAAAATATGTAAAAATGCACATTGCAATGGTTATTTCGCTTGAGGGTCCATCCCAGACGTGCCCCGGGGAATGTAGCCCGGCATGCACTGGCTCAGCACGTCTGTGGCAGCCCTAAAAGGGGCTCGGGCCGGCGGAGTTACCGCTGGGTCCTGCGACGGCCCTTTTGTCTTTCGACCGGCAGCTAACGCGGCTTCGCCGCCCGGCCGCCTTCGTCTCTCCCCCGGCGGTTATACGAGTCCGTGGAGTGATGAATCCTATTTTATTCGTTCCAGAAGCAAGGCTGCGCCGGGTATTTTAAACAAACGCCAGCGCTTCGCCCCGCACACAGGGAGCAGAGAGCCGCCCGGCGGAGCCGAAGCCGCCCCGGCCCTTTCTCCCCAACCCGGGAAGGGCAGCGCGACGCCCCGCCGCGCACTCCCTGCGGGTTTTGCCGTTACCGGGGCTGGGGAGCTTTTTAATTTCGTTTCTTTCCGACGAGAGCCGTGCCATCCCCTGCCGAGGGCCGCGGCGCTGGTGGGCTGCTCGCGCCGAGGAGCCGCCCGGCCCGCGGCGCCGGGGCGCAGCGCTCGCTCGCTGCGGGGCTGCTCGGCTCCCCAGCATCCAAAGCAGCCCTCTCCCCCCGCCCCCCCCGCCAACCCCCTCCTGGCCTCCCACGGCTTGAGAGGCAAGATTTTGTGTGCCTGTGTGTGGAGGGGGGAGTATTTGGTTTGGGGGGGGTGGTTGTTGTTGTTGTTGTTGTTGTTCTGAGGATTTTGTTTTTTAGCCAAAGACATCTCCCAAGCCCTTATCAGATGACACAGCGGGTAATATACTTTCCCCCAGAGTCCAGAGCGTTTGAAAAGCAGCTCAAAAGGCAGAGCTGAATCGCAGTGAAATGTCTCCAAATCTCTGCAATCCGTTTATCAGGCGCAGTCCGCACATGCGGTCAATGTAAATGCTATATGTTTAAGAGGAGCCCAGGTGGATCTCACCCGGCCGCGGTTTGCATCAGTTGCACGTATTTTTAGAACTGGAAAATTGGGTGTTTCTGGCGGCCGGGGACAGCGGGGGGGGACCCTGGGCTGCCCGGGAGAACTTTCTGTGGCTGGTCGCAGCTGAAGGAGTGACTGCCATGCAGCCCTGGGAGGCTTTGCGGAGTGTGCCTGGGGCAGATACCCCGCTTTAGGAGTCCAGGTCATTGTTTATTTCTCCTCTGCGACTTTACATGTGTAGGAGAAACATCCTGGACACAGCAAATCAGAGCAAATCAGAGCAAATGAGAGCAGAGCCCCAAGAGCTCTGTTTCTAAAAATCTGGGGCTTGTGAATTACTATGGCAGGACACCAGGATAAGAAGGGGGAGGTGGAGAACAAATCCCTTAGTTTGGTTCCTTCCTAAAACGCACCTTTCTCTACCTAAATTCCCATACTTACCCACCTGAAGATAGAAATCTTCCTCTGAGCCATCAACCTGCTGAGGTTTCTGAGGTATTTCTGGCACAGTAAAGCTTTTCCCTGAGTATCTGTGGCCCGCATGGCTCCTGCACCCCTGCCCTGGAAAGGATTGCAAGGAGTAGCAAATGGGGCCAGGACGCTCAGCTCATGGGGCACAGGGAGGGAGGGCAGCTGGAAGTCTGTCCCCTCACAGAGTAACTCTTTGCCACCCCACAGGCTGGCACCAGACTCGCTGTGAGAAGTACAGTGAAGGTTTGTCTCCCCGCACACACCCCATGTCAGCTCCTCGCCCAGCTCTCCCCATACATACACATACAAAGTGCCTGGCCCCGGCGGGCCGCGACTTACCAGGTTGACTGGGTGGATGTAGCCATTCTCATACTTGTCATTGGCCAGGATCTGTCTCAGGTGAGCAATGTAGCTGGAGGCCAACCTCAAGGTGTCCAGTTTGGAAAGCTTGGTGTCTGGGGGCACCCAGGGCAGGGTGGTCTTAAGCCTGGAGAAGGCTTTGCTAAGGACCCTCATCCTCGCCCTCTCCCTGGCGTTGGCAGCATTTCTCTGGACCTGCTTTCCCTCCTGGCTCACTCCATTTAAAGGGCTCTTCTTGGGGGGAGCTTTTTTCCTCTTGCCCGAGGCCCCTCTCCCCTTCTGAGGGGAGCCATTCTCGCCATTGGATCCCTCCTCGTTGCTCTCGTTGGAAGCCCCAAACTCTTTGTTAGTATCCATTTTCAGGCCATCGCACTCCAGCATCTCCACCTCCTGCAGATCTTCCACATCACTGAGGGACCCAGTGGACATGGTCTGGAAGATGCCAAAGGACCAGCGGAAAAGGGGGGGGGGGGAAGGGAAGGGCAGCTCCTTGAACCTACTTCAAGGCGGTGGAGGAGAGAAGGGGCGCCAGTATTTTCCTCCCCTTCCCTCCCCCCCTTAGCACTAAGGCACAATACCAGTCCAGAGAGGATCCCCGCCCTCCCGCCCCCCAATCCCGCTTTGCCCGTGTTTGAGGGAGGGAGGGAGTGTGTGAGAGAGAGCGAGTGAGAGAGAGAGGGAGAGAGAGAGAAAGCTGAGGAATTTAGTGAGGACACTAGTAATTTATCTGGGGGATAAGAGAGGCGGATCCAGCCCAGGGGAGGGGCCCTGCCTGCTGAGCACACCACATCCCCAATCACAGACCTTTGCACAGGACAAGGAATGAGGTATCCCAGCAAATGTTTGCAGAGAGCTCAAAACTGGGATTCAAATCTTCACAAGTGGAGCAAAGCAACTGTCTCTCTCTCCCCTCTGTCTTCCTATACCCCCCCTTCCTCCTCCTCCTCTTCTTCCCCACTTCCCTTTCCAGCACAGGGTTGCTCTCCCCCTCCCTGCCTCCTAGATGACCCAGGCAGCTGGTGTCATGATTCTTGATGAAAGCCAAAATGGGTCATGAGCAGAGAGAGCAGCAGATCCACCAGCAAAGCCTTCCAGGGAGCTTTGTAATGCATGCCGTCTAAACGCTGCCCTGTAACCTAATCTGAGAGAGATTTGTGGATGATTATATTTGAGAGTGCATCCTGTCCAGCTACTAGTGTATTCCAGGAAGAGCGAGCTCTGAGGCTCAGCAGCATGGACTTCAGAGCTAAAGCACAGACTCTGGAGGCAGGAGGAGCTGACTTGTTCCAGGCTTCCTGTGCGACCTTCCTGTGCACCTCTTTCACTGTTTGAGTTCCCCCATCTGTAGACAGCAAAAAGGCTGCCCTAATCCACAGGTGTATGGTGCACCCGAATTCCCTGCCATCCACGGAGCCCCGCGGAACAGAGCGGATCCAGAGAAAGGGCTGTGACGCTGCAGAGGGTTATCGTGACTGTGGATAAGGCGGCAATGGTGTGCACTGAAATGAAGAAAAAGAAGGGGGAGGAGGTTTATTGGATGATAGACATCATGTAGAAAAAAACACCTTTTCTGGGAGTTACACTGCAGGGCAGACTTCAGCATTTCACTCTGTTATACTGGTGGAGCTGTTGTCTGTCTGATGTTTAGTGCATTTTTAAAAGTGAGGGAGTTTTGCCTGAATACACTGGCAAGATAAGGCCCTTTCTGTGGGAAAATGAGCACATTAGGCCTTACTCTGCTACCAGTGAGGTCCAACAGGAATTTTACCACTAGTGTGAATGAGCGTATTACTGAGTAGTTTGAATGAATAGATATATACTGCAGTTATGATCCTTATGTACATATGTCTTCAGTCTCTGCAGAGCAGGCTTTTTAAAGCATTTAGCCTTGGTCTAGCTCTTCTTCCTCCCTGTGTGACTCTCTAAACCCACATGTGGAGTCCAAAGAGGCCAGTGAAGCATGAAGTTTCTCACACACCTTCCCTCTTCACACACCTCCTGAACACTCACAGATGCCTCAGCAGCCTGAGCTTTGAACATGGGGGAGTAAGAACTGGGCTAGACTTCCGAGTGGGATCTTTCTGGACACAAATCCACAATGACTGGTCTGATTGCAGGAGAAAATCCAGTTATTCAGCAGCTTACCTGAGGATTCACATAATCCTGGGCAAAAATATACAGCCTGAGATGTGGGATGTAGTAGCTCCACAATTATTCCCGAGGTCCCTGAAGCCACAGAAAAATCTCTCACTGACTTGTGCGAACATCATATCAGGTTTTCCTCATCCACTAAACAAAAGAGCAACCAAACAAACAAAAATTGTGGAGGGCCAAACCGGTATGTCTGCCAAGTGCTATATGCTACCCTCAGATTAAAGTTTCAATAGGAGGCAGAGTGTCATTTTTGATAATTAGCAAGGAAGTCTTTACTATCTTTTTATCCATCTTGGTTCCTTGGCTTGCATAAGCCAGAGGAAAAAGGGCAGATCTAAACTTTTAAACCGGCTCTTTACCATTTGGCTGGAAGATAACACCTTCCCACTCATGATAGGGATAAGTACATTAAGATATCATATCTCCAGGCCCAGGGCTCTTGGGAATTCACTAACCTCTAACGTCATGTTATGTTAACTGTGCCCTGTTTGTGTTTTTGCTGTGCTATAAACTAAACAGATTGTCAGCATATCAGTCCTAATTAATGAATTAGCTTTTCTTTTTTTTTTTTTTATAACATCCTTGTTGCAGATCCAAAATATTACTAATCACCAGTGTGGAGATTTATGAGCCTCCTTATTTTCTAGGGCTGATTGTTGTTTGTGCAGGTGGAGATTTAAATGGCTATATCCACTGCAGAGATTTATAGTCCCAGTGATTGATGTTAGAAATGAGCTAAAGGACTCTTGCTGGAGCAAGGATGACAGAAAATCAAGTTGAAGTTGCTTGTGTCTCTGAGCATGAATGACCAAAGAGTGAAAGGCAGAAAGTACACCTAAAATCCCAATATCAGATGCCCCCAGAAGAACAAAATAAAACAATATATACTGATATCCTTTTCAATCACTTATTTTTAACTTTATTTTAGCATTTCTTAAAATTTTATTGTAAAAAGCAGAAGGAATGATCTAGCTTCTTGAAAATAGCTTTATTATGCTGTTACACACATTCTGAAAATAACGTATGCATATATACTCATTATGAGCCTTAGAAGTGCTACACATTTGTAACTTTTACCGATGTAAATATGTTTTTGAGTTCTTGAAGCTGGTGAAAATTGATCTCTAATACAGAGCACACATTTTTGTGGTGACATAGAACACACTTTTGTGTTTGTTTTGTTGAGATTGTCGTGTGTGTGGTATATACACGTATGCATGTAATATATTATACTTTGATGCCTTTATGCATAGAGACTATTATACAGTCTTTTAACGACATAATCATCCTCTTTTCCCCTCCATAGGGGCCAGCCTGAGCAGGCCTCAAAACAGCGTTATATCCTCTAATGTCTTGGTAACTCCTATTTTCTCATTTGTTTATTACATGAGTTCAACCTCTCCTTTCTCAGCCTTCCTGCTCCTTATCTTCCCTCCTTCCAGGGCTCATACCCCTAATCCGGCTCCCAGTTTTAGTCGCTTTCCCCTCATCTTTGTTGCCTTGCCAAGTCCTCCTGATTCTCATTCTTAATCACACCCCCAGTTCAGTCCTGTGTGAAGGGTAAAGCTGGGATGGGTGCCACCACTGTAGGGATGGTGTGGCCACTTCTGCTTCTTAGATGGCTGGGACCACAGACTAACCTGTTAATAGCTGGCTGGGAGAGACAGAATGCACTAAAGTCCTTTTGGCCCTTGCAATACATTCACTTCTTCATTTATGTTTAAAAAAAGAGGTTGAAATGCTGATGTGGGAAGGATCAGTACAAAATTTGCTCTATAACTGACTTTCATCTCTGCACTGCTCTAGCTGCACTGTTTGTGTCTCGCTTTTACTTCTAATTGAGACCCTGAGGGAAAAGTGGTGTTCAGTGATGAGTTACAGCGCTGTACACCACAGAGCACCAAGCCATAACACCCCTTAGCACATGTCAGCCTGGCTGGGGGCAGAGATTTGGGATGCTGGGTCTGCAGGGTGTCAGATGGGGCGTGTCCCACATAGGCTTACACTGGTCTATGCCATGTTACAGATTTTTCTCTGGAAAATAAACTCCACTTTTTATGCCTCTAATCTTCCCTCTCCTGAGCTGGAATAACACGGTAATTTGAGACTGCTTTGGAACTTGAGGCCAAGATTTCTTTAAGTGTTTAGTGATTTTGCGTGGCATGGTTCCTTTTTTTTTCGGTATTCTGTGTCATTTATCAAGGCACCATATCTTTGCTGTGCATTGAACATTCACCCAAGGAAAACCTCAAGTCTAAGATGTGGTCACCCACAGCTGAGGAAAACATAATCACTAGATGGTTTTAAAACTTTTGGCCCAGGTATAATACAGATGTTTTCCAGTATTTGGAGAATAACCAAGGAAGTCACCCACAGGCAGCCAGTTGATTGTAAGTCATGTTCAGCTAGATTTGTAAATGGTCAGGAAGCAAAGTGCAACCAAATTAGTATTTTCATATTGCAATTTTTACAGAAAATGTAATTGTACTGAGATTTCTCCTGCTTGCTTGTGGTCTCACCTGGAAACTAA
The DNA here is from genome assembly GCF_036417845.1 of Apteryx mantelli. NCBI lineage: Eukaryota > Metazoa > Chordata > Aves > Apterygiformes > Apterygidae > Apteryx > Apteryx mantelli. The sequence goes on from NC_089980.1 coordinate 75,790,710, forward strand.
GTTAAGTGGTAGAGGGGCTTCAGAATCATGTTGTTACATACCTTAAGTGAAATAAAGCTAATCATAACAATACGAACATATAAAATTAAAGAAAAAATAATACTGAAATTGCAACTGTAAATCATGAATAACCAGATTTAAAGTCACCTTTATGTATATCTCTTTTAAGACAATTTTTATTACACAGTTCTGTGATACTTCTTTCTATAGGACTCAGTCTTGTTCACTGTAGAGGGCTGACGCTGTTGGGGAAATGAATCAAAGGTTCTTGTGAAAATGGGGTAGCTTTATCAGAAGGGCCAGGGCATTGAAAGCCTCCCACCGCTCTTTTCCAGTGCCATGTATCTGCTTCTGGTGACAGTTTTGGTTTGAAAGTTAAAAGATTTTGTGATAAATAGGATAGGGCAATATACGAAGAGAAATAAAAATGTCATATTTAAGACAGTAAAAAGGCTGTTTTGGTGCACTGGCTTAAGAGGCATATCTGTGTATCTGAGACCAGTGTGACTAACCATCTCCCCAAGAAATTTCAACTTCTTGCTGCAAAGTCTGGAGAAGTCAGAGCTTTTTGAGAAAACGTTTTTCAGAATAGTTTATCATGGGAAAAACAAATATTTCCTGCTGTTCTCATTTAGAAATATCTGAAAGTTTTACTGATACTTTGAATGGAAAATCACAGTTTGACAGATTACAGATTAGAAAATTTAGAAGCAAATAAACTATATTTCCACTTCATGTGATTATTTTTTTAATTCTGAAATGTTGCAAAACCAAAAACATTGAAACTTTGGTAAACAGAGTTCCAAATTTTTTTTTTAATGTTTATTTTATGAATATTGAAAAAGTATGTAATAATTACATGATTTCTTCTACCTTAACTTATGCCATGTAGTACCTTTTCCTTTGAGTAGCTTCATTAAAATCAGCAGGGTTGCTCATAGAGTAATACAGTCTGTATGAACAAGAATAGCAAAGCTGCCTCAATAGAATTAAATTCACCATTAAATATTATAACACGTAACAGAGATGCTGACAACAAGGCCATTGTCCTAATTATGAAGGATACATCAAATGACTGTATGCCTCACTTCCTCCTTCTATGCCGGGTTGCTGGTGAGGATTTCTGGTACTGTTGCTGTGTTAGGCAATGCCCTGCAAAGGATCTATCTGCTAAAAGTTGAGTAGCACAGAGACAAGAAGCATATATGCTATAGAAGTTACCAAAGCAGAAGCAAGACAGCTAATCCCTGGCATGAGCACTGAGCCCAGCAAACTTTCAGTTAACTTTTCACACACATGCAAGTGAATCTCCTTTTTCTGGATGCTTGCAGAAAGCAAACACAAGTGGCTGAGCATATTTGTTTTACAATGCACATATATTCATATACAAAGGAGAACTCGCAGACAATGAGGAGAGGTATCTTCTCCCGTCTCTGCTGCAGGGTCTGTTAGCATCCACTGCCTACAGGATGCATCTCTGAAATTACTAGATGGTTGATGTTGTAAGTTGCAGACTCTTTTGTGAAGTGGTCACAAGAAAAGAGAAATACGCAAAAAAGCCAATATATCTCATGCAAAATTATCACTGAAGGATTAAAGTGCACACATAACTGTATTATTTTGAATATCTCTTTCCATGATGTTTCTTTGCTGGCTAATCCATTGCATTTTTGTGGTTTTAAAACATGATGCAACTTGTCGATAAGAAATAAGTTCCATTTTTGCCTTCCAATAATTAGCACATTGGATAAAGTTTTGGAAAATAAATGATTTTTGCTTCGGAGGAAAATTTGGAAAAGAACATTTTGTAGGGGAGTGGCAGGAAGAATGTCAGCTATTCTGGTGAGCTTTTATTACTTGTATGGTTTGTGGCATAATATGCATGCATGCAGACACTGATTTTCTGAAACTCTTGTTGACTTAAAATGCTTGCAGCCTCTGAAAGTCAGGTCCCCACAGCATTTGTTATTAAATGCAGTAGGTTGGCCTGTATCCTCCATTTCCATCCAAATGAAACATCACATGCTGGGACCCAGACTCTTTGTGGGCTTCTTTACACTGCTACAGATTGAGCTGGTCACAGTTGGCCCTGTTGAATTCCCCACACCCCATTTGTCATGGGGGCTTTGTATTTTACCACCTCTGATAGGGGGCCAAATTAAACCTTTAAATACACACGCCTAACTGCAGTGACATCAAAAAGAGCAGCCATACACGGCTGGTAAAATATTTGGGCCAAAACTGTTGATATAATAAAACAGCAAACTAGCTATATTCACTTACCCACATGTGTGATTGCATGTAGGGATTCACCCAACACAGTAGTTAGCTGAAGAAAGCAGGTGTTGTGGACGAGTCTTAACTGGGAACAATTAGCTGGCCAGGCAAAGGACAGAGCAGATTATCCATCCTATTCAAGTGACATAGAAAGACCACAGTAACTGTGCATTTCTTTAGACTCTGACAGGCCTTATACATGCCTCACAAACTGTGATTCTCAAAGCTCCGGGAACATCCCCAAAGTGGGGTCATGGCACTTTGCCACAATGCAGTCCTTGGTTTTATGATGCATACAGTAGATGAAGAGCTATAATACATATAGAAAATGGCGTAGTTGTAGAAAGTGGCATTGCAAAAGCACATAATAAAAGTCTATTTAAGTAATTTGGAGGAAATAAATAGCTCTAAAAATGAACAAGGGGAAGAGCATAAAAAAGAATGCCATAAACGTGTGTGTTGAGTTCCATGAGACTGAGAAAGGATTGAAGAACTGAAATTACAGAAGTGAAGGGAGAAAAAGCCCCAAGTAAGGATTGTGAAGGCAATCTGTCTCTCTTTTCCCTCCCTACTTTTCTTTTTTCCTTTGTATGTACAGATCCAGATTGATATTCACATTGTCTAATTCTTAAATAAGGATTTTGACTAACACAGAAGGTAAATTGTACAGAGATGAGCCATCAAACCTTCTACTAGCCAGGACAAGCAGGCCCTGGATGCTTGTGCAGTTCAATGAGGGGAAATAGAAAACAATGCCTAAAAGTTGGTCTGAGTACCTCTAAAGAGAATACAAGAAGAAAGGCCAAGTTTTTCAAAACTGCTGGCAGGAAAAGGTCTCTGTTCTAAGGGACCAACCACTAAAGCAGCTTCTTTTTAGAAAGAATGGTATGGAACCCAGATATGTGTCTACTTATATTTTTAGATTAGATGAGAAGATGGCTGAGGGTAGTACAAATAGATCTGCTATCCAGAACTTCCTAATCTAAAACAATAACAAAAGCTCCTGTGACTAGCTGAAGGATTTCTGTTGTCTCCTTTGAATTTCTATACCATTTCCATTTTTTCTACCCTCTAGAATAGATCTTACATTAGCCAAACTTTTCCAGTAATAATATATCATGACAAGGGATGAGCAGGTTGCACCAAAATAAATTAGATCTTTCTTTGTTATGCCGGCCATTTGGATTGCACTGCAAATTTACATCAAAGTTTGATGGGGGAAATGTCTTGATCCATACTCTGGAGGACCGAACAAAGATGTACTTGTAATCGCTATGAGCTTTATTGACTGAAATTTCCACAAAGAGGAAAAGATGTCATATATATGTGGCATAGTATCTACAAGTTTTCCCTCAACACTGCGGGTGAATTCCTCAAAAAGGCTTTATGCATATGCAAAACCCACACTGAAGAGCTGCTCAACTGATCTGTTTGAGCAGAGAGGTTTCAAGGGGAGTCAGGATACCAACCTCCATAGGGTGCTAGTGCACGCTGGGCATCCAGAACCTGCCTGGGCTTCCCAGCATGAGAGCTGAGATGTGTCCTTGAGAACAAACACCTCCAGATAATGCCTCTGTGAACTGCCTGGTGCAGCATCCACAGGGATGCACCCCATCACCTGTCTTTTTCTTCTTTCCTGATGTCCTGGCCCTTTCTACTCTTTTACCTGTCCTTGACAGCTTGTAGCTAGTGCTCTTTTTTGGGATGCAAGCCCTGGGGAACTCCTGTGTTTCTTAGTGTCAGTGGAACTGGTTATCTAAGCAAAGGTCCAGTGATATCTGTAACACAGCCTTGCTTCTATAATTTACAGTGCAAATAAATGAAGTGCAAACTAATCTAATTTAAAACAGAAAGACTCTTCTTTGATTAAGGAGTTAGCCAGAGACCTGGGGGCCCTGGGTTGATCATTTGCTGTGTTACATGCCTTCTGGGTGCCCACAACAGAGGAATCCTTTGTGTTCCAGTTCTCCACTGGTAAAAAGGGGGTAAGAACACTTCCTTGCCTCACAGAAACATTATGAGGGGCTTAGACACTATGGTAATGGATACCAAGGGTAGCTAAGGTAAATAACCTGATAGTTGCAGGAAAATGATTGATGTTAGAATACTACAAATATGTTGAAAGCCTAAAATATCTTTGTGATGTCTCCCCATTTCTTGAAATGCCAATTAACATTTTTCACTCAGATACCTGATGTTTACATTGGCACATTTTTATGCCCACATGTCTTACAAAATGGATATTTGCCTGACTTTGATTTTAGATGAGAGCATGCATCCCTCAACCAAGTAGTAATTCTGAAAGATAGAAAAGTTGCTTTTATAGGAATGAAAACAATGAGTTTTGATCATGTTAGTGATGAGTGACAAGCTGAAAGTTTAATAAACAGACCAATTACCATCATTGGTAATGCTATAGCACAAGTAGCAAATCACCATTGACTAAATTATTCTGAAGTCCCCAAGCTTTCCATGAAGGAAAACAAAGCGTTGCTTCAGTTTCCTGTAATCCTTCCTCACTGAAAACACAAGATTACCTTAGGAGAGTTAAAATCCATTACTAGGTTTCTTTATGCCTTTTTTTCTCTTCTATAAGGGATCTTACTTTCTTGAATAAATAGCTAATGCAGATTCTTGGGGTAAAATGAGGCTCCAAAGAAGTCAGCTTGAAGGCCCATCTCATTTCAGTGCCCTGTTTTTGAGTGCCCCCATTCCACTTCACTGATTTCTGAAGACTCAGTTCTTACCTATGTGGCAGCTTCATATAAAATAACCTGCTCTGAAGCGCTACTTCATAGAGGTGTTCAAGGAAGCCAGGCAGGCTCGGCACCATAAAGGGCCTTCTTTGTACCCCAAGCAGCCAACAGTGAGCAAGTAGTTGGATTTGTTAGAAGGAGGAGTACGCTTTTATTTGCTTCACAGCAGAGGTGTTAGCACACTATAGACAGCTCATCAGAAGTACCCTAGCTGTTTCTTTTTACTCCAGTTGCTTCTTTTTCCTATGAACATATATCCTGGCTACTTTCATTTTCCGTATTTGTATACCACCCCTCCTCTTTTCAGTGTGCTTGCCTCTTAGCAGATTTGTAATTTTTTGCAGTTTGTCTTCTGTGGGTTTTGCAGTGGTTTAAATAGCTGATTTAACTCAAGTTCTCAAAGGAAATTCTCAAATAATATCCTCCATTTTCCATGACTAAATGTTAAAAGCATACATTTGTAAGTCCATAAGCTGCATTTGAGTGAGTTTGAACTCCTTGGTACACAAAATTGAATACAAATTTTTATGAATAGGCGAATGTATTTATAAGCACAATTATAGAGGAAGGGCTAAAAGAGGAGGTCCTTTAATATTACTTTATATAATTAACTGTAACAACAGCCAAGACATTTCTTTATTGATCTGTCCCCTCCAATTTTGAACTATCTTTATTACAGGCAAGTTGTAAAATACATATCTGGCTACTTTAAACTCTTTGTTTTCCTTTTAAGAAATTCATATGGAAAGCTAAACGGCTCCAGGATATACAACCCTATACAAGGTGTTAGAGAGGGGGAAGGGTGGTTCAGTGATGAATGACCAGTCATTCAGTTGTTTTCTTTCTTGCAGAAATCAGAGACAGAGTACAGTTTATCTTACCCTGACTTTTAGCAAGACAGATTGCCAGGCAAAACCCCCAGGTTGAAATCATCCAACCACCAAGTAGAGTAAAGAGACCGTTGCTGTTACCCCTCCCAGACTCACCCCCACCCTCAGCACCTTTTAAAAGTCTTTGGGGTTTCTTTCAGTGGTTCCAAAGCTGTAACATGAATTTTAGCTTTTTTTCATACCGTTTTTGTGCTGAACACAATCTGAAATGATTCATTTGGGGGCCAGAATCCTGAGCTGTTGCACAGGCTGAGACCAGCTCATTCCCATGGATTCCTTACAAACAAATAATCATTGTAAGAGAATTCCCCTTTGTACTTTATTTTATTCCCCCTCATACTTTATTTTGGCTCCCACTGAACTTGGTTTCCTCTAGTTTGAACATTTCAGGTCTGTGCTACTATACTGACATCAACCAAACCTCTTTCATCATATGGGTGTAAACGTGAAGGAGATTGGAATGCCAGGAAGATAAAATCCTTACAGACCAGCAAGATAATTCCAAGGTGTCTTGCAACACCCCCAGGTTTTTCCTGTCCTTACCTTTAGTTGTATATTTCTTTTCACATCCATTCCAGTCATTTGGAACAACGCTTCTGGACATGACAGCCTGAATTCATGCTATCTAAATTTCAGAGGCCATGCAGATTTTAAATAGCTTTAGTTATACTCTGAAGGTGCCTATTTCTCTATGACAACTATAAATGGATCAGTAGCTTAAGTCAGCTGCAATGAATCTGGGCCAAAGTGCACATTATTGAACTGTTTGATAAAATTCAGAGAAACACAAAAGGCAGGACAGCCCTAAAGAGCTAGAAGGGAAGATGGATGCAGTTGTAATATCTGTTACTTACAAGCGACCATAATGTGTTTATATAACTCTCAGCCAGGCTAGCGGATAATTAAAGGAAAGAACTGACACTAGACGCTACATCACCTTATACACTACAGCATGGGGAAAGTCACACGAGTGGTGTAATAAGAAAACAGTGGCAGAGTCCCTCCTCCTCTTTTTGCCATGCTCAATCACTTCTCTTTTGCAATCGGAAGGATGCATAACTATTTTGCCTTGCTGTCTGTGCATTAAAATATACTCATAAAATTAAGGTCCATACTGATCCTACACATTGCAGTCAAGTATTTTATAAATTCTGACAGTAGCTGGATAAATGCCCTTGTCAGGCTCCAGTTCAGCAGGACACAGCATAACCAGTGTAAATCCATCCAATGAGCTCTTCAATACCTGCCTATTCCTAGAGTTAGAGAAAATATTTTCAGCTCATACTTCTCTTTCAGTGAGATCAAGCATGGATCTAAGTGCTTGGCTAAGTCAGGGACGACCAGCTTCTGGGTGGGTAGAGAAGTCTTAGCAATGATGTGATTCTGTGCATGTTTTTGATCAGGGGGAGTGATTACCTGTTCTCTGGCCATGCGAAGGGTCAGAGAAGACTATCCTCCCTCTGGACTGCCCAGACCATTCGGCCAATTTGTCAAGAATCTCATAGGATAAATAGCTGTCTCCAGAGACCTTTATAGTGACAAATCCAAATAAATCAGAGTCACTTTTACTGAGCACTTCAGCAGACAGCTCAGGTTTAATGAATCAGCCTTCAGACCGCCAAGGAAGATTTTGCTTCCCAAGCCCAGGGGGAACAAACATGTGCCAAAATTTGCTTTCAGGGTAAAACTTTATCAACTTAGCCTATGATACTTTGTGACTGCAATTACCAATACCACTAAAGAGTACTGGGAATGCAGCAAAGAGCTCTCAGGATGAAGCTGCACGATCAGTTTGCCCAGTGCAGACACTGGCTGCTGTGGATCAGATGATTTTCCTCCTCCTCAGTGATTGAAGATGGACCTTGCATTCCTTTATTAGTGCCCTTCTGCACTTTCAGCTTGTACTCTCCACCAACACAAAACAAAAAACAAAGTAAGAAAATAACTCGAACCCCCCCTGCCACTGAAAGTCATCACATGGATAAAACTTTGCAGGGTAGTTATCATGGGTCATTCAAACAGTTTTAAGGCTTAACATCTTGATCTCTAAAAACTTCCATTTCCATTTCCTTCTCCCCTTTGGGATCCATTCAGATGCCTACTCAAATACCTGCTGGCGCCAGAGGAAATTCTCCTGTAACAGATACCCTGCGATGTAAAACCAATATTTTGTTTCCAGGGTCATCCCTCTCACACCCCCACAGATCCTCTGGCCTCACCAACCTGCCTCTTGGTCAAGCCAAAACATGAGAATTTGTGAATCGGAGGGGTGAGATTTTGGAGCAGTTTAATAGGCTTGGTGATTGCTAACCCACACATTTCCTCAGCTTCCTCCTCCCTTTGTAGTAGCCTTGTCCAATAATTTATGTCAGGTTAACAGGCTGCTGGGCAGATACTTCTGTTCACTGTTCAGCAAAGAGAGAGAAAGACAGAAATTTAAGACCTAAATTGTTTGTGAGGACCAGATACCTTTTCAAATAGGCTAATACTCTATATAAAGGCCTAAGAAAGTTAAGAAGCCTTTTTAGTATTGTAAGGTATGAGTGAGTGGATCAGGATGCATTCCCAGGTAAAATGTTAATTAAAAAGCAGTTTAAAGTATCATTCATGTGCAAACAAAAAGGCAAAAAAAGTCATTCATGATGGTTTCTCATAGCTTTTCAGGGAATCGTGTTCACAGTAAAAAGCGAATCAGTGTTATGAATTCAGTTAGTTAGGAACTTCTTGTTTTGTACTTTATCCCATTCCACTTGTGTGTGTGTGTGTGTGTTCTCTGGCCATTCATATATTTCACAGAATAATCAACAAATTCCTTTATACCGATGGGTTGTAATATAATGGGCTTTGTTAATTGTCAAACAGGAGACATGACAAGGAATTCTCCAGAAAAGACTGAAAATGACAGCTTTTTAAAGTGACATTTTAGGTGTTCATTTCCTCATTTAGCCTTACAATACATAATAGGGGCAAAATGTCAAGGCTGATAATTGAAGAGAACAGGTTAAGATTATTCACTTATTTAAAACAGATAATCCTACCTTCTATATATATTTAATGAAGCTAAGAGGAAGAAAAAATAAGAAGGGCTCCTTTCAGGCCCCCATCGTTAGACTGCAACTGAATTTTAATTAAGAGGCTTTATCTTTTAATATTTTCCTCATGAAGTAAAAGAATAGAATAGCTGACTTTTTTCTTCTTTCAAACTTTCAATTAAAAATAATATACTGAGAAAGCCAAGAAACAAATATTATTTTGTCAAGGTCTAAGCAAAAAAAGAACCCATAAAAGAAATTTTTACAAAATGGCTGCAAGTCAGACTATGCTATAGGGTGGGCAATTTATTGCACTAGAAATTTGTCACCCAAAATCCTGTAGAATATGCCAGAACTCTCGTTCACTTCTTAATAAAGTTTCTTCTATTCTGACATAATATATTGCATAAAGTGCAGGAGAACAAGAGTAAAAATGTGTTTTTTTAATGATTAAGGGCTGATCTTGTTCCCACTGAGTCAATGGCAAAACTCCATGGACTTGAGCTGAATATATGGGTATAGATAAGATGTTGTTTACTGTGCTCTTGCTTTTTTTGAGAGTAAAATATAAATGAAATATATTCCTTGCACAAATTGGATTATCTCAAGTCATCTGTTGACTTCTACAGGGATCTTTCCTTGTTGTTCAGGAATTACAGTCCTTTACATCCATGCAGCCTTAAGGACACTCCTGCCATTGTGTGATTTGGCTGTTGAACAAAAGAAGGAATCAACACTCTCATGGAACAAATGTTCATGAGATTTTGCTTGAATATGTAAATGGCAGTAATGTTAGTAATCTCCCCCAGCCCTCCCTCAGCTGCAGTCACAATTTTTCTTAAAAGCCACAAGTGTCTTTGGGCAGAGTCTTGCCTGGTTCTAGCACAGCCATAAAAAAAAGGAGAGCAAAGTTTTCCTCCACATGTCCTGGCCACATTTGAACTGGGAAATGAGCAGAGGGAACACGGGCTGCATATTGCATGCTGCAACTCACCCCTCAACAAGTGCATGGACACTGGATAAAAAAGAGGAAGGAAGTAAGTAGGCTTGAGTGGATCCACCAGTGCATCAGCTGGATAAGGCATGTGGTAGAGATGGATCAGGATTGTGCCAGGTGGTGGAAATTATTTCTTCCAAGGAGTAAAACAGGAACAGAAAGAGCTCTTTGTAAGTCCCTGACTTTCCTGCAACATCTCTTTGGGAGGTAGAACTCCCAATCTGCCACGTCTTAGAACTGAGACTCAACCAGTCCTTTAAAAGGTGAAAAAGAAGAATTTGCCAAGACGGCTGTCATTTTTGTTAACAAAAACATTTTGGATGACAAACAAACAATCCACTCCACTTAATTGCTTCAGTGGCATAAAACATTAGTCAGCTTGTATAATGCCTTACCAGCAGACATGGAGTTGCATGAGAAAAATAATTGCCTCTGAAATAGGAGGTGGTGAACAGTGTTGCAACTGCTGTATAGTAACGTTATTAGGAAGTGTGAAGGAGTAGAAGGGAGTTGTTTATGATAACCTGAGCAAATGATTCCTGAATTGTTGGCCATACAATTCATCAGCCCGTCAGGTAAAATGTGCAAGGCAAAGTGAATCAATACAATTGCCCCCTTCTCTCTCTGGCACATCCTGGTAGGTGATAGAGCATAACAGTGTTGGTTTAGACATTATTAGGTTATCCTGAAAATATATCACTTTTGAAAAGGTGAATAATTGGACAGAGCTTAGTGCTAACGAGCAAAAGGTTGAAGGCGGGGGCGTGGGGGGAGAGAAGGGGGACAATGATGAGAGCGAGAGGGAAGGGGGGTTGTGGTGTTGGAGAAGCAAATCCATTCCAGGAGGCCACCAGCATGTGAAGAGCTGTAAGTCTCGTTTTGGTTTGCACTTTGGCAAGTGAGTACAGTTGTTGGTCTGATAAATATCAAACTGCATTTATGGTTTCTGAAACTATTTTTGATCCAGCAGAGAACTCAGAAATACCTTGTCATGTAATTTAAACTGTGAAAGGTATACCCCTGCCCAATAAAATTAGGAGGTAGTAAATTTTGCCCCTGTAAACGGAAATCCCCACTTTTCCCAGCATTTACCTAATCTGTGGAGTTCACTGCCGTAAATGGTCATGAAGATAATATATTGTGGCTGGATTTTTAAAAGAGCTAGATAATTTTATGACCATCAGCAACATCTGTAAGTATGCAAACGAAGATCATGATAATGATAATCCAACCTCATATTCTACAGCATAGAATAACCCCCCTTTGGGACACAGGAAAGAATTTCTAGCACTGGATAATTGACTAGTTATCTAATGGGTGTTTTTACTCCTTCCTCTGACACCTAAGAGACAAGGCACCATTAGACACATGGTACAGGACTGTTTCCCTGTACCTGCTCCCACCAAAGAACATGGCAATATTCCAAGGGTTTGATATGAACCTGAGCTTCATGTAGAGCTGTTTGAAGGTTTGGTGCCAATAGTGGGTTGTAATTTGTCTTTTTTTGTGATAAAATATAATGAAGTCAATCTACTATTCCTGGAAAGTTTCCTGAGTGTGTGTGCTGTGGTTCTGGCACTGGCTATAGGTTCAAATCCTAATGCCTACACATTTGCAATGTGATCATGTGTCATCAATGTGTAAATCATTCATACCTGCTTTGCACATTAGCTTGTCATCTCAAATGAATGTGAGAATATTGTTTTCTTTCATCCAGCTTCTTTCTCTCCTGTCTATTCCATTTAGCTTGTCTAGATGAGCAATCTAATAATATTTTTATACAGTGTCTGATGCAAAGACACAGCTTGGATCCTGAATTTATTTGGGGTTTACTCGGGCAAAGCTTTCCATCGCAATCAGTGGCTTTGATTTTAATCCTTACAGGACTTTCAGAGGCAGGCCCAGCCTGTTAGATTGTGACACCAATCTTGCTAATATCTCTGCTGCCCAAGGAAGACACTGGATCTGGGGACTGAAACAGTGAAAAAGATCCTCAAAATGTAGTTCGGAGTAGTGTAGTATTCCATCTCCTCCTTCCTTCTCCCTCTTATTTCCCTAGCAGGTACTTAAGGGACATGCATAAATCTGTCTTCCAAGGGTTCACCTCCCAAACACCCACATAAAGGTTACATGAGGCCTATGAGCAAAAGCAGAACACAGGGTAGAGATTTGAAGCATAACTGCATCTACAGGGATGCTATCATTTCTCAGACCAGCCTCCAAAGAGATGCAGGACATTTCTTCTGCTTCTGGAGCAGCCAGGATCAGAGGGGTGTAAAGGTGGCATAAAGCTACTTCCTGCAAATTCCTTGCTATGCATGGTGGTGGTGCAGAGATGGGAACATAAGGGATAGAATAACATGGTTTATCAGGGAGCTTGAAGGAATATTCGTTTTCTCCCCGTGTTTTTAAAGCGTGTGAGCAAACACTTCTCCTTCAGAAAATGCATGGCAGGGAACTTACGACAGGAAAACACCAACAAACAAAATAGGTCATAAGCCATCAGCTTTTAAGGTTCCACAGAAGTCCAAAATGAATCCTCCTCTGAAGGAACTCTTATAAAAGGAATGTGTTTTGCAAACCAGGATGTGGTTTCACATGACAAATCCTGTGGTGGCAGACCCACTTGAAGAGATTCCCACTACCCTCTTCATCTTTGCAGCTCCTTCCCATCCTCCTACCCGCAGCTCTAGAGTTTACTGTCTGCTCTGTTAGGATGATTCAACTGTTTGGCTGTGCTCTGAATCAGAGTTGTCGTACTGTCCACTTTCAAAACAACTGAGAAAGATTTCTCTTTTTGTGCATTTTGAAAAATCAGATCATTCCCAGATCTGGTTTGGAGTTCAGCCATCGAAGCCATTGAATTAGCATGACTGAGGGGGAGGTAACCCCTGTCAGGCAAGCAGGGAATCCCTTAACAGTTCTCTGCCTCTGAAAAATTCATGCCCTGGAAAAACACTCTCCTATTTGATAAGAGGCAACCCACAAGAGCCACCATCCATGAAAAGAAGAGGGATATTTCAGGCAAACTGCTATTCAAATAGACCTATTCAAATTCATTATCACTGCATGACACAATCAATTCTATATATTTATCAGGATTTGGGGCTGTTTTCTTTTTCTGCCACTGACAAATAGGTCAAAGTAAATCAGATCACTGATAAGACAGGCCCCTGGGAAGAGGTTCTGCCACACTTGATGCATGGACAGGGCATTCTGTTCATCACTCAGATGATTTTGTCTTGCAGTATCTGTTTATTTTCCCTCTTCTTTCGTTGCCCAAGTTTGAAAGCAGCCTGAAATAGAATAGGATTTATGCTACAATCTGCAGACCCTGAGCTTTCTATTTAGGAGACTCAAAGACTATAAAGCAGGAGAGAGCTTTGGTATCATCTTGTCTGACCTCTGCTGCAACCCAGGCCATTAGCTTTCTCTGGCTTAATTCTTGTTTGGTCTATGTACTGGAAAAACATCCAGTCTTGATTTAAGAATTGCCAGTGGCTGAGAGAATTCATCACAACTCTCCGTGAACTGTCCTTATGGTCAGTTACCCCATCTGTTAGAAAATTTCCATCATATTTTAGTTTAGATTTGCTGACCTTCAGTTCCCAGCCATTGGGTCTTGTCTTTGTTGTGCTTTTGTAACCCTAGATTTCTATCAAGAGTCAGATCAGAGAATGAGGCTGTAATTAGGCACATATATATCACTTTGAGATATTTTCAGACATCTTGCCTCTTGAGCAGAAGTGAGGTCTGAACAGAGTTGTGTAAGGCTTCTTTTGAGAAATGAATATTATCATTCCAAATACGGTTATTTACATTTGCTGCCCTTTGAATTATAGGGATATGATTTTCCAATACCCATTGAAACATAACTCCCTCTAGGTGCTTTTTGGGATCTTTGGGTAATTTTTTAAGTAAGAAATGGCATGTTACTTAGAAGTGCTGAGGATCCACATTTTTCGCTCATATCAACTGAATTAGAACCTAACTTTTGTGTTTGTAAAGAGTATTCAGCAAGTATTAGAGGTCAAAGATGCAGTGAAGTATCATACTTTTGATGAATGCTACTAATTTATGAATTACAGTTGATAAAGAGAATTGATATCTGTTCCTGAAGGGTGCTTTATGATATTACAGGATGTTTCTTTGATATGATGACCTCTTTCCTGGTGATGCCCTATTGAACACTCTGTCCAGACCCAGGAAGCATGTAAAGAAGGCAGTACTAGGTTGGGCTGATAAAGCACAACCAAGTACCCACAGTTTGTCTTTTTTTCGTGTTGACATTTTCTCTCTGACAGTGTTATGTAACTTTACCCTTTCTAGGAGAACATCCACTGGCACTAACCCACATTCACTTCAGATAGTATTTTCTGTTTCATCTGAGTGTATATAATATTTTCGTTACCTAGTCATCCTTATGGTCCTGGGCCTTTGCTCCTCAGCTAGTGATCTGGCTACTGCTGGCATCTTGTACATCCATAACTTCTCTCCTAAGCCTTTGTCCCCTTTAATCATAAAATACTCTGTCCTTTTTCTTCTGTAATGTGGGATTCATCTAGCCCTCCACTGCCTGGTGACTGAGTTGGCTAATGTCCTTTACAGGATAGTACCTTTCCTTCTGTCCTCAGCTCAAGTGAAAGGAAGACCAGAAGGTTTTGAGCCTGTAGGGGACCATGGCTATAACAGAAAATGAATTTGTACTGAGAAGAGTTTCCTGAGCGTTTCTTGAGACTTAGTACTTTGAGAGACTTTGGACGGGAAGATCCTGACTGAAGCAGGAGAGAATCAAAGACCTGGAGAGAGGACTAAGGAACCACAATTTCAAAGCTTGTGTACTTGATCCCTGAACTGGTTGCTGCTGTAGGCACTGGTGCTCCTTCCACTGAGAGAAGTGGGATCGGAAAACCAAGATAAGTATTCCAAAAGACATAGTGGAAAAGCAGCAGTAGTGAGGATATTTAGGCAGTGATAAATATAACTCCATTACTTTTTATGGCACTGCTTCTCCTAATACATAAAGCCAAGTTCTCATCTGGGCCAGAATGGAGACAAAAGAGCTATCAGGGCATCAGTTGCCTCGACCTGGTTGTTAGAATTCTGGAGATCTAGTGTACATTAAAACAGTCGTAAAGTGGTTAAAATATTTCATAACAAATACAGGCATTCAGACCTCTTCATACACATGCATAGCTTTCCCTAGGCAGGGAGAGCTGCTTTTCATATTGCTCTCTTGTGTTGCTTAATCCTGCTAGCCCAAAGAGCCAGGACAGACTGTGAGTTAGGTCAGTGAAGTTTTTCCCAGTAGATTATACCACATGCCAGTGAAGAGCTGGCAAGGCATGAGAAAAAGCCATGTGCCACGTGCCCTCTCCCACACAGAGCAAGATGGAGTAGTTGGTCTAGGAGTTAGCTGTGCTGGGTTGATGCCAGCTGGGAGTTTTTCTCTGCAGATGATGAATTCGCAGTAGCTATTTAAGATCAGCCCAGACAGGGAGGGGGAAAACCTGGCCCGTAGGTGGATCATGCTGACACTTCCATGAAGATAACCTGCTACACTGGAGCCAATTCCACCAGCATAACTGAGCTGACAGCTTGGTGAAAAGGACTATATCCTCATCCAAGTGAAGACAGGAGCAAGAGACCTATTGCCACCTTTGGGACTGAAATGTATCCCTACCACTCTGAGCACTAGCACAGTTTTTTCTTTCATGGCTACTTGACAGCAAATCGGTGCAGGGAATGGAGAACATTTAAATAACAAGCAAGTTTAAATTTAGCTAGTTTGTAATGAAACTTTCTAGATGTCCCAGCCAATGATGCTAGATCATTCATTGAGAAATGATATGTTGCCATTCATGTGATGGCGATGCTATGACAACTTACTTTTGAAAATTAAAATGGAGTGGTTTATTTATTTTTTGTCAGTCAAGTTGATCCAGTAGGACCTAATACTGTATGTGAATGAACAATAATAATAATTATGCTCTGCAGTTAGAAGTTCCAGTGTTTTTTGTTTATTTAATAATTTTCTGGAATACTTCACAGACATTGGCTCCCCTTGTCCAAATATTTCATTTAGATTCAACTTTATAGCTGTCCTGAAATGTAACTGGTCATCTGGCTGAAACCAGAAGGCAGCCAATTAAATTCACAGGAAAACATTAATCTGAGCTGAAGAATTCACAGCACATGTGTGCAATCATTCCTCCTTGTACATATCCTTTCTGTTCTGCCCCTGCTCCTGCTCCCCCACCTCGTACCCCTCCCCCTTGTTTTACCGGTCGAAAGAGAGCATGCCAACTCTAACAGCACTGTCCAAGGGAAAGGAAGATTAACACCATCTTTTCTTGTGTGCATTCAGGACTTGGTCCAAGAAGGCCACTAGACTGAATGTGAGTTTTTCTCTTGCTTTTACCAGGCCTGGGATATGGCCCAAGTTTTGTATTGCTGACACATATCAGCACAGGGTATGAGGATGGAGGAGGCAGGAGCCAGGGTGTGGGTGGCGATCAGTGAGCACAGAGTCATGGGCTGGAAGGGGGGGAATGAGACAGAGAAGGAGGAATGGAGGGAGGAGGAGAGGAGAAGGTGGGTAAGCTGGGGGCAGGAGCAGTGGTCTAGGACCACTAGATAATACTCTCTTGGACCCAGAATTGAAGCTAGTCTCCTTATTCCTCTGCTGTCAGTAAACAGCTGTGAAAACCTGCAGGAAATGCATGCTTCTTGTCTCCTTCTCACTGTTGGTTCATTCCACAAAAAGCCTCTCAGCTCCCCTGTGAACTTCAGGCAGGGACAAATGGGCTGTGGCTATGGTGGGGGAAGGGGGTCACACTCATCTAGAGGTTCGAGCTGGAGGTTACTGTGGTTCCTCCTCATGGCATTTCAAGACATAAAGGGAGGTGGTGTTTTTACAAGTAGGGAATTGCATCAAAAACCAAACACGATTATATTTAAAGGGTGACGAAGTTAAGCATTTACCAACTAGGAAATGCCAGAAAGGATGTTGCTTGCATTCTCAGGTTGAACAATAGTTCAACCCGCATAGCGCAAGATGCAGCAGTCTGCAGGACTACTGCCTTAGCTGTAGCAGAAGGTGGTGAATGGGTGATAAATAAGGTGGAGAAAGATCAGGGATAATTTCATGTTTAAAGTGCCTAGTTAGCGTTCAGGGCAAAAAAGGTTCCACCCATGCCTGTGCCACAAAGCTCCTAGGTAATGCTGGGTCCTAGGTTTCCAAAATCAAGAATCTAACAGTTAGTTAGATAATTGCATATTGCCCCATAACCTGGGGTTCCACATCAGATTCCTAGGCTGGGCTTGCATGAGAGTGCACCTCTCAGCAGGAGTCTTGGCATGCTTTGAGCTTAAGAGGTATTATAAAAATGCTCAACATATTGGAGAATCAGTTCCTGGGTGTTTCAAGGCATGCAACTTTCTGGGCATTCAGTTTCTCATCTTTAAATATGAATAGTTACATTGCCATTTTATAGGTGACAAGTTTCATGGTATGACATGTCTCTCGGGGGTAGAAATGATCTGTACATGCATGGGCAGCTGTTTGAATATGATAAAGAGCACAGATTTTTATACATATATATATATATATGCATATACATGGCATATATTATGCATGTACACTGGATGAGAGATAATGGAAAAGCTAGCCTATCTCACCCATAAGGATCTGCGTGAAACTTGGCGCATTTTAACACCCTTACTGATGGACACAAGGAAATGAGATCGAATTGGGAAATATATTATTATCTCAAAACAAGAGGGAGCCTATCGGGGATATCATCCACTTACTGGCAAAGGCACTGTGCATTATTCTGAATATATGTTCCAAATATTTCTATTTGTCTCTGTTATGTGTTTGTGTGTGTGTGCGCACGCGCACGTGTGCACACGCACACACACACTGAGGATATATCATATCACCACAGATCCCCACCACTTAAACATATGTGTGTGTAGTGCGTTTGTGTATAACTACAGTTGTGTCATGTAGTGTTCTTTATGCTTCTTGTTTTGATTTTGTTATTTAATTCATAATTCAGTTGAGATCTGAGATAAAAATGCTAAGTAGTTTTTTGGCTTGATGTCATATGAAGTTTTAACACAATGCTTTTGCTTATGGCCTTCAGCCAATGTGTATGCCTTGCACGTCATTTGTGGATGCTCTCAGAAAAGAATGTGCAGAATTGCATTTATTTTTTGGCATTATGGGTTGTATGAAAGCTACTTTAATGCTTATTCTAGGCCAGCTATTCAAAAAAATGTAATACTGCTTGAATTTATTAAACAAGAGTTTCAGCAGGGCTGCTTTATGTTATTGTTACTTACTCTTTACAGTGAAGAGGCAACATACTGACCATCAAAAATCAAACCCAAGTTTTGTTTCCTAGTAAATGTATAAGTTATAGCTATGTTGTAAGCTTTTTCTGTTTGTTGAGCCCCATCCTTTCTGACAGAAAGCACACAACAAGGTAACATATAGCTTTGACCAGTATGCAGCTCTAATTTACTTAAAAGTTTTGCCACTGATTTCAAAGGAAGCAGGATGAAGTACAAATGTGAAGGACTATGCATAGTGCAAAATTTACCGAGGCTGTAAGCATTTGGGGGCACGGACTGCATTTTCACTATACAGATGTGAAATGCCTGTAAGGAAAAGCTTTCTGATTGTTGCTGCATACACTATCACATGAAAAATTAGGTTTTTAGCAACACTATTTTCTACATAAAAAACTGATTATTATAACAGTTCATGAGGAAGATGACAGGAGGGTAAATGCCTTGACTGCATGGAGTGTAAAACAAAGGTTGACCCATATTCAACATATGACAAATGTTTAAGAGTTTGGATGTGGATCTCAATCTGGATATACACTCTCAATTTCAGAAGCTTCCCTCCAATTTCATGGGAGCAGCTGATCTATTCCTACAGTTCTAGCTCCTGTCATAACTGCTGGCACCACAAGAGCAACTGTTCCTGAGAAACATCACAGCAGATGCTAGATATGGGTTGAATTTGGAGATAAGTTTGATAACTGAAAGTTGTAAAAGTTCAACCAGCTGGTGCTCACGAGCTCTGTCCTGGCAGTCTCTTCTCTAAAAACAGGAGAGGAAAAAAAAAAAAAAGCCCAGGATCTTTGGGTTAAAGCTCTCTGTTGCACTTATACTAGCAATCCCAATGGAGCAGCACCTTCTCATCTTCAAGTTCTGGCTCACTCAAAGGAACATTTTTGTAAAATATAACAGACAGAGGCTGCTCTAATTTATAGCTGTCTATGGGCTTCTTAGCAACCTGAAAGCAGGCAAGACTTCTAGCTTTCCCATATGTGTTTCTTCCTCCTTCCAATCTGGCCCTTGGCAGAAACTAAGGCTTAAAGGAAAGAGAGGCAATGGCTGGGTTGCCTGAGGTTATTCTATTCAGAGTTGGTTCATTCCTCCTTGCATGGCCTAGAGAGCCCACAGCAGAAGGAAAGGCTAATAGAGGTACAGATTGGTCTGGTGACTCTTTGCTATGATAAATATATACATAACTGCAGTAAATATTGAGATCTGAGAAATACAATGGTGTTGTGTGAAACAAAGTGTCCTTTGAACATGGGGAGTGATGAAAAGCATTGGAATAGTGTGGACCATTTTGCTTACAGAGGAACAGATGATGTGCTAAAATATCTATGAACCATAAGATTTAGGAATAGCTTTAAAAATGTCATCTATTCCACTGATTTTGAAGTGGCTTTAAAGTGTGAATATAATTGGATCTATCAGAAGAAAGAATGAGGTAAGCAAACATTTTGCTTAAGTACAGCCTTCAGTGACTATAGGGCCGGATAGCTGTGCTTACTCAAGGTTATTGATTTAGCTACAAATACTGATTTCTTTAGATTTTCCTGAAGAGGTGAAATACTCTGCTGGAATAACCTCATATATACATAAAGCCAGAGGACAATATATTAGGTTATACCAGTTGAAGAAATTATTGGAATATTTTTGCATAATATGAAAACAATCCAGAACTCAATATTTATCTTAACACATTCCTGTATTTAGAAATTATAATTTTGATTACTTCAGGTGAGTATTCTTGATTGCAGTTGAAAGAGGAAGATCCACGCTAAAGGAAATCTTATGGGAATGCTTGTTATTGTCTGACCTCCTAACTACCTTTTATTCAAAGACGTTGGGAGTCAAACGAACACCCAGACATTTGGATGTTTCCTCCTAATTTCCAGCCTGGATCTGTCTAACATTTTAAAGAACCTTATTACCTTGCTTTTTTACTGTTTAATGGTTTTACAATTTTCTAGCTTCCTCTCCTCCAGACTCCTTTGTAAGCAGCTATTGCTGATTTCTGTCTAGCTCCACACTAGCTTCTTTGAGCAAAGAGCTTGAAATCTCTCTATTGAATACAATGCTAGATTGCTCAAAACACTTTGCAGTCTCTTTCAAAAAGGGGGAAACTCCATCAAAAGGAGATTAGGGAATCCTCATCACCAAAGGTTTTTAAGGACCAAGCATTGAACAAGCATGTGTTAATAACACAGACATAATTCAACCTGTTCTTAGGCAGGGGAACTCTCTTGAGATCTCTTTGGTTCTTGAAATACTTTCTATCATTCTAAAATATTAACAAGAATTACATTCCATAAATACATTTTTTAAAGTATCATCGTTCCTAGAGTTTGGTAGGATAGCTAAAAATCTGTTTGGAAGCTGGTCATTCTGTTACACTTCATATTTTTTTCTGAATAACTGCACCGAAGAAAACTTTTCCCTGGGTGTTTTTGTATAATCCTGTTGTTGCCACCCCTGTTAAATCATTTGTCACTTTTCCAAAGGATTAACTGTTGGTAACCAAATACAAAGCAGCACAGGTTTTGGTTTTGTTCAGGCTTTGCTGCTTTTTACCAGGTACTTGCAAGATGGACAGTATGGGAACTCCGTCTGAATCCTTCTCAATTCTGGACACAGAAACAGTGAAGAAACACAACTTTTTAGATGTTTATGTGTCATAATAGCACATAGAAAGCCTTCAAGACTTTTTGCATGAGACCTCAAGTCGTATCAGATCAGAGCAGGCCAGTGAAAGTGGATGCACTGGCCATTAGCAAAAGGGAGTTAACAAGTGATGAAGTCAGGAATGTGCTGAAGTCTTCAGGATGAATGAGGGGGATAAAGTGTGGGAAGCCACAGCTTCAGAGAAATGAAGCCACTGTTGGGTTAATTAATTGGGGTGGGATGTCTGCTCATGGAGGGGAGGAAAGGAGCAAGGAGCTTCATTTGGTATGTGTCTAAGTTTCAGGTAGTAGTTACAAAGGATTCTGGAGCCGCAGGAAGCACAGAAGTGTTGGGTGCAGTTCAGACCTGCAGGGAGCCAAAAAAACATGTCAGGTGTTTATGAATATAGGCTGCAGCTGCTAATGCCAGGAGTGCTTCACCGTATAAACAGTGTGCTAGGCCTGAGCTAGAACCCGCACTGACTATCCCCGCAATTTCTAACAAAGCTCTGTCCGCCACAAGTCAGGTTTCACATATGGGACCTGATTTTGATAACATTAAACGACAGGCAGTGGGCTTCCTGCAGCATATGGTTTCCCCTAGCCTGACGATGTCAGGTGTGGAGATTCAGTGAGATGCCTTCCGAGGGCAAGCCCTATCTACCTGTTCCTGTAAGTGCTTGCAGAATTAGGATATGTGTCTTCTCGCTGACCTTTGACCCTGCAGCAGCAACCAAGTAAGCTGCTTCCCATTAATGGCAAAGTAAAAGAGTTAACTTTATCATAAGCTATGAGCCCTGATATCAAGGAGAAGGAGTAGAGCTGGTGTTTTGTTTGACTAAGAAGTAGTGGCCATTTGCCCTACATTCAAACTCAGTGTTAAAAAGGCTGGCTTGAATGTTCTCCTTTCAGTATCATATTCTTTCTCCTTCCTCCTCTTTCCTTTCCCCTCATAAACCTCTGAAACTTTACACTGATAAACCAATAATTGTCCTGTTAAGTTTGGGAGAAACAAGAGAGTATTTTAAAACCAATTTCTCTGAAAACTTGACTGCCTAAATATATTTTTCAAAATTAACCTGTCTACAGAATTGCTTGGCTTAACAATCCTAAATGTGCTTTGTATCATCCACCTCTGGGCACTGTATTTTAATGTTTAGGGTGAAAGGGTAATTTTGGGAGACAGGACAAGGAGTTATCAAGATTTGTTTTTGTGTTCAGCTTTCAAAATAATATTGGTAAGCAAAAGACTTGGAGATGGCATGACTTTGAATTTTAACAATTTTATATTGTAATATTTATAACTATTTATTTTTTAACTATTTATGTCCATTCTTTCATTTTTAGATGCTTTAAGATGGAAATATTATTCTGGGGAAGTTCTAAAATGTTGTTGAGGCCTCATGTAAACACCAGTAAAGCACAAGTTTTAACCTTCCTTCTCTCAAAGATGTATGCTGGTTTTTGAGAGGAGGAAGAGAGGAAGGAAGGGCATTATGTTGCTTTTGTTGTCTCCCCGTCCCCAGATAAAGATGCCCAAAGGTATCAAGGATAAAGCAACATCAGGGCTTCTAAAAGTTTAAGTATCTGGCTGCAACATTCATTTTATGCAAGGCTGGAGACAGCAAGTGTTCAGCACAGATGTCTCTGCCAGTCCTGAAGGTTTCTGTCTCTCAGTTGCCCCTCAGAGCTATTGGATAGCTACTCACCTGGTGGAGAAAGAGCAAAGTGAGCTGCAGGTAAAGGGGAGGATCCTTTTTTCCTGTTAAAAAAATTTAAAGCAAGCATAAAAGAAGTCAGAGGAAGGGTTGAACTTCACTGTAATTCAGTGGTCACATGTTGCAGCTATTTATGAACATTTTATAATACCCTCAAAATATTTCAAGAACTTTACAGACTGCAAAGATGAATCCTGGCATTGGAGCCTCAGCTGGGATGCATCAGGATACCTGATCTACGTGGGCTGAAGGTCCCTAGCTTTGGATTGTACTCAGATGGTTCACTTCAACCCTATATCTGGCCCTGAGAGCTCCTCTGTACATTTTTAAGTTTATCTAAACATGACTAATGACATTTCCACATGCCCATCATTGAACATGTTCCTTCTCTCTTTTAAACCTACTCAAGGTGGAGGAGGGGAAAATAAAGGAGAAAGACTGCCTACCTTTTCTTTCTAGTAGAGAGACATAGCCAGAAGAATGTGACTAGAGCTCCTCTCCCCAACATCAGAATGGAAAATTAAGGGGGATCTGGGTGCAGAAACATAAGAAGGTGAAGAACTTTTTTTTTTAACATTTAGTCTCCTTGTAACCTTGAACTGAAGGACTGATGCTTTTATCTCCATTTTTCCCTCCACTCCATCATGCAAAGAGTTGTTCCAAAATCACTTGGCAGCAGTAAGACAAGCTATTTCCTAACCCTCAGAATAACTCTTGTTTTGAATAATTCCCAACTACTTAAAAATGTATCCACATATACGTACTTTTTGCATGGGAAAAGAAAAAAGCTTATAGTAGGGATAAATACTCATGGATAATGCGAAAATCCTGTTACAATCATTACTATTATTGATGTTGAACTGGTTTTATGTGTAGAGTCCTAGGCACTGATCAATATATATTTGTGAAATAAGCTATGCAAGTACCAAAGAAATGAGCAGTCCCAATCCCAAATTTCTGCCATCTATACAGGGACAGTAAGTGTCTTACAGCTCAAGTTCAAGTAGAGGTGGGGGCTAATTTCCTTGCTGAAGTCTGAAAAGGACTTTTAAATACCTTGGGCTGGTGGCTGCATAAGTAGAAACCCCAATGCTGACCTGTACAATGCAAAACAAAGTAATGGTACTGTAGGTTTCCCAGTTTCACTTGACAGCCTTGCTTCACTAACTAACCAAGAGGCAGTGTGTGCTGTTATGCACTTCTAGAGGTATTGGTTGGTACTCCTGATCTGTTCCTGGACTATTCTAGCACAGACTTTCAGGAGATTTCTTCCCAGTACTGTTTGATAGTAAGTTTGGTACCTTCATCTACACTGCAGCTGTGCCCACTTTCTGCCACTCTCAGGAAAATGAAGACATCTTACTTCAGCATTCATCTCTGAAAACTCACCAGAGGCATTATGGTGGAAGAAATAATTCCAGTAACACACAGACCTTAGAAGAGGAATGATTTTTATATTTGGGTGCAAATCCAGCTTTTTGAATCCATACATAGGGTTTCTTGTCCTTTCCAATAATAATAATAGATAGTTCTACCTGCACTTGCGTCGTGGAAAATGTCTCCCCTCTTCAGGGTAACAAGGGAAGGGGAGAGATTCATTGACGGGGAATTATGGCATGATAAAAACATGCCAAAATTGCACATTCTCAACCAGTTGGCATCAGTCTAACTCCTGGTTGAAGACAGCTTGCAGATTCCCAGCCTTCCCTCCCCTTAGAACCAGACCTGTGGAAAGCTTGTGTTGCTCTCCTGCTTCTTCTGGACTTGTTACTGTCTGAGTCTTATCACCCTCTTATCTTACATGAACCCTGAAGAGATTGAAAACTCCATGCTACCCAAGCAAAGAGAGGCTTCCACTGGGTGTCCTTCACAAGCAAATTTAAAAATTAGCCTTACCACTGATTTCAGCAGAGCTCCAACCTATGATTATTCATTTCTAATTAGCTGCTTCCAATCCACTGATAAATAAAAAGTGCCTGTTTTGTGCAAATGTTTGCTAATGACCTACTAAGACCCGTTCAGATTAAAAATGTGATAAAAGGTAGCGCTAACTAAATAAAATAAAAGGCCAGGAAAAGCAACAGACAATAAGCAGGTGTTTAACTGTGATACGTCAGTGGGGTGGAAAAGTTGGACTATATGACCTCCTGAGGTCTGTTCCAACCTGAATTATCCTATGATCCTAAAAATACTTGGCTTTCTCACCCTTCAGGATTGTCTCCAAAATGTAATGCCCATTCAATGTCTTTTTTTTGGTAGTTCTCAGAAACCAGCACCTCTGCTTGCCCTTTTCTTTGCCTTGCTTGCCAGCACTGCAAGGACAGCAGTAGAACCATTCTCCTCCCTGCATATAACTTGTACAAGGATTGGATACTGAAGGAAGATATCAGATTTGATGAAGAAATTCAGAAACACAAAACTGACAAATGAAATAAACAACTTTATCATATTTCCTGCATGGAAGCATAGAAAGGAAATTTTCAAAGGAAATGACTTTCAAGCAATATAACATGTGAGAACTTGCAATTTAAATGAGCTTACAAAGTAAGATTTAAATACAGGCTGTTAAGTTGGCTGCATGATATCCACCCAATTCTTTAGAAGTTCTAGAACATTTCATTCAATGACAGAAATGGTACTGAATATAATTTTCATACATGTTATTATCCTGGTTAAACAAATTGAATGTAAAAAAATAAATAAAAAGAACAACAAAAAATCCCATAACATAAAACAACAACATAAATCCACCAACACCCAGCAAAGAAGCCCCAGTCTATCACTAAATCTAGGCTATTAAAGCTAACATCAAAATAAAGTAGAAATTAAGCAATACCGCTATCAAATCAAGAACAGTCGTGACACGCCGCACAGCGCGTTCCCCAGCGGCTGTTGGAGTTGCTGTGTCAGAGGCTTGGACCCAGACCGACCCTCTGACAGTAGATGCAGCCCTACAGGTCTCAGGCTGCAGGGAGTGCTTGGGGCCTCTCCGGGAGGCCTGGGCTGGCAGCCAGCTCTCCTGCAGGAGGTGTGCTGCTGTTGGCGAGCTGTGTCGTCAGGTAAGGGAGTTACGGGAGGAGGTCAGTAGGCTGCGCAGCATCCGAGAAGATGAGCAAGGGATAGACAGGGTATTCTCGGAGACTGTGCAGCTTCGGGAGTCCCAACCCCCCACAGCAGTGGAGTTGCCAGAGGGCTCTGTGCCGTGTGAAACGGTACATCATAACACCGTAGAAGAAGGCTGGAAACTGGTCACTGCTCGTGGGAGGAGAAAGGCTCCTACTCCTCCCGAAGACTTGCAGCCGAAGAACAGGTTTAGTGCCCTCCAGGATGAGGAGGAGATGGGCATGGCTGCCAGGGAAGTACCTGGGACAACAGACCCTGTGCCTTGCCGGAACGCCCGGAAGAAGCGGCGGGTGATTGTTGTGGGGGACTCCCTGCTGCAGGGGACGGAGGCATCTATCTGCCGACCTGACCTCATGTCTAGAGAGGTTTGTGGCCTGCCGGGGGCTCGTGTGAGAGATGTCATGGAAAGACTGCCTAGGCTCGTCCATTCTTCGGACTATTACCCACTGCTGCTCTTCCATGTGGGCGCCAATGACACCAAGGGCAAACTGGAGACCATCAAGCAGGATTTCAGAGCTCTGGGGATGGTGGTCAAGGGTCTGGGAGCCCAGGTCATCTTCTCCTCAATCCTGCCAGTGAGGGGGATGGATGAGAGGAGGAGGAGACGGACTTTCCAGGTTAACAACTGGCTGCGCTGCTGCTGTTGGCAACAGGGTTTTGGTTTCTACGACCATGGGACCCTGTTTGAAGATCAACAACTGCTGGGGAGAGATGGGATCCACCTCACTAAGCGGGGCACACGGGTCTTTGCCAACAGTCTGGCCAACCTGGTAAGGAGGGCTTTAAACTAGGAAAGATGGGGGAAGGGGAGAGTTATAGTGACAGGGTAGTTGGCAAAAGACAGCTCAAGTCAGGATGCCTCCAGCAGGTGAATGCAGCCAGGAAAGTGCACATGGGATGTGGCTATGGAGGATCCTCTTGTACCCCTCCTGGGAAACCTGCATGCTCGATCACCTCGCTGAAATGCCTGTACACCAATGCACGCAGCTTGGGGAACAAACAGGAAGAACTAGAGATCTGTGTGCAGTCGCAGGGCCATGGTCTCATTGCCATTACAGAGACATGGTGGGATAGCTCGCATGGCTGGAGTGCTGTCATGGATGGCTATGTACTTTTTAGGAAAGACAGGCCAGGAAAGCGAGGTGGTGGAGTTGCTCTTTATGTGAGAGAGCAACTGGAATGTATGGAGCTGTGCCTAGGGGTGGATGAAGAGCGAGTCAAGAGCTTATGGGTAAGGATTAAAGGGCAGGCTAGCATGGGTGACACTGTTGTGGGTGTTTACTACAGGCCACCTGATCAGGATGAGGAAGTCGATGAGGCCTTCTACAGACAGCTGGAAGTAGCCTCACAATCCCAGGCCCTGGTTCTCATGGGGGACTTCAACCACCCTGATATCTGCTGGAGAGACAACACAACTAGGCACAAACAGTCCCGGAGGTTCCTGCAGAGCATTGGTGACAACTTCTTGACACAGGTGGCGGAGGAGCCAACAAGGAGAGGTGTGCTGCTGGACCTCGTACTAACAAACAAAGAAGGACTGGTGGAAGATGTGAAGGTCAGGGGCTGCCTTGGCTGCAGTGACCATGAGATGGTGGAGTTCAGGATCCTGCGAGGAGGAAGCAGGGCACCAAGTAGGATTGCAGCCCTGGAGTTTAGGAGAACAAACTTTGGCCTCTTCAGGGACCTACTTGGAGGAATCCCATGGGTGAGGGCCCTAGAAGGAAGGAGTGTTCAAGAGAGCTGGTTAATATTCAAACATCACCTCCTCCAGGCTCAGGAGCGGTGCATCCCTATGAGTAGGAAGTCAAGCAAAGGAGGTAGGAGACCTGCATGGATGAGCAAGGAGCTCCTGGCAAAACTCAACCAGAAGAAGGAAGTATACAGAAAGTGGAAAGGGGGACAGGCCACTTGGGAGGAATACAGCAACGTTGTTAGAATATGCAGGGATGCGACGAGGAAGGCTAAGGCCCGTTTGGAATTAAATCTGGCTAGAGATGTCAAGGACAACAAGAAGGGCTTCTTCAAAGACATCAGTAGCAAGAGGAAGACTAGGGAAAATGTGGGGCCTTTGCTGAATGGGGTGGGTGCCCTGGTGACGAAGGATGCAGAGAAGGCAGAGTTACTGAATGCCTTCTTTGCTTCAGTCTTTACTGCTCAGGCCAGCCCTCAGGAACCCCAGACCCTGGAGGCAAGAGAGAAAGTCTGGAGAAAGGAAGACTTTCCCTTGGTGGAGGAGGAGTTGGTTAGAGAACATTTAAGCAAACTTGACACCCTCAAATCCATGGGCCCGGATGGGATGCACCCACGAGTGCTGAGGGAGCTGGCAGATGTCATTGCTAAGCCACTCTCCATCATCTTTGAAAGGTCATGGAGAACAGGAGAGGTGCCTGAAGACTGGAAGAAAGCCAATGTCACCCCAGTCTTCAAAAAGGGCAAGAAGGAGGACCCAGGGAACTACAGGCCAGTCAGCCTCACCTGCATCCCTGGAAAGGTGATGGAGCAGCTCATCCTGGAGGCCATCTCCAAGCATGTGGAGGACAAGAAGGTGATGAGGAGTAGTCAGCATGGCTTCACCAAGGGGAAATCATGCCTAACCAATCTGATAGCCTTCTATGATGGAATGACTGGCTGGGTAGATGAGGGGAGAGCAGTGGATGTTGTCTGCCTTGACTTCAGCAAGGCTTTTGACACTGTCTCCCATAACATCCTCATAGACAAGCTCAGGAAGTGTGGGCTAGATGAGTGGACAGTGAGGTGGATTGAGAACTGGCTGAATGGCAGAGCTCAGAGAGTTGTGATCAGTGGCACAGAGTCTAGTTGGAGGCCTGTAGCTAGCGGTGTCCCCCAGGGGTCAGTACTGGGTCCAGTCTTGTTCAACAACTTCATCAATGACCTGGATGAAGGGACAGAGTGCACCCCCCAGCAAGTTTGCCGATGATACAAAACTGGGAGGAGTGGCTGATACACCAGAGGGCTGTGCTGCCATTCAGAGAGACCTGGACAGGCTGGAGAGGTGGGCGGAGAGGAACCTCATGAAGTTTAACAAAGGCAAGTGCAGGGTCCTGCACCTGGGGAGGAATAACCCCCGGCACCAGTACAGGTTGGGGGTTGACCTGCTGGAAAGCAGCTCTGCGGAGAAGGACCTGGGAGTGCTGGTGGACACCAAGTTAAGCATGAGGCAGCAATGTGCCCTTGTGGCCAAGAAGGCCAATGGTATCCTGGGGTGCATCAGGAAGAGTGTTGCCAGCAGGTCGAGGGAGGTGATCCTCCCCCTCTACTCAGCCCTGGGGAGGCCCCATCTGGAGTACTGCGTCCAGTTCTGGGCTCCCCAGTACAAGAGGGATGTGGCACTACTGGAGCAAGTCCAGCGAAGGGCCACAAAGATGATTAGGGGACTGGAGCATCTCTCTTATGAAGAAAGGCTGCAAGAGCTGGGTCTGTTTAGCCTAGAGAAGAAGGCTGAGAGGAGATCTTATCAATGTGTACAAGTATCTGAAGGGAGGGTGTCGAGAGGATGGGACCAGACTCTTTTCGGTGGTGCCCAGCGACAGGACGCAAGGCAGCGGGCACAAACTGAAACACAGACAGTTCCATCTGAACATGAGGAAAAACTTTTTCACTGTGAGGGTGACAGAGCACTGGAACAGGTTGCCCAGAGAGGTGGTGGAGTCTCCTTCTCTGGAGATATTCAAAACCCGCCTGGATGCGATCCTGTGCAACATGCTCTAGGTGACCCTGCTTGAGCAGGGGGGTTGGACTAGATGATCTCCAGAGGTCCCTTCCAACCTCAGTGATTCTGTGATTCTGTGAACAGAACAAGAGACAAGACTGATTTCGGAGCTGAAGTGAAATTAAATCTTGAAGTGCATTCCCTGCTGACATTTATGCTACTAATATGCAATCTCCAAAAAAAAAAAAAAAAATCAAAAGACTGGAAATTCAGATGAATGTGGCAGTCCATCTGTTTATAAAGCCCAAGTAAAGTCAGTGAGACCTGTAGTTTGGCTCTGATTTGGAATCTTAATCTTAAAACTGTGTTATTACCTATTATTATGTCTCATGCATATTGTCAGTGAGAGGTGTACTAGGCTGTCTCTAGTGAATACTTGGGACGGTTTTGAACAGAGAGACTGTTTGGATATAGATGTACATCCTTTCCAGTTCCAGTTATGTTAAAGTAAGAGGGAACTGCCTAGTTGTCCCCCAGCTTCTCCTCTCTGTTCTCTGCCAGAGGTAATGCTTCTTTCACATTTTCCAGTGGACCATCTTCTGTGAGCACTTCCGATGAAATGGACTAAGTTAGCAATGACGTATATTTAAAACAGTCAGGTTTATTTCAGCCTTTCCAACTAGTTCTAGGTTAGGAAAGTTCACATGGTCAGCTTGTCACCTCTTCTGTAGGACTGAACACTGTTAGCAGGGGGTGATGGCAAGTATCAGGACTGGGTTGTTAGCAATCATCTCTGTAGGGGAACAACTGAAGCAGGAAGGAGAGTCTGCAGCATTATCTGTTGTGCTTTCTTGATGGGGACTTTGTCTGATCCTCATGCAGACGTGCAGCAATTCCACAACAAAAAATTAAGTATTTAAAAAGACTGGGAGATTTCCCAGCTAACAATAAATCAATAGCTAAAAGAAATCCAAAAGACAAATCAAAAAGGAAGGAAAAATATTCAGTTCATGAACTTTCTATCTTTCACAGTAGTAGAGATTCTCTTAGAATATATCTTGGAGCTCTGTTTGAAAAAAAGACACTGCTGGCAAGTGCTTTCTGCTAGTGGACCCATCATGAGTGAAAAGAGATCAAGCAGCTGTTGGAGAGAGCTGGGACTGTTTAGCCTGGAGAAGAGAAGGCTCGGGGGGATCTTATCAATCTGATGGGAGGCTGTAAAGAGGATGGGGCCAGACTCTTCTCAGTGGTGTCCAGTGACAGGACAAGAGGGAATGGGCACAAACTGAAATGCAGCTTGAACACAAAAAACCACTTTTTTACTGTGAGGGTGATTGAGCACTGGAAGAGGTTGCCCAGAGAGGTTGCAGAGTCTCTATCCTTGGAGATGTTCAAAACCCGTCTGGACACAGTCCTGGGCAACCTGCTCTAGCTGACCCTGCTTGAGCAGGGGCTTGGACCAAATGATCTCCAGAGGTCCCTTACAAACTCAACTATTCTGTCATTCTATTCTGTGATAGTCTTTTTAGTGGTGTCTTGAACTTCTCTTCCCAAGGTAGCCCTGTGGAGAGATTCAGTGCTGACAGTGTTCCTTGGCAGGCTCTGAGAACTGGGACTTCTTGGCCTTGTTTCTTACTATTAGCAAACAGCACTTGGTCTGCTTGGCAAGATCTTCCTCCAGGCCTATAGACAAATCAATTCTAACAGGACAATGTTGGAACCATGCAGCACTATCTAGTTGGGTTCAAATGAGGTTTCCTTGATTATTGCCTATTTTCAGCAAATTTTTCCTGAACCAACACTTTGGAAAATTTTCCCTCCTTGTGGCAGAGCATATATGGCTGTGATCTTGCCCTCCAAATAGCAAAAATGTAGACACTGGACAACCCCATTACTGAAAGAACTAACATGGTTTTATCTGAGTGACAAGGTCCAGGAATGATAGTGCATTGCCAGGTTATGTAAGGTCCAATTCACATATCCAATTAAAAAGAGGGCTTTTGTCAACAACAGACCATTTAACATTCATTTATCAGCAAAGATAAGAGTTAGCAAACCAGAGAGCTGACAATCATCTTTCCATTTGGAACTCAACAATGTATCAGACAGCTGATCTTCTGGAGTCTTTCTCAGTAGAGAAGGGCTACTTTAAAACTTACAAGATGAAATGCAGTTAAGAAATAAATTTATCTCACCCTGGTGTACTATTTTTCTCACAATTCCTAATGTTCATTTCCTCTCCTGGAATTCTGATGTGCAGCAGCAGGTTATGCAGTCCTGACTTTGTGAACCCATTGGCTTCGCTTAGGATACACATCTTCATTTTCAACAATGTTGTCATGTTCCTTCCTAATCCAGGCCACTGTGTCTGCTTATTAATGAATAGGAGGTATTTCCTCAGGACAGTTCTTGTCTTCATTAGTATGTTTGCTGGTTTATCTCAGACCTGCCAAAATAAAGAATGCATAATAAATTTCAAAATAAAAGCCCTGGACTATTTAAAACTTCATCCTTATTATGAAGAAGTAATGGCTAAGTTTTTGACATCTTATGTTCTCTTTTGGAGGCACAGTTTGAACATACCAAAAAACGGAACTGTAGCAGTTATTAAATAACTAAGATTTAGTAACTTCAGCTCATGAAGTGCTCAAAATATTATTTGTGCCTTTGCCCCTCTTGTGTCTGTCTTCCCTCCAGGTGCTGCATTTCTGTTCTGTGCCTAATGCCTAATAGGTCAGCCCAAAATTTTGCACTTAGGAGCAGTTAACTCAGGAAAGGGTCCAGTGCAAAGACCCATGTAGGTAACACAATAGACAGCGTTTCATTTTCAGAATGATAAAACTGGTACAGCCATAATGTGTAGTAAAAATGCACTGCTGAAATAAACTAAAAACTGTCAATGAGAAAACTATGATAGTAGCAGAGACATACTGAATTTTAATGTGCAAATTTTAAAATAAGCCATGACAACTCAGTCCTGTAGTCCTTTTCTATAAGGTACTCATAACAAACAGAAATATTACCTGATTAGGGATTACACACTCAAGTATGACATCAGCAGAGCCCTTGATATTTATAGTCCTGTAAGCTATGGATATGCAGCCATTTATCTTTCCTGGACCAAATTCAAACCTGGCGTAAGCTCTGCTAGGTTTGCAGCTGGGTAGACTTGGCCCTTTTTCTCTTACACGGATCCTACTCCAGAAAAGCACTTAACTCTAAAGAACGAGAATAATCTGATTGATTTTTCTGGGATCTGCATGTTTAAATTTAAGCATATACTAGACTTAAAGAGCGCCAGAAGGGATGTGATTGTTCAGTTTACTATTAGTGATAAATAAAAATATGATTATTTCTAATTACATCTGAAACTTCCAGCTTTGAGTGAAACCATTTTCTTTCTGCTTCATGTTGATACTAGCACACAAGAGCAGCTAGATGTCTCACTAGAACAAACTCTGAAAACTTTTTATTTTCCAGGCGAGATCAGTTAGAGTCTTTGTTACTAGTTATATTTTTTCCCAGTTCACAGCTTCAAGCTTCACAACATTTCTCAGAGAACTCCAACAAAAATATCTCAGAGATAGCTTGTTCAACAGGCTAAAAATAAGTGGTACCTTCCCACTTTTGTGAAGGTTGTTCTGAAGAAAAAAAGTGTAGGCAGAAATCACATGATAATTCACATTAGGCAGACAGAAATTATTTGAACCGTTTGACTGCTTCAGTCCATATCGTACAGAATGTAACACAATGAAGTGAAAATCTTTCTGAAAGGAGAGTAGTTATTGTTTCATGTGAAGTTCCATATACTCCTAATTATTCTCAGAGATCTTGATCAAAAGCCCACTCAGGCTTTCCATCTTTCCATTGACTGCAACCAGTATTGCATCAGGTTTCAAACAATGGGTGCAATTATGTTACTTCATTACAAGTTAGCCAGCTTGCTCTTATTGACCTTTAAGAAATAAATATATGGGCATTAAACAATCTAACAACCTTGAAAAGTGGTTTCATCCCCAGAGACTCATGCTTTAGGATGGATAATGTATAAGGGGCTTATCAGAATCTTTGTAACATATTAGAAACATTCTCCAGAATACCTATAAAATTCATTAGAAACTAATGACTTGCACTGAAGCCTGATAAGACAGAAGCTCAGGAAAGGGCTGGGAAAAACATGATCCATCAGAGTCATGAAATTCAAGAGTTTGAAGTAGAAGAGTTGCACTAAGCATATATATAGGGAATGTTTTTTATTTGGAACAAAAATAGTAAAAGAAAAAACAGTTTTCTCACAGACAAAAAAAGTCTTAAAATTCTTAATGGTGCACATACCCAAGGAGAGAGCTTCTCCATTGCTTGGTTCATAGATTATGTCTTTATTGCTAAATAAAAGAGGGTTGGGAATCCAAGTGGTACGGACTGACTTATGTCCACCGCACTTAGGGCTCACTTGCTCTAGTCTCGCTTGGACGACTGCATCCACACAACATAAAACAGTTGAGTCTTCTCTGGATCCCCAATAGTCCTAAAAAATAAATTGCATTTAGTGTATGTTTTTTGATTTCAAGTGTCCAAAATAATGTGATGACCATCTGAATGGTGTTTTTCTGCATGAAAGTGAGGGCAGGTGTGGTGTATCCTCAAGTGTGTAAGAGTGGTCCCTGGAGTGACCACTTAACACAACTGTATCAGGGCACTGCCCAGGAAGAAGCTTACTGGAGCAGTCTAAAACCAAAATTAGGGAGTGAACAAGCAGTTAAGCAGTGTGGATGATCAGTGGCCAGTGCTTGAACTCAGCTCCTGGCCAACTTCTAGTTCATAGCATAGTCATTCTTTCATAGCCCACTGATAGATAAATGCCTACAATAAATTGCAAGCCTAAACCTGTAACTGAGTAGGTAACAAAGAAGCCAACCTTTTGGCAGTGTAGTGATCCCACTGTGAAATTATGGCATGTGCTTTCACAAGCCATTGTGAACGTGAATGGAAATGTACTTATCCCAATTATAAAGAATAAGACAATATGAATGATAACCCTGACATGAATGCAACCTGTTTTTCACTGAATATTGGGCATGGAACTTAACCCTAGGCAGAGGGTCAAAACACAGACTACATAACCTATAAAGCCTCCTCAAATAAGGGAACAGAGGTGGTTCATATGTCTTGGGCTGGCCCTCTTTAAAAGGATTCATTACCTCTCAGTGGTGTCAGTGGAAGAAGAAAGATTTATTAGCTTTGTTACTACTAGTAGTATGGAAGCAGACAGAAATGCGAGGAATGAAAGCCCTTAACTGCAAAATGCATGAAAATGTAATGACTGCAAGAGATTATTAAAAGCACAGAAAAGTAGTGCTTATATAGGACTGTAGAATAAACATCAAAAATATGTAATTAGTGGGATGTAGGAGGATAAACTGCAAAAAGAAGAGTAATTTTTCACCCCACTTTTAAATTAGGGGAAAAATGCAACTTGGAATCAGTAGTACTTACTTGAATTGCTATATTTTGTAGGGAGGTATTAGGTATGATAACTAGATGACAGTACCACATGAGTTCTCTGGTCCTTAAAGATACATTTGGCTTACAAATTTCTCTTTGCCATTGTAAGAACTACTTTTGTTAATGAAAGCTATTCTTTGTTATCACAGCCTATCTCCAGAACTGGCTCTTTGATAGCAACATCAAACTTCATGATACAAGTAGTGAAAACACAAGGTTGGCACCATCAAGAAGTGATGAAATTACACGGAACTGAGATCCAGATGTAGTTTCAAAACCAAGAGTGGTTCATGATTTTGAAAAACTGAAACTCAACAAACAGTTAATCAAGGTTTTTTTTAACATCCCCTCTGTTTTCTCTGTTTCTGCCTGTGGTGCTGACTGGACATAGAAGTGCAGTGACTTCCCTCTTAGAATCATGTCCATCAGCTGTCTTGTTAGTATCAGTCCAAATGATCAAACTTCATTTCTCAGTTTTACGTTTTCCCTTCAGAGAATGAGTGAACCTTTCAGGTAGGCAGCGGAGGAGTTACCTTTTTGATTCCTAGAGGTATTTTTTTTTTCCTAAATAGAACCTTTTCCACAGAAAATATCACTTTTGAGAAGAAGCCATCTGCTCCTGAAATAGGAGGGGTCATTTACCAGTGCATGAAGCAAATTAGAATACCCTGCAGGTACTGTGACCTTAAGGGATTTCAAGTTGGCGCAACAGAGGCTGTAGTTGCACTTACTGCAAACCAAATCACGCCAAAACTGCCACAGAATGCAGCAGTCCTGTGCTATCCTGCCCCTCCTGCTTGCTAAAAAAAAAATAGTTATAATCTTGATCAGGTTTCTGCTGCATCTTTGGTACCAAAAGTGAGGATGTTCTTGTGGCATGAAAAGGAGTGTTTTATTTTCAATCCCAGTTTATGTTGGTTTAAAGTGTTAAAGAGAACATAAAAAAAAGGCCTCAGTATAGACTGTAGCCTGCCCTATAATATACTTTAGAAGCCAAACCCATATATGCCTGAGTATAATGGGAGTTCAAACATTTAATTGTGCCAGCTGGAGGGTTTTTTTTTTCTTCCCTGTCACAAATACATTCAGTAAATGAAAGGACACACTTACTCTGCCAGTTTTCACAGTTATGATTAAATCATCACACAGCCTCCAGTGGAAATGCAGGACCCATTTCTGAGGACCTGAAGTAAACAATGTTTGTCCCAGTGTGTTGCAAAGATAAGTATTTAAAGTGTTAAAGCATTGACTCTAGGTTTTGAATGGGTTTTACCATCTTATTCACAAACAGATATGTATAATGCAGTACAGGCACTGCCGCTAAGTGCAGAAATGTCTTTTGATGAGATCTGTGCTGTAATGGAAAATTTATAGGGAAAAAATAAGATGTGAATAGGAATTCTTGACAGCTAACATTTGAAGAAGCGATCAGATTTTTTGCATTGAAATTGTTTTCTTTGTCACATGATATTTCATCTATTTCATCAGCTTTGAGAGAAACTGTTTGGCTGAATTCACACCTTTAGCATATATTCTAGCTACCATATCAGGAAAGATATTGGCTCACTGATTTTATATTCCCTAGGCTGCTCTGGAAGAAAAGACTGTGGCTTAGAAGATATGTTTTCTGATGCCCCAAGAAAAATAATGCAGAAGTTTAAGTTCCTAAATGTCTGACTCTAATTTTGTCATAAATAATATTAAGACAAAGACTATACACTGGTCAAGTCAAGTGATGGGCTTTCTTAAGTTAAAATAAGTACCCTGTGTGAATTATCATCTACTAGAACACATGGTAAAAATCTTTTGATTAGAAAAGAGCCAAAATTTATTCCTGACCTTTTTGGATAATTATTGCTATAAATAGATTAAATGTGACCTTTTTCATGTTATAAGCATCATGAAATTGAGCTTGCAACTTTGGAGTCTGCCCTGTGTCCGGATGACTGGAGAAGTTTGAATCCTGCTAAAATTTCATGGTCCCATGCATGTAGATAGTAAAGGGCCGGGATTCCAGCCCCTTGATTCAGTTTATGTAGCAGCTTGTCCCACATGCAGCTGCACTGACCCCAGCAGTAAGGGTGGCAGAACCTCATCCAAATGAGATTGCTGGATGTTTTGAGAGAGTTAATTAATTCCATCCTCCCATTTAGTTCATTGTTTTCCATTTTCAGTAGCTATTATTATATGCATTTCACTCCAAAAATCTGTGTTCTGAAAATTCTGCTTATACCTGAATTCTTTTGAAAAACTACTTGGGCCCCAAATTCTTACTTCTCCCATGCCAGAACTGGGTTCTTTGACTGCATAGCAATCCAGGCCTGTGAAATACACTTTTCTAGAAGATACCCAGTATATCCCCAGCACCTCTGGTATTCATCCAAGATAGCAACAAAGATGAAAACTGGCTTCTGACTCACTTTGCTTTCCTCCTGAGTGAGGGCCCCTCTCTGTATTCTGCAGTGATAGGCAAAAACTATGCCACAGCTTTGGCCCACTTCAGTTGTTTTAGATGCAAGTTTCTGTTGTTAATACAATCAGCCCATGGACTTTAATTAATCTTTACAAGTCCTGCTGCTGAGGTACCAAGAGAACAGACCATCACATCTGTATAGCCATCCCAGTCAATAGTAGTTAGGAAGATGTTTTGTTTTGTCATTAAAAATTGGATGTGAAGTGAGTGAAGAGGATGTCATGACCTTTATGTAGATGAGGATGTAGAATTAAACATTTACAGAATATTTTCTTTTTTTTTTAGTTCACCACTTTTAAGTTCTCTGTGTGTACCTTAGGATGTAAGGTTTGCTACATAAGACAGGTATATATTTTATTTTGGGACAGGAATTAGAGGTGGACTGTCATGGGCTATGGAAGAAATAAATATGTTTTGTGGGGCCAGTGATTTGTCTGGCCTAGGAAATCACACTACAGCCTCCCTACTCCTCACCTTCCTTTCCCCCTACCATCACTAGGCAAGATATGCTGTGGAAGTGAGGTAGCAGCTGAGTCTCTTGTTCCAGTCTGACTCCAGACTTGGGGAAGTTTGAATCCAGACCAGTTCTTCTCCCCACATTGTTGCTTTTCCTATGATGTAGTCCAGTGTTTACTGGAGCAGACTTCCCAGAATTTGCACCGGTAGTCTATGGGCATGGTTTATTAAGATTATTGGAGGTTTAAAATCGCTGAGAACGCCCAAGGACATGCTTTTGGCCATTAGTGAAGACTAGTGAGCACTTTTCAGGGCATGTTTACATCAAGCACTGCAGATCCCCCAGCTGGCTCCAAGACAGCTGTTACATTACCTAGAGCACCGCAACTCTATATTCACACCAGGTTAGGTCCCAGGAGAGTATGTTTAAACCACGCTGACCTCATCTAATTAGCTGAGGCTTAAATGATGTGGCTGTACAGCTTGTGATTATGCAACTAGTTCAGTCAGCTCCAGGGCAACTCTGTCTTGACTGCAGGGAGATGATAGCTCCTTAACTGCTTGTTTTATTAAATATAAAGAGAAGAGTAGACAGTACAGGAATATTGAAATACTTTTGTATGTGAAAAATTCAACAGTGCTCTCTAAATAGGCATTTTCCAACCTCTGTCACTCAAAAGGGACAACCTTATATGAGCCACCCTATCATGCTCTGTCATGCAAAAGCTTACTGACAAGCCCAGCTGACTATCTCACAAGTTGGAATACAAGTATCCTCCTTCTTGGAAAATGTACAACTTCCTTGGTCTAAGGATTCTCCAACAAGCCCCTCTTGGGGGCAATTACAAGCCTGAGACTGGCAGCAGAGATTTGACTGATTTTCCAGCCATGTGTAAAGGTTTCTGGCAGTCCCTTGCAATAGATTGTGGAATAGCTTCTCCTTCTGGCACATATACTCACCTGCATTTGTATTTGGGTACAACACAAGCCAGTATACCAATGCAAACAATTTCAAATTAAGACTCTGTCATTTCTGGCTGTATAGTATAAGTTTCAATGCAAAATGTACAGAACACCCACGTAACCCATGGCTTTTAGATCTCAAAGTAAATGTTTTCACATAATCATGGATTACATCCAAGCAAATGTCTGTAAGATGACATTTCTGGAAGCTTTTGCATCTTTACATTATATTTAGTTTACACAATATACTGTACAACTGGAAAAAATGGCCATATGAGCCAGACCAACATTCGACCTCTTGTAGAGTGCCTTTGAGAACAGGCTATTTCTCTACCCTCCTCTGCACTAACACCTTTTACATCAGACAATTTTCAAATCTGGAATTTCTTTGATGTTTCTGGTCTTTCTTCCATAGTTTACTTTTCAAAACATCACAAGGCCAGTGGAATTTTTGTATTCACGTGCTGGGAGGCCCAATGCAACTGAGCATGGGTCAGAGTTTCTCTCTCTTCTTTATGTCCACCTTATTTTCTTCCATATTGGATCCAGTCCTGTTCCAGTCTGAGTCACTGGGAGTCCCCAGGAGTTTCTGGGTGGAGTTCAAGTTGGCAGTTTGGACCTCCTGGGCCTAACATCATGCAGCCTTTGTCCCTGCAGGACAGTCCACCATGTTTCTCAACAGTGTTCACCACAGCTGTTCACGCTGGAGCACCTTCAGTGTAAAGAGAGAGGCACTGCTGGTCCCTGTAAAGGCTCCCCATTCTATATGAAATTGATCCAGAAATATTTAGGGGAAGGAAACGAACACATTTCTGCTGGAAATGTGTCAAAGGGCAAAATCTAGTGCCTTGTATCATCTAGCTTACTAATACTACACGTCGTTTCCAGGGCTTCTGTCAAAATAGGCAGTGAGTTGTTCTCTCTTTGGGAACACTGCAAGAGGGGCATGACAGGAGAAAATAATTTCCTTTTGAGTGTTTTCAAGTATTCTGCAGAGCCTGATCCAAAACCCACTGCAGGCATTGGCAATCCTTCCAGAGGGACTTTAATGGTCTTTGGATCAGGCTTCAGCCCATTCACACATAAGCAAAAGATTTTTTTTTTTTGTCGTCACTAGTTTTACAGAGATTGCTGAGGTGCCACCAGGGAACAAGGAGAGGAAATAATTCTATTTCCTGAGCATAGGTGAGGAGGTTTTATTTGCTTGTTTGATTTGAGATACTGTAATATGCAAAGATGCAAGAAGAGCCAGTTCTCTCTCTGCCACAGATATCCGAAAGCACAGCTTATCTTTGATTTTTATTTTTTATCTTTTGTTTTTTATTTTCCCCATATTTTCCAAACATATTGTTCAGCAAAAATAACCAGACAGATGAGGCAGAGATCCCTGTCATTTTTAGCTTTTTCTTTTTCCATGCAATATTCCCTAGCTTGTACAAGACAAGGTATCTTTTTGAATGAGAACTTTGGCTTCTTTTGGTCAAAGGAAGAAAAGCAAGGAGAAGTAGAAAAGATGGATGGTACAGCAAGTGGCAGAGACGAGAAGGTAAGTGACCCAAAGTGGAAAACATATTGGCAATGAGTAAGGAAGTTAGCTTTCTAATAAATGAATCAACTGTAATGCTTTTCAGAGAAAGATGGTGAGTACTGAATGCAAAAATTGTTTTTTTTTTACTTAGTTTCAACATGAGGTTTTCATATATATAGCATTCCTTTGTTCATGCCTACAAACTGATACCTTCTGAAGTGAATGTTGCCTTCCAGAGTCCATCCTGACTTTGTTCTGTGTTTGTTTGCTGCCGCGTTCAGCTAACCACTACAGAACAGCGTGTGGGACAAGGTCCCAGGAAGCAAGGTGTAAGTTGTCCAGATCCCCACCTGAGACACATCAGCACAGAGTCCCTGAAGCTAGCTGAACCAGATGCATAATCTTGAACATATGCTCAAATATTTTATGCTTCAGTTATGGGCTCAGGACAGGGATGGCTTAGTGAATATCTGAGTTTTGTGCATTGCAGAAGTGTAGTCTGGATGGTAAAAGCATCCAGGCCTTGCCTGCCCTAATAGCTGGCCTTTCTACTCCCAGTGTGGGCGTAGAAATCTGTGACCCGCTTATACAGTTAACCATATGGGTACTGAAGGAGTAAACAATACTAAAATACATCCTTCTTTCTCTAGCAGGACAAACCAGGACAAGGGAACATTTGCTTTGCTTCTTTACATGCTCCAGCTGCGCAGATAGAGAAGCTCCAGCAGCAACAGGAGAAGACAGATTTCTTGCAGATTTGTGTTGTGAAGTTGATTTCTCGTGTGAGTTCTTTAATGTCTAAAAAGAGATAAGATTGGGCTTCAGCTTTCTCCTCAGGAACAGCATTTATAGAATTTTTTTTGCTCGACTTGTAAACAAGACAACCGTTTTCATGAAACTTAAAGGAATTTGGTATCTTTGAGGCTGCTGCTCCTCAGCCAGTTTTGGTTAAGGTTGGTCAACAGGTTCAACAGCTAATGGCCAGGGGGTGGGGGGTGAGCAGAGGCACAAACACACGCATGCTCCCCCCCCCCCCCCACACACAAACAGTACGTGATGTGATCCTGTTAACCTTTTCTTCTTAGGAAGACTGGCTAAAAATGGACTTTGTTGCCCAAGGCTAGAGAATCAGCACCTCTCACAGCAAATAAGCTCACTCTAGCAAGGAGTCAAGAATAATGCAAATGTTATACTGTGTTCACTCCAGATAAATTTGTAAATGGAAACATTTGTTGGAAATCTTAAAAAAGCAAAACCAGCAAGTCTTTCAGAGAACACCATGAAGATACTATATTAGTGACACTGGTCTTATTCAAGACAGAGCTTTTAAGAAGATAGAGTATTTATAAACTGCACTGTAAACTGATAAGACTGTATCATTTTATGCACCATAATTGCTCTTTGCTACATCCCAGGGACCACAGAGGGGAACATGAAGCTTCCCATCAAGCTATTTGTCAGTGTAAGTGAATGTTTAACAGGAAAATTAAAATAGTTAACAACCTTTAAAACAGGCTTAAAAACTTTAAATAATGGGTATCGTTAAAAAACTCAGGAGTGGGTTCTTTATGGGAAACTCAGAATTTACAAAAAAAATGTTTGGAGTAAAGTCAAAATGTTATGAGCAGTGCTCTGTAGTAATGACACATATCAGCAGTATTTGTAACCAGAAGAACAATGTGATAAATTTTAATCGCAAGGGACAAGACTTTGTGGGAAGTGCCTAATACACAGACATCCTTTATAGGTTTCCAGTTATGACCTATGTCTAAAAGACATTTTAATGATAACTAAGGAAAGTAGATGGATTGTCTTCCCAGAGTGTTGAAGGTCCTGTTTGTTGTCATCCGCAACTTCTATAAAGACCAGAGATTTTCAAAGGTATTCTTCTGTCCTGCTATCAGCATGCAATACCTCAAGGATGGAACTATCTAAGATAAAACATACCAGAGACATGTACTCCTCAGGATTTCCTGTGGGAGTCTGACCAAAAGAAGGCAATATTAATAAATATAAATTCTGGAACATTATTATCACCAGAACCGTGTCATGTAGTTTACCCTTGAATTCTTATAACCCCTCTAAGTTTTCTCAGGCAGTTCAAACATTTAACTGCAACTGGTCAGAGTGTTAGACCTCCCCACTGGGACAATTGTTTTCAATTACATTAAAGGCTCAAAGACTTTGATAGACATGCCAAAGCAAGGAGTTTAACTTGCTGAATGTTTTAACTCTTTGAACTAATGTGGGATCTGGGAGTCCCCCTACCCTTGCCCCTTGAAAATACTTAAAAAATAGATGCAATCTGGAAGCAGATTAGTGCCAAAAACATGTAATAGTCCTCCCTTTGAGTGTGCTTTTGCCTTTTTTCTTTTCACTTTCTTGGAAGTGGTAGTTAGAGGAAGCATAACAAACACGTTTTTCTTGCAGAGGATGAATTAGGCAGGAGAACCAAGTCCCAGTCAACCACAACCTACATTAAATCTTTAAAGCGTATTCACTTATTTTTGAAATCTTCAGGGATATCTTTTATTTCTGTGTTGCTCATTAGGGGCATTTCTTGGCAAAGAAGTGAAAATAACAGCACTTGGCAGTTGAAATACTGCTCCTAGAAGGAAAAAGAAACAGGGAGTAAGAAAAAAACTTTAAAAAATGCTGATCTTGTGGGATTTTTTTGACCAAAGTCTGGTACCATGCAGCATAGTGTATAATATCATTATACCTACAGGAACCTACAGGACACCTTCTCTTCAAGGTTTATTTTTTATAAGTTGCTCTAAGTCCTCCATATTACACAACTGTTCAGGCACTCTCTGCCTCTACAGACTAACACTCAGGTTTGTTTAAACTGATGGTTGTTTCAGAAATTCAAGCAAATATTTAGTTCCATAACAGTCATGCCCATACTAGGTTTTTATTAACATATTTCCAGTGGGGGTACTGTTATCTTGTATGCTTCCAGATATGTGCCACTGATTACCTCCACTTCCTTTCTAGTTTAGGACAAACAAAAAAAGGCAAATAACAAATGTAGTTCAGACAAAATCATGCTAATTCATTGGAACAGTAGCTTCTAGATAGGAAACATGGTTTAAAAGAAAGCTGCGAGTGGGCAGATCGCTTTCTGTCTAATATTGTATCTCAGCTTTGTTGAGAATATCTGTCTTTCTTTATAATTTACTAGGAAGGAGCTGATTAAATCTCTGCACAAGAACATTTGCAACAGACCTTGTCCTACTAATTCCAAATGGAAAATTACAGTATGCTTTTCAGGAAGTTTGATATTTTTGTTACTCAAATCAGAGCATGCTATTCTTTTTGATGTAATGAGCAGCGCAAAGCAACTTAGAGCTTAGCTCTAAATAAGCATAATATATATAAATGCTTTCAAAAAAGAGATTTCATGATTTTTGCTTTAACAAAGATCCTATGAACTCTCTGAAACATAAACAATAGCTCATAATGAAGCACTGGTATTTCAAAGTTGACATCACATCTGACTCAAAGCGTGACTTTTTGATTGGGATTAAATTTAGTTTATTTGAAGGTTTTAGTATAACTCCTTAGTTATCTAGAATACAAGATAAACATAACAAACATAACATTTATCTTACAACTAAAAATGCTGATAAGTATAATTTAGATAGTTAAGAATTATCTTTCTTTGTTTTTTAAATTCTTTGTATTATACATTTGAGAGCATTTTATGTATAGAAAGGTCACTGTTAATCATGCTAAGATGGTAGGCTCTCCCTTGTTGTTTATGCAGGGTTTCATACAGTGCAGAGAAGGAAAAAATAATGTAAAAAATATATATCCACACCCCTAAAATCCATACCTGAGAAACATATTTTTGTCATTGACTAGTTTTCAGAATAATTTTGAGACTGTTCAACTTAGTTTGTTTCAAAACAGACAGTGTGTTGGGATTTTGTGAAAATAATACCTGGTTTAAGTGACCCTGCTGGTATCTTAAAAACATACAAATCCCCAAACAATCTTTGGTTAGAGCTCTGTCCAGTCAGTAGCTCTGGCAATCTTACTAGAGTCTTGGAAACATTCATACCTGGATTTACTTTGCAAGCTAGACGAAGTGGCATGGGGGGCAAAATTCACAGTCCTCAAGTTAAGCAGATGAATGAATCTGTGCCCAAGGAGGGGCTGAAACTAACGTCTCCAGGGCTAGGACTGTATTTCTGGATTTGTGCAATGTCTGGGCTTGGGAATTCTAGCACTGCAAAGATAGATACAAAAAATACAGATACAATTTGAAATAATGATAAAAAAGAAAAAAAGAAAATTTGCTCTCTGAGTTGAAACTGCATGAGCTCTGCACTCGGAAGTGAATAATTTTTAGGTGTGTAGTTTCTTAGTAATAAAGAATTTCAAAATTATGTAACTACTTCTCTTAACAATCTGGCATCAATTTTAATCCTCATATCCCAGGAAACCTCACATCTCACAATTTAACTACTGAATTGTTATATTCATAAAATACAGATATGTTATCTGTTGCTGGATTACTAATAAGATTGTTGCAATAAAGTGAGAATATTAGAACATAT
The DNA here is from genome assembly GCF_036417845.1 of Apteryx mantelli. NCBI lineage: Eukaryota > Metazoa > Chordata > Aves > Apterygiformes > Apterygidae > Apteryx > Apteryx mantelli. The sequence continues at coordinate 75,835,678 of NC_089980.1, forward strand.
TAATACTTTATAGTAATATGTGAAATGTCCATTTACTGGGTCATTTTAGTTAGAACAGATTACAGTACGGTTAAAACTTTCTAAATCTAGAGTTGCTTCAAGCAATCAAATAGTTCCTTCCAGGGAAAAGCCTAGTTGGACATAAATTTCTTAGTGAATGCTGAGAAGGGAAGAATGGCTTATAACTCCATTGTATGAGTATATTACAATGACTGTTCATCGTTGTTTTTTACCTGTTAAATCTGTTATGTAGAGAAAGAAAGGCAAAAATTTTTAAGTGAGTAAATAACATGTTGAGACTAACAAACTGGAGTCACAATAACCTCAAGCAACCAAATCTGCAGTTAAGTTCCCCCTGGTTTTGAGAGTGTTACCAGCCTGTGAGCAAATACTGGCAAGCTCAGCAAACTGTTATCATGCCTGTGCTTCAGGAGAGGCTTTAGACCTCAGTTGAGTCTTGTTTATGCTGACCTATACTGCTTGTTTTTCATTCCAATACCTGTTAAGATACAATAGAAAATATCCTAGCCTTTCAGGGCATTAAAAAATTTTTTTGATAACTCAGATAAGACTTCATATTAACAGTCCATAGATCTTTGCCTCTACTTTGCTGTATGTGCTAAATTATAGAACCAGACAATGAGGGGTTAAACAGTAGTGGTGCAGATGCAGCTGGGCCATGTTACACTAAAAGGCCCAGCTGATGGGCATAAAGGAGGATTAGAAAGAGGAAAAGGAAATAGATGAAGCTGGATTGAATACTGGCAGAGGAAGTCTGGAGCTTTGTTTAGGGGACTCTTGCTTAGGATTTTATAAGGACTTCAGATAGCAGAGAGGGCTTGAATTTATTTGTTGGCTGTTTTCTGTGCTAAGTTCTTTGATTATTTTTTAAATTCTAGAGGTCTGTAAGGGCTAGGATTGTGAAGGTGCACTGACAAATGCATATTTAGGTACATAAGTATGAAGACAAATCTCCATAGGTAGGGTTTTCTTGAGAGATAGTCTGGGTTATTCGTGAGAGTGATGGTGGTATAGAAGGATTACAGTAGCATGGGACTGTCAGGTTTTCACAAAAATATGATGGGAAAGAAAAGGGAAGAAAGTTAGGGAAGGTCTCGAATACTGTGTTTGGAGGAGGTTCTAGCTCTTACTCTCTTCTCTGTGTGTTGTTACACCACTGAGAACCTGGCAGGGGTTTTAACAGCATGTAGGTAACTGTCTACTTCTTTACCTGTCTACCTGCCTCTGAACTTGCAGGGGAAAAACTTAATGAGTGGTTAAACCAAAATGTGCCTGGATTACCTTCTCCTTTCCTGTAGCAATGCCTGTAGGGAACACTGAGCCACGTACACTTTTTTGGAGGAGAGTGGGGCAGGGTAGGGGGGGAAGCTAACAAAAATATTGACAGTAGCATAAATAAGTATACCGTTGGGGCTCTGCTCATCAAAAGTGCAGCTCTTCCCATTCTTCCAAGTAATAACTGTCTTATTTGCTGAAGCCTAAAGCTTTTGAAGCACATCTGTGTGGTAATGTAATCTAGCTTGATACTGGTTAGCTCAGACCTTCCTACCTACTCACAGTGTGACTGGTTGCAACTTTTGTGTATGTGCTTCTCAGATGGGCTTTGCAGTTCATGTAGCTTTGTGCTATCACATCTATTTATTAGATCAGTGTCTCTGTGCTAGGCTGAGGGTTGCAGAGAGAGTGTGCCCTTGCCTGACAAGCAGTTTCTTCTTACTTGATTCTTGGTTTGTTGGTCTAACTAGTCTTGGTGGCGGGAGGGAGCTAGCATTGTTACCCACCAAGAGATGGTACAGTGGTGGTACCTTGCTACAATATCCTTGCCCATGCTGCTAGCCTCTCTGCTTTAAAGTAACTCTGTGTTGCCATTGGTCCAGGTATGTCTTCTTTCAAAGACAGCCTTGTACCAGAGTTACCAGCTCAAAATATTTGCACGTGGTTCAAAATCCTTAAATAAAAAACTTCAAACCCGGTGGAGTTTCTGCTCCACCCTATGCCTTTCACCACAAAGAGACAGAGTACTCCCTCTCTTCTTCTGGTTAATCTCATCTTTAGACTGAAACTCATAATGCTTCATCTCCTAGATAGTCTCTAACTGTGTCTATGCTAGTAGATTAAAAGTGCCCCAAACCGTTCCTTGTCACTGAGGCCAACAGCCTGCATTCAGATAGCTGAAATCTCTTACCCTCCAAACAGAGTAGCTGTATTTAAACAGGGTGGTTGGGAGTGCTCTCTGAGCTATTTTCCAAGTAATTTATTGTGCTAAATTCCAAATAATGCCCAGGAAGAGAGGAGAGGGAAAACATTCACTCAACCAGGCCCTCAAAATGGCCAGAACTGTCCTAATAATTTAACAGCTTAGATGATAGCACTCTTATGTGCAGGAGCCATCCCTGGCGCTGATTTACTAATGCAGATATAGCCACATAATCTAGGGCATAAGCTGCAGAGTTCTGATGCGCTTTATCTTCATAGCTCTGGTGCCAATTTTTATTTCTGCATAGATGTGTGGCCACAAATGGCCACATGGCCAGAAAATGCAGTGTAAATGAGGCTGACTTGCTTTAGCATTTCCCTCACAGGAGAAGCTGTGTCTGCTGCTACATTAAGCTTTTTTATTCTGGGTTTATGGATGGCTGCTGTTAGCAGAGTCCCTGAGATTGAAGGGACTTGAGAAGGAACCAGTATCAGCAGGCAGCTGCCCACTTGTGGCATACTGACATGAAGAGTTAAAGCTGACTAATGTCCTGGACTCATGTACATTGGCTTCTTACATAGTTTGTGAGAGGTAAGAGTAATGAGCCTGAGCTTGAAATCCATCTGGAGTTTAAATCCAAATTCCCTCTTACTTCGATAACTCAGTATTTATTACAGCCTTAAGAGACCTCCTGTTCTGTGGCTTCCTCTTGAAAGATCATGAGACTATGTAATAGTGCTGGCAGGGGGATGTTCTCCTCCTCTACCTCTGTTACTCTTAGCCCTTTTTAGCTCACACTTTGGGACAGCACTTACCATTTTCCCAGAGGACAACATTTAATTGCTTCTTGACTGACCTTCTGCCTTGTCCCAACAACTTTGCCCCGGAGGTCATTTCACCAATCCATTATTCTCGGAGGGAGAAAAAAAAACCTTTCTAACGTCTAAGCTTCTGTTCCTATTTTTGCACAGTTGATTACAAGAGAATGATTTAGAGCTATTAACCATCCTCTTTTAAGTATCAGGTAGCAAAGCTTTCCCTGAAAATAATGACTAATGACTCCACCCCTCAGAGCTAAGAAACTGTATATTACATACCCAGAAATAGGTGCAATTTGATTTTTGACAGCACCCTAACTCTCATGTTGCATCATTAAACATTATCATCTTCCTTATTGCATAGTTTGCTTTAAAGGTGATAAGGTAGGAGAGCGGATTCAAATCTGTGCTCTCTACAGCAAAATAACAATGCTTTGTAAGACATCATATTTATAAATGTTCAAAAATCTGTTAGTCTCACATGCAGGTCATTGATGCTTGTAAGTACTCTGTTGAAATCAGGTGCCCACGGTCCCTGCTCCAAGATTTATTAACCAGCCTTTAGAAAAAACAGAAATAGTCCTGGGAACAGAAAACATCTCCATTTGTGTGCTTATTCCTAAGGCCACAGAGTCACCTATCTTCTCATCCATTCCCCTCCTGTCCACCAGCTTTGGTTTCTGGGGAGCTGCACTGAACCGTGTTGCAGTAGCTTGTTAACCCTTCATAAAACAATTGTAAAATAAGCAGGTAATATGAAGTATGACCAGAGCAAACCATCTGAAATGTTAATGTATTTTATTTGCAGTCTGTTTTGTCCAGCATTAATTGTAATTTGTCTGGCACTATGGCATCAACTCTTTTCTTTGAGGGAATTTTCTTTCCAGCTTTGCTCATTTGTGTGACTTTCCTTTTACAAATGCATCACTCTTCGAAAGTTTCAAGGCAATATTTCTAAAAGTCTTCAAAATAATGATGAATGACTAAAATGAGCATTAAAAAATAAATAAATCTTGTAACTCCATCAAGATTGCAAACTAGAAATGTGTTTCCTCCAGCTAATATGTGGAACACTTCACCCTGGCATAGATAAATCATGAATCAGCCAAGGGGTAAGTTAGGGCTTCTAGTTTCTACTAGGTCAGCTTTTCAAAAGGCCAGTTTACTGAAGAAATAAGGATGCAGGAGATTCTTTTTGAAATGATAATAATTGACTTTGGGGTTGAATATAGTAACAGATATGTATATTTTTCCATGTATCCTAGTGAAAAAGGATCTGAAACTGTTCAGACTCAGTGTTCCCTCCCTGTAGGTGAGAAAAAGAACAACTCAAAAAAAGAAAAGAACGAAGATTTCTCTCAAGTGCAGGACTACAATCCATAAGGAAAAGCCCTTCCTGTGAACAAGTGAAGGGGGTGGAGATTAACACTAAAACAAACAACAAAATAGTGTCCTGTGTTGGACGTACTGACAAGGCTCTGGGCACTGGGATTAAAATGTTTCATCCCAAGTATCCAATGTCTCCCAAAAGGACATCTAGTAGGAGGAAGGAGGAAGTGTGAGGTTAAGAATTCAGTAAGATTGGACAGATAGTCAAAAGGTTTGGATAGACAGTCTGAAATTCATTATGAAAGCATATCCCTGGGGTCACCACAAACATCCTATAAACACTTTTCTGCTGTCCAGAACTGCAGGAACTAGTGTGGTGAGTCATGAAATATCTCTCCCTTTGTGCACATGTATAGGTATTTTCTGAAGTAGAAATGTAAGTTGCTTCTATTTTTAAATGTCTCCAAATTCACTAGTGAATGTGAGCTGACTTTCCAAATGCCTTGAGCATTCTTTAAATCACACCTTCTTTACATCAGGCCCCTTAATACCTCTTAAGCTGAATAACCAAACCTTGAAGCTCCTCAAATTTCTAGACTTTTTAATAGTAACCTATCAGAAATGCACACCCATGCACATGTACACTGGTACACTTGAATGATTAGGAGTGGGAAAAGTTTAAGAATCCGGTGAAATAGAAAATCCAAAGTGAAAGAAGGGTCATAGGCTGATGATGTAAAAAAGTGAAATGATTTTGCATTTCAGTAAATGCTTTGATTACAACATGATGATCCTGTCCAAAAAGATTTTCAGAGTGACTCAGTGAAAAAGGAATTAAAAGCCTTAAGATCTTACGGTGAGGTTATCCAGTACTGTAAGCACATGTCATCCTGAGTAACACAGTTTGGGTGCAAATCCAGGATCAAACACACCTGATATATTTGAAACTGAACACCTGCAGCTTCCCTTCAAAAAGTTTTGGGGTGTTCTGACTTCCTCTTTTCATTGCTTGTCATATTTTTAATTTGCATAAATGTGTTTCAAGTTAAAACAAGGAATTGTGCCTCAGTTCTGTAATGATATAGGACATATCAAAGGAAGAATAATATATTAAAAAAATGAAATGACTGTTCTGTACTCTGTATCATATATAAGCTTCAAATCACCTGAAACTTAATCCTCAAGGCTCTTTGCACAAGAATAATCCTACTGAATGCAGTGGGACAGCTTTATTTTTGAATATAGTGTAAAATATTAAGCATGTGCATAAATGCTTGTAGGACCTGAGTCTAATATCAAAAAGCTCTTCTACAGCCGCAAAGCTGGAAAACTGTAATGGAAAATAACTCCATATCACATTTGTCCAGGTTTCTGAATTACATGCCACTTAGATTGTCTCTTGCAAGAGTCTGCCAATTTGTTGTCATCTTTTTGTAAGGACTTTTCATCTGAAAGTTCAGTTTTGCAAGTACAAGATGTGGGAGCTAAGATGATGTATTGAGGCACATAAGTAATCAGGAAAAAATGCAGTTCAGCCCATGTATTCTTTGGAAATATGTATAAATATTTACAAATTATAGAGTTAAATCCAACTCATTTTGTAAATGAAGGGATATTCTGCTTTTTTTATGGGAAACATGAAAATCCAGGAAGCATGGGAGAATAAGACATGAAATCTTTTCCAAGGGACATTCATAAACTCTCATAAAATCAAACATCATGCAGAATTCAACCTTTCTCCTATTTTCATTGTGTGCACGCCTACATATCCGTGCATTTGTGGAAGCAACTTTCATACACGGATTTTTATTTTTTTTACATTTACCAATTACTTTGTAAACAGCTTAAAGAGATTGGTGAGGGACTGATCTGTAGAAATGATAGCACATCTGCAGCGCAGGCAGTAAAAGTCAACAATTAATTAATTGTTAAGAGCTCTGTTCATCCAAGCGTTTGGCTCTGCAGTTACTGCATGATTCATGGTTTGTGATCCCTGGTTTCCAGAGAACTCAAAGTCTGGTCTTCCATTTCAGCCCTTCCCTTTCTCCCCATTTTTCCGCTCCCTGCCTACACCCTGTTGTAGAGTGGCTAACCCGTTTCCTTTATAGATCAGGGTGCTTTATGGCAAACAGCCCATTCATGCATCATTCAGACCCACTAAGCGCACTCAGGGAATACAGGCAATACTCTGTTGTAGTCTATGAGACAGAGCCTTCCTTGGCTGATGTCAGTAATTCACTGATAGACAAATCTTTACAAGACAAACAAGATACAGAAGCACACGCAAAGCTGAATAAACAGGGAAAAATCCCAGAAAAAAATATTCCCATAAAAGACTGTGTTTCAGATCCACAAGGGCATAGAGCTCCCTAAATCTAATTGTAATCAATAAAAGTGAAGGGCCTAACCATCTTTTGTTTTTCTGGATTTCAGTAGATTAGACTTTAACCCCTCAGCATAAGTAGTGGCCACCAGTTGTAGAAAATAGATTTTGTATTGACCTGTATGAAGTTGCATGGTGCTGTAGTCCGGGGGGTGAGTCTCTGGCAGTATGGGAGGCACTTCATGTCCTAGTTTGATTCTGAACCTCCAGAAAATGAATGCCACAGTAATTTGCTCCAGTTGCCTCTTAGGGCAAGATCTACTCTCTTCCATTGTGTATAGGTTAGAGAGAGACCAGTACATTCGCAGAGAACCAGATTTATAATAAATATGGACCAAAGTTTGTAGTTTTTAGGTAAATTCTCAAGGAAAGCTGTTCCTGAAATAATGCGTGCCAAAAATTACAGCAATAATAGCTAGAGTTGCTCATTAATATTAATATTATTATTAGCCATTTGAATATGATAGAAGACCATTAAAAAAATCTAGCAAAATAACAAGTGCCTGTTACTGAATAATTATAGTCATCAGTGAAGCAACAAAATACAAGATGATAAACAAGCCTTGAACAAACAATAATAATCAATGCGTGATGATAAAGGGAACAATAACATCTGGCATTTGAGCCAGAAAGCTTCTACAGATGTGTTCTGATGTATGATAAGAAGAAATAACATTTCAGAGTCACAGGCCCTGAGTGAAGTTTCTGCCTTCCACTGCTGTTAAGTCACACCGAGGAACAGCCAGCTTTTCTGCCTCTGCTGATCTGAATAGTCCTCCTGATGAATATTTCAAGAAATTTTTTTGCCTATTTCTGATTTGTGGGGCAGAATCTGATGCAGCTTCAAGAATGAAGGAATAGAGGGAGAACTGCCCTATTTCATGCTTCTTTGAAGCACTACCTTCATTTTCGATCCAGACTGCTTCTAAAAGCAGCTGTATAATGAAGCCCAAACTTTGTCTGAGTAAGCCAGTTTAGATGTTGGCGATGGGGAGGGAATAATTGTTTTGGCATGTCTTTTTTCTCTTGAGTTTATATTTCTGAAAGGGGCAAATAAGCTAGTGGAAAGACTGATTAAAACTATGTCATACATAAGAAAGTTCTCACCCTCTCTTCAGATACATTCTTTAAGGCTCAGCTTGCTTTTTTTTTTTTTTTTTGCATCAGTTTCCAGATGGAAAACTTCAATAACCTGTACATCAACAGGTAAGACCAGTCATCATTAATCCAGGCATTCACTGTATGTTTTCATGAATTCTTAACAGTAACAACTTCAGAAGGCATTACCTAAATTTGAAATTTAGTTGCTTTAGAATCAGATGGCAGGATGGCAGATCAAGATTCACTCCAGTGATCTTTTAAGAAAAAAAAAAAAGGAAAAAAAGTAAGAAGACATATTGTTTGATTCATGAGACATAAATAGAGCTGACTGTGGATGCTCTACCTTTTCGATCATATCTGCACAGTTTTGCTTATGGTAGGACACACAAGAAGTCACTTTAAAATAAAAAATACCTGGCTGGCTGCTGCAAAGATCATTTGTCAAGAGAAGAATGTTGTGGAGGGAAACTCTGACATCTAAACCTGCAACAACAACAAAAGCCAATGTTTTAAAAAGTTATTCTGAAGCCTAAATAAACCTTGACAGACTCCCCTTAAACTTCTTTTCCACTGATTAATTTCCGACTAGGGAAATATTGACTCTGAGAGAAAATGAAAATATTTCCATCTTCTTTCTCTCTAATACTTCATTATCAGATCATTTGACCTACCAGATAGAGTGGAAAATCACTATCAGTCTTGATGTTATGAGGTGGATCAGGTTTCACAAGTCTCTCTCTGTTTTCCTTTTCTTCCCCTCTATCAGCATGTCTTCTTTGCCTTCCAGGCTCCCTGCCTTTCACAGCCTGCCTGCAGGAGGCAGAGTTCCTGCTGCATGCATGGCCTCATAGGGGCACGGTGACTGTCCTTCTTGTGCCAAAACTGTGAGTCTACAAGGGGCAGTCAGAGGCTCGTGGAAAGCCATGAGGGAAGACTCCACGTTGCCCAGGACATTAAATGGGCACAGCTATGGTCACCTGCATTTGTGCTAATTATATTCCATCTGCCTACAGGCAGGAGTGGTCCATTTCAATAATCCTAGTCATTTGTTCCAGCAACCACATTCCCTCCCCATTTCCACACAGATCTGCTGTTACAGGCTTCACTAAATGCTACAGATGCAATTTTTCAATAGGGTTTTGATCACATAGTACCTGTTCAGATGTGAATACTTTAGCCTCAGATTTACTGTGAGGCTAAATACATAACAGTCACCAGCCCCAAATAGTCCTTTTTCCCTGCCACTGATAACTTTAAATGTGGCACATGCACTCTGAGTCATATGGCAAGACTGTCTCCATCCTGCTGAACCATGCTCTAAAGTACATTTACTATCCTTTAAAAAACCATGTAAGAAGGAATAGGGTGTGCCAGCTGGAGAGAGAGACACTGACTTCCAGGCAGAGGAGCCAGTTTCAGCACCAGGACTCCATTATTTATTATACGTCCTGCTCAAAGTTGTCTTCATGAAGGAATCCACACTGTAAATTACCTAGGGTGGCTACAGCCATTGCTCGACAAAACATGCACCGCCTGCGTGTCTACCCTATTACTTGCCTGTCTTGTTTGGCTTCAGAGCTAGCAGGAGCTGGAAAATCCTCTATAGTGAATACGTGTTTGATACTTGCAGTTTCCAACATAAGTAGCCAACTCAAACAAGAAACAGAGCAATTAAAAAAGATATAGCTCAGATCTCTGTGTCAGAACAGACATAGAGAAAACATCAATCAATCCCATGGAATATTCTCCAAACTTTCCTTGGAAGGGTACAAAATCTAATTTGTCCGTAGTTCATTACTGTAGTAAAAGTGGTTATAAGCTACTGCGTGTCACTGCCCTGAGGATTTACACAGGCCTCACCATGCTTCCTTCCTGAAGAAAACCTCTGAAGCAAAGAATTATTTTGTGTTTGGATGGATCAGGAGAAAAATTAAAGGAAACTACAGATTCTTGTATGAGCAGAAACCATTAGTGGTCAGTAGATTCTTTTGAAGTGCATAACATCTTCATCCCTCCACAGCACACACAGCTAGCAACCACCAGAATTCATATATTGATATGTCCATAGAAAAATAAATATTCTTATTTTATAGAATCATCCCACAGGCAAGGTGCTGAATTCCTTTCATTCCTAGCAACTGAAATAAGCATTCTGTATGCTCACTTCTTCACAGATTCAGATCGTGAAGGAAGGATACTATTTATGAAATCTTTCCTTTGGGAGATCTTTTTGTTAGACTCCAGTGTAGCAGTCTGTTTCTAGACATTTTCATTCACTGTATAGGTATAAAATTGCATATTTCTGGATTTGTTTAAATGTAACTGTGTGCTTTTCTATAGGTTACTTTACAGTGGTAAATTTAACTTGTTATTTGTGTTTGTCATGACATATAATTCTTAACTGAAGTGTTGGTCTTGGTTAGTTCAAGAAGAAAAGAAAATTTGATGGGGCTTACTGAACTGTTCCTCCAATAACATTGACAGGCTTCAGGAGTTAAAAACTGTAACTTTGAAAGGTGAATGGCCATGCTTGCATTACTGAGAACTTCTTGGCTTAGGTCTATTGATTGCAGTGTTGGTGTGCCAGTTTACAGACCATGGCCCAAAGTTCTCAGATCTGTTAAATAAAAGGTGAATGAAATTAAAATCTTGCACCTTTCTGACATATAGGAATATATGTTAAAAATGAGCTATTTCTTCATTTTATCAGCCTTCGACAGCCAGCCCCTGATGCATTGGCTATGCACTGGGTGAGCTTGAAAAGTTAACGAACTTCATGAGACTGAGTAAACATTTGTTTAGAATTGCAAATACACCCCAAGGCCTATTAGCCTAATGAAGACCCATTAGCTAGACTGATCTGCAAGAACCCAGAGCAGAAATGCTGAGCAGACCCATATTTTTCATCTCTCATTCTTCTTAGGTATTTCCTCTACTCACTATACTCACTCCCCTTGCACTGGGGTTCCCAAAAAGATGTTTCAGGAGTGGATTCTCTTGTCTTTTGACCTATCATAGGTTGTAGGGGTCACGTTCCAGCATTTCCCTTCAAGGGCTGAAAGTTCAACCCTTAGAGAAAGTTCTGGCAGAGCGAGGAACTGGCCTGACCTCTCCTGTAAATAGACAAAATCCAATCCCTTTTGCATCCAACCATCACTCAGCCAGTTTTCAGTGTTTGGTATTTTGAATGAGTGTGACCTTCTAATAGCTTTTATGAACCACACACTGCAAGAGCCTTTCAGGCTCTCATTTTGATTCACTTTAAAGCTTTTCCATTCATGTTTACAAGAATAAAGATTTTCTTTTCATGGTGAGTTTTTCCCTTCTCTCTGGGGAGGGACCAGAGCCTTCTACCAGAGAACAGGCTAGTGGCTATTGCTCTACAATGGATCCTCTCAGCATACCTCAGTTTTGCCCCTACAGAGATTAGCCAGGAAGAGAAATGTTTCACACAGAACCAATTACCACAGAATCACCCCTTTTCTGGGACAAGGCTCACCAGAACATATGAAAGTGCCTGATAATAGTATGCCTTAGTGGGGTTTTATGATGAGACAAAGATGAATGAGGGCAGGGTGCCAAACTGTAAAGGGAAACTGAAAGGAAAAGAAGGAGTTTCCTTTGTGATAAGGAAAATCAGGGCATGCCCACTACAACTTATCACTCTGCTTAATTAGTGAGGGGAGCAAGGGCTGATCAAACCAGAATGAACAATGCATATGAGGAAACACTCAGGGCCAGATGCTGAGCTGGCAGAAACTGGCACAGATCCACTGAAAGAAACAAATTGATTTATATCAGGCCTGGATGTAGAATTAGGATGGAATACTCAGAGATGAGATTTACCATTGAAAATTGACGGTGTTTGTGGGGGCAGGGGAAGAAATTTAAAGGCCTGCCAAATAGTTCAAGGAAAAAGATTGGGATAACTTATGCTCCAAGCAGAGCCAAGCTACACACATGTTCTGCAGTTTCAGATGTGCCAAATTCTGGAGCTCTACATCTCCCATTTGCAAATGTCAAAATGCAGCAATGATGCTTTTCCTTAATTAGCAACTTATATGTTGAAAGCATTTGACAGCTGATTATTTATTCTCACAATGGTTGATGGGTTCATTATCTTCCCAACTCAGAGGCATGAGCTTTTGGTAAAAGAATGAATTACCTGATAGGACCACACAGCAAGATGGATATTCTTGTTTCCAACAGGCTGCTCCTTCTTCTAGGCCCAATGCACCACAACATTTCCTTAGTGAAGATGACTCACTCATGCAAAAGCCCAGCTATGTTCATGAATTTTTAACATAGCTGTAGCACCTTCAGTGAGCAACTGATCTGGAAAAGTAAGAATGCCAAGGTCTCTCATGCAGGTCTATTGCTTAGTATTGAAATAATTTTTGCTGCTGGTTTAAAAAATTAGACACTTTTTATTTGAAGAAGTAATAAATATTTTTCATTAGACTATTAGAAGAGGAGCTCCTGTAATTGGAAAAAAACAGACAAGTTCTTGAACACCCAAGCTCTTCTTTAGCAGTGCTGAAGGCATACTCCTGAGACAGACATAGCAATCTTCAAGCTAAGTACAGGCTGGTAGTTACTGCACTGTCTTAAGCAAATTAAAACTTGCTGCCTGCTTTCCATCTTCATTCCATATCTTCCCTTTTATCTGTTCTAATCCTGTCTTTACCTCTTCTCTCCTGTATACTCTTCACCTCCAGTTGGCCTTCCTTGTCTACCTTTGTCTTCATGTACATAGAACAGTTACACTTAAAAAAGGTGTTATTTCCTTTAAGGAGTAAGTGAGGTAACTAAAGTCATACTCTAATGTTTGCAGTCTACAGAGCGTATTTTATCCAAGAGTAGGGTATATTTTCTCTTCCTACCTTTATCATACGCATTTTGGCTTTCAGAGAAGCACGTTGTTACATCTTCAGATCTACATCCGTAGAAGCAACTGGAACTCAGAAGACATCATTCCTTTTGCCAGTCAGTTTGTCACAAATCCATTGCAAGAACTCATATAGTCTGTGAACTATGTTTTTGAAAAACTGTGCTATATTTTGTAGCATTATTATTGCTGCTGGCACTATTACAGTAGTTACACTGGTGCATCTAGGGGCTCCAAACAGAAATAAGGGCCTTGTTGCAGTAGCCATTGTGTAAATAAAGAGCAAAAAGTCTATTGCGGATGCAAAATACTGTAATTGCTTGGTCTATTACAATAACAAGAGGAGGGAGGCCTCCTTAATACTTGCAGCTTCTTTCCTGGTCGCTCCTGCTGTGATATGTAAGCATTCTGGTATGACAGAGAGTGAAGGAGGATTTAAAGAATAAAAACCTCAAGCTGTTAAAAAAAATGCTGAGCATGTAGCAGAAAAGATGAGGAACAGGGGAGGCCATTTCGTGTGTCTGTGGTGCTACTAAAGTTGCCCAGAGAGACTGTGTGGACAAAAAAAAAAAAAAAGGTTTCATTTTCCTCTCATTCCCTCATAATTAAAAAAAAAAAATGTAATAGCGATAGAAGGGTTGAGGTACTCTTGAGCAGCAACAGCAGGGTTGTGCTATGAAGGGCACAGCTCCAGCGTGGAGCTGGGCATGTTCTTTGGCACTGCAACAAAAGTCCTCAGACAAGGCAACAAAAGGCCTGAATGGCAAAATGGAGGAGAAAGTGCAGCATAGCAGTGTCTCCTGGCTGCCCTCCTCTGCTTAGGAGAGAAGGACCAGAAGTCTGGATACCAGGGAGAAAGATAAGGAAAGACTGAGTAGTTTTCTTCCAGAGAATAGGAGGACAGTTTTCTCCTCACAGTGGTAGGGATAGCACAAAGGAAAGCAGAAGGAGCATACATAGAAGAAGAAGAAGTCAGGGGATGCCAAACAGAAGGCATAAAGTTAAGAATGGGACAGGGTTAAAAAAAGGAAAGCAGGGACCCTTTGGAGTCAGCAGAGCTCAAGGACAATAGCATTACCCAGACTGTGCTGGGGTGAGCCAAAGTGCTCGCAGGAGGCAGCCCAGGGTTCTCAGTGGGTCTCCTTCTCCGAAGCAGCTCTTCCTGCAAGACCTTTATTTACTACTTCTGAAACCATAAGGAACCTGAACTATGTCATTTCTACTTGCTAATTTGACCACACTAAGTTCACAGAAAGCATTTGGTACGAGGGACATGACCTGGCTTGTTAGCACCACATGTTGTAAGATACAGAAAAGGATCTTTCATACTTCAGAAGTCTTGTTTCTCAATTGCCGGTCTCTTACTTTTTAACTTCTTTGCCGTTTTAAATGGATTTCAAAACAAATCAACAGACACATAGAGACTTTGGTTATTTTTGGCCAGAGTTGGATAAATGAATAGTCCAGAAAGTTTCTGACATTGTGCCAAATGTCTATGTGCCTAAAGTTTAAGAGTCATGTTTTCCAGGAAACCTTGAAGTTTGCCGAGATTTATGCTTTTGATATTGTCATCCATTACTGTATTCAAAGGAGTTGTCTGCATAAAGGTTGATAGAGGGCAGTCAAACATTTTGCACTGAACAAATTATATCATTAGGTGTCTGCCTGTGGGTCAACTTGTTCTCAAGCCCCAAAAACTAAACACAGCTGAGATCTAAATCCCCTGACAAATGAAGGCTGTGAGCAAGGATCATGAATAACATACGGCAAATGGAATTTCCAAACACTGTGCTGCCATACAATATACACCTGATAAATGGTTGTCTACAGTGATGCTGTTGAAAAAGGCACTTGATGCAAGCCTCATGCATGGTAGAGAAACATTAGCAGAATTTTACAAGACATTTCAAAGCTGACAAGGCATTTATCCAAATGTATTGTCTGGTCCTTCCTTCCCCATGTAAGATCAGCATCCTCGTATTCTTGTACAAGAGAACAAAGAGAGGTAATAATTTGACATCTCATGCCAGAAGCCTCTGAAACAAGAAAAAGTGTTCAAATATGAACAAAAGACAGAGCTATGGTTGGGACAAGAAAAAAAATCAGAAGATGAACAGAATGACAATGAGATATTGCTCAAGTTCAATTTTTAAGTGCACTGGTAGCCTCAATAAATGTAAAGATTACCTAGTGTTGTCCTACGAAACGGCAAAAGATTTTGTCACGTTAAATGAAAAAGTGAACCCAAGAACCACTTAACCTGGTTATCTAAAATGCAGCCATCTCTGGGGCAAACCCTGAAGTTAAACAGCGCACCAACAAACTGGTTTTGGCAAAAAGAGAGGGATACTGCCACATGCAGGGCAGTGTTGCTGCCCCAGGATGAAATTGTGCCCTATGGGGTTTGGCCCTAGGGCAGCTCTGATGCAAATGATAGGGGAGTCTTTTGACCAGAGGCAAGTTTACATCTCAGCTAAAATGGATGTTGTGTTCTTTTTTCTTTTTTTCATTAAAGATTTCTAGAGTTGCTTGTAACCTTGGCAACCTCCTCAGAATAGTCTGGTAAGCTATCTTAAGCCTAACTACATATACATATATATACATATATACATATACATATACACACACACACACACACACACATATGCACGTGCACAAATATACGTGGATCTGATCTCAGTGTGTCTGTTACTGCTAGCTAGTGTCCTGAGGTACTACTTACCCTTAATGAGGTTTAGGCAAATGATAGTAATAATAATAATAATCATCATGCAAATGAGTTATTTCCAGAAAAAACAATTCATAATTTTTCACTGAATTAAGGTAATAGTTTTTGCTAAGAAAAGAAATTGCAGGATAATTGGGATGTTCCATTTTCACAATTATATGTTCTCAGTTTCTTCTTTGGAAACAAAGTTTCATTTCAAAACTGAACTAAAAATAATAATTAGAAAGTGATTAAAAAGTGCCTAGGAGTGAAAATTGCCTGTACATCAATTGAAGTGATTTTTTTCAGATACAAATTCTTTTCATTTTTTCATTATAGTGATAAAGGAAGCAAATAGGAATTCCTTTCATATTGACTCCTGATTATGATTCTTTTTTCCAAATGTATCACTTAAAAAATAGCTCCTTTAAGAAAGTATCTCACTTTTTTAATACAAGAGGAAAATGGATAGAGTTATTTTTAACTCTCATTCAGTTTACTTTATAACCCCATGAATAGTTGCATAAGCACAAATGAGGAAGCAGCACAAAGCAGAAGTGGTGGGGAAGGGGAAGAGAATGAAGGAAAAGGAACAACATATTGACTGGTGTTCTAGGCAAACTAGAACTGACCACTTGAGTAAGTTTAATGAGTTAAAATTGTGGCTGTGTAGCAGGAATCACCACCACCATGAGACCAAAGTTACGAGTTAGCCTAGCTGTTAGGTGTCAAGTTCAACTCTCATAGATTACTTGGTGTGGTCTAAGAGCCAAATATTCAGGAGATGCTCATTCATGCGCAGAATAATGCACGTGTCACTCAGGGTCTGTACTTGCTCCAACAACACCTCCATTAAGGCTTCGGGAGAGAGATTTTCCTGCCTAGAGGTCATGTGGAGTCTGTATGTAGTCAGACGAGTGTGTAGTTTGGGGCATCGCTAAGCACAGGACCATTGGCAGAAGGCAATGTGTTAAGAAGATAACAGTTTAACAGACTGACCAATTGCATGAAGCTGAGTCTGATAATTATTTTTAATGCTGCTCTTAATTTTTATAATTTGAACTACTGTCCCCAGATCTTCCATAAAATACATGTACCTACAAGTCAGAGTAGCTGGGTGAAATACTGCAGTCTGCATTATGCAGAAAGTTGGATTAGATGATGTAACACTTCCCTCATGACAGGAATATACATGACACTATTAGATGTTTTGCTAAATTGCAGTCTACATGATAAGCAAAATTAATGATTTCTGTATTTCTCTGGGTGGTCCATCCAGAACATAGGAATATTTGTGCTGCGTCTGTGCTCTGATCTGCATATGCATACAATACATATGTTTGTGCATGTACCTAATGCTGATAATTAAATATCACTTTACTCTCAGGCTGTTTTCTTAAAAGCTTTATAGAAGACATAGGGGATGCACTTTACGTATTCATTTTGTGCATAAAAGTAATTCTTAATGACATTAGCCGTGCTAGGCAACAAAAGCAGCCCCTTCCATTTCAATCAGGCTGTTCACATGAGCAAATCTTTGCAAACCTGGACTCTAAGTGTTGCTTAGAGCTGCAACGAAGCTTAAGTGCTGAACATGTCTTCTCTGCATGTTTCTTTTTAGCCTGTTCCTGGCTCTATCCCATCACGTTTTCTTCACAGGAAACATCTATGCTAAACATCACTGTCAATTCCAAGACAAGAGGCACATTCAAAAGCACATGGAAGCTTTTTTTGTTGCCATAAGTTGCCCGCAGAGGGTCCATTCATTCTGTTTGCTTGTTCCACTGTGTAATAGCTCAACTCGAGTATCAACAAGATAAGCTTTTAAAAGCAGAATATTCCCAGCTGTTGTGGTCAGGCAGCAGCAGCAGGTTCGTATCTGAGGACAGCAGAACAATCCAGTGCACCCGCAGCGATGGCAGTGTCGAGGGGAAGCATGTGTTCTCTGTACACAGTAGCGAAGGGTCCAACAGACAGCAATTAGCACCAGCAGAATGAAGATGAACGGTCATATACATAACCTTAATAAAAATGTCACAGAAGAGAAATCTCACACCATATGGATCCATGCTGAACTTTTTTTTTTTTTTTTGAGTGAGACAGCTCCATTTCTTCATAGTCTTTTACATTAATTTCTCTCCCTAGTTTTTTGCAGTTTTCTCCCTCCATGAGCAATATGGGGCTGCTGTTTCATGCCATAAAAAAGGAAAATAAAATCTTATTTTCTGTGTTTTTATACACCCACTCAGTCCTAGCATTCCTTCAAAAGGATCTCCTGCTCAGCTCTAGCAACCTGAGTAGATTACTTGAATATGATCAGATCCCATTTCCATTCACTTTTGAAAAGAGCTTTACCAGGTTTAGCAAGATTTCATTCCCACCAAATTTGTGTAGCGTGAAAGCAGGCATCACTTGTTCTCAGGTCTGCTACTTGTGTTTTGGATGTGGTGAAGATAATAAATCTTATCATTATAAACATCACTGTTACAAACAATAGTTTTTAAATGGTGTTGGCAACAGGGGTTTGAAGTAAGAAGCTGCTTTAAAGGCATCTTGGTGGTGTCATTTCCATATTTTCACCTCAAGATAAAATCCAAAGATCAGGAGGAAAAATGGTAAAAGGACACTGACAGCAGGAAGAAAATTCTTCCCTGACAGTATCATATTACAGTTTTGTACTTATTCTTTTAAAATTGTTTTTTCATATTTCACTAATCAGAAAGAGAACGCTGTTGGAACTTTGTAAACTCCATTTCAGGTCTGAAAGCAGTCAGTCTGGGTCTTTCTGCCTCTTCTCTACTCCCAGTAACGATGCATCTGCACATAAAATGTAGGTGTTGATTTGGTTGATTAGAATAACAGAAAACAGTGCTGGAGAGGACCTCATGAGGTCTTCTAACCATCCCATTGCCAGTACACAGGATCAGCTATTCATAGGTATAGATGTTTGTCTGAAGGCCTTTCATGAGGGAGATACCACCATCTCCCGGGCAAACATGCCCCAGGCAAACAAATCCACTGCTCTGCTGTTCCTAAAGCTAGAAAGTCATTCTAATATTAAGGAAATCAGTCTTCCATATTGCAAGTAAGGCTCATCTCTTCTTTTCATATCCACATGGAGAAAAGATTATTCCCTTCCTCTTTGTGGTAGCTGCTTACATGCTTGCAGAGGGTTGTCATGTCTCCCTTGGTCTTCTCTGTCTAGATTAAACAACATTTCTTTGCATCTCTATATCCTCTGCATCAATAGTGATATTTTCTAGAATTCTGATGATTCTACTTGTTCACCTCTGGCATCTCTATTTACTTGATTTGCAGCCTTCTTGAAGTAGGATACCTGGAATTGGAGACAGTACTCCAGCTGAGTCTATATCAGTGCAGAGTAGAGTGGCAGGATTATTTTGCATGTCTTGCAGCCTACATTCCTTGACATACATAGCATTTTTTTGCAGTCAAAAGGAACTCAAGTTGCTGACTTCTAGCTCCACTGGTTCTCCAAGGAAAAGCTTGACAGTGCCAATAAAATGACAGACCATGACTTGAAAATACACAGAGGACAGAGATGTTGCAAAACCCCAACCATTTTGCACAAGACTCAGTCCTTCCAGCATTTAAAAAATAGGATCTATTTTACTTATGGGAGCATTCCCATAGAAGTCAATGATTATGCTCAAGTGTACAAAATTTAGTCACATAACGACTATTTGAAGGACTGGTACCAGGCTATTTCAGAGAAAACACAAAAAATCTAAGTGGGAGTTTGGAATTCTCCTGCCTCTTGTGCAGTCCCTTTGCTGTTAATATGGTCTAGTATTTGTAAAGACAGGGAAGAGAGTGAATAAAGAGGTCCTGATCCAGTCCGTGGAACATTTGTCCCAGGAAAGTAAATTTAACAAATCTTTATTTAAAGAATGAAAACATTATTATCTTAAGGAACAAAGCAACACACAGAAATACCCGCAGGAATAGAAGTGTAGACAAATGCTAGTATGACATCTCATCTTCCCCCTTGTCCCCCTAGTTTAACTTTAGTGATGACAGCAATGCACTTACAGCATGCACTAAGCCATGACTATCTCCTTTTAACTGTGCTCACTTTTAGTTATATAGTCATATACCTCTCTAACAGAAGGGAAAGGGATACATGCTTATAAAAATTGTCTTTGACAACTCTAAATGGATTGAATAATGAATCAGTTCTGGCTCCAAAGCCATAGAAGTCTCTCTCCCTTCCCCAACCCCTTACTGCACACTCCCTCTGTGATCTGAACATTAACTTGTAGGGACTATTGACTTAACATGATTCAGGGGAGGCTGGTTTGCATCAATATTTCTAAAATCCCTCTTATTATCTCGCATATGTCAAAGTTTGATAAGGAGAAAGAAGGATGAAGCTATTTATAATTCAGAATGACTGTTACCGAAAGGTATTTAAAACCAAATCACAGTAAGTCAAAGTTTACTTTTAAATCAGCTTAAACAAAAGACATAGTTTGAAAACAATTAGTAAATCTGACAAAATTAACTTTGACCTTACAATCTTATAAATGCCAACACAGCTTTTCTTCCAATGTCAGTGTGTGTCTGTGTGTGTATTTTCAGCACTGCAGTAATTTCACAGTGAAGGGCTGTATTGAGATTTAACTCTCAGGCAAGAATTATGCTTCAGTGCTCAGAAGCTCCCCGTGGGGGGACATGCTATTTCATTGCTCTGTTATGCTGGAGTTCAATCTGTACAGACAAGTCAGATTACTGTTTCATTATTCTCACTCATTATTTCTAGTAAGCAGATATCCTCTTCCCAGCCCAGCCTTTCAGTCATCCTCACTCCTTGGCTCACAGAATAGGATTTTTCCAGATTTCTTCCTAATTTCTTTTAGTCTTCCTCAGAAAAAAAACAGGTAAAATATAAACTCCCTACCTTCCACCCAACCTGAGAAAGGCAACTGTAATACTTCAGTAAACACAGAAAAGATGAGCTGGTGAATGTTTGTAACTCCACTAAGCCAGGAGGCAATTCCCTTCCTCCCTGAATTTATTGGGTCACATGTCAGCATCCCTTTGCCAGTTGGTGACTGTGGTTTTCAATTCTTGCCTTGACCATCCACAGCCTTCCCTGGTAAGAACAGTCTGCAAATCTTTCCTCTGAAAGGAGCCAGTCCCTGCTGCACCCTGAGGAAGATGAGGAACTGTGTCTGAGCTCCTGGCTGCTCCTGCTGCAAGCCTGAGATTGGACTAGAGACCTTCTAGGTCCCTTCCCGCCCCGACCAACTGGCGATGCCATGGCATCTCAGTAGGCTACCTCAGCTGCTACAGCCAAGCTGTCGCAAGGCCAAGTGAGCTGCAGGACCAGCTGGGATGTCTCTTTCAGCAGTCGTGGTCTGGGGATCCTTGGACCCTTATTCCCCAGCACGCTAATTGGCAGTACCCTGAGCTGGTATGCTCTGCCCTCCTGTTATCTCTTCTGGGATGTTTCCTTTCTGACACAATGTTTCAGTCATTCCTCCTCCTTAGGCTTCACTTCTCACCACTGCCTTAACTACTGATGGAGGCTTGCAACATATTGTTCAGCTCTGCTTCATGAGGGTCGAAATTTGTAAACATGGTCCCTGGACTTAACTGGTCCATCTTATTTTTCTCTCTTTGAGCTGTTTCCAGGTCCAGTCACCAGATAGTATGATCTGAAAACTTACTATTATCTGGTGGGTCTTGGTTACTTGGGGTTATCAGCAACCAAATAACACTTTGTTGCTTTCTGTGGTTCTGTGTAGCTATTTTAATGTTACTGGATCTGCTCTAGGATTCAGGACTGGGTCAATGCCCTGATGGTTTATTTCCAGTTGGGGAAGGGCAAAGCCTGGGCATGGGTCAGCCCCATTCTTGTGCTCTCACCTCTTCGTGCCAGGTTGCCCCAGTAAGGAGACCTGAGAGGACAAGCCACAAGGGCACCGCTACAAGTGAACTTGCTACACAACTAGGAGCCAGGATCCTTGGCTGTGCAACAGCACCTTCCAGTACACAGGGCTTTGCAAAGCTGGAAAGCTACAGATGAAGTATATAGGCTTGCTCTTCTTGCTGACACAGTGTGGCTGTTATTGCTTAGCTTCTGCTACAGATATGCATTTTTTTTTTCCATTTCTCCTTCCCCTCTTTATGATACATTCTTGCAAGTTCCCAGCCAGCCTCAATCAGTCCTTTTATTCGCAGGCTATTAGAAATGTTGAGCTGCTCAATGGAGCATCATATCCCCTTGATGCTCTTTTAGGCAGGACTATATGACATGACACCTTTGCTCAGTAGTTTTCTAATAAGGTAACACAAACTTAAATTCACTTTTCCTTCTGCAGAAGAACCCACCAGCCACCTCCCTAGAGTCTGACACGTATTCCTTCTTTACACATTGGAGGACATTAGCCATCTGCCAGCTGGTCTATCTGTCCAGTAACCCCAGCCATTTTTTTCAGCCTGCTCATAACATTTTGAAGTACATTCCTTGATCATCACACCTCCCTAGACATGCTAATGAGATTACAGCAGGTGTCTGGACCTAGTCTGTCCATTGCTGGCTAGCATAAATTTATATGTCCCAGCTCTTCATATTCTGAGAACTTAATTTTTGAATACAGCATACAATTCATGACAGCAAATAGTCAAATTTGTTTTCTAATTGCTTTGAAACAGGCCCTTTTATAAGCTTTGATTTACTTCTTCTAGCAATTATATTCCTGATTTTTTACATAGAAAATGGTCTTTCTTGCAGGTTTTAGCAAAATTCAAGGTGCAATCTATTTTTAAAGTTTATTAATCAATTAAAGTTTAATCTATTAACTTCAAATGAATTATACTTGGCTTTCAATCCAAAACTACCTTTATGCATGCAGTGACTTATGAATGTTTTTGTTGAAAAGTACTGTCCTTCTTGGCTCTATTTATCCTCAAAAGACAGCTCCAGACTATGGGCTTTCATTAAAAAAAAAAAAAAATCAAAAAACAAAAAAAACCCCCAAACTCTATGGTGCTAAAAACAATTCTGAGAACCTGAAGCAAAGTATGATGGGTTGCCTTCCATAGCCTGGAGACAGTGTAAAACTATAGCTGTGTTGTGTGAACCACTCCATTCATCTCAGCTTTAGCTTTGACTTGTTCATTTGCTATTTATTTACACACTATAGACCAAACTCTCTCCTGTGCCAGAGCTCCACTCAGTGCAGTTTAGAGAAGAGTCATAAGGAAGTCATTACAGCTCCCTGATTTTGTGAGTGCTCCTGGCCTCAGCATGATTTCTCATGCTTGCCAGACAGCTCAACATTAGACCACTAGTGTAAGACTCTCAATGGCTCATCAACTTCAGTGTGACTTAAGGATATGCCAAACCTGAGGCACATGCTTGTCTTCCTGGCAGAATACAGTCCTCAACGGAAGTGGCCTGATTTTGTAAAGACACTGACAGCTAAGTTTTCAGAGTGTTCTAGGCATATGATACAGTAAAATTTAGGCCATTTATGATGAAGAAACTTAATCCAAATACAGGTTCAGAATTTTATGCAGTAGTCTGTAATGGGAAATAATTCACAACTCTCTTTGTTCAGTGCTGAGTGCAACAGAGCTGGAGGCTTTCAGGAACTTCTGTAATATAAATATCACTTGTAAAGAAACAACATTAAAAGATGATCTCCAGGATGCAAGGTTACACATTAAAAAGTGGCAGGATAAAGGCCACTGATGCCCTTTTTGCCTCTCTTGCATTCTGTAGCCTTTATTGGCACATCTGCTCACTCTGTTTCTATGGAATGGCACCACATTAGAGAAAGAGATTGGAGAGTGGTCACTGTATCCTGAGCTCTTCCCATCCACTTCAGGCATTTCAGAGGGACTTTGGTCACCACAGGCTCCTTCTACAGCCAGAGGAGAAACATATCTCCAGAGGGTGATTCTGGCCACTTAAGATCATCGCCTACTTTAAAGGAAGCTGAAAACAACTTGTCTCCTAATATATGAGATGTAGTAAAGTCTCTAAGCTTAAGTGAATGGGCTTTTTAACATTTTATCTCCATGTCTGAATACACTGAAGACTGTTATAGAAAGATAATGCTGAATGTTCCCAAGCAATTTCATTTACACATTTTTTAATTATTGTTTTGATTGTATATTGTTCCACAAATATTTAATTATTCTTGCAACATTCCTTTTCAGTGACAGGACCTAACTGACTGATAGGGAACTGAGGCACTGGGAGGTGAAATTCATGAGTTCTCAATCATCTTGAGTGCCCCGTGTGGAATACCTGAGTTCTAATTTTCAGCATAGCTGGGATTGCCTGTCACAACACAGTTCTCATTGACTGAAATTGTTCAGTCCATCTGTAAGTAGACCCAGTATGTCTAGTCAAGCAGCCCTGTAGTAGATGCTAGGGTAGAAGCCAAATCTGGAGCCTAGCTTTCAGTTATCTGATCCACAAGTGTCCTTTCTATTCATGTAAATCCAGCAGCATTTGCAACACACAGCTTCCACAAATTTTTGCAACAAAGTGAGAACACTGTGGGTGATGCTTTGTTCATTACACAGCACTTGAGCTGGCTCTTGGTGGTATCCCAGCACATCGCTCCATGCCTCCCACTGCCTCCTCCCACCTTCTTCCTCCTCAGACACCTGCAGGACCCTTGGTGCTGGCACCTCCAGCTGCAGGGGTGGGTGTCCTAGGAGCCCTGAGCCTGTCTTTCTGGCACAATCTATAGGAGTGAGTACTGCTCCCTGTCCCACGGGAAGTCTGGCCTCAGCCAAGCTCGGCAGAGCCCCATCCCTTCATTGCGCATGCTCCCCAGTGCTAGCAAACATGCTAAATAACACATTTGCTCTGAGGCTTAAACAAGCCTCAGAGCAAATAGGAACAAGTAGTTCAGGAGTACCAGTACTAATGAGGCCTTCTTGAGTATAATGTTTTATTTACATCAGAGAATCCGTAGAGGAGACTGACCTTGGCAAACACACTGATGATTTCACTGCAGCCAGGGAATGCAGAGTGACCATGGTCTGGGGCATTCCTCTGCTGTCTGGCAAGGGCTGAGCTCAGTGAAGATGCTCATAAATGCCTCTTTCCGCTACGGGGTCCACATTATCACAAAATATGTAGGAAGCTAATATCTCAAAGGTGCTATCCCTCAGTCAAATACAGTTAAGCAAGCCAAGGGACTGGAAAGTTACTGGGTAGAGGGTTAATTGACCTGCATAAAGATAAACAAATGCACATGTGCACACAAATGCTCATGTGTATAGGACTTGCCCACTAGTCTCATTTAAGCAGAAAGCCTTGCTAAAATCTGCTGGACTAGCCACATGTGTCAGCTGGTCTGTACATGCCCATTTTGGTGTGTCCATAAGCTACGAGGAGGTCAAGAACACTGAGCAAGAATGGATTTCTTAGAAAATTTCAGCTGCTGAAATTTAAGTCTCAGTTCAGTACATACAGTCTGTTTTTTCAAAGCAATAGAATGTGGTTAGATTTGAGTTGAAACAGAAACTGATACACAATCAGCACAAAGGGGCTCTACCCTGCCACACCTGAAGTACCTCTGGAAGGCATGAGGACACTTGAAGAAGAGATTTCCAACATTAGAAAAAATGAATGAAACAATGCATTTTTCACTCAGTGTCTTGCTCAGAAATGGCTGTAGTATTTTGCTTCATCAAACAAATAAAAATCAGCTTGAAGCACAGAAACATGGAAAATAACAGTACAGCCAGTTAAAGCCTGATGAAGCAGCCAGAAAGATAATTAGAGATCTCAGGAACCCTCACAGGAGATGCACAGCTTCACCTCTAATAATAGTAATGCTCACCTTAAGACCAGCAAACACAGATAATCTGTTCCTCCAGGGGCCAGCAACTTCCAGACATGTCTCAGTTTAAGCGTTTGTCCACAGTCTTGCAGTGATGAGAGGCACGCTGTCAGTGTCTGCCAGTTCACAGGTCAGGGCACTCCACCGAATGGGGCTGCAGATTGCTTCTCCTTTTCCTCGCACTTTCTTCCCCAGAGGACTTGAAGAAACACTATTAACAACAGAAGTTCAAAGAGAAGAAACCACATGCACTTGCTCTTGCTAAGAAGGGCCCTGGGGTCCAAGAAGAACTAAGCATCCCCAGTGCTTTACACAGAAAGCTAAAAGGCTTCTGAATCGCACGTCCAATAGGAAAAATATATCTCATCCTGGGATGAAATTAAGAGCCATGTCAGAGACAACATCCTTGCGTTGTGTAGTAACTTGACATTAGATCAGTAATGCAGAACTTGGGTCCAGGTGCTTCCACCTTATTTTAGCCACCTCATTCAGATAGCTATTTCTACAGTCAATGGGGATAAATGAGCACTTCCAAAGGGTGAATCAGCCCAGCTCAGAGAAGCAAACAAGTGGAGCTAATCCCTCACCCCACACAGGCAGTCCTGCCTTACCTCCCACAGAGACCTGAGATATGTACATTTATTTTTAATGTGATACTTGTCTTATGAACCCCTGTGAAGAGAACTGAATGCAAAGGTGTTTGTCAGGCCTACTTTGCCTGGAGGAGGCATCCATACCCAGCAGAGCTCCTGCTAAAAATGATGGGCCAGTCTCTACCAGCACTATACTCTGATCATACCAGTCCTGCCTGACTGAGTGATCCTGCAGGTATCATTAATATTTTGGAGGATCTGGTTCCTAAAGTGGGGGAGGAAGACATTCATTGCCTGGGGTGGCTCTTAGACTGTAAATCACATGGCAATCCCACGTAAATGCCTTATAGAGCTTTTAATGAACCGTGTCCTATAGGTGAAAGCCAACAGCAATATTAGAAATGGTGTTTATTTTATAGCCTAGAAACTGCATTTTAAATGCTAGTATAGGTTTATATGACAGTTCTATTAAATATAAAATAGACCCATTACAAAGAAAGCCCTTTACATCTGCTTTTATCTGTGTCTAAATGGCATGACCAGCTCTGCAATTCCTCAAATGAGACATTTTTAGAACTTTATTTATGTTATAGCCATAACAAACTAGCAACTAGCAAACTATAATGGGCACAAACGGCTAATAAAAATGAGATTGTTGAAAAATACTTCTTAATAGCAATTTACAAGGGATTCTGATAAAACAGAACTGAGGCTCTGTTTCCCTGGAAGTTTGCCATCACTGTAATCACAGCCATTTGGCAACAGGTACTCCCCCTCTTCCATCTTCAGTGACTGTTTCCTTCTGAGTGTGCTGAAAGCTGAGTACCCTGAGGTTATTCCCCCCTCCCTGCCATTACTCAGTTGTTGCCTACTGATTCAGAGATATTTTGTGATGAGTCCCCCTGTCCTCCCCGGCATTAGGCACTGGGTGATCTGAAAGGTGGAGGCATCACGAGGACTTTCCAGCTTGCTCAGTGGGGAGCAGGGCAGCAAGCCAGGACCTGTCACAGATGTGTGGAGGGTGCCCCATTGCCTACTGAAACCTCCACCACTTCTCTGATGAACCAGTCTGTTTAAACAAGCTGGCTAAGATGAGCAGGTCGAACTTTCTATTTATAGATTGAGAACTGTTTTGCCCCAAGCTCTGTAACAGCTCCCCAGGTAAAAGACTGAGGGCTGAGCTTGTTTCTTTTGCAGGACAGGTTTTGTGGGATTCTGACAATGTCCATGTGGCTGCCATGTGACATCAGGGAACTACTTCCTACTAACCAAGAAAAAGATGTGTCAATTTTTAGCATACAATCTGCAACGACTAAAAACACTGTACACTGCACATTGGAAAGAAGATGGCAAGACTGAGAGGAAAAAGTGTATCATAGACCCTAGACCTGCATTGGAGGGTGGGTGTTCATGACACTACTTAGGCATAGGTAGTGTGAGATGGTCCAAGCTCCACGCAAAGTAAGATTTAAAGCAATGTGGGAAGGCACTCACCCAGCTTCCCAAAGCAGGTTGCCAGAAGCACTAGAAGTGGCACCCAAGTGCCAGAAATCTCAGCCCAGCTCACTCTTAACTGGACTCACAGTCTTCTGCAGTCCTACACTCCAGGTCATCTATCATGCATTTTCCTAGTTCAGTTTGCAATGAAGAACAGGCATTTAAGCCCTTACAAATTCTTTTTTTCCCCTAAAGGGATTCAGAAGTATAGCCTGAGTTATTCGAGGCTGGAGTTATCTAAGAAATAGAGTTCACAGAGGTAGAAAAGACCTTACAGGTGCAGGTTCAGGTACAGATCCAGGTATAAATGCACAGTGCTAGCAATTCTGTGAATGGTGTGTAACTGTATCACTGCTGGGATCTGTGAAAGCTCAGATGATTGCAGTATTGTAGTTATTAGCAAAAAGTTAGCCTTTAGATAGATCACTGTCTGCTTTTCCATTGAAAACTAAAATTTTGGCCAAAGACTAAAGAAAAGAAAAAAGTATTTTAAAACATTTCTGCTACCCTCCCTCCCGCCCCTGCCCCCCCCCCCAAAAAAAAAAAAATTATGACAGAAGAAATGTCAGGAACTGCAGAGGCAGCATCTGTTTAGAGCGGGGCTAATCACAGCATTTGGCTGAGGCTGGTCTGTGGATGGCAGGGGTTCCACTGTAAATGCAGACAAAAGTTTCTTCTTTTCTTGTTTTCCTTCTGTGAGAACCAAGGAAAATAAGACAAGTATTTCCCCTGAAAAAGTTTAGCTAACATGAACATTAGCATGGGATCACAGCCTGTTTACTGATACAGCCAACATAGGACCCTACTTTATTTGAACTGGTACTTAGAGAATTAGAAAAACAGAAATAGTAAGCAAAATTTGGGTTGTAGTCAATGAGAATATGTGTGCGATCAAGACAAGTAAGATCTGACCC
Source organism: Apteryx mantelli (assembly GCF_036417845.1). Lineage (NCBI taxonomy): Eukaryota > Metazoa > Chordata > Aves > Apterygiformes > Apterygidae > Apteryx > Apteryx mantelli. Next base: position 75,863,962 of record NC_089980.1, read on the forward strand.
AAAGAAAATACATTTGGCAAATCCATGTAAACCGGAAAGTCAGTAGCAGCTATTGAGAAATTGTAGTCATATTTTTAAGTTGTCCTGTTGAGGATTGCCTTTAACCACATCTCCCCTCCCCTTTCACTCTCCTCCCCTCTCCCAGACTTTTGTCCCAAGTACTTAATTGTGAGTAAAATATTTGTACTGGGAAGACATCAAAGGCACTGATTTTAGAAATTAAATTTTATATAACGCAAGATCCCTGAACTTTAGAGAAAGTTCATTTCATAAGCTATCACTAATCATCTGTGAGTCTGGTGCTCTACCAACTAAAACACAGTATTATGAATAATGGATTTTCCCCACATCTGAAGTGTAAGAATAATTACAAATATGAATACAAGCAACGATAATGCTTTGCATTATTCTATTTTCTGACTGGGCAATAAAGTCCAAAATTAAACTGATATTTTTGCTTTAAAAAGTGGGTAGCCTGAACAGCAAACAAGTGTAAAACAAGTACTCGGTGAAGGATTTTATTTTGCATACCTGTTCTAGCTGTTATTTCATCGAATCCTCCTCCATCATTTTTCATCTCAGATGTGTCATTCAGATCATGGCGTTAGGAGGTGCTGAGCAGATCAAAAAGGCCTTCCACTCAGTGGGAGGCAAGGACAGTAGCACTTTGGAGCATGAGTCTTTGGTGTGACTTTACCTGAAGCGTTGAGACTAGAAGATGGGAGGTTCCCCCTGAGCAGAGATGGGCTGCATGCCTGCTGCCTCCAGCAGTGCAAAACACCCACATGGTGACAGAGGGAGGAGATGCTCTTTGAAGCATCCATCCCTGTCAGAGGAGAGAGCCTTCCTCCTCCTTTTCTAGCAGAAGAAACAGAAAGATATTATCTTTTTGCAAATGCCATACCCACATACAGAGCACAATCCCTCATTGACTGATAAAACTGCATTCAGGATGAGAGTAGCCAGGGCCAACAGTATCTCTCAAAATAGGTGGAATGGGGACCTGCAAAAGCAATTTGAAGTTAATAGGGTCATATGCTTTTTTTTTTTTTTAATTAAAGGGCAGTTAAATAAGACTTCTCCTGAAAGGAGCAGAAGTGATTTAAAATTGAACTTCAATCAGATGCTGGAGTTATATTCTCTGTGCATGAAGAATGGTCTCTTCGTTGGATGACAGAATTAAGGAGAATCAATAGCACAAGAAGGAAAATGATTTAACACTACAGAGAGGAGCTTATAGCTCAGTTTTCATCTGTGACAAGCTAGTTTTGAAATGAAAATGAGATGACAGCTGCTCCCAAAGATGTAAAAGCATATCCTAAAGTAAAAGCAAATGAACGCTCATATACCTTTTAGAGGTATCGCATGCACAACAGAAATGAATAGCAAAGTGATGTATTAGCCATTTTGTGTGATGATGGCAAACCTGCCTCTGCAAGAATGGGTATTTTTTTGGTCACCAGTTACATTGGCTATCTCATATACAGTTTCAGATATTTCTAATTGTGTAAATCAGCATTTCACCATTAACTTCAGTGAAACTCAGACAGAATGCATCACCTGAGAATGAGAAACTACTGGAAGAAAATTGTACACTGTATTCACCCCACAAATCAGAATTGTGTTGATATTGCTTTTCTGATCAGTTCTGGAGTGCATGCCTAGTTGTCTTCTACAAATTCAGAGATCCACATTATAAAATCCCAGTTCAAAGTGAGAGACTTGAGTGAAAGATTTTCTGTTAACATTTGTGGGGTTTGTTTTGTAATACTTTTCCACCCTGAAGGTGTGTATGTAGAATGTACATCAGTATTTTCAATGTTTTCTGACTTGTGGACTCCTGAAAGTTTTCCAGTAGATATATGGATACTTGCATAGACAGCTTACACTACTGCTATGAGTATAGTTCTGATTTTCTTAGCTACCTTTTGCAGATCCCTCAGTAATCTTTTTCTTCATGGACCTTCAAGGGTTTCTAACCTCAAGTCAAAACCCAGGCCTTACACTAATAATAAACAAACCTTAAAAGATTTAGATTGCACTTATTTAAGCATCACAAATCTGAATATATTCCAGAATTATTTTCCATTTGAAAAAATTTTGAGGAAAGAGTAGGTCATCTCTCTTTAATTGGTTAACAAAAACTAGAGAAACACTAGAGAAAACTTTATCCATCTTTTTTTTTTATGCAACAAAACACAGTAAAAAAATATTTCTCCGTCACTTGCAGATCATGGAAGAAGTTACCCTATTTAAATTATGAAACATCTTGCATTTCAGAATGGTTTCCAGTTGTATTATTTTTAGAAACTAGAACTGGAATAAGAGGAATATTATCATATGTATACACCAATCTAGACAAACTCTCCTCCCCTTTCTAAGCTTTTTGAAAAGGGCTAGACATGTAGATCTTAGGTTAAGCATTAAAAGGATTAAAAATTAATCCAGGTCATTCTCAGATCACTTTTCAAAAATAAGAATGAGCAGATTGGAGAAAATTTTAAAAAGGAACACTTAAAGGGGATACCAGTTTTAATCAATGCAAATGATACAGAATGAAAATGGTCAGTAAGCAGCAATGTAGCTCAAAGTTCTTCATTCTTGGGAAATTGCACTTATATTAAAAATGTATAAATATATATTATGCTTAAACAGTAGACTGACTTCTCTCCTAGGAGATCATGGTATGTAAAAAGTCAGGAAGGAGTTATGAGAGAAAGCAAAAATGTGGCATAGAAAGATAAAATGCCTTGACTGGTAGCAAATTTATGCAGCTGAGACTAGATTTCAGCTCTTCTGATTCAGAGCACTGTTCATTAACTCCTAGATTATACCAAATGGATGCATTATTCATACCGAGACTCTGTAACTAGATGAAATCACAAAAGTTGTGCTGCAAGGATAGTCCTACAGTGCATTTTAGGACTGGGATTCTCTGTGTGGTTAATTCCTAAAAACAACTTGGTTGAAAGATCTGGTTTTCTCACAGGTGTTTGATAGCAGTCTGCCTTTTCTGGATGAGGTGGAGGAACAATCTTATGATATTTCAAAAATTCCAGCTCAATCTTTTGCTGAGTTTATAGCTAATCCACAAAATGCAGAAGTGGTTGCCCGCATATGATTTGAGGACAAGCAGAGTATTGCTGGTTCTTGCTTCCAGGCGCTTCACCTCTCTCAGCCCTCTTGTGTCTATTTGTCTACTGCTCGGTTGAGGCAGATGCTCCGTCCCTGTCCATGCAGCGTAATTGTATCACAGCCTGTTACCACAATCTGGCCGACTGTACTGGCATTGTCCAAGTCTCCTTCTTCTGACCACTCCACTTCTTCACTAACAGCAAAAAATAAAAAGGAGAAAAAAGAAAGTATTGCTAACCAGCAGGGAAACTAATAAAGATCTGAACTGTTGCCCCTCCTCCCAAAAGATGCCATCTAAAACACACATTGATCTGGGAGGAACTCACTGAAAGCCAAAAATGAGCACAACAAATCAGGGAAAACAGCTGCAAGTGACCTCAGCTAAAATACATGACTGGTGGGTTTTCTGTGTCCCAGATATCCCTCAGTTCAGCTTTCACCAAAAGCAAGGTTCACTCCTCAGTAAGGACCACCACCTCTGCTTCAGTGGCTAGAAGCATCAGGGGTTCGTGGTTCATGCATAAAGGTGTCATTCTTAGTGCATGCAAAAGATCCTGCTATTCTCTGGGTCACAGAAGAGTTTTCTCTCAATAGTAAGCAGCTGCTTTAACTAAGATTAGTTTTAGAATTGCGAAAAGAAAAGTTGAAGGTAAGATGGCTGTGTATAGAGGAAGATTATATTCCAATAATCACTTCAAAGAGAATGGGGGGAGAAGGCATGTTTCTAATTTCTATACAAAAACAAAGGAAGCAATTTCTTTCAAGGTTTTTTATTTGTTTTTCAAATTGCACAGTCCTCAACTTTTAAAATAATAATCATTCTTGACAGCCATTTAATAATTGTTAGTGATCTATAGCTTTATTATAAAGTACTCATCTAATGATGTATTTCCTTTACCCTAAGGGCCAAGTACAAAGCAGGGAAATTATCTTGGTGATACTTTTAATAACTTCCTGTGGGATTGCAAACTCTGGCTGAAGCTGTCTCTGCAAAAGAGTTAATCATGTAATTTCACAGATTAGACAACACAGGGTTACTAATGAGAAACTTCAGTTCAGTGATAAACTCTTTTTTTTCCAAGAATATTTTGAGAGGCCTGTAACCTTTGGCTGACACCCAATGAGGCTATTAGTTTAACCATGGGATGCACTACCAAATGTACAAGAGTCAGCAGAACTTTTCCTTCTGAAAATTGTTCATAACCCTTTGTGAAACCTTCAAAAACCCAGAAGGGATAGATGGAAGGGAAGAATCATGCACAAAGGGGCTGACTTATCAGCTTCCGATAATTGGCATGGCTTCAGCTTCCAGTTTCTTTTCAACAATGTACGCTCACTATAGCAACCCCGGATCCCATTTAAATGTCATGCTGCCCTCTGTTCTATAAACATGTATCATCCATCACTAAATATTTAGATCTGAATTGCTGGAGCTGAGTTCTGTGCCAGGGGTAAGGGGATTAATTCCTTTCAAGGCCCTCGCATGATGGATTTTTCACTGAAGTAAACATCCGAGAAGAGCTCACACTACGGCCATAAAATATATAAATAAAGTTTAAAGTTTAATTAAGTCAACATTATTTAAAGTGGTTGTCATATTTTATGGCGAACTCTTCATGTTTATTTTGTATGACTCCTCATAAATAGTCTCTCCCTTTCAGACAAAAGGCACGGCTGGGTTAAAGTTAAAGGTCCCATGTGTGGTACAGGAAGGAGGATCTCCTGGACTTGGGGGATCCAAAAACGTGCCGTATCATGCCTTCTGCTATCTCGTGTCTTCCTAATGAACTGAGATGTTGCACAGACACAGGAAAAGCATGGCGGAGTTTATAAAAGACGTGACACGGGGAAGTCCTTTGAGTGGCTATCTAGGCTTAGCAAAGCGAGGGCCTCATTCTGCAAGGTACAAGAGCTTTCCATTTCTGCTGCCGTCTGGGCGGTCTGGCAGTGGAGAATGAGACAGGGCTGGTCTGCAGGCAGTGGAGGGGTACAGGTCAATAGAGTTAGCTCTTGGGCCTCCACAAGCAAGTGATTTACACTGAACACTTGGAGGGAGCTGGTGTTGCTCTCTCATTTCTCTTCAACCCTCTTTTCTCCCTAAAAAAGAAAATTCCTAAACTCAACACGATATGCTTTTAAGAGAAAAACAATATTATCCCATTATTCTACCTAATCCTTCATAATTTTAGAAGGAAAAGAAAATAAATGAAGAAATATATCTAAATTATTGTTAACTGATGCTCTCCCATAGACAGGTCTCATAATGTTCTGATAAGGACTTCTGGATAATTATGTAAGCACCTAGGAAAGAAAGGGTGAATCAAATGCTAGACCTCCAGGTAAAACCCGAGGAAAACCTGACTCCAACTTCTGCATTCCCTGTGCTGCCATGGGCAGGTCATGCATAGGCTCTGCACCTCCATTCCTCATCTGCAGATCAACAGTGTGTTACATCTGTTAGGTGGCGTGTTATTAGGGAAAACACAAAACTGTGGTGAGATGCGCAAATCCTCAAGGATATATGTTGTATAAGACTGAGCTGTTTTTTTCTCTTTCTCAGGATTTTCTGTGTCTATAAAACATGACTAGAAACATTGCCAGAATAGTAGAGTTCAAAGACTGGACTAGTAGCAATGGTACTGGCTGTGATAGAAGAGGTTTGTCACTGATTTCCTAAGTGACTGAGAACAAGTCATTTAATAGTTTTGTTCCTTATTTATAAAACTGGAATAATGTTTTTTTCTCCTGTTTAACCTGCTTCAAACATAAAGTTTCTAGGGCAGGGCAGGGCTTTAATACTGTGTATACAGTGCTCACACCAAAAACTTTCAGTTTCTGCAGAGACCTATAGTCGCTATCGTGCTGCAAACTTTAAAACAGGAGAACCCCATGTGGTTTTACTTATTCCTCTCTGAACAGCTTTTTTTGCTAACGTGGGCCAATGGCCCCTGGAAGTGAGAGAAGTGCTGGAAAAACGTAGGGGAAAGTTATATCTATACCTATTCATAAATACAGATATTAAGTAAATATATATGCGTGTGTATCTGTCTATATGTACGCGTGCGCACACACACACACACACACGTTACTGATTCTCAGATGTCCGTATTTGATCTATGAGTGTAGACACACTCATTTAAATTCAGAAATACAGGTTATACAATCAGTTAGTGAAGGGAAATCCAAGGCATGCTTTACCCAGAGAGCGCACACGCAGATACATAGACCAGACTGCACCAACAGTAAATTTTCCTCTAGCAAACGAAGCCACGAGCAATAATACAATGAAAGACCTCTCTGCTTTCATTCTATATCAGTGCTGACTATGTTGCTCCAAAATCTTTAACACTAGGTAACATGATCATGCTGAAGGTAGTATGAAATTTAATGAGGTCTTAATCTACATGACAGGTTAAAAGCTATAAGAGTTTCTGAGGCTGTATGTGGTATAAATGGAGTGCAAGCTAATATTATTTGATAAGATAGGAAGAGGCCCAGCTGAAGGGAAAGCATTTCCCTACAGGCTCTGGACTTCAGTTAGAAGTGAAACAGTTAAAAACAAAAAAATAGAAAAAGAAAGAAAGAGAACTTCAAAGAACAAGAAAGCAGCTTCATCATAAAGCAGCAGTTCTGAAAAAAATAGAGGGAAAAATGTTTGATTTGGACTTTATTTACAAGCAGAAAGGGTTTGTCAAAACCCAGTCAAGGAGCATCTCCGAAAGGGGGCTAATGGCAGGCAGAAGTCACCAGAGCTATATTTAAAGGCATGGAGTGAAATTTAGTCTGTGCAAAGAACTAGCATTAAGCCAGTTCATCTCATAAGCCTCCCCTCGGCCTGTTGGCTAACAAAAGCTGCATGCTGAGCTGATGCCTTTCTGAGCTACCAGAGCACAAAACCGGGCAGCAGGTTTGAGCGCACTGCTATGTGTGACGCCAAAGAAACATTGAGACTTGCAATGGCACTCATGTCTTGTAACAGGAATGGCTGCGTTTTGACCCAAGGGGTCCCACCAGGGCGTCACGTCAGCACTGAGGTCCTCGCCTGAGGGTGCAGGCACCAGGGAAGTCCCACCACAAGGACTGAGCAGGACTAGCAGCACTTCTGCACTGTTTTAGCCTTAGTTCTTAATGTGGCAGTGGACCGAGATCCCACCCTACTGGCCATGCTTCTGAGAAGCGATATTTTATTCTTTCGTGTTGTCTTCCAGAGGCCAGGCAGATAAGCCATGCGTAATGTGCACCATTAGTGTTAAATTCCCCTCTTCCTCACTCCTCCACTCACCTAAGTTATCAGCTGCCTTGGCAAATAGAGCCATAGGAAAATGGTCTCCCCTGCTGTTGGTCTTTCACGGACATACATAAAAAGTTTGTCTTTTTGTTTGTACCCCTTGACAGCTGAGTGCTTAATGAAATATTAGTTTCATTTCTGAAATACTGCAAATGGGAAGCAAGTACGGCAAAAAGCATTGATATAGACAAAATACACATTTTCAAAGCAAAACCGAAACCAAACAAAATTTCCTTGGTATTTTTACAGGGGTGGAATTTAGAGGAAAACAAATATCCTGTCTCATGACCATCTCTGACGAGTCAAAATCCTCCTGTGGCAGGAGCTGGATGGCCCAGCACCTTGTTCATTCAGAATGACAGTGTCCATTAAGAGAATAATCCTCCAGGAGGGAGGCCTTGCTCTTCCTGTGAGGAACAGAAATCTACAGAAGAGGAGCTGATTATTCAGCAGTCTCTTTGTCCAATTAATATTGAATTCATAGAGCTGCACAGAAGAGCTCCAAATGGGGAGACTGATGGAGACTCATTCAGATCAAGAGGCTCATACTGGAGTGGGAGAGAAAGAAGGTTGGGGAAAGCATGTATATGAACACTAGCCTCCATTTGGAGTAAGCGCTTATTGGCTGTGCTGGAGACATTTGCCTTCTGTTTATCCTTGACCAGAAATGCTGTCTTTGTCAAACCTGCCACATATATTTGTGCAGAAATGTTTGGTTTTGACAAATAACAGTTTTTGACAAAAAAATAAAATAAAAAAGCATTTTCACTGGCAAATTCTTGAGCAGCCCTAGCAGTCAATGCTCCCAGAATTGCCTTCAAACAGCCAAATTATTCCCACAAGTATGAACATACAGTTCCAACAACTTTAATGGAATCTGCATGTGTATATCAAGGGGCAGAAGTCGGCTCTTGGTCTAAAATATGCTGAGGACTTTTTAAAGAGAAGCTTGTTCAGCAGTGGTGTAAATCTTTGCAGTTTCCCTATTTTGTCTATTTAAGATTCCATTTTTATAAAATGGTATGAATACATGATATGTGGATATTTGGCTTTTATTGTACTATGCAATTGTCTAGCATGCTGGTCTTGAATGTCTCAGTTAACTGATGTTTACAAAATCACTTACCCTTCAGTTGTAATTCTTTTATTCCAGTAAAAATTATAACAATTCTTTGTACTCATTTTTTTTTTCTGATTTCACTATTTTCATGCCAAGAGAATTCCAGTGATTTCAACAGAGTTACCCTGGCATAAAAGTGGTGCAGGGAAGCAGTGAATCAGACTGTGGAAGAAATCACAGACCATCAAACTCAGTGGGAGTTTTGCCATTGTCTTCAAGGGAGCAACAGTTTCACTGTAGCTCTATCAAATAATAATTTTTGAGTAGGTGTAATATAAAGTCAATATCTCAGTTATAGGGACCAAATATTCATTCTATAATTACTGCTCCATTTCTGCATATACAGAAACAATAGAGGACTTTTTAATCTTAATTTTTGTTTAAATTCTCACTGGAAAGTGTACTTTGGGCTACAAATACTCTTGGAACAATCATTCAAAAGGGTACAGACAAGGTATCTTGAGCATGGGCTTATCCAATGAATGCTGAAGTCAAAACTTGGTATAGCTGACCCAGAGATTTCTTCAAGAGGAGCATGAAAATAAACATTGGAGTGAAGTGTTTGGATCTTACTTGTTTTTTGGCAAACAACCTGGCCCTGATTCACCTCTCACTTAATTGTGTAAGTGCTATCAGCAATAAAGTCAGATCTCATCATCTGGAAATGACAGAAGGAAAAAATACTGTGGAAACTGTGATGGGGCCATGACCATGAGAATGCAAGCTTGCAGCTTATTGGCCGAAGCGTTTCTGACAGAGACTGGCCTTCTACAAGGTAGTGGTAGGAGAGTGTCTGGAGTACTCTGAACCTATTCTTTTCTGACCATGTGTGACCAGACTTATACTAAGGAGGTAAGAACAGAGAAGAACTTGTGGAAAGATTAAGAGTCCATTGAACAGGTCCACCAAATGGCCCACTGGGGAGCCTGTCTTAGAAGAAGAGACCAGAAGAGCTTATTATTGTTTAACAATGCAATGAAACCTGAGAGAGAATATGGTTAATTTCCATAAATGTACTAAGGAAGAAGAGAGGAAGAAGTTTAAACAGAAGAAAAATATGGGCACAAGGAGAAATGGTTATGAAAAGCCCAAGTATAGATTTAGGCTTCAAGGCAGAAGATAGTTTCTGGATTAGCTCTCCAGTAAGAACCATGAAGACAATGGATAAAAACGGAAAAAGTTCAAGGTGGGGGATGCGTGTGTGACCCTACTGGATGAGATTGGACTTGTGAGAACAGGGACTGACTCTGCAACTCAAGACCATCCCAGTATCAAATCCCTCTGCTCTAAATCAGGAGTAGTTCTGCTGAAGACTATTTCATAAAGCTGATAAAAAGGATGAATAAGGCATCTCCTCCCCCATGACAAATCATGCTCCCTTTACTAACTTTGCTCTGATATCTGCGTAGCCTTAGGAAACCTGCCTGCCACACCAGAGGGGTGAGGAATTCCTTAAGGCAACAGGTATGTCCCACCCATATGCATGTTCTGCCCCTCTCTATAGCTGGGATGCCTCATAGAGAAAGTGTTGACAGCTCCAATAGGAATTTTACAAGAGATTGCCATTCATATTCCACAAGGACCAAAAGATCCACATGAGACTGTTTAATATAAACAGTAACAGTTTCCCACATCTTTGTTTAGAGAATAGACTGAGGATTTCTAAACTTTAGGATCATATTAATTCCAGAAGAATAGTTTCACTTATGGCCATATAAATCTTTCCTTTACTCCAGTGATCAATTTCTGTGTGTATTTGAATACTTAGAGACAATGTTCAGGTAGTCAGACTGCAGTGGATCATATAGCTGACTCTCACATCGTCTAGTTTTACTTTATAGTGCAAGGCCTGGATTGCAGGGGCATTGACTAGCTACTATTATAATGTGAGACTTGCCAGACTTCCAGGAAGCACACTTTTTTTTTTTTTTTTTTTTTATGAAACGAGGAAAAGGTTTCCCTAAAACTTCAAGACTGAGCTTGCAAGGAAGTTCAGGGTTGAAAAATTAAAGCATCACTTCCAGCAGGAAGTCTCCTAATTAGTGTTGTCAGACTGTGGAGCTGAGCGCTCCTGAAAGCCTGGCCTTGCTGTTAAGTGCCTCTGGAGGAGGTGGACTGAGCTCTTTGGAGTATCTGCTCTGAAATGTCCAAAGGTCATTTCTCTTAGCTTTCCTTTGGGATATTTTAAATGCTTTTTTTGGCCTGCTTAGCACTTCTAAGTGCTCCTAACTTCCTTAATAAAGCCTATTGCTATACTTGTTGTTATTCACCACAATCTGATATGGCACATACAACCTCCCCTGGAATTATCAAAATGTTGGGGAGAGGAGGAAAAGCTATCTTTTTGTTAAGGGATAACAATACAGTATTGCTGACTTGTAGCATTCATGAGCCACGCTCCCAGAAGAATATGAGACTGGAATACCTTTTAGTTCCTTTCATTTTCCTGCTGTTTTCCGAGATTTTAAGGCTTGTATGTGTCAGCTCTTCTCCGAAGCCCTGTGGGTTCTAGTGCACCGTAAATGAACAGGTACTGGATATCACCTTACAGAAGAGTGCTGCATATTAGCTGCTCACGAATCATTTCCCCATTCATACATATCTCTATACTGGGATTCTATTCTCATATCTATGCACTCTAGCAAAGTTTAAGCTTAAGCAATGCTGACACATTCTCCCAGTACACTAGTTGAATGTTTGTGTCCTGTTGTGTTTACTGATCCTGGAATTAGAAAGGATGGATGAAAAATAGATGTCACAAGCCGCTGCAAAAAATAGTGCCTGTGTTTTTTCACAGCTATAGTTAATCCTTCTTCAAATAGTAACCTATACCTCGGGTGCTGCTGGTATTTTGCATTCCCAAGCCAAGCAACCATATTTGCAGAGTACTTTAAAGGATTGGCAGGCCTGGGACAGGATCCTCATGTCTCAGGGAGACTCCAGCCATGGCAGTGCTGGACTGAAGGGTACTTTTTGTGCTGAGGGAATGCATATGAAACTAATCCCAGGTAGGAAAGACAAGGCCATAAAAATGAACATTTCCAGCACGGCATTGCTTAGGGTGTTATTGCAGATAACAGTGGGAGGTTTTGCTAAAATTTCCAGTACATGAGTTCTCAAGAGTGTATGAATCCAGGGAAAATTTCAGACAAAACTGGGACCTCATAACCTTAGCAGCTGTATGTCACCTGGCTTTCTAAATCCACAGCCGGTATTTTAACACGTAGTGTTGCTCCCATTCATGTATCATTGTTTCAAGAAACACGTAATGACATAGATCTTACTGCAATGAACTACTGATTATTCCACCTCAATCCATTCACACTTCTTCCTAGTGAGATGCCAGAGACTTCACTATTCTGTTGACTAGTCAAACACATACACTATTTCATAAGACTAAATGCTTAGGAGCACACTTTTCCTTCCATACAAAGAAGCTAGAAACTCTTTAAACCCTCCTTCAGCTTCAAAGTTGGGATCCTTTGAGTCCCCAAAATCCCAAAATGTCTGTGGCAAGACTTTTCTGGAAAGATGGCCTTGGGTGCAAGAAGACCCCAACAGGGGTGCAGTGGGCAGAGCAAGGCAGGCAATGGGCACCGTGGAGATCACACCTGCCTGTGGAATGCTGATAGTCCTCCAAGGGCAAGGTACAGCCAAATGCAGCTGCTGAAGGGCAGAAATAGATTGCCCAGAAAGCAAATTTTTACAGCAGGTTCCCATATGCATCCCAAGACAACCTAGCAAGAAACTACACCCAGCATCACATGTCTTTTGTTAAAAGTTTGTCAGCCCCAAGCTGTGTCCTGGAAAAGTTTATCACAAATACAGTGGATTTCACTGCAGTCTCTTGCTAGTGATCTTGTTACTTTTGCCATTCCTGAAAAAATCTGATTTCTCATAAAATTCTTGACTAATATCAGACAATATTTTGGGGGGATTAGTGAAACTATTAGGAATGGAGGAACCATGCTGCCAGCTTCCTAGGTATCAGTTGTTCTCTGTAGGATCTCACACGTAAGAAAGAAAATAGAGGGACAAAATTGCACCATGTTAGAAAAAATTGCTTGGGAATGCTGAACTTTGAGCTATTCTCCAAGCCCCCACATTCAAATTAACTAATGGTTTTCCTGGATGTGATCCCCACCGTTCCCCCTGCTCCTCAGCCAGACCTCTACCTCATGCAGCCATGGAAGTCGCTCCCCTCCCAGGATAATTGAGAGGGCTCTTCATTCCACACTACCAGGGACAAAGAGGGACACTGGTGTGGCTGAGATCTCCTTCACAGGTCTGTAGCATCACTGAGTCATGGAGAAGGTGAAGCCTGGTGGTATAGGGGACACAATAAGGAGGAGGAGATGCAGAAATCACAGTCCTTATCCCAGTTGCTCTCCAGCGGCTGATTAGATTAGGACTAGAAGGTGAATGCACCCTTGGGCTGCTGGCCTTTTCGACTGCCTCCTCCTGTGAGGCTGGTAGCTTTTACCTTTTCCTCTGCACACTCCATGTTGCTTTGCATTCCCCAAGGGCAGGGGGAGAGTTCAAGCTGTCTTCGTGTGGTCTTAACTGGCTAGGTTTTTTCCTCTCTGAGGTGGGGAAGCAACTTGACAGGCAACCAGAAGACATTTTTCAGGCTCTAGATATCTTTTCTGGATGACAGCATGAAAAACTCAATGATTTGATAAAAGTTTTAAAACTTAGGTGAATATGATCAGAATGGACACCCTCCTTCTGCTCCTTCTGCAGTGGGAAATACAGGAATCACAGGTTCAGTTTTCCATTAGATGGATGGAAGGTCTGAAAATTAAGCTACTTATGTATATTTCTAACTTCAGGCTCCAAATTAGTTAAAATAAGAAATAATTCTTCCAAAGTGGGAAGTGTACATGCTGTCATCAAGCTTAAGAGACAAATTCAGAAGAAAGAGAACAGCCAAACACCCTCTGTTTGTACCCCTTGAGTCCATTACAATAATAAAGGTGAGTCACTGGCTCAGGAGACTGAAAAGGAAGACACTGGTATAACCTTGTTGATTATTAGGGTTTCTCTCTGGGACTTAATAGAGAGAAAAACACTTCCAACTCTGAATTTGCACCTTTAGTTTACTGCTACCAGACTCAAGTCTTTGCTGTCAGGAGGAAAGGAGCAGAGGCTTTAGGACATGAAGAGCCTCTTCCACTTGCCTAGTGAACTACAGAAGCCAGAACTGCTTTCTTCTTTCTACACAAATATACATTATGTTCCTTTCAGGTAGATCTATGAAAGGAAAGCAACTCAAGATGACCACTGTCTTCCATCAACAGCACAGGCATTAAAGAAAAATAAATTTAAGTAGATTGCTTCTACTTCACATTAAACAGTAGTTCATTCTTTACAAACAAGACACCAGAGTTTTAGGCCCAAATGGCTTACAGGAGTTTTTGTAAAAATGATATCTCACATGAAGAAGACCAGAAATTCTTGATTGAAAGAATGCATTGGTCTCATTTACCAGTTTCCTGGAAATCATGAAAACCACAATAATGGAACTTTTTGGTATTTTGTAAGAACCAAAGAAGAAGTCAACAAGCAACCTAAGTCTGTCTAGTTAGATATTTATAATCATCGCATAACATCAGAGCTGGGGGAAAGAGTTAATTTCCAATTCATTAATATTTACTGTTTCAGTAATCAAACATATTATTGGTGCTAAAGGCAAAACCTAAAAATATAAGAAAGCATTCACTTCAGGGGTTACTTTGTAAAACCTGAAAGTCATCAGAAACAATTTGAGATCATGAGGAATCACAGCGAACATGTTCTCCTGATGTACTTGTTTCATCTGAAGTTTTGGGTTAGTTGTAGTTTGCGATGGATAAACTATCTGTGTATTCAAGACTTCCTTCTGGTGACCATGCGCTTGATAAAAGTTTTCATAACTGGCCTTAGCTAGTTTGTTTGGTTTTATCTTTCCTTTGCGCAGCCTCTCTCCCCATTCTCCTCCCCGGACTCTTAATAATACTTACTCCAAGCACACTAGTGTTTATGGTGTGCCCTGAAGGACAGTGCCCCTTAAAAACATATTCATAAAAATTAGGACAGTCCTCAAGTAGAGCAAGTTCAAAAGAAAAACAGTCTGTAAATAAGCTTTGAGATGAATGCTTTACAGCCATTATCTGAGGTAAACTGGCAGTCTCTAATGAGACATTTGTAATTTAATTGTGTCATGCAGAGACTATAAATTTTCCCCCAGAGCCCACATCCAAGTTGTTTTTATAATGAAGATAAAGTAATACACATACCAAAAATCTTTTGAATACATTATAACTTCTTTCAAAAAGATAAAGAGGGCCTATATCCTATTTATGTCACTACACTCTGTTGCATAACTGAGCTTAAAACAAGTAGGATAGAGGGTAAGAGTCAGGCTATAATCATTTAATACTGTATAATTCTTTACATTTCTTTTTAATCACATGATAATTTGGGGGGGCTAGTTCATATTGAGACTAGAGAAGAAGAAGAAAAATAACAGGATTGCACATGGTTGTCCTACAGAATCTTTATAAGGAGCTTATGCTGTGTTTGATGCTTTCTCTGGGGAAGAAAATGCTCTAATATTGTGTGACTAAGCCACTCCTGAGTCTGATTTCTAAGGCTTTAGATAGAAAATTGTAAAGATTTTTATATCTCAATCAATAGCAAGATGCTGTCTACTCAACTCAAGTTGCCAAGCAAATTAGGACAAGCATCTCTTGCAGATGAAATAGAAATAGATTATGTGATACACTCACTTGATCATAACCCATGAGCCCTCTGGCTCCCTCAGCTTGAAAGGTGTGTTTTCTTCTATTGCAGATTTAAGCAGTTTTTCTTACTGTGTTTCTCTTTGTCAAATTGTCCTGGAGAGAGTCTCCAAAGTTCCAGCTTGTCAGGACCACTATTTCCCAAACATTGAAAATTACTTAAAATGAAAGCAGCTTTTAAAATCAAAAGCAAATTTCAATAGATAACTGCCCATTTTTTTAGACAAAAGTGGGACATACAAACTGGGGGTAGGAGAGAGAGGAGGATGAAGAATATTTTATGTTCTAATTCTACAGTGAGTGCTGTAAAAATATCAAGATTACAAGAACCTGCTTGAGAGTGTTTTTTTCTGACTTGTTTCTCTCACTCAAGCTGGATACTTGGAAACTGTACTCTAAATACAGGACAGGGAGTGATCATTCTCATATTCTAATTCCGGCTTTGACGTAAACTCTCTCTCTGTTTTTAGGCAAAGATATCTCAATCAATAATACTGAGGTAGCTTTTCAAAAAGCCATTTTGGAGTTTCTCACAAAGTTTGTGATGTCAGCCCAAGAATCTCAAGCAGCCACCACTGTAAATGCTGTTCACAGTGCAACGTGTCAGATGAGGGTACACAAAACTTCTCCCCAGCAGCAATTCGGATATATATTTTTTCTATTTTTGAACTAGATTTTTTTATTTTTCTCCCCTCCACAAATGAATCTTTAATATGTTTTCTGCCATCCAATGGTGAATATTTTCATCTTTAAATGGCAATTTGTTTAACCAAAGAATCAGAATAATAATCTCCATCTAAAAGCCTTTTTTTAATCAAAAAAAGATGTTTAGAGAGATCCCTTCCAAGCTCCATGGACTATATGATAATAATATCTATCATGTAATTATTTCATTTTCTATTCCAGAAAGTCTATACAGACTGTAGTAAAACACTAGCGAAACTTGAAACAGGAGATAATTAAATCATTATGCGTGGGGATATATGAAAACTGATCAGTAAAAATTGCAGCCATTTGACCACTTTGGTCTGATTCTTCATTGCCTAATACCTTGTGGATTCATTTACAGGCATGTATAGGGAACATAAAACTGATGAATGCAATCATGAGTGATGCATTTCATATTCACTTTGAGTAAAAATAAAATTTGTCCCAGACCATATGTTCTAGTCAATGCAATGTGTTAGGCTCCACACAGCAGTAGCTAGATGAAATTTTATGACCTTTATTATACAGGAAGTCAGGTTAGACAATGCAATCGCTTCTTCAGGCCTTAAAAATCTAGGAACTCTGGAGTAAATGACTATATTGGGTTTGAGTTAATAGATACCGAAGTTCTACTGCAGCTGGAAAGGATAGGAATTTGCAAGAAATACAGTACAGTATATACCAAAAAAGGAATGAATTGTTTCAAATAAAAAGCTGTGTGACTTGTTGCTAATTCCAAAGTAAGAGGTTACAGATTGCAGATGAGGCAGGGACTGTAAACTATTCAGGATGACTTTCATTGCACAAAGGGTATAATTAAAAGTATGAAACAAACTGCCAAAATCTACAATAGAAATGAATAGTGTACACCGGGTCAAAAGGGATCTGGACTCATTTTTGGAAGAAGAGACAATGAACAGCTGTTAGCTTGATTTTTTAAAGGGTGAAGATGATCAGTTACTATATGAATTGACTGGTATTTCCTGGGCATGTCCTGCTAGGATTTAAAGCCTTCTCCTGGACTTTCATGTATCATTGCTTCTTTCTGGCAGCTGCATACATCCAGGAGCCAACGTCTTCCATTGACTGGAAATGTATATTGTAGTGTAAAATTGCTGCAGTTACCAGAGAAAATTCCTTGGTGAAAATGTGGTGTTATTGCCTGGAAATAATTCAATTCAGGCAAGAAAGGTGGGCAGCTACTCCACACTCTTGTGGAGTGGCACAGCTTCCATCAATTCTCAGGTCAGCTCTTACGTGAGTAGAACATTGCCTACATCTGGGAGCATGTATCTAACCAATTGCATACACATGTGCCTGCAGACACTATCCAAACAATTACATAGGCCTCTTGAGATGCGCTGGCTCCACAGTCTCTGTAATGTAATGTACCATGTAAAAACTCAGAACAAAGGAGAAGACAACAGGACTGGGCATAATCTGATCAAAGGACACTCCAACCATCCATGAGTCCCACCTTAGCAACCCACCTAGCCGTTTCAGAGGCTGTGTCCAAAACATACTGTCTGAAGAGAATGGAAGCAGGCATAGGCAAAAATGAATGGCTTTAGAAAAGCTGAGGCTCGCAAATTTCTTGAATGCTGTAAACCTCCCAACCATACAGTACTGCTCAGACATTTTGTCATTCGAGAGAGAGGGGATTACCTCTTCTGAAACAGTTATGAAATCACTAGAACAACTGATGTGCCTACGAGGAGCTTATTTCCATGCTGCTGGCACAGCAGAAGACATGCTGGAGTGGAGGAGGGGCCAGGATGAGAAGAGATTACAAGTATTTGAATTTATTGGATATGGCTTGGAATAATTCTTGGAGCCCTCTCCGTTTAGCTGAAAGGCTGAGGAGCCCTGCCTGCTCCGGAGTGTTCCCACAGCTCCTGTGTATCACAGCTGGAGACAACCACCCTGCCTGTGCACCCTGCCAGGCACTCAGGAGGCGCAGGGGAGCATGCAAGGCTGGATTGTACCCACTTACTCCATCCTCTGTACTAGAGAGCCACAACCCGCTTTCACAGTGCCAAAGAGGGGTGGCAGAATGGAAAAGTGGAAGTGTTTTTTGGATCCTGTACAGGCTGCTTGGGACACTGGCCACAGTCCAGCATGAAATCTGCTTACCTGAGCAGCAGCAAACCAAGGTCCAAGGCTTTCTCTTGCGCTAGCCAACACTACTGAGCCAGTGCAAGGAGGGAGTAGCTGCTTTTGGCTTAGCCCCAGATTTCCGGGGCCCAGGGAAAAGAAAAGCAGCATGTGGAGGCACCACTACCTCCTACATTTGGTTCTGGTGCCATAGAGCCACTCTGTTTGCCTCTGTCCTCAGAGAGGTTTGTAAAATTTAGGTCATATTAATATCCCTACCTATATATGGAAACGGACCATGGATAATCACTTTTGCTCCTAGGCTTTTTTTGACATTGTCTGAGTCACCCTCACTAAGATGTAGGAGCAACAGAAATAGAAACCAAAGTTCTCACTAAAATAGACCCAGAGAAGTCGTCATAGGCTCAATCTCCTCTCCGCTCCCTCCCAAGTTTTTCTAGGCACTGCATAAATACAGCAGGAGATTGTCTATACCTCAAAGGGGTTGTAATCTAAATATTATCAGAGATTTAATAGCAGTTCAAACGTTTCAAGATTTTCTAGCTTCACATACCGCTTGCATTAGTAGTAGTGCAGTTCTGTTTAGAGCAACTTGAATTGTGCAGGTGAAGAGGCCTAAGGAGCTGGGGAACACGTGCTGCCGCTGAATGCTCTTGGGGGTTGTTGTTGTAAAGGACTTCCTGAAACATGTGATGTGTTTCAGGCCTGTTTTTAACATCTGCCCACCAAATCTTTGAATATACTATTACTGACTGAGTTTAGGAAGGCGATATCTCAAAGGGGCAAATAACACAAATTACAGATTGTGTTATCAGTAATCAGCTGGGTGGCTAAGCATGTGAGTTGTACTGTTGAGCATGTCTACATTGGCTGTTAATGAATACACTTGACTTGAATCGGTCGGTCTTGCTATCCCTGCTCTATTTCCAAACTAAAGACCTGTAATCATGACACTGAATAGTAAACACTTAATCTCTCCGATTTTCATTTGTCCTTCCTCATTTCTACAGTGTTTAGTGAATTATCTGTTGTGATTCAAGAGTGACCGCTGGATAAAATAGATGAGATCTAAATTTCCTGGAAATCTGGCTGGCAAACTTTCCGCTAACTTGAATATGGCTGGGATCAGCTTCTAATTGCTATGTTTTTGAGGGCTTTTTGTCTGTATATTATTTTTTTCAATATTCCTGTTCACAGAGCATTTAGTGAACATCTTAATAGAACATAATGCCTTGGTATGACTCTTTCAGTCAGCTTTGGTGCTTTCCTCAAGAAACCATTCCCTCTTTTGAAGAAATTATTTATTCAGTGGAAGTTGTATAAACCTCTTTTCTGCACTGAATTCACATAATCAAAGAACAAAACAACAACAGAAAACCTGTAAAAGGGACACTGAAGTATTGCACACAGATTGAATGTTTCACGGGTGTTGGTCCCATTTCAGCTCCAAGCATTTTGGCACATCCTAGATCTTAAACACGGCCCATTTCCTTGTCTGAAGAAGGATGTTTTTGTGCATCAGGACTTCAGGCTTCAAAATATACTTGTATCAGCACCAGCTGTTTTTAGTGTTTCATTGATCAGTCATTGGAACAGATCCTACCAAGTCCTCTGATACTTTAAAAAACGTGCAGTAAGAGATTTCTCCAGACGTGGGTAATGCAAAGGGAACATCAGTACTATTTTATGGAGCTAGTATTACATGATAGTAGAACTTCATTTGCAAAGACTGAGTTACTTGGATTAGTTCTAACTTGGAAATGCTTGATTTTGGTACTACGATATTTAAATTTGTAGATTTTTTTAAAGCAGAATTTTGTAATTTTTTTTATCATACAGATATTCCTTGGTTATTTTGCCCTGTAGTTATTTTGCCAGATTGCACACATGCACTTAATTTGAGGCTTTCTAGGTATATGGACTTTGTGCTTAAGTGCAAAGCAGCAGTACAGCTCAAACACAATTAAACGGACACTGCCAGGAGCTATTGGAGTCGCGGGGAGGCCCGGTGCAGCTGGTGTGCTCATGCATTGTAAAAGCAGCCCAGGACTGTGATGCATAAAGCATTTAGGCAGGAGGGATCACAGATCTGCTCCCACTGGACTGCCAGATGTCCAGGATTCCTGAACAAGTGCAAAAATCCCCTAACACATTTTTCTTAGACACCACTTCTGAGAGGTAAAAGTTGGTGGAAATCCAGGCACATGGTGGCCTTGCCCGCCATGCTGCACAGAGCCCCTTTTTCAGGCTGCAGCTCTGGGGGAGCTGCAGGGCTATGTCTTGGCTTCTCACCTCCTCCTGCGCGAGCGGGGCTCGCAGGTTGGCCACTGAGCGACTGTCATTGGGGCACAGCGCCAAGTGCTCTGAAGCTCAGGGTAGCTTCCCCTGCACTTCTCTGGGGTGGGATTAGGCTGGCCATCTTCAGCATGGGAATTTATCAGTTTGTCAAGAGCACAGGAGGGCTGGGTGAAGAAGAGAACGAAGCTCGTGTGTTGCTCTTTTCCGATGTTTCTCCCACATGATTGCTGGCAGATGCGACCTGTGACAAATCTTTGAAATATGGCTTTGCAGAGAGAGATGGGATAGATCCAAGGATGAACAGCCTGTGCTTGGGACATGCTATGCTGTGACAGATTGCATGAGCTCAAACGTATCTCTCTCCCATTTCATGTTTGCCATTGCTTATTTACAGGGAAGCAGTCACTGAATTGCCGAGGAAGATGGCTGTGCAGAATTAGTTTCATTACTCTCAAAAAGTACGGAGTGGGGAAATACATGTTAGTCCAAACAGTGAGGCTCTCCTAACAATATGGATCGTATGAGACTGAGGAGTGGAGCTGAAAGGACAGAGAGCATTTGTGCCAGAAATGCATTTTTTGTGAATGCTGAAATTCTGACATTCCTGGCTAGCCCAGTATAAATATGGCCACCCAAGCACTGTGGCATTACTTGAGTTCATCTGCTGAATAGCTGCTATGTGGTTTCTTTGGCAGCCCAGTGATTCCATGAACTGACAGAAAACTATGGCCCCTCTCGCAGTTGCTGTTGCACGGGGGCCAGCATTACGAAAATAACCCCAAACACGCTGTGACCCTGTGAAAACACCGAGGCCCGCACATCCTCCTCAGCATGCGGCCGGCTAACAGCGCTTAAAGATGAGCGTGCCTGCGCCCTGCGCTGGGGCTGGCCCCTCTCCGGTTGCCTGTGCGCGGCTGTAGCGAGGCCCAACCTGGGAACCGATCTCCCTGTTCTCCCTCTTGAAACACAAACAGTTTCTCACAACTGTAACTGGAAGAAGAGGCAGCACATTTATATTAAAAGTTGCACTTGGCTGGATATGTTTATGCTTTGTTTCTGAAAACTGTGCCGGGCACATTAATAGCGCAGGACAAAGTTCAGTTTGTACAACGTGAAGAGGGTTGCGGGGGAAGATGACCTGGAGGTCAATATCGAGGTTCCTCCCTGGGAATTTTTTTTTTTTTTAATACTTGCCATTTGTTATGATCTGGTCCCTCCCAAGGGAAATAATTTGCTCTTTGCCAGTCATCTTATAAGCTCCAAAGAGAAGCCCTTGCTCTGCTGGGATGACACAGAGAGGAGTCATCGCAGTCTCCCACAAAGACAAGGGAAACATCGTGACTTTCCCTTCAGGTCCAAGGCAGGATTTTAGGGATTTTCAAAAAGGGAAAGAGGAAGCCTCTTCTCTGCAAAGTTATGCAAAAATAGAAAACCAACACCATTCTTCAAAGAGAAAAAGGAAAATCAGGAGAAAGGCTGTTGATCACTGTGGAGGCTGTGTACCAGGAGGTCATGGGTCTAATCCTGGCTCAGACGCTTGCTCAAGCTTTTAGCACCTTTTTAGCATTTTAGTCTCTCCAGCCATAAAACAGGAGTTAAATATCAACCCATGCTGTCCTCATGGTTAATGGATTGCACTACTTCACTGTCAAAACTCCATGGTTTTGTATAACTTGTAGCACTGTAGAAACTTTGGAGTTAGGGAAACAGGATTTTTCACAATCTCAGCCTAGTAACAGGTAGCATTCCAAACTACTAAAATGATTTAGAAATGTAAGCTCCATTTACTTAGAGCAGAGTAGATTAACCTGAAAGGAGCAATGTGTCCATCTTACTAAACCACTTCAGGGATCCAAGAAAAGGTAGCTCAACCCTAGCTCAAGTCCCTGCACTGCATCATGCCACTCAGAGACGCCCGTAAGTCTCCTTTGCAAATAGGGCTTACGCTTTTGAGTCACTTGGGCACAAAGGCAATATGTTACTCAGTCAACATTTACCTGGGAGAGGGATTAAACAGTGCTCACATTAAAAGCTCTGCAGGCAGAGCTGGATGCTAGCGCGGTTGGGAGGCGTTTGTATCCGTTCACACATTGCTGGAGCAGGGCCAGAGTTTCCAGCCTCCTGTTACCTTGCTCAACCCAGTCCCATGGCGCTGTCTGTTTGTTTAACACTGTCCAGCAGTCTTGAGATAACGTGGATGTTCCTGGAGAGATTTGGTCCAGCGTGGGGCCGGCCTTGCTGCTCCCGAGCTCCAAACGAAGCACAGCCCTCAGCTACTTGAAAGAGGCCAGATCGTCAAGTGGACCGTATTATCCAAAGGTTTTAGGCACGAGCAGGTTAGGACTCAGCTGCTGTTTGCTTTAGCAGTCCTGGAGCTCTGAAATAGGCATCCAAACGCAGGGCTCATCACCCAGCCGCTACTGAAACCTGGCCTAGTGTCTCATGGCCATGCTGGCTGGCAAGGTCCTGGTAGATGTGGAAGATGCATTTCACCTCAATAAAAATGAAAATTAATGCATCAAAAATATTGTATATATGCATGTACGTATGCGTGTATGTAGGTATATGCATAAACTTTCTCTTTCAGAGCTGTGTTTGGAATGGAAAGGTTTATAGGCCCTGCAGTGAAGCATTGCTGTCAGGCAAGGGGAAAATAGGAAAGTGCAGCAGCTGCAAATCCTCATATAACATCTCACTTAAAATGTCATGTGTGCTACTTGGTTTAAATTGTCACCCCTCCAGCAACCACAAACAATGCAGAAACAGCAGATGTGTTTTCTATTTAGAATTAAACAGTTTATCTCAACCGCTGTCATTGTTACAGAGGGAAAATAAATAAATATCCATTTTAATGTAAACTTCAAAAGGTACTTTCTGGCATGAATGGCTATTCTGAATCCAGATTTCACTGAGAAAACTAGGATTTGATCACAGTTTTTTTTTTTTTTTTTTTTCCCAATAGGGATGCTGGCAGCTCAGCATGTAGTAAAACTTAGACTGGTCAAAAAGATTTTTTGGCTAGATATAGCATCCAATAACTCATGTCATTTAGACTTAATGGTCCAGAAAATTTAAGTAAACATCATAAATGTCTTTTGTTATTAAACTTTCCATTCAAACATTTTGTTTAACTCTTACTTAATGGAGAGTAAAGATGACCTATCAAGGCATACATTTACCTACGTGATAATCCTGGAGTCACCTCACTGAGATTTAAGGATTTGCCACAGTCTCACCCTAGGCAAGTGTTCAGCAAGAAAAACAATAGCTGGTGTGAGCATATACTCTGGAGAAGTTAAACCAATGATGAATTTGCCCTTCAGAGGCCGAGGTCAATTTACTGTACAACGCTTACATTTAGAAATCTATAGCTTTGTTCTTTATAGGGTGAGGCAGCATCTTAAGCAACAGTGGCCTTATGAGTATTATTGGATCCTTTTTTACTTTTAAGAGGAGATGCTGTCTGCAAAGGGTGTTGTTGAGAGAAGTGCTTGGGACAGGCCGTAGGAAAATACAGTCTTTTTACACAAAAAGCAAGTGTGCAACTTCATTTAGTCATTGATGTCCTATGCTTACATTTAAAACTCAAAAACAAAGCAGAACTCTGTCTAACTATGAAGATATTTTGACTAAATGAAGTTTGATTTGTTTCCACAATTTAAAGAAGGTTCCAAAGCTGAATATCACTGTGTTCTTCTTTGTGTGTGACATGGCCTTCACCAATACCTTTCTTGTGTTTGATTTGCAGCCAGTATGCTAATACCTCACCAGCCAGCTTGTTTCCAGATTTTATATTTTTACAAAGAGTTTTTTGTCTTCGTTCAAGCAAACACACAAGTGTTCCTGTTACTCTTCCTGTCTGAAATGGGAAGAAGGGCAAATGCAACCAGTGAAAAGCTGTAAAGCCTTAACTGCTGGTAGTTATTTTATGGTCTTGTAACATGCTCAGGTCAGTGCTTGTTTCTCCATGATTGTGGCAGTCCTGAAACTCTGAAGGATGTTTTGGTGGCTAACTGGAAGCTTGTAGACAGTGCAGTCAGCAGGACAGGCCCAAAGTTGCTGTTAACATTTTGGACTGTGGAAAAAGGTATCGTGCAACACGCTGTCCGCCTGGGCTTCCCTGTAAGAAAGGAGCATTAGGAGAGCTGCATAGCTTCCCAGTCATTAAGGCCAGAAGGGATCATTAATTCATCTGGTCCAGGGGCTGACCACAAGTGCCTGATCAAGATTCACCAACATGAATCTCAGCAATCCTTTTCACACCATGGACCACTGATCTAAGTCAGCTGTGTCCTGTCCTGTCCTGTCCTCAGAGAAGGTCAGTCTCCAATGTTTTATGAGGAAAGCTGAGGAAACCCTTCCTCTGGACAAGATCACATGCAACTGGCATCGGTTGAACGTTGCAAGGGAATTCCTTCCTCACTCCTCCAAGTAACTGCCATTAAGCATAAGATTAAATCACAGTCCTGGTTTAAATAGAGAGGTCAGTGTCTTTTGTATGTGTGAGGTACAAACATTTTCCTCCCCGACTGCATTGATTAGCTCACCCAAGAAGAGCTCCCAGGCAAGCAGGTGAGAGCACAGCCAGCTTCCAAGGAGTCTCCAATCTGATCCCACCACTGGCACACGTTCCTTCCGGTAAATCTGCAAAAAGGGTGAAACCCCTTAGAATTAAAGCATCAACACTCGGTTTGATGTTGGGCATCTGTGTTAATGATTTTCTGCCAGCCAGCCAATGAAGTCATCACAATTTTCTCCTTATTGTCTGACTCCTCTTCTGGTTCATATAACCCAAATATAGATCAGGTGGGCTTTCCCAAATGTGGTATTACACCTAAATGTTTTTTCTGGAACAGCAATGCTGGATCAACATTCCCAAATAATCCCATGAGTGGGAATTGTACTGTGGAATAATAACATCTACATGTAGAATTGCACAGAAAGAGTTACTGTGCTTAGTTCCCCACCTGTCTGAGTGCCAAACTAGTTTTCAAGCATAAATGATCCCTAAGAGGTTACATATTTACTCAGAGGAGGAAGTACATTCCTTTATTATAAGACTGAACTTGTACAATTTAAGGAACATATAATATAAATGGAATGGACAGAAATCTGTTACTAAATGGGAACTGAAGAATATAATTAAGTGCCTTGCAGAATGACTAATGTCTTTAGTCCTTAATATTGATTTGAGTATTCATAGAACTTGTATGAATTCTTTGTTATTGGGGCAAATCTGAGCTGCTAAACTGTATACCCATGAACATCCACTAAAACTCCCAGCTATTGGATTGTATATTTATATATATAACTTGTGGTTCTGAGTTGTAGTTTGGAAATATTTTTTTCTGATATTTATTGTTGTTATTCTGCCTCTCAGCCTTTAGTTATTGTATAAACTGTGAGTGAAAGAAGACTGTGGAAATTACAACCAAGGAGGCAATTTATTTATTTTTAAAATGTTTCTTTTTAAAGAAATTTAAAATTAATTTTCAGTAACCTGGACACTTGAGCAGATGAATTGGAAACAGGCATAATGTTCTCTTTCTTGCACATATTTTCAGACAGCTTTACTTAAAATAGCTTTAGTCCATCACTCTTCAGGGATCTTGAGGTCAGACCAAGAAACCTTCCAAAGTAATAGGAAGTTTGTATTAAGACAATGCTATCAGATAGGAAAAGTAAATGCTAATGTTATCTACAAGTCAGAGAGTATGGATTAGTTCTTAGAACATTGCTCTGGCAAAATGAACTTATTTCCTTGCTACAGAAATCATGCTATTGTTATAAACCTGAAAAGAAACAAAGCCAGAGTCTAATTCAACTATTTGTTTAATAAAAAAAAAGAAAGACTTTTTGAAAGCTGGAGAACAAGTAACAGCAAATCATCTATTTTGGCTCTTTTCCTGTTTGTGAGCTACCTAGGAAAAGCAATTTTCTGAGGCTATTTTATTTTCTTAGCTTACTTGCTACACAAAATTTTGCAACTGTTTATGCCTCATATAGAGCTTATTGCAAGTATTTAAGCCGTGTTGATAACATTTGTTTTCACAGAGATCATGCAAAATTTTGGCTGTGCCTTAATTCAATGAATAATTCTTAGACTCCTGCTTTCAGCATTAATATACAAATATGCAGTCTTTTTGATTATTCTCTAATCTCAGGTAATACATCTAATATTCCTTTTACATCCCCTTCTCAGTGAAAATGGATGGTAGCAAATTTGTTCAGCAGAAAAAAATATGAACATAAAGATGGACAAATTTAATCTGAAGTGAATTCAGTTTTATCTGAGTGTCTATACTGGCAAAAATAATTGGTAGTAAATCCTTAGCTCTGGACAGTATTTCCTCTATTTCAATACAGAGCCTATATGTCTGCGCAGGTCAATCATGGCACCTGCTTTATACTCACTTCTTTTCTGAAAAGAGTTAGGATCTATTTTGTAGAAGTTGTACCAAATAATGAAGGGGTTCTGTGAGGTAGACTTTATGGATAAAGACTACATTATTCAATTTTATCTGTCTCTTAAAATTTTACCCATCATCTTTTAAAACAGGTAAAAGTATTAGGATCCCCCAAATGCTGCATCTAAATCTTTTCTTTCCAATGGGTGACAGTGTCTTAAAGTAAGGGCAAAAATTGGTTCACCGCTGCAATGTTATTTCTTGGAAAGCACAGGATGAAATCTCTGTTCTGCACCTGAGAAGATAGACTCCACAGCCATGTGCCAGTAACAAAGCAACTGCTTAAAATTTTTGTTTCTTCTGAGTCCTCCACTCTGGCTCATCTCACAGCCTCCTCCCCAGTTTCAGCCCTCTGTATCTCCTTCTTAGGGATGCTAAGCATCCCTCCCTGATGGGGCTTGGTAACAGCCATCACACTGCTCATTAGCCCATCGTATCCACAGGGGTTTTGCTCAGGATGAGAAATTTCTCTTACACTGAAATGGCCGTCCAGTACTCTTGGTATAGCAGAGGCCTGTGCACTTCAGAGCACTGGGGAATGAGGCAGGACAGTAGGTCTTTTAGAAGCAGCACTCCCTACTTAGGAGTCTTTTTACTCCCTCTTCCTAAGAAAGCAGAGGGCATAGTTTAGTTCTGATTTCCTCTAAATAAAGTTATAAATAAAGTAACCTATATCTCTTCAAAGCTCTTTTTCCTCAGTTGAAACACTGATGGTGGGAAACAAAAAGGTCACAACTCCATTTGCTTTTATCACAGTAAAACTATTGTTTTTGTAATGGAGGAAAATATTCTTTTTGAGAAAAGGGAAGAAGAAAGAATTTTGTGGAGATGAAAGCAGGGAAGAGGAGGAACAAAGGAAAGACTTTAAAGCCTAACATTAAAAAATTGTTTATTGTGGGAGGTGAAACCCAAGGATGATGTATATGATGATGTCCTGTGGCCCCCTGAGAATGATGTGAAGTTATTTGATCAAATTAATTATGCTCCAGTGTGGCATAGGGATATAGCTAGATTTACTGTCTTGTGTGACTTTGCCAGTTCAAGCTTATTAAGAAACCCAAGGCAACAGTTACACTTTCCTGAGAAGTTCTTTCACTGATGAGCAAAGCCTATTTTGACTTCTTAGGTTGGAAATAAGAGAATTATTTTCAAGATTAAACTTTCACATCTCTCAGAATGAAGGCAAGTTTCATTCAAATTCCTGTCAAAATAGGAGAAGGGAATGGAAGGAAGTTGTGAATAGTGAAAAGGAGCTACCGCACATCTCAAGAAAGAAAAAATTTGCCTTCTGCTCCTTGACTCCCTCGTGTCTGCTGCTGGTGAGTGGGGGGAGTGTTTTACATTAGCTGCTAGTAGTTTGCTATGGGCTTTTCATATTGATTTGTTACTTCCAAGCCTATAGGGCACCTTCTGGCCTGTATGAAAGAGATGGCAACAGTGGCATACATTACTTCAGCACATACGTGGTTGCTTTGTTTTACTCAGGTTACTGTCAGGTCTGACTGTGCTTCCATTCCTCAGCACCTGGCATGAAATATGAGCAGCAGCCACATATGTCATGAGGGATTAGGTATGGTGTTAGGACTCTGTTTGCTATATGTCATCTAATATGTAGGATACTTGGTTCAAAACTGAATTTACAAGTGCATCCAACTAATGTGCATGAGTATGGAATTAAATAATTAGCTGGCTGGAATGACAAGAAATTTTTCCATAAAGTAATCAATATCTATAACTGGTTTCTTGCCCATGTGGTTCACATTTTCATGGCTACTGTAACAACTATCCCATCCAGGGTGTGACCATGATCCTGGACATATTTTTGGTTGATGGAATATTTTGCTGTGGGGTACCAGGTACCTGTGAACTAACAGCCAAATCAGGGAATGGTCCTTGCAGTGACATCCTTGGGACATTCTCTGAGTCTGAGAGATGCTATCTGCTCCTGTTTTTAACATAAAAGATGCTCACACCAGAGACAGTGGAATCTTGTGAGGGATAAAAGAAACATCAATTTCCATCTTGACTGCCTCTTCAGTTTTAAGCTGGAGCACACCAGCTGAGGGGAAAAGCCCATTTGGTGTCCTACTTTCAGAGGCTACTGGAACCCGCTCAATTTTTGAAAAGCTCAGGAAAAAATGCCATTCAATCACAAATCAGACCACTGAGGGACAGGAGAATGATAAGATGAACTTCTGACTTTGACTGAACTTTGAATACTTACCTCACATTCCTCTATTAAATTCTGTAATTTATTATTAATCTCACCAATTTCTTTATATGCATAATGTTGAATACTAAGTAGCATCACTAATCAAGAGCTGATGAAATCAGTGACATTTCATACTCCTTACACAGCTAGCTATGTAAGAATAACTTGTTATTTCTCTGTTCATAGAAATACAAATCATCTTTCCATCTGGGTAAAGCAGTCAGGGACTCTACAGTACACATCTCCTTAACATCCTCCTGGCATGGAAAATGAAGAGGAAGGGGAGAGAGGCCAACGGAAGTAGTCCAGGGTTGTTTAGTCATAGCAGCAGCAGCCATCCCACAGGAAGTTTCTCTGGCCAAAAGGGAGCGGGGTGGTCCTCGTTCCACTGCCCGACCCTTGCAACGGTGCAGACCTGTCTGCAGGATGGCAGAGCCGAGGAACAGGCACCTCACTAATGCCTCAGATGTTGGAGCGAAGCCATGACCCATGCACGGTGATTGCATCTCCCCCCAGCAGGAGTCCTGCAGGCTTGGGACTGTCTTTCAGGCAACTGACAAAATGCAGATGGACAGCAAGCAGCGAGCTCTCAAAACCCTTATTCCAGCCAGTATTGCAAACTTCGCTGCTCATTCAGATCATCACGATTTCTTCATTGTAGCCTCCCTTCTGATTTAATCAGATACCATTTGCTAGCCAAGCAAAGAATTTCCGTTTGTCAGCTGCTAACAAAGCCAAGGTTAGACACAACAGTCGGGCAAATATGGATGGCCTGTTCCAACAGACTTTGACCACGGTCTTTGCCCCACACTTAAAAGAAGGAGGATTCTTTGCTAATGTAATAGGTCCAAACTAAGCCTGTGTTTGTTTTTTAAAAGGAAAGCAAAATTATGCAGATGTAGAATTTTGGGAGGCCAGAAGGATCATATCTGGAAGTGTTTATCATTTTTAATATTTTGAAACCAGACGTTGATGCA
Source organism: Apteryx mantelli (assembly GCF_036417845.1). Classification (NCBI taxonomy): domain Eukaryota; kingdom Metazoa; phylum Chordata; class Aves; order Apterygiformes; family Apterygidae; genus Apteryx; species Apteryx mantelli. The sequence continues at coordinate 75,894,064 of NC_089980.1, forward strand.
CAGACATTGCTGGTTGCAGCCATAGGAAGCTGTGTTAGAAGGACACTCTCTAGCTTTTGTTAAGAAATTACAATGTTTTGATCCAGTTAAGATCAACTATTAGTACAGAACTGGCCAACCACTGCTGTAAACTGTTAAAAAAATAGGAAACAGATGCTCAATAGAAAGAAAGCTATCAGCCAGAGCATTCCTGATCCTTTTATAAAATGTAAACTTAAATATTTTATGTGTCCTTTAATGAACTGCTAAGGAACAACTCTAGTAGTCAAAACATTTCACAGGATTACACAAATGCAATTTGTCATTTATTAATATTTTCACAGAACTGGTGTTCCTGGGAAAAAGGGCACAAAGGTGGCACTTGCCAGGTGATAAATGTAAAGTGTTTCTGTGACAAGAACTCAGTGGGGATCTGGTGCTTGTAAGACTGATGGCATTTTGATTCTAAGAAAGCAGCAGCTTTTATCCCTCAAAGAGACATTAGCTGTGGGGAAAGGAACAGTCACAGCCACATTAAGAGGCAACTTCTATAAATGTTAACAAGCATATGATAATTGGTCATGGTTTCAGGAAGGACTACCACAGCAGTGTTCAGAAACAGTGAACGGACTGGAGATTTTCCTGTTGAAGCCCTTCTGTTGTTATGTTGAAGGATTGACTCTGCTTTTCAGCCTTTTTTTCACCATTTTGAAAAGCTGAGTGACTTGGTCTTTTCTCTTTTCCCAGACTGAGAACTGTGATGATTGGTAACCTGCTGCCATCATCAGAACAGTGACTTCTGTGTAGGAGGAAGAACAGAGCTGGACCAAGACCCCAGAGTGAATAAACCATTTGAGTTCCTCATGTCTTCAATTCTTTTGGTAAAATGGGGATAATAATGCTTCCCATTTTCACTTTAACACAAATTAAAGTGAATCATTACCAAATCACTGTGAAATGCAGCGGAGCCAAAATAGCATCCTTTCCTTCATACCAGGTTAGACAGATTAACTTCCTACTTCAAGCAAATTGGCAGTTGGATCCCCTTCTCAGGGTGAAAACACAAGCAAGGTAAAACTGGAAAGATCTCTTCTAGGTGTTTCTTGGTGTGCTGTGAAAACTAAGGCAGGTTGATCCTTTTTTTACAGGAGGGCTATTTTGCAAAGTACCTTTGGAGAAGCACTGAAAATGCTGACCATACTCTTCATTTTGCTCTCTGCTCCATACTCTCACAAGATGGGAAACAGCCACAGAGAGGCAATGAGATGGACTATGCAACCTAATCTACCTTATTCTCCTGTATTTCCATCATCTTTTAAATGGCCTTGGGGAAGGGGAAACTCAGCATTTATAGATATGACTCAATATAATCCTAAGTGACCTGAGAGAGATTTAGATTAAGTATCAGTAGAAAAAGAGTTCAGCATAAGCTTAGTTCTTCTGTTTCTTGGCATCATAGGATGGGTTCAAAGTTACCATAGTCCATGGCCACTTTTAGCTCAGGTAACTAGTCCCAAGGCAAGTTAGTCCATGCTCCGGTGTAATGGTGGGAGGAAGAGACTGTAGCCATACCCTACACCTACCAAAGAGGCTCTCAGAGCTGCTTTCCTGGTGTGAATCGCCCCGGTTGATTCACATTTAAAAAATGCAATTTCTCAAAAAGAGCAGCAGTAGTTTGTTAAAACATTGGACTCAATTGCTGTACAACCAAAATAACACTCCCCAAGCTCTCCTCCCCATTCAGCACAGCCTCCAGTGTTTATCATACAAATTCAGCACAAGCACAAACAGGATTTTTTTTTTCCTTTTGTCTTTTCCCCAGCTTAGATGTAATTTGCACATGGGGCAAGGGGAGGGAATACCTCATTTGCGTGTATTTTAGCAACCAAATAGTTTAGTCTTTTGTTCACAAACAAGCTGCTTCTTCTCTTCTCCCCCTCCTTGTTTTTGGAGTCTATCCCACATTTCATCTCATGCTAACCAGAGCAATATTACATCTGGCATTGTCCCTGCGATTGCTCAGGCAGCTGGAACAAGTTAGATATTGCATTGTTTCCTATGACTTCCCCTTGCATATCAGTTGCCATCACTCCACCTCTGCTGGAGCACTTTTCAATCTATGTTCTCTCCTTCTGTTCTCTGCAAACTGCCAGAATTCTTCACCATTTATTTGTTTCCACTGTGAAGCACAGAGAAGGCCAAATATTCAAAAGCGGATGCTAAAGAAAATATACTATAGCTTTTGGACCAAAGCAATACAGTTTGCGATAAATGCTACTGTACCACTGCATTTGAGCCTGTCCTTGTTCAGTATAGGCTCTTCTCTCTCCCAGCAGAGGACAATGTCAGATGTTTTTCAGTCATTCTTGCTGAAGTTTAGAAATATGAACAATTCAGAGCAGTGGCCCAAATCCTGGGTCCACTGTCCATGTAGAGCAGCTGTGATGCTCCTAGGAAGGCTTTGGAAGGGAGTATCCACTCCCCAAGCTTCCTTTCGTTATAGGAAGTGCTTGTTGTCCTGGGAACACTGGTGGTGAAGCTACATCCCTGCAAACCCAACCTGGGCAACAACCTCCTCTGTCTTCGCTAAGAGCTGGGAATGGCTGGTGTGATGAGACCCAGCAACTCAGCAATGTTCTGATATGTTCGTGTTTCCCTCATGCCATCAGGTGCAGCTGGCACTCCCTCCCTAGCAACCCCCTGAACTGTGGGGCTGGAGGTTGTATTTTCTAAACCCGATCTTTTATGGTTAGAGAAGAAAGCAAATGGTTGCGTTTGAGATCAGGATGTAGCATGGGTAATGTGGAAGACGTATACTTTTTTTTTATGAAGTACAGATACACCCTAGCCGTTAATTCCTGGTCCAGATCTGGATTACTATTGTTTATTTGTTAAGTGCCAACAATGTGCTCAGTGCTGTAGAAGACTCATAATGAAGACAGCCCCAACCCTAAAGAACTTGGATCTGAAATTCTCCAAAAATCAGAGGAGGGTTTAGATCAGGTGTTCCAGTTCAGGCTCATCTCCATTACGAAGTGATACTGAAAAAATCCAGATGTTTAATAAATAATCACTGCATTTTCTTGTAAAAATGTAACATTTATTGTAAATGACTAATTTTTCTAATGAATATTTTGGAAGTGACATCCATGTGGAGAAACTATAAACTGCAATAAATTGTACAGGGGTTGCCTGATGTTTCTGGGGGTTAAAGAGAATGGAAACTCTTGGCCAAGATGATGAAAAACTTTCAGACAAGCCAGAGAGTGAGTGCCGACATGGTGTAATCTTAGATATCCATTAAAGACCTCAGACTACATTATCTGTGTAAGGGTTGGACAGACGTAGACTGAGGCACCAGAACCTGTTACAGCAAATAAAGTTTAAGGCTGTGAGAACACCAAAACTCATGTATCAATATGTACTGGGAATGGAGGATCTCTCTCCCTCTTTCGAGCCATTCTCCCCGAAAAAAATGATGTGCCAGAGGAGTGACCTACCCTTTCCCCATGAAGCCTGCCTCCCTCTGCCATGCCCCGCATGGAGTATAGTGGAAGGTCAGCAAGGAAGGGGTTAACTTTCCAGTGGCTGCAGTTGGGCTTTCCGGCTTTGGGACAAAGGCCCTGCTTGGTTCCTTGTCCCAAGCACCTCACTAGCCTCTACTGCCATTCTCATGTATGAGACAAATGTTTGTGTGTGCACAGTCTTTATCTTTCCCTAAACTGGCACCTCCATTCCTCTGGGATCTTGGGCCTAAAAGGTCTTGTGGTTAGTATGCAGAGTGCTCACAGTGGCTGACAGGACAGGATGGACACAACCATTAGATCTGCAGTCTGCTCTAACCAGAAGCAAACTCTAGGTAATCTAACCTCAAGCAATCTATTCCTCGGTTACAGCTCGTGTGACAAATAAATCCTGCTGACATGTAAGGCTTGATCCAAAGCCCAGGAAAAGCTCCCATTGATTTCCATGCCTTTTAGAGCAAACCTTCACCAGCTAGAGAATTACTAACATTTTAATTAAGAATTATTATAAAAAACAAATATCCATCACTGTTTTGCACCCATTTTGGGAGAAATCAAATACGGTAATTTTAGGGTAATTTTAATTTTTCAGGGTAAATTTATTCCAATTTTGTGTGAACATGTTGTTCAGCTTAATTTTCTTCCCATGTTCCCTCCTGTCCCCCTCTTTCCCCAAACTGGTCACCTTCAATGTTGCAGTAACATAATTAATCTCTGAGAATGGGGGAAATTACATGCCATTGCCCATGTCTCTATCTGAGGCAGGGTGAGTGACACATGTCTGTGTGTCAGTACCAGACCTCCTACACTGTTTAGTGTGGATAATAAATGAGTGGACGTGATTTGTTCATGTAATGTGTACAGTTATAGGCAAATACTCTAAACCACTGAAAAGCCATTTCACTGGGACAAATCCTCCTGTCTTTACTCGGACAAAATTCCCACCACTGTCCTGTCTAAACACATCCTTATTTGCAGTTCAGTTTTCATCATAGGCAGTCATACTGGAGAGGAAAAGAAGAGAGGTATTTTTATTACTATTGCACTGAGAAGCCGGTTTAAGGTAGAGATAAAGAGTGGAATGACCCCTGGTGCTTTGCATGGGTATTACTGGCCTTCAGATTCAATCAAACTGCACTTTCACTAGGAGCCCACAGATGGTCAAATATATCCAAGCAGCACTCAGTTAAAGCAGACGTGCCCCTGTATGTCTGTCTCCCAACTTCACTTCAGAAAGTGCAAGTACTTTTCTTGATTGGAGCTGTATTTACAAGTTTTGGTTTACTTGACATATAGGGATATTTTTTACAGCTAAACATAAAGGTGCATGAATTTCTGCTGATTTCCAACACATATTATGGATGATCATTTTGGAAGAGAATATGATGCTGTTGCCTCCTTTAAACTCATGCCTTCTTTGGGACAGGGGCACATGGGTGTGGTGAGAGGGGTGCGGGCTGAGGAGATGGAGGCAAGGTACTGATTTCCATCTACCTTGGCATTATGGTGGTGCCTGCAGGGTCCCTCATGTGAGCCAGCAGCCCTGTGCAGCCCGTGACAGCCTGCTTAAAAGGCAGCTACAAGCATTTTTCATGCCTGAGCTTCCTACTGCTTGTGGGCTTATCTCACTCTAATGCTTTTAGCTCACTGGGCTAACTTTCACAGCAGCCCATGAAAGTGAGATGGCCCAGAGCATGATTTTTCGCCAGTCACTGCTTGGTTACCTCGGTTCCCAAAACCCTGAGCAACAAAAACTTGTATGCAAATTGGCCATTGGCCCCAGATACTTTCCCCCCCAGCTGCATCCCCAGCATCACCCCCAAGAGACGTTGATATAAATCAGTTCTGCCGCCAGGCTGTGATGGTGGGAGCCCAGTGCAGCTGGTGTCGGGAGATGGCAGTGTCTCACCGCCGATGCCTGGCCCTGCAGCCTTGCCTGCGGGAGCCTCCAACTGCACAGCCTCTGCATTAATGGCTAGAGCAAACACCTCCACGGCATTAAAAACTGCAGCCACGGCTAGCACGCCTCTTTTTTTCTAATGAAATGTGTTAAGTGGCATGTTTGTACAACACACATTTAATAAACTTGTTCTGGAAGAGAAACTTTGATTCGAATGTGGGGAACAGCAGAATGCCCCAGCTGGGACCCTGCTGAGATGATCTGCCTGTGCGTAGCCAGGCAAAAGGGCAGGATTTGCTTTACTCCAGCTTTCAGGCTGCCTGCTGGCTGCGGTGGGGAGGACAGCAACCAGGAGCGGTTGCTGCAGTAAGGAGAACCTTAGCTCCTGGTGTTTTGTAATCACCAGTGTAGCTGGATAAGATCATGTCAAGACCTACAAAACCATGCTGAAATGACTCTTCCTGTGCTCTGCATGGCGATACCTATCTCCTTGAGGTATCAGTCTTGACTACAATCAGAAAATGGTCAGACCAACGCTGAGAGCTTTTGAAGTCTCTGCCAGTGAGCTGAACAGAGTGATTGCTGAAAGACGTGGCACAGAAAAACAGGAAGCTGACTCAAGGCAGGTGGGCACCTCAGCAGTACTGCATGTGTTTGGCAGCAGGAGAAATGCAACAGGCAATAAATGCTACATACAACCAGGCATAAGTTTCAAATACAACCAGCAGAAGTTTCAAATTCCCATCCAGATGTTCCCACAGTTAGAGGATTTAGCATCGTAGTTCCAGCAAGGATATCTCCTTGGCTCTTTTAGGAAAACAGGGAAATCTGGATAAATAGTGTACTGTAAATATTCATGGACTTCACCATTCTAGGTAATTGCAGGCAAGAACAATTGTGTATGTGTTTATCTGTCACTTCTGATGGTTTATCTCTGCTACCAGGGGCTGACCTGATAGGAGGAATAACAGTGTTTCTCTGAGAAGTATCACTGTCAAGCAGAAGAGGGAAGCTGGTGGTCTCTGTCCCCGCGGCAGCCTACAGCTGGATAAGACATTGCTCTCCAGCAGCATGGTGGCTCAGGTGCACTTTGTACACCTGGTACTACTGCAACAGCTGCTGTACTCATCTCACATCCTGATCCCGGGCAGCCTCTGGGTCGGTCCCCACTCTGCTCAGGGTTGCACTGCTCTGTTTCATCTTTCTCCTCTTCTCCCATCCTGGTTTCGTCCTCAGAGCTCTTTCTGCGCCTTGTAAAATTTGGCAGTGAGAAAGTGCCTCACTTACCAAACTCTTCCCCCTTAGCTACTCTCCTCCCTCAGCCCATCCCATGTCCTCCTGCCCCCATCCCGGGGACTCCCAGGGCGTGAAGACAGGAGAGTCCCCTCAGCCAGGCTGCAGCAGCCAGGGAGGGAGTCCTGCCCTTGTTTTGCCTGAGGGACTCCATCATGGAACAACCTGCCTCAGCCTTCACACCCCTTCAAAATTAAACTGGCTGCAGGACTGGGAGAAAAAAATCAATTTGGGCAGCCTCCCAGTTTTTCAGTAAAAAACTAGAAATGAAAAATTTTCTTAAGTTTCTCATGTTTAGTTTCTCATTTCTTTAACAAAAAAAAGGTTTCTGAAAACATTTTTCCCTCCTTACTAGAATTACTTCTCAAAAACAAGGAATTTATGTCTGGATCTGTGTTTTTGTCAGTCCCTTTCTTCTATAATTTTTCAGGACTCTTCCAAAAATAGTTCAAATCACTTTTGAAAAAGAGAACTGGCATTTTCTGACCAACATCAATAATATGTTTCTATCTGAGGCTGTGTTAGTCTGCCCAGAAAATGAATAGGTGCATTAGTCAGGACTTCTGGTTATTTTTCTGGACTTTGAGATGGTGAAGTATTTCACAACAACCTAGGCCAGAGCAACATATTTTCAAGATGTGTTTTACTGCCAAAATGAAAAGTCATAACCTGCTTGCCATCTGTGTTAACCTGTTTGTGTCAGAGGCTGAACAGTGATGAGGTCAAAGGCTCTAGAGATTGTAAAACATTCATCCCAAAGTTGTACAGATGCCTTCCACTGAGGGAGATGTTGCAAAGTTTATTATATCTTAAAAATACAGATTCTATCCTATGTTTCAGAACATTCAGATTTCTGCTACTACCAGCAAGTTCCCAATGTAAGATGGATGTTGGGAAAACATGGCAGTAACTACGCATTTTTTAAAGACATGTTGGAAGGATTGCCACCATAACACACTGAAGCACACATTGGTTTGCTGTTCTTGCTGGTGTTTAACCAAGATGCTGAGTAAAAGAAACTACTTCAGGAAGTCACTGTAGTTAGAAGCTTTCGGACAAGAGAGGCATGCAGTAGTACCCTGTTTTTCAGGAGAGGAATGAATATATGTAGCCTCACGTCACTCCTCAGCACAACAGATGCTCTCGATCAATTGAACTGAAGTACGCTGAAAGATCTAATAGCACTGGCAAAGTCTTCTGGAGACCATCAACTGCTGTGAATAATGCTATGACTAAGCCTACTATTTAAATGGCTGAGATCCAAGGAATTTAAGGGTATCAGATACCTATGGGATTGGCCCACCAGCTCCATTTCACTTACTTCTCCTAGAATGAATGAATAGAGAAGATCTGTGTCCTGAACAGGCATCTAAAAGAAAGCATGGCCACAGCTTGCTTAAGGTTGATGGCAACTTGTTTTGCTGTAAGCCTCTCTACAAGGCAGGGTATGGGAACTTTGGTTCTTTTTCTAAGCCAGGGAGAGTGCAGAAACATTTTGCAGATAGCTGAATTACCCACTCTCAATAGTGTATGACCTCAGTAGAAAGGACACTCATTCAGTGAAAATACTGTATTTTTTTCCTGGCTTCTCTGAAAATCTAGTCCTGGCTTCAGAGGTCTTATGGAATGTCTCATGGGAACGTCTAAAGGGCCAACTTGTTGTCTTGTTAAACATGGGGTGATAAAGTTACAGACATCCCTATCTGCTCTTTTATCGCAGCATGCTCTAACATGCTGAGAGCTGGAATAGCCCCACGCTCTGCAGTGCAAACTCTTAGGACCACACTCTTGTCATCTCTGAAGAAGCTTTCTGTTACTTCTGCAGGCAATGATAGGTCTGGTCTATTTTGCTGGTGAATTATGCGATTTTTCTGAGACATAACTTTGGCTTACAGCAGATGAGTTTGCCTGGCTGAGAGGCGTACTGTAACAACAAATGTACTTATTGGATTGTCTACCATCACTGAAGTCATTGTCTTCTGGCTGAGGCCAAATGTTACAATGCACATGTCTTCTCTCATCTTTCAAGCAAGTCACAAGACTGCTTAGACAACTCTGAGTAAACTTAACTATAGCTAGTATTCTGTGGAGCTGACACTTTTGTAGTGTTACACATGTGTGATCTCAATTTATTGGATGACAGTCAGATTTAGAGATAGCAATTCCAGGAGGTTTTCTCAAGTAACTCTCTCAGACATTAGCTACCTCTTAGGCCGTGCAGCGTAATCTTCTCTTCAAATGGTCTCCAAAATATTATTGCTACATCCTAGTGAGATGTCCAAGTAATTGCAAGGGTGGGCTAATTCACAGGCACAATGTTTTTTAATTCCTCTGCCTCTAAACTTGTACAACCATTGTTAAAAGGTTATCACATGGCCTCTCTCAAACTTAGACAAAAAGGGCCACAGTCAGACATCTTAAATTCTGTCTAAATCACTGGATGTTCTCTATTGACAGGAAGCAGTTAGCAAATACATGAATAGAAAGAAATGGTTAGCATTGTTTTTTAAAGGAAAACAGTAATACTGAAATAGATGAAGTGCTTGATTAGAATTAAAAAGGAAAAATAAAAATTTCAGGTGCACAATAGGTACAAAATGGACTAGAAGGGGGTTTAGGGATTAGAAACAAAATAAATTGTAAAAATACTGCATGAACAGAAAAACTCCACCAGCAAGGGGAAGGAGAAAAAGATCTAAGTGTTGTTTTAGAGATCCCAGAGATCTTTGCTGAATGTGCAGCTATGTACTACAGAGTATCCAAGATAATTGACCTCGTGAAAGGTGGGAGTAGCAGGAAGGCACCAGAATAATTACAGTGTCACTGTGTCAAATACTACTACCCTCTCCTGACATGCCGTTTTCACTTCCTTCCCCATAATACTATGCAGGCCATAACAAAAAAACTGAAAGAACAAACTGAAAGGTATGTTTCCAAAGAGCTGATATGTAATTTTGACTGCCAAGTGAGGTTTTGAGGGAAAGAGCATGACAGGCTTAAGAAAAGACTGTTTTTTTTTGTTTGTTTGTTTGTTTTTAGATGAAGAAAAATCACCATTTCCATTTCCATCAGTTCAGGTAATTATTTGTAGAGATTGGCTGCATGGTCTGGTAAGATCTGGCATGGGTTTTCATAAAATATATGGTACCTAAGTTCTACCAAATAGCTCTGGAAGAAAAAAGAAATGCTAACCCATGCTTGTGAAGCATCCACGAAGCCTCAAAGCAGGAAAACCCTGAAGGAAGGTCGAGTTTTGCACGTCTGGGCCACAGGAGAGAGCACAAGGAGCTGGCGAGGGCGTTCTCAGGGCAGCTTGTACTGGACCTCAACCATTGAACCATCCTTTCACTCCTCTCATCACTACACTTTGTCCCTCCTTAGAGATGTCTCTCTCAGCAGACGACTGACATAATGATTTCTGCATTTTTAAGACCAATAACAGAAGGAACCTTTTGCAGAAGAGATGTTTGGTTTATCTGAAGAAACAGCCAGAAGTAAGCAAAGGGAGTCCAGTTGAACAGATTAGTAGATGAGAAGGACCATTCCCACACTACGATTTTGGGACTGCCAATGGTGCTCTAAGCATTTGCTTACATCTGTAGGAAACAAGGAGGCCTTCTTTTCTTTGATCAGCCTTACTACACTGAAGAATCCAAAAAATACATGACTGAACATGACTTTTCCAATTCAGCCATTAATGTTACGTAACACTGAGGTGCTGTGAAAGGGCAGAGATGTGATCAGCCATGGAAAGGTAAGCTGGATCATGAGAAAGGCTCTGTGTTGGGAAGTAATTCCCACACTGAAAACCACTGAGGAACTCTGGATCAAATACAAAGATAGAGAAATAGGAAAGAGGCAAATCAGCCAACAGTAGATTCCAGAGTCTGCACATTCTGTTACTCAGTTTGCTGTTATTAACAAAGCAAATGTCAACACATTCATTTTGTTCCTGACTCTCAGTTCTAATAAATCCCAATAGTGTGACAAGAACTCTGGCTTCTTCTTTTCCCTATGTTATCCTAAAATCCACAATGAGAGAAGCTCCAGAAGAGTTGCCTTTGTATACACACAAAAAAACCCCCAAAACAACAACAACAAAAAAACAGTCAAGGAGACTATATTTACTACTATGAGAGTCAAGAAAGTAAATTTAGTGGCAAAAAATGCTTTTGGTTACAAGGATATAATGGAATGATTTATTGTGACAAATTTTTCTTTGTGATACATCTTCATATTGGAAACAAAGATAACAACAAATAAAAGAGTTTCACCCCATTTCAGTTTGGAAATATACCAAAATTATTTTATTTACTTCTTTATACACCTCTCTCTTAAAACCTTTCAGAAGACGCTATTGCTATGGGGTGTAGTGGCTGCTTCCTAAAGCCAGATATTATGTCTGTGGTCTTATTGCATCACCTCTGAGATCACCACTATTGCAGAGATCCAACAGCAGAGATAAATTTCCATTTTTAACCTCAGCAGTCAGCCAGTGTGTCAAGTGCCATAGCTTTGTGTAACTGAATGCCAGAGCTTCTGGCTTTGAGATTGACAGGTGCAAGAAAACATAGTAAGCTCAGGAGTACCTGTGGAGTTATAAGGAAGGCTGAAATTAGCCTTCAGCAAAGACAGACAGCTGAAGGAAGTAAGGAACCACATGTTCTCCAGATGTGTTCTGCTCTTGCATAAAGCCACAGAGTAGAGTCTGACAGTGGTTTACAGAAAGGGGGACAAGAGATGGCTATCAATTAAAGATATGAATATATCTAGATCTGTGGAAAAATTTAGTATCTATCTCCTTCAATTTTTCTTAGAAAAGAGCCTGTTTTTGTTATAGACCTACACATTTGATGCTCAAATGTCTGTAGATTAATTTTATAAATCCTTAATCACTTTGAGCTTCTATCTGGCTCCAATCACTCTCTCCCTTGCCCTCTACTATGAATCTGTTCTCTTTCTTAAGGAACAGTCTGCTCTCCTTCTCCTGGTTTTGAACAGGAAGTCCTTCACTTTTACCTTGCTCTGGATGGAAGAAGGCAAGAGGTTATTTTTAATATTCATCTATAAGGAGGAAATAAGAAGAAAGGGAAAAGAGAGAAAGAAAGCAAAAGTAGTAGCAGTTTTCTGTTGATCTCCACTGGACCCTGCAGTGCATGTACCGCAGCCTGTGGGTACTGTCACACAGGAGCTGTGTGGTACCAAGCACAGCTCCAATAGCTGTGCCCTTAGGGAGACTCACGCAACCAAGGTAGCACCTCCTAACAGGGAGCAGTGTTTGCTTGCCGCCTTCTCTGCTTGTGTAGCTAGAGCACTGAACATGTCAGAGCCAACTGTCTGAAGTAAGAGGGACACTTCCACTTGTATTTTCTTATTCTTTCCATAGAGTGTCAAAATGTCAGTTGGTCTCAGTGAGGGCTGAATCACACCAGTGCTGAGTCCTTTTGCTAGTGCTGGTATATCGGTCAGGGAATGTGAAAGCCTCAGCATCTGCTTTTGGTTGGTCAGCAATGATCTGAGCCCTCTTCTCCACATGCAGCAGCAAAGTTCAACAAGGATGAAACAAGCCACACCGGGGCTTGGCCAGAGCAGAATAGGTGTGGGATTTAGTGATAGCTAAATAGCAGTGGGATTAGTCTGAGATGTGTGGTTCATATCCTGCCATGCTGTGCCATAATAAAGAACCTTGTGCCTCAGTTATTTATGTGTTAAAACAAACTAATGGCACCTTTCAACCTTGTAGAGCACAAGCAGGCTTCACAGAGAGGCTGTCCCTGAGACATGGCTTCCTCAGCCAGTGGAGCACAGACACACCATACTGTTAAGGGTGTTACATTGTGGGAATTTCATCAAGGGCTTCAGTTTGGTGGGAGACTTGAGGATTTCAATTTTGGGATAATTTAATACAAAAGGAAAGGAAAATTTCTGGGTGTGAAATACTAATCATTAAGACTCTACCTGCCTACTCTGGCTGCTCTTTGCAACAGGATTTATGAGAATAACCATGCTGGGACTCAACAGTAAGTAAATGTGCCAGGAGAAGGCTAAACTCTCCCATGCCATTAACACCTCCGAGTGGACTTCTGTGAACGCGGTGTGAGTGACAGATGCTGGCGATTTCAGAGTATGGAAATGAAGTTTAAGGGGTAAAAAAGGTATTCCTCTCACAGAGCCACATTCATAGTGCAGGGTGTTCAGCTGAGGTACATGTAAACTTGACTTGACTTGACATGACTTGACTTAACTTAAATGGCAAAGCAGATACACAGGAGATGCAAAGGGCACCTTTTTACCCAGAAATGAGTGAGGAGGTCAGAGGCACAAGGTGTAATGGACAAACTGGGGGGACGGGTTTGAGCAGGGAGGGCAGAGAGAATGAGGAAGGCCCATGGCAAGGAGGCAGGGGGAAGACCGGGGCTCCCACACAGGCAGGCCACAGCGGAGAAGCTCCTCGTGGGGATCTAGAGGGACTCTGCTGTGTACCTCAGCTCATGGAGACCCCCCAAAGGAGGTAGACAGAAGTCCAAAAGGAAAGAAAATACTCGCCCTCCCAGAAAGGAGGTTTATTTATGCCCCAGGGAACAGCCGGGGTCCCAGCTCCCTGCTCACCCAGTTTTGGACCCATGGCACTGCTGGGATTGCCCTGAGCCCCCATCACTGCTGGCCAAGGGGTTTCCTTACAGCTGTGGGGCCGCGTGCTGGGAGGCTGACCCTTCCCCTGCAAGCGTCCCCAGCTGCGGCTGCCGTTCCCTGTGTTATTTATGGCCAATTCGGGCTTATTTGCGTGTGGCATTCCAGCATGTGGGCGCCACCGCATCTTGGGGGGAGATTTCTGTGTGATGAATAGACTGAGAAAGGCCAGGCAAACGGTATTTTTATAACACTACATAAATATGTTTTTTTTCATTTAACATTAAAACACCTGATTTCCTTTAACATTGTAAACATGTCACTTTATTAGGTCTGGGAGAGCTGATGAATTTAAAGTCATTTTCAGCAAACAAGTGGCAGCCTTTCTGTGTTTTATGTGGAGGGGAGGGAAAGAAACCTTTATCACAAAAACATATGGAGTAGGAAAAGGGACAGGCGAGAGCTGTCACCCACTCTGAAGTTTCCTGTGGTGAGGGGAAGAGCCACCCAGGTGATATTGGTGGAAAACAGTTAGAAAATGGGGGAAATACAGGGTATAATCTCCTTGAAACATTTGGCACAGGCTCCATGTTTTGTAGCTAATAAATTTAGCTTTCAGGAGGAAATTTGAATAAGCTGCATTCACTAGTTTTTAAGAATGAAAATGAATGCATTAGTTATGTACAATGTTACCATCTGCTAAACGAGGCAATTTTGGCCACAGCTCGGCAATTTCTTCCTGGACATGAAGCTTAAAAACAAGGCTTTTCAACCATAAAATTACTGCCCTGTAAAAGGACAGATAAATGTCTAAGCAAGTGCCTCATTACTGTCAAACCAATGATTTGTTGTTTCATTTCACTGTTGTGTTTTCCTGGTTATTACAGTGAAGGCTGAGTCAGCCTTTCCATTATAAATAAACTGCTTTTAAGGAACTGTGGTTTGACCAGAGAAGAAAACTTGCTCCGAGAGCTTAGGTAAAGTGCAAAAATAAAAGCAGCAGAAAGTGTTGGGATTTTTAGGGTTACCCTTTGGGTTGAGTGGTTCTTGACTTCTGGAGGGCTGCTTTTTTTTTTTTTTCCTGCAAATCAGTTCCTCCCTGCTAAGACCCCCATGCCACTGAGACCCAGTTCAGTCTAAGGAAGGTCTGAGACCAATTCAGAGATCTTTAGCAGACTACATGGAAGAAGCACTCGCTGCTCTTGTGGCACTAAGCTTGGCGGTGGTGTCTGCACAGGGCTGCTCCCTCCATGCCATTTCCATTGAGTCGAGAGGAAAGTGTGGACACGGTGCCAGGGGTGAGGGATGGGTGAGAAGGGGCCGGTGCCCACCTCACGGTGCTGGGGAGCTGCTCCAGGAGCAGCTCCAGGTTCACTGCTCCCGGCAGGGCAGTGTTTCCATTGCCAACCGGCTGCTGGCACCAGGCAGCAACGCTGCCTTGCATTTGGTCACTGGGCAGTACCACTCAGTAGGTGTTAAATGCTAATGTTCCTGATCGAGACTGTTCAGGGCTTCTGATAAAAACCTTGTTTTAGCTCACAGTTAGTAACAGGAGAGGTTAGGCTTAGCTAATTAATTGTCCTACCTCCATCAGCCCCCAGATGTCAGTGGCCTGCGGTGGTTGTTGAAAATAGGATCACATTTCATAAATCAGTGTGCATGTACTGTTTAAGCTGAGCAGGCCCTCCCTGCACTTGGCTCCATTTTTCTTTTCTTTTTTGTTTTTGTTTTTGTTTTGGTTTTGGTTTAAGTATGAGTGATTGTGAGGCACAGATGTCATTAAGGGTTTCTGGTAAATACCCCTTAGCATTGCCTGGAGAAGTATAGCACATGCTTCAGTCATGGCTTGTCCCATAAAACCAAATCAAACTAAAATCTGTACATAAGAGAAAGACAGCACTGTAAGCTGATACATTCTTGTAAATACAGCGTTAAAGGCTGTTCATAGGATATGTTGGCGAGTTACAGTCAGAGGCCTCCCATTGACACCTTGCAATCATCTGGAAACAGTATTTGCTGACAGCCTACCTGGCAGACCAAAAAATAGGACACGATAGCTCACTGGGTGGTCGGGCATGGAGACATGCAGCCTTGCTCAGGCAGGAGCGGTGCTCTTGGGTGTCTAGGAGAGGGGCTGCAGGAAGCGGCCTGCGAGGGACCTTTCCCTGCCTTAGCATAGCTCGTGAATAGGATGGGGGATTGCAGGGATACACTAGCAGATCCTAAACCCAGCAGCTAGAACAGGAAGAAAGAGGCATTTAATTGTTGCTATCTCTTTTCTGAAGAGTAGAAGCGAGTTATGCATGGATGGACTAAACCGGCAGCTTGACTAGCACGTCCAGGCCTCTCTGAAATTTGCCTTATGCAAAGCACAGTCTGAGGGTGGCAGATCAGCACTTCCTGAGAGAGGCTGTACAGAGAGCGAGCCGCACAGGCCCAGGAGCCATTCTGCCACCAGAAGCAATAGCTCCATGCTGAAGTGAGTTTCACAGAGCAATACACATACATTTGTCATGAATATGATAGCAATCTGCACTGGTGAAAGAGAATATTTGTATGTTATTATCTCAGAAGATATCCATTTCAGTCCCTGCTCATACTGCCCATTCCCGCAAAATAAATTGTTTATTCCAGGATAAAAAAAGTACATATATTTTAATGAAAACCATCTTTTTAGCCCATTAGTGCATTGTAATGGCAATGGATTAAATCAACTGCAGCTGATTGTTACTAAGGTTTCACCATAACAGCTAACTATTTTCTGGAGAATTAATTTATTTGTCTGTCTGCAGCAGACATAATGTGGCTGTGAATTGCAGTGCTCTCCTGGGTCTCTAAAAGCAAACAAACAGCTCAGTTGCCAAATGACTGGGATCTCTCTTACAAGCACACACAAACACACACTGCACTTTTCAAACTGATTGCTGGCTTATCTGCTAAACACACAGATCCTTCCATTAAATTACAGGCAGCGCAGAAAATGATTAGACTGTTAAGCACATTAGCATTTCCACATGGTCACAGGCCTGCCAGGTGTCTTTGGGACAAATGAAATGTGGCACTCTGGAGGAGTATAAGGTTCACTGAAACCTCTGTACCATGCACCTGTTATGATGGGATGGCAGCTCCTCTAGCAAACTGGCGGCTGGAGTCAGCGGGCAGAAGGGGCAGGATGGGGCTGGGTGGGAGATGGGCAGGAAGGCATATGCAGACTGAAGAGCACATACACTCACTAAGAGAATATGAGTTATTATACCTGCTAAGACCTAATTTGGCAGTTCTCCATCAGCAGCTTTAAGATGTGCTGGAACTTCTTTTGGCTTCCTGATTTGGCTACCTCAAGAAAATCCTGTGTGTTTCTCTCTGCTCTATTGCTTGCAGTTAAGCCTGTCCAATTTCTCCTGTTAAGCCTTGTTCTCTTTCAGTGGGTTACTATTATTAATAAAAACCATACAGAACTGGAGACTTGAAGCTGTACGGTTTTTTTGAGATATTCCCCCAGCTTCAAAAAAAAAAAAAAAAAAAAAAAAAAACCCAACCCTTTGAAGAAGTTCTGCTCAGATACCCAGAGGACTCATCTCCTCACATTATTAATTTGCCTAGCTGTACTCCACTTGCCAGCTCTGAACTCAGCTGAGTTTTCCGAAGGCAAGTGGGAAACATCCCTTTTGTGTGCTTCATCCACAAATCCCTTAAGCTCACCCTTGTGCAAAAGCCTTTGCTGTCAGTTTTCTGCTTCTAGGCATCCCCTGCAAGGATAAGGCTGCTTGCCTTGCATCCTGCTGTTCTGCAAGTGCATGCAGCATCTTCTCCTGGCTGCCTGCTCTTTCGAGAGAGACCATTGCTCCCTATGGTGCTGGCTGTGAATAGAGTGGCAGAGAAAAGTGCTTGCAGTGCTTCCGGGTGGGATGCTGCTTACAGCTTGATCCTGCGTGTATGCATCTCTCTTTCGTATGACCTCGGCACCCCGCGTGGGCAGGGAAGCAGGACTGCAGGGACTTGCTCGCCTCTGTGACCTGCACAGTGCAACACAGCTGGGAGCCTCTTTCTTTTTCTTCCAAAAGATAAAAGGAGCTGCTACTCTTTAAAGGCTATTTGGAATCCCAGTAAATTCACAGATGGCAACAGGCTGCAGCTGCGATGAGGTAACAAAAAAACTGTAACAAGAGGGAGGAAACAAGCACAGGAATCAGCCTGTAAAAACACAAGGACCAGAACTGGTGGCTCAGCAGGGGCAGCACAGGGTGAATGGGAGGGTTCAGGGCAGAAAGGACACAAACCAGGGCTGTGCTGTAACACAGGGGAGACCTTCACCACTGTTCCAGGGAAAATATACTTTCTGACTTCTGGTCTCATCTGCCCCCTCTCACCTTGCAACCAACCAACTAACAGAGTCTCAATTGCTAAATCCTCTTCCAGGAAGTTTCCTGATTATTTCCAAAATCCTTCACAATGAGCATGCTGGGTAAGGAGGGAATATTTTCTTCTTTCATTTCTTCTTCTCTTATCCTTCACCTTCAAAATTTTTCTGATTTCAGAAATGTTCTTGACTGCTAAGACAAAATTAGGACCTCAGAATTCTGCAAACCAAGAAGATCCTAACCCAGACTAGCCAACAGCACAGTAGGAGGTTGAAAAAAATCAGGGGCTCAATATCCCAGCTGAAAGATGCAATTACCAGACTCCTGCAGTGGCTCAATCTTTCTTTTTCTGGCTGATCTGGAGGGGTTCTGATTCACTCTTTCTCTAAATAGGACTAGAAATGTTCCATTCACCAGCACTGGTGTGTAGAGCACCATCAAACATTTTGGTTTTAATGAGTAAACAAGTTCTAATATTTTCCAAAAAGCTCTGAGCTGTGCCTCTTTATTGGAAAAAATATGCACATTCATGTGAAGGGCACAGTAGGTTGTGTAGTAGCCTAGGAAACATGAATCACTTTCCATTTGCTGCTCTTCTGCTGCACTTCATTTTCCTTGACACTGACAGCACAGCAGAGAAAAACAAGTCTAATCTACCTCCATTGTCAGGAGCCTCCTTGACATGATTGAGTTCAGTTAAACCCACGACCACTGCACTCCTCTGCTCTCTTGCTTAATGTTTATTGAAGCGCACATATGGATTTCTAGTAATCCATCTTTAGATGGATGTTTGACAGTCAATTTACCCAGCAAATTTGAGAAATGTCGCCTTGTGTGACAAAGGAGAGCGCAGCTAACAGAGGCAGCGAACCGACGCAGCGTTTGCACAGCAGGGCGCGCGAAGGTACCTTCGTTTCTGTTCCCTGCGGTGTACACTTCCTCAAGTATGGTTGTGACATGCCGCACAGCGCGTTCCCCAGCGGCTGTTGGAGTTGCTGTGTCAGAGGCTGGGACCCAGACCGACCCTCTGACAGTAGATGCAGCCCTACAGGTCTCAGGCTGCAGGGAGTGCTTGGGGCCTCTCCAGGAGGCCTGGGCTGGCAGCCAGCTCTCCTGCAGGAGGTGTGCTGCTGTTGGCGAGTTGTGTCGTCAGGTAAGGGAGTTACGGGAGGAGGTCAGTAGGCTGCGCAGCATCCGAGAAGCAGAGCAAGGGATAGACAGGGTATTCTCGGAAACTGTACAGCTCCAGGAGTCCCAACCCCCCACAGCAGTGGAGTTGCCAGAGGGCTCTGTGCCGTGTGAAACGGTACATCATAACATCACAGAAGAAGGCTGGAAACTGGTCACTGCTCGTGGGAGGAGAAAGGCTCCTACTCCTCCTGAAGACTTGCAGCTGAAGAACAGGTTTAGTGCCCTCCAGGATGAGGAGGAGATGGGCATGGCTGCCAGGGAAGTACCTGGGACAACAGACCCTGTGCCCTGCCGGAACGCCCGGAAGAAGCGGCGGGTGATTGTTGTGGGGGACTCCCTGCTGCAGGGGACGGAGGCATCTATCTGCCAACCTGACCTCTTGTCTAGAGAGGTTTGTGGCCTGCCGGGGGCTCGTGTGAGAGATGTCATGCAAAGACTGCCTAGGCTCGTCCATTCTTTGGACTATTACCCACTGCTGCTCTTCCATGTGGGCGCCAATGACACCAAGGGCAAACTGGAGACCATCAAGCAGGATTTCAGAGCTCTGGGGATGGTGGTCAAGGGTCTGGGAGCCCAGGTCATCTTCTCCTCAATCCTGCCAGTGAGGGGGATGGATGAGAGGAGGAGGAGACAGACTTTCCAGGTTAACAACTGGCTGCGCCGCTGCTGTTGGCAACAGGGTTTTGGTTTCTACGACCATGGGACCCTGTTTGAAGATCAACAACTGCTGGGGAGAGATGGGATCCACCTCACTAAGCGGGGCATGCGGGTCTTTGCCAACAGGTTGGCCAACCTGGTAAGGAGGGCTTTAAACTAGGAAAGATGGGGGAAGGGGAGAGTTATAGTGACAGGGTAGTTGGCAAAAGACAGCTCAAGTCAGGACGCCTCCAGCAGGTGAATGCAGCCAGGGAAGT
Source organism: Apteryx mantelli (assembly GCF_036417845.1). Taxonomy (NCBI): domain Eukaryota; kingdom Metazoa; phylum Chordata; class Aves; order Apterygiformes; family Apterygidae; genus Apteryx; species Apteryx mantelli. Next base: position 75,913,856 of record NC_089980.1, read on the forward strand.
GCGCATGGGATGTGGCTATGGAGGATCCTCTTGTACCCCTCCTGGGAAACCTGCATGCTCGATCACCTCGCTGAAATGCCTGTACACCAATGCACGCAGCTTGGGGAACAAACAGGAAGAACTAGAGATGTGTGTGCAGTCGCAGGGCCATGATCTCATTGCCATTACAGAGACATGGTGGGATAGCTCGCATGGCTGGAGTGCTGTCATGGATGGCTACGTGCTTTTTAGGAAAGACAGGCCAGGAAAGCGAGGTGGTGGAGTTGCTCTTTATGTGAGAGAGCAACTGGAATGTATTGAGCTGTGCCTAGGGGTGGATGAAGAGCGAGTCAAGAGCTTATGGGTAAGGATTAAAGGGCAGGCTAGCATGGGTGACACTGTTGTGGGTGTTTACTACAGGCCACCTGATCAGGATGAGGAAGTCGATGAGGCCTTCTACAGACAGCTGAAAGTAGCCTCACAATCCCAGGCCCTGGTTCTCATGGGGGACTTCAACCACCCTGATATCTGCTGGAGAGACAACACAGCTAGGCACAAACAGTCCCGGAGGTTCCTGCAGAGCATTGGTGACAACTTCTTGACACAGGTGGTGGAGGAGCCAACAAGGAGAGGTGTGCTGCTGGACCTCGTACTAACAAACAAAGAAGGACTGGTGGAAGATGTGAAGGTTGGGGGCTGCCTTGGCTGCAGTGACCATGAGATGGTGGAGTTCAGGATCCTGCAAGGAGGCAGCAGGGCACCAAGTAGGATCGCAACCCTGGACTTCAGGAGAGCAAACTTTGGCCTCTTCAGGGACCTACTTGGAGGAATCCCATGGGTGAGGGCCCTGGAAGGAAGGAGTGTTCAAGAGAGTTGGTTAATATTCAAACATCACTTCCTCCAGGCTCAAGAGCGGTGCATCCCTATGAGTAGGAAGTCAAGCAAAGGAGGTAGGAGACCTGCATGGATGAGCAAGGAGCTCCTGGCAAAACTCAACCAGAAGAAGGAAGTATACAGAAAGTGGAAAGGGGGACAGGCCACTTGGGAGGAATATAGGAATGTTGTCAGAGTATGCAGGGATGCAACGAGGAAGGCTAAGGCCCGTTTGGAATTAAATCTGGCTAGAGATGTCAAGGACAACAAGAAGGGCTTCTTCAAAGACATCAGTAGCAAGAGGAAGACTAGGGAAAATGTGGGGCCTTTGCTGAATGGGCTGGGTGCCCTGGTGACGAAGGATGAAGAGAAGGCAGAGTTACTGAATGCCTTCTTTGCTTCAGTCTTTACTGCTCAGGCCAGCCCTCAGGAACCCCAGACCCTGGAGGCAAGAGAGAAAGTCTGGAGAAAGGAAGACTTTCCCTTGGTGGAAGAGGATTGGGTTAGAGATCATTTAAGCAAACTCGACACCCACAAATCCATGGGCCCGGATGGGATGCACCCACGAGTGCTGAGGGAGCTGGCAGATGTCATTGCTAAGCCACTCTCCATCATCTTTGAAAGGTCATGGAGAACAGGAGCGGTGCCTGAGGACTAGAAGAAAGCCAATGTCACCCCAGTCTTCAAAAAGGGCAAGAAGGAGGACCCAGGGAACTACAGGCCAGTCAGCCTCACCTGCATCCCTGGAAAGGTGATGGAGCAGCTCATCCTGGAGGCCATCTCCAAGCATGTGGAGGACAAGAAGGTGATGAGGAGTAGTCAGCATGGCTTCACCAAGGGGAAATCATGCCTAACCAATCTGATAGCCTTCTATGATGGAATGACTGGCTGGGTAGATGAGGGGAGAGCAGTGGATGTTGTCTGCCTTGACTTCAGCAAGGCTTTTGACACTGTCTCCCATAACATCCTCATAGGTAAGCTCAGGAAGTGTGGGCTAGATGAGTGGACAGTGAGATGGATTGAGAATTGGCTGAATGGCAGAGCTCAGAGAGTTGTGATCAGCGGCACAGAGTCTAGTTGGAGGCCTGTAGCTAGCGGTGTCCCCCAGGGGTCAGTACTGGGTCCAGTCTTGTTCAACAACTTCATCAATGACCTGGATGAAGGGACAGAGTGCACCCCCAGCAAGTTTGCCGACGATACCAAACTGGGAGGAGTGGCCGATACACCAGAAGGCTGTGCTGCCACTCAGAGAGACTTGGACAGGCTGGAGAGGTGGGCAGAGAGGAACCTCCTGAAGTTCAACAAAGGCAAGTGCAGGGTCCTGCACCTAGGGAGGAATAACCCCCGGCACCAGTACAGGTTGGGGGTTGACCTACTGGAAAGCAGCTCTGCCGAGAAGGACCTGGGAGTGCTGGTGGACACCAAGTTAAGCATGAGGCAGCAATGTGCCCTGGTGGCCAAGAAGGCCAATGGTATCCTGGGGTGCATCAGGAAGAGTGTTGCCAGCAGGTCGAGGGAGGCGATCCTCCCCCTCTACTCAGCCCTGGGGAGGCCACATCTGGAGTACTGTGTCCAGTTCTGGGCTCCCCAGTACAAGAGGGATGTGGCACTACTGGAGCAAGTCCAGCGAAGGGCCACAAAGATGATTAGGGGACTGGAGCATCTCTCTTATGAGGAAAGGCTGAGAGAGCTGGGCCTGTTTAGCCTAGAGAAGAGAAGGCTGAGAGGAGATCTTATCAATGTGTACAAGTATCTGAAGGGAGGGTGTCGAGAGGATGGGACCAGACTCTTCTCAGTGGTGCCCAGCAACAGGACACGAGGCAACGGGCACAAACTGGAACACAGACAGTTCCATCTGAACATGAGGAAAAACTTCTTCACTGTGAGGGTGACAGAGCACTGGAACAGGTTGCCCAGAGAGGTTGTGGAGTCTCCTTCTCTGGAGATATTCAAAACCCGCCTGGACGCGATGCTGTGAAATGTGCTCTAGGTGACCCTGCTTGAGCAGGGGGGTTGGACTAGATGTTCTCCAGAGGTCCCTTCCAACCTCAACCATTCTATGATTCTGTGATTTTCTGTTCTTGCCCAACCTAAAAATTAATTTGTGCAACCATTTGATCTTTTCCTTCTCCCTCTTCTTCCCAAAAGGAAATAAAATCCTTTCTCCATTTTTACTAGTGGTTTCAGATTAGAGCCTCAGTTCTTAGAAAAATCAAGCTTTGAAGCTACTAGAGAAACTAACATGCAAAAACAAACTACTGAGCTTTTTTCACTTTCTGAGCATTCCTGCTGCTGCCTGGGCTTTTGGAACTGAAATAATTCCCCCATATTTAAAAATATTTGCAAAATGTTTCAGAATCCATGATTTGTTTGGGTGAAAGGAAGATAGATCAAACAAGTCAATCCTAAATGTGCATGCCCTAAAGATCATAATACCTTGGCAAACAATGGAAGAGACACATAAGACATAATTCTATTCTGAATTTCTGCTTGGTTTTCCTTTGGAAATCTGGATCGACTATAAGTAATGAGGAAGAGTTATTTCTGCACCTGTAATTGCTATCAGTATAATGTTTTTACTGTAGTTCAGTGCTGGGAATCTTCATGTGCAGGTCCTGTTGATAGTGATGTAGAGCACTGAATTTCTCTGGATCAGCAATGAGAAATGAGGCTAATGCTGTGCTATAACCTGGACAAAAGCTTTTAATGTAAAGGCCCAAGTATCTCTTTTTTTTATCCTGATGTTGAAAAGGGGAAACTTTCTGAAGCCACCCACAATCTTAATGGGATAGGAAAACCATTTTTGGACTCTCTCTTGTCTCACTTTTCTGAAGTTACACTGAAAATTGTTTTTGTTCTTTGGAGCCACATGTAAGTCCATCTGAGAGACACAATGTTGAAACTACTGTTAACAATGCGTGAGTCTGCTCAACAGAAGGGATTTATATTTTTGTCCACCCTATTCTTTGTATTTCCTCCTTTTGGTTCCAAAAATCAGAGTGGAAGACAAATGTACCAAGTACCAGCAAATGTGCATTCCTGTGTCCCCAGTGAACAAAGAGAAATATACTACATATTTTTAATACACTTGAAAATATGTACAATTTTGTAAGGTTTTTGCTTGTCAATATGTACTTTCGGTATTGTGTAAAATACCGTGCACTGTCCAGCTGGCCATATTCATCTATGCGATGCTGCAAATGGCTCATAAATTTTACCATATATAATGATGGGCACTGGGAGAGCACAGTCATTAAATTTAAACATCTGAACAGTTTATCAGAGAAAATGGTATCTTTCTCATTACTTTGTTGTCTTTACATACAGAATAGTTATCTTTGCAATACACATGCTTTAATTTAACTCCTGGGGGGGAAAAAGACCCTTCAATTTTATAAGCTGTCTCTTGTGGTTTAAGAACTGTTGTTACCAAAGCTCTGCCACTCGCAGTGTTATTTCTAAGACTGTAATGTCACATCTTTGTGTGCTGATAGCCTTGTGGCCCCATTTTTGAAGCAACTGCCTTAAAGCCCACACAAACAGACTGTAGAGGGACTGCTTCCTTCAAACCAAGATCAACACCTCACTAAGACATGAAACAATGCTCCCAAAGACACTTTCAGAGTGGAAAGTTTCTGAAGCCTGAGCTTTGACCAAAATTGCTGCTTGTTCTTTAGTATCTCATTCTGTCTCTGAACAACCCACGTTTTGAGCTACTTGTCCGTAAGAAGGATATTAGCATAATATTAGTAAATGAGTTAGTAAGGGAATTAAAATAGTATGTTTATGAAAAGTGTGTCTAAATCATCAATTGGTTTGTTCTGTATTTTGCCCCAAGGACCACAGCAGGCTGCAATCTGGAGCAAACCAACTAGTTCCCTCGATAAGGCAACCTTGTTGCAGCCCAGAGGGTGGTTACCTCTAGAGGCTGTGCCCTACAGATACACACGAGCCAGTCTCTACCAAACCTCAAAGACACACGGTTGCTCCTGGCAGGGATCACAAAGACAGCATGGACATACTTAGAACGACTCCAAAGTCTCGCCCAATTCCCATAACAGATGTGTACTGAGGGTTTCAACCACAAACCAAACATCTTACAACATGGTATAGTGCAGAAAAATGACATTTCCAAGTGTATTTATTGAGAAATAGTAAAGATGTACATATTTTTACAAGCTTTAATTTTAATTTACATTTTCTTAAATTATGTAGGCCCCAGTAAACTATAATTTGCTAATACATGACAGAGACCCTTGGCTTCAATTGTATTTCCAAAATGCTGCTATTGCTGAGAGTTTGGCTCATGTCACTTCAATTCCTCTTTAGAGATACTAAATACCATATTCATTTAAAGCATATGCTTCGTATCAGTCCTGTAGAGATGACTTTTGAACCAAAACCCTGGATCTGGATCCAACCTCTCAGCGAAAATCTATGGTCTTCCTATTGTGGGCCAAATCCATATTCTCCACATACTCTGCAGTCCTTATCGGCTGCAGGATTTCATTTGCGCCAGGATGAAGTGTGCTTGTATACAGGATTTTGATTTGGCCTTATCTCCCTTGTGAATGCTCACACTGGAACATACTTTGCATCTGCTTTAGATGCAAACCCTGCTGCTCACACTGGATTCTAATAAAATGGTTCTGGGAGCTAGCTGCCTGCACGGGTGTCTAAAAAGAAGTGTCATTTTTAGTTTTTGCTTTCCTGTTTTACTGATACACTGAACTGCATGGCATTATCTCATATTTACGTAAGATACTACTCTGTGACTGCGATCACGCTGTTATTTGTATTCTGCAAGCTGACTATTCAAATGCCTAATGTTTAAGTACTGTACTGACTGAAAACTGCTACAGTATCAGCAAAAGGCATTATATTCTATAACTCATTTGCACAAAGTACTTGCAAACACGACATTGTGCTCAATCTTGGTTGTTGAGGATAGGCTGAAGGAAAGGCAGTTTCTGATTAATATGCTGTTGAATTAAAATGCACTCAGTGTCAAAATGACCAGCCTTCAGTTTAATCTACCAAGGCCCAGCTGGAACCGTCTGACGTGACTGTATCTCTGCCTTGGATATTTTCTCAACTGTATTTTTCATTCAGGAAAATTTACCAGAGTAATTTCTCTCTCTGAGGCAGGTGTGTACTACAAAATTTTATTAAAAGATATATACCAATTTTTCCTTAGCAAGAGATTATTTGTGCTCTGCAACTTTTAGAATTCTAGTATTGCAAAAGTCTTAGAGCTAAATCCCTGAATTTTCTTTTGATGTAAATTTCTGTGGATTATTTTTATAATTAACTTCTACTATGGTAGTACCTAGAATCCAAGTTAAAATCAGAACTTTGTTGTGCTCTGCAAAACATCCCTCCTTTTTGCCTCCATCCCCTCTCTGGAAGTCCAGTATATTATTAATTGAGCCATACCTGCCAAAGAGAGAATTAGGCACAACTCTAATGAAGGCACTGCAAACCCTTTATGAAAACTGGTGACTGTTGCTGGGCTATTGTTTGGTTTTAGATCTGATTTGGAAAAGAACTCTGAAAAGCTGAAAAAATAACTGAGAAATAATATTGCTTCATGCATTTGAATAACACTATCAATTGTTTAAAAAAAAAAGAAAAATAAGCTAGTTCACCATAACAAATTTTTTGTTTTATAACAACTTCTATGTTAAGATTCTCATGTGATGTTACCATGCTGGAACTTGAGGAGGGCTTTGTTTAAACTTTTTTTCCTATTCCAGTAGAAACACTTTATTCCCACCTAAAATATTATAAAAAGCTTATACAACAGCTTTTTATGGAAAATGTACTGTTAGGCCAAATCTGTCTAGACAGGTACTGTAAATATTAAAATGATACACATCATTTTTACTTGTTGGATACACAAATCTCTCACCCAAGTAGCTGGTATATCATGATTTTGTATGAGTCAAGTCTCATGTGGCAGTTGCACACTGCTCAGCAAAAACAGATCATCATTAGTTAGTTGTGTGGTGATTTGTATATCCAATTCCAATAGAGCAAACAAATCCAATTTTTACTAAATTATAAAGGAGTTTTGCCTTGGATTTTCAGTGGCTCCAGGCTTTCACCTACAAACTAACTTTGACCATAATCTAGAGTTTAAACAAAAATGAAATTTGCTTACTACCTGGTAACTAGAAAAGTGGTGGCTTCACAGCACAGAGAGAGAACTTCTCTCCAGTGCTGACTACTACTGTGCTTGTGTAGGCATCCTGGAGTTTACATTTCCCATCTTCTCCTACTCATATCTCTTCACATAGTCAGAGCACACAGAACCTCAGGTGTCTCCACTTACAGTGTTAAAAATTAAAAAGCGGTTTCCATCCTCTCCAATGAAAGATGCACCACCTGTAGTTGTTTCACAGTGCTGTTTCACAGTTGTTTCACAACTGAAAGTGGGGTGCTGGGGACCCTGTGTACAATATGCACCTTGTTCACTTTCCAAAGCTGGAGGGTAGCAGGTTAAAAACTCAAGGGGTAATTATCATTGTGTGGACCATAATTATTATTAGAAATGGCTGAAATTAGGGGAATGTATTTCTCAATATTTCTTCACAAAAGTCCCCTCTTTGTCCTTTCCTCAGATGCCTGAGCTGCTATTTAAATTTCCAAATTCAAAAACACTTGGGATAGGCTCCTGTGCAATATTCTTATCCACTCAAAAACAGGTGAAAAAACAAGACATCAGCCCAGCCCTGAAGACACACTTATGTGGAACAGAATGGAAAAGCTACCAAAACACTGTAATATTTACCAAAAAGGACTGTACTCCTGAAAAGGCCAATGCCACCATGTCAGCAATTTCAACAACTTGTGTTGGCCCTGAATATGCTGTGTAGCATAATTTGTGCATCTGACTGGTAAGAGAGTCTTTAATAAGTTTTCTTTCCTAAAGAACTTGGGTTTTATCCCCTATCGGTGCTTAGTAACATTGCATTTTCACCTTCCAGTAATGCCACCAGCACACTCCAAATAAATACGTTTGTCTGCTGGCTGGGAATTTGTTCTTTCATATATAGCAGATGCACTCACTGTATGGCTTTCAGTGGACTAAGTAATTTATGAATATGGCTCTTAGTTCTCTCACTGGGGAATCAAGAAATGATGTTGAAGGTGTTAAACACTTTTGTTAGCTGTCAAGGTAATGGTCCCCAGTATCAGTCTCGCAATATCCTCTTAACTTGCCTCAAACAATCATTGGAATTATTCAGAATCCAAATAAAAACACAAACTTTCCTTTATTATTATTTCTTTTAATGCAACAAATACTTAAATGCTTTGGTGCAGCCCTGCTCTTTGATTGCTTTGAATTTGAAATTTGGTCATGTCAAAAATTATCACAAAGATTTTTTTTTTGTTTATCTACATAGTTTTTAACCAAAATTACATTATAACACACGAACACAGTCTTCTCTTTAAGGCACAACACATCATTATGCACATTCTGTTTGCCAAACTTATAAAAGAGACAATATTATATAACCTTTCCCTCCCCTCCCCCCCAAAAAGAAAGAAAAATTGCATCCACTTCCAAAATCAGCTGCTAATAAAGTCACAGTAAATTATTTTCATCAATAATTTACACAAATTACAGGACTAGACAGGATTGTCATTATACAGTCTGAGTGCATTCCAATTCAGATTTTCTGGGTTAGGTAGGCTAAAGTCTGGTTCAAACCTCAGTGCTGAGAATATATCCCATTTTGAGGAATGTCGGTTGGAAAACGCATGTTGGTGCTTTGCCAGTTTGAGTCCTTTGTTCTCTCCTGTCAGGGCTCATTTGGTATGTACCAGCAACCTCCACAGTTTTAATTCATTTAAAAACGTTGCATATATAAGACCATAGAGCTTCCTTACGTAGCACTAACGTTTCAACTCCATTCAGTAATCTGAATTCTTCAATTTGGAATTTTTAATTCCAAATATTTCTTCCCTTCTTAAGACAATTCATATGTGTAAAGCCAGAGGCATTGAATCACACATAAAAATTCAGTGTACTTGAAATATATATATATATATATATATATATATATAAAAAGGAGCGCCAACTTTAGAACACAGTTACAAATACTCTAGTTCCAGTGCCTGATGGAGAGCCAAGAGGTCCGAATGACTGGATATCCTCCAGAAAGGCATGTTGTGCTGTGTTTGTTAGATGAGGAAAAAAGGTGAGGAAAAATGAACACTGTGACATAGGGTGGTATATGACAGACATCTGGTCAACTTGCAACCATGTATTTTACACCATTGTGTTTCTGGATTGATTTTTGTTAGTAAGATACTGACAAAAATCAGACCAAAATAGATCTGAGCTTATTTCTTTGACTGAAAGTAAATAAATAGATTGTCTTTCCTACTAGTTTCTTTGGAAAGAACTCACTACTTAGAGAGGGCTATTTGCTTTTTTTTTAGCATGGAATCCCATACAGTGGAGCATCAATAGGAAATCTCTGTTTCAGCTCCACTTACTATACTTTGCAAAAGATGGAGTGACCATTTAAAGGGTTATAAGACTTTCATTAAAGGAGGCCTCACTTACAACACTTTGAAATAGAGCTGAAATACATTTTTTTCCACTGAGGGAAAAAAAAATCTCTTTTAGGGAGAAAACAACAAATTACTAGTTTTAAAAAAAGGTAATTTATGTTGCAGTCAGCATCAGTGTCTGTGGGACAAGCAGATATATGCACTATTCTCCCTTAGCAATTGTCCAGAATGGAATAAAAAACATACTTCCCCATTCTGTTCAGATCTATTTGTAATGTACTGGGTTCATCTATCCCTATGAATCTGCATCTGTTCATGCAATATAGCTACCATTAAGAAAAAAGCATGCCAAACTGGAAAGTACACAATCCAACCACCTTTGTTTAGCACAAACTATAAAAGACCCATCACCAGTAATGTACCTGTATTAAAGAACCATTTGGAATGAGCATTTTGGTTATTTGCATTTTGTTTCCATTACAACTACACTGTAAAAATTACTTAATACTAAAAGGGCATTTAATTTTGCTTTTCCTAGCACAAAGGCATTTATGTCACTTGGCCTGTGAAGGCCTGAGGCAAAAATTTTCAGTTTCTGCACACTTCCAGGGGTTATACTGGGAAGTATAGCTCTCAAATTATTGCTAATTTTATCTGTTTCTGAACATTGAAAACTTATCTGGTGAAGTTTTCACTCGAACTTTTAACTTGAGAAAACTGAGTAATTCTAAAGAATCAGATCTTTTTTATAAACACCAATTTGGTGCACAATATGTACATTGTGTCCTTTTTGATTTTGCAGATACATATTTCTTGAAGTAAACTATATGCTCATCACATTTCCTCCAGTAAACTGCAGATCTCTGTTTATGTTAGCAAAAATTTGCACTATCCTTTAGATATTTTTCCACATTCTCTGTAACACTTCTCTTGAAACCTCCCTGATTTCACCCTTTAAAGAAAACCACTACCCAACCATCATTTCCTAGCTCTTGCTGTGTCATCTTTTTAGGATTACTTTGCTTGAAGTTAATCAGACATTTTGCCCTCATCAGTTTTTGTATATTTTATAAATAATTTTGCAATTTTTATTTCCAAACTGAAACAAAGCAAATGCTAGAATCCAAATGGTTCATTTCATTGTAAGTGTTGGTTTCATCATGCTTTTGTTGCCTTGCATCTGTAGACTGAAATTATTTGTCATTCTGCCATTGTGCAACACTAACAGAAATGCAAACAGAAAGGCTTGCATTAGTAGCTATGTATCACACCAACATTTCAGTAGACAGGTTACCTTTTTTGCTGCCTGTTCTTCTTCTACACCATCCCCAATTACAACATATACTACTTTTCTGCCAAACCTTTGCATTATTCGTTCAAAGCAACTTTCTTTTCCTGGAAGATAAATGAGATAAGAGTTCAGAGTGAAGTTACCTGATTAGCTGCATGCTCCTCATCTCGGCCATCTCCAATCACAACATAAGTTATGTTAGTGCCAAATCTGGACACTATACGCTCAAAACAGCTCTCTTTGCCTGAAAAACAATGCACTAATTAAGCTATCAAGTGAGTTATGGTGAAGCTCTATAAAGGATTATTGCAGTGGTAAGGCATTGTTACTACTACTTTTTTATAGCTCTCAGCCTTGTGATTTAGAGCTAAAACTGGTGAGAAGCAATGAATTCCCTTAGTGACAATAAGCTGCTTCCACTAAAACTATATTTCTATGTTAAGAGTTACAGAAAAGCTACTAAAATAAAGGAATTACCAACACTGTAAAAAAAGAATAGGTCAGTGAATGAATAATTGAATTAAATGATTCCCTATTATTGTAATAATAATTTTTCAACAAAAGCAGCAACTTTACTTCAATGTATCTGCAGCAATGAGCTATGCAGCAATGGAAAAAATGGTCAAAGAACAATGGACAAGGAAAACAAAATTAGACAGCAGTTTCCAGGGGGAACTTCATAAAATATTTGCCTCTTTTACAGGGCTATGGAAGCAAGGAGGCTAAGACAGTAACAACAAATAATAAGTAGGATTGAAAAGGACCATGAGAGGTCATCTAGCCTATCTTCCCCCACTACTGCAGGTTCAGTTTTACCCAACAAATGCCTCTGCAAGCTATTCTAAAAATATTCTGATGTTGGTGATTTCACAACTTCCACAGGCGATTCCCATGTTTAATTAACCTTTACCATTAGGAAGTTTCTCCTTGATATCCAAACTACACACACCTTATTGCAATGAAACCATCAGTTACTGTCTTACCTCCCATCAACATAGAGAAAGATTATTTCTTTTCTCTCTGCCATGGCTTTTTAGATACCTTAAGGCTGTTACTATGCCTCCCCCCAGGTTTTTCAGTCTCTTTTCACAAGCTCATGTTTTTTAGATCTCTGATTCTTATTGCGCTCCTCTTATTTTTCTTCAGATGGTCCACAAAAAATGGCTTATGATTAGCAAAAGCATTGTGTGTATTATGTTGAATGAGGATCAGATTTCACTGTGTGTAAACAGTAGTCACAGTTATAGCTCTGTGCCCAGTGCAGTGAAGAGATCACCGAGATGAAAAGTAAAGAGAGATCCTGCACCCAGCAGAGTTTACTGTGTTCCTGACAGAGTTGTAACAGTGGCCACGTTGTTCCTAGAAGGAATTCCTGATGCAGAAATCCTTCAATGGCTTCCAGAAATGGTGCTTCACTTCCCACCCCTTTCTGTGATGTTGGCACTATTTCTCAATGCTCCTTCCCATGGTCTGAGTGTAATCTCAATAACTGAATCCAAATACACAGGCTGTAAGACAGACGACATTCTCTCCCCAGGCTGGTTAATACCATGTGATGTTTGGGATACTTCTGCCTTGACTCAAGTTTTTTAAAGTATTTGAAGCATTTCTGTCTATAAGACAGCTACAGCTCATTAAAAGATGATTAATTGATTTTCTTGACCCTGTTAGAATATGCATTGTTTTTTCACTTATGAAAATCATTTAGGAAATATATTCGAATACTCTGTCAGTGCAGTCTCACACTCTGTTACATAAGATGATGTGGATACCGAAATTAAGCATTCCTAAATCAATAAACGATACATCATGAAGTCTGCCAAGATTTTTGGAAATCTGCCAAGTTGTTAACAGGCTGTGTCTTGTTTCACAGGAATGGTGACATTTCTTAGTTTACACGAAAATTTTGGATGTGATTTCAAAACTATGAATTCCCAAACTGTGATACACAAGCCCCTTCAAAGAGGTAAGTAGCTACCAACAAAATAGGGAACTGCCCTTGTGATATCCATCAACATGGCTTCTGTTGGTAACATTACCATCACTGATGTATTATGCTTCCAGAAGAAGCTTGTGAAACTGTGGCCTAGCTTACATAAAGCTGAAGGTCAGACCAGAGACTATTTTAAAGAAAGTTCTGTTTAGATTTTAATTAACAAAACTCGTTTCTTTATTCTTTTCCACATTTTTTCTGTACTATGAGAGGCTTTGAAGAGAGGCCTAGTACTGGAGCCTTTACTCCTTTAGGCATCATAGAAAATATGCTCAATTAGGATTCCTATAATTGATAAAAACAATCTAAACACATGCAATACATAACTCTTATAACTGACAACATAAGTGTCAGGAAAGTGGTTTTGAATCCATCCATTACTGGCAAAAAAATTGTTGATAATGCAATGTTTCATCCGATTGGATGAAAGTATCATTTTCTTACCTATTTTGGTTGCACTGTAAATATTTTCAATAGGAAAAGCTCCTCCTAAGCTGTATAACAGGACTTTTGCAAGTGCTGGAATAAGCTGGGTTGTTGTTACCAACACGTTTACGCAGTTACTCCTAAAAGGAGAGAAGCAGTTTAAATCCATTTCCCAAATGCTGATGTGATAACATAGCCAATGAGAGCATATTCAACATTCCTCAGCATTTACTTTCACTCATACTGCTGTGCTACTCAGCACCACCACCTCCAGAAAAAGGTACATGAAACTTTTGGAAAAATCCCATCTTTTCCTATCCTCTACATAAATATGCAGGTCTGACTAGTAGGAAGTATTCCACACTGCTTTATGAAAACCAGAACCCTGAAGATGACTCCACTAAAATACAGATATCTAACATCACTGATTACTTTTGAAAATAGGCATCCTAAAGCTTTAGAAGCATGTTTTTCAAGCTGGCAATTACTTATCACTAACTACCAGCCAGTTAAAAGTGTTAGGAGAAAGTGAAAAGATCATTTGTTACTCTCCTGAGGGGAAAGAAACAGACAATACACATTTCTGCATAATGGGAATTTAATAACTAGACATCACTTTCTTCACGTTTCAAGAGTAGGAATATTTCTGAGAAGAGGGAGAAGCTGAGATAGCAGTTACACAACAAAAACTCAAGGCCAAGCTACTTCACAAGCACTGATAGGCTGGAACATGAGTATGACCAAAGTGTGAACATGGAGCCAAGAGCAACTACTTGTGATTTTTGATCCTGGTCCTTCCACAAATTCCAAGAAAGACCTTCGGCTACTGCCTTTATGTATGTCTCAATTTCCTGTCAGCGACATGTAAATAATGTTTAGCTGCCTCATAGATATCTTCTGAAGATTTATATCTGTACCTAATGTAACCGTAAATCTGTAAATAAATGACTATTATTTAACAGTTTTGAGTAACTGATAACGATTTTTCCAGACTCATCCACCAATGCTCAAATGGTCTTCATTACAGAGTGCATGAGCTAAGAAATGCAGAGCTAAGCACAGCAAATTAAACAGAATTTTTATTTTTGTTCTCTCGAGGTACTTAAGATGCTTCTAATAAATTTAAACAGCAGAAACATATTGCAAAAATATTTATGAGTTTAAAATAGTTTTTCACACCTTTCCAAGTTTGTTCTTTTCACTCAACACTGATTCCTCCCTCAGACATGCTCAGGAGGCAAGATGGCTAAATGTTGTTCCTTTTTATCATTTAAAACTTCCATTTTTGAGGATTTCAGAAGAAAAACTGCATGGCTAACTAAGCAGCAGCAGCAGTGTTCCCCATTTTGTTATCTCAAAGGAACAACTAATTTTATGTTTCAGGACTGGAAGCACAGACTTTTAACTCAATATTAGTGTATAACATAAATACTTGCTTTTCTAAAAACTTACATATATGCTTAATCATATTGATTATTTGAAAGAAGGACAGAAAGAAAATGATTTTGTGTTCTGGGATCTGTACTGTACTTAGGCACCACTATGAATAGGCACAAGCATTGAAAAATAAAGCATATTTGGAGTTCAGAGGATGCTGCCCACAGGACAATAATTTAAAGGCTGGCTCAGAGTTCTAAAAATATATATATACACAGGGTCATTTACCACATTTTAAAAGTCATTTCATACAATCTCCAATAAATGCTGGAATCACTGAAAATGAAATCAATTTCCATGGAATTTTTCCTTCATCCCATCTAAAAATCATGTTAGACCTATTCTATTCTATAGAGGTACTAGTATCTTGTAATCTAAAATGTCAAAAAAGCCATTACATGTCAAAATTTTTTTTAAAAAGTTTTACAGTAGACTCAAATACATACCTTGTGCTGATAATTGATAATGATTTAAGTGCATTTGTTAGCCAGGAATCTGTTAGAGCTTCAATCTCTGCTCTTAATTGCAACCATGCATCTCTTTTAGCAGGACCGAGGAGACCTTTTATGTAAAAAATCAAGGAAAAAAAGCAGTTAAATTCTGTGCTAGCTGGAATTTATAGATTTTGCAGAGATTGTTTCTATTTTAAATTCCTCTAGAATTTGAATAAACAGCAAAGAGAAAAACTGTTGTCTTCAAGGCTCAGTAAATTGCTTTCTGCTTTCTTTGCAGTCTGGTAACATCAATGTATCAAGCAATGTCAGAGGGTATTGTAGATATCTAATAAGTAGTCATCTTATTTTTTTCATATATTCAGCCTCCTTTACCATGTTTTTAAGTGTACCTCTCTGAAGAATACATTTTTGAAATGAAATTCTCACATACACCTTACCCTCTAATTATCAGAGGCAGTGACAAGGGGATCATGCCATGAGGATCATAGGTAGAGACACTCATAGAGAACAAGGAACTTTAGAATAAACTTTTTTTTCTAGTATCTGCATATGCTTATAACTGCCCTGCTTATGGCTCATTTTATATGTAAATCTCAGGTTAGCATGTGAAAATACAGCATTCGTTTGCTTGCTCTTCACTTCCTGTTCTAGTTACTAATGGCAACTCCTTTTGCAGTACTTACAATATTACAGCCTTGTCTGTACATCATACGTTCTCAAAACCTAGGTAGCCCTGACTTCTTTAGAACCAAACTATTTTAAATTTACATATGGCCCTGGAAGAGCAGGCAAGAAGGCACGGTGACCTCTAGTATCCTTCTCCTCTTTCACATCCCATATTCTCAAGAAGTGGTGATGACAGTTTTCAAAAATCTGAAACAAAGCAACCTAAAAACTCCTAGTTTGACCTAGTCTTCTGCTGGCTTCTAATTGCTATTTTGAAATAAAGAGTTACATACATAATAAAAAAGATTATTATAAAGGCTAATGAGTGGAGGGTGCATGAAGGAACTTGCCCCTTAATGCTGCTTGCCCAAGTGGAATATATTTCAGAACCACGATTTGTGGGGGACAATAAAAATCTTAACACAATGTACCAGCACACAGCTGTACTGTGTCTTTGCAACAATGCTTCCTGTTACTGTGTTTCTCTATGCTGTGCTGACATAAGCTCTCATTAGTGTTAAAGCTTTAACGAAATGTAACAGCTTTAGAATCCCAGATGCATTAAGAGATGTCATACAGAAACCCAGTAAATTTGTGGGTAAGACTGTTTCATGTATTCTTTATATATAAAGATTCCATTGATGACAGCAAGGAAAGTCAGGGCAGGGCAGTTTCTTTGGGGACTATCATTCACTTCTCAGGGATTCAAGTCACCACGCTTCAGAGCAAGTAAAATCTAACCATCTACTATCACCCTTCTCTGCTATTGCTTCATCCTGTGACAAGAAAAGACTTTGAACCAGTAAAAGTGAAAATATATAAGCCATATATACCTATTTTATAAAATGATTAAGCCAGTGACAAATTCACTGTCCATATTATTAGCAATATTGTTTTCCATTTTTGAGAAACTGCAGGAACTGCTAAGAGCACACCTATCTGTTTTTGCTGCAGGTGAGCTTTACTTTGAGTTTCAAGTTTCTTTGAAATAAATTTCAACTGAGTTGAAAAAGTCCATGCTACAGAATGGGAAAGAGTTTCCTTGAACCACTGCCTGGTTGGGCTGGCCTCTTCTCAGCCTTGAATGTGGCTGTAGAAATGTTTGAAGATCTGTAAGTATTCTCTGTTCTCTCAATCTCTTGAGTAGTCAGCTGACATATTCCCCTCTTCAGAAGAGGGTTGGCTGTCTCTACAATTCATACACAACTCTCCAGGACATATTCCTTCAGTTCTGCTCCTCTGACTTCCCGAAAATGTGCTGGCACTGAGATGTCCATGAGCGAAAACAACAATAAAAAGCTCTCTTCTCAAATGAAGTTGGGATTTTCTTGCTAACACAATTAACTGTGTTAGCTATGGAGTTATTTTATAGTTAGCTGATTTTAGGCAAGGTAAGTGACTCAGCCAGTAAGTCAATAGGAGGTAGGTATATCCGAGCTGGGTCTGAAGGAGGAAAAATGGGCTCTCTGCATGTTAAATGGAATTCTGCTCTGATTCCCCATTTCTGGTTCTCCTGCACAAGAGCACTATGTAGGATCTGTCATTCCTGTAACCGTCAATAGCAGAAGGTCCAATCACTTAATTTTCTATTCACAAAATGGCTTCCAAGGCACATTCACTTGGCACGAGTTCATTACCATACGGTTTAACCTGATCAGTATTCTAAATTGTTTTTGACAAAAATGTGTTCCTTAAACTCACCTCCTATGTTGTTCTTGTAAGTATTATACAACTCTTTTACTCTTCTGTAACGGAAAGCCAGCTTCCTCATCCAGTCAACCCCTCCTCTTACACCTGTTGGCAGACAAAGGTTTGCACTACTTGCAGCTGCATGGAAGCCATCAGTTGCAAAACTGTAGGTACTGCAAACACCCAAAATACAGTAAAAATAAATACAATGTATTCCTGTAAATGCTCAATTTATTTAATCTTTGAAGAAAAAATTTTGAAACAAACATTTGATCTTACCTTAGGTCTTGACCATTATCATCAGAAGAAACATCATCTATATGAACTTGATCACACTCCTGTTGAAAAAAAAAAATTAAACGATAATTTATTTTAAGAGAGTATGATCACCATGTGCTCAGCATATATGTTGATCTTTGCAGGCCACTAACTGCACCAGAAGATGGCAGTGTATGTACGCTCACAGCCTCATATCAGATCAATTTCTTCAAAATAATAGAAACTTCAACTCTTTCTACACTATAAAAAATATGGGTGAAAATAGGTCTTCAGAAAAGTGATATGTTATTTCAGTGTGGTTTTAGATAAAAATTATTTTTAATTTTAAAAGACAACATTTATCAGCCCTCTCTTAGAGTCTCTCTAGTGTGCCAGTATTTCAAAATCACCTAAACCGTATTTCCCCACTCTCTGAAAAGTAGTAATGATGAACCTCAAAAGGCATGTCATTTATGTTAGGTCTCTAGGAGTGTGGATGCTTATCAGATTCTTGTCTTGATTTATCCAAGTGCCTTTGGCTGGGAAATCTCAAAGAATCAATCAGTCCTGGAGAATGTCACTATTTCCTGGTTTTGGAAGGGCTGGAAGTAACTCCAGGGAACTGCGAGGTACAGTGAAAATTTAACTCCCCTCCAAAATGTTTTTATAAGTGCATACCTATCACATATCTCTTTCTGCACATTGGTTACAGCAGAAAGACAGGAAAATACAGAGGGAAGCAAAAATAAATAGGTATTTCAAGACACCATGCAATGGTAAATATAAACAAGTCTTGCAGGCATTGTATTATTGCCTTCTGTAGTTGCTAGAATTAACATCTGAACTCAAAGACACACCTGAAATTCAGTGTCTGGAGATTTTACTTTCCCGTATAAGTGTTTTTGTTTTTGTTTTTTGTATTTAGAATAGCTGTTGTTAACATAATTAATTTAATTTGTGAAAAAATTCAAAGACAGATTTAAAAATGACTCACCAACTATGTTGTTTTCAATAATTTAACCTCATCACTAGAACAAAGTGGGGCTGAACTTTCCAAATGCACAGTTTCATGCTTCAAATAAAGAGTTATCTGGGTCACCTACTTCAAATAAAGTTGCTGACAAGCTACACTTAGGTCAGACTCTCTGTGACATGCAGGAGTATGCAGTTCTACATTTCAAATCTCAGTCTAGTACTAGGGCTAATCTGTCCAGAAAAAGGACAAATCAGAGCACAGGAGTGATTTCCAAATGTATATACCACAAATTCCTAGAGTTTTTTCAGGGAAAACAATATCAGTGTGAGTTTGGGGAAATACCATTTCTGGTCCAAAGTTTTGTTTGCTTTGCACTGAATGAAAATTTAGTAGGTTTTTACCCACATGAAGCAATTTTGTTAAAAAAATCAGATTAGCAATTTGTGGATAAATAAATACATACAATGTCATTTTAATACATGCAATCATAATGTAAAATTCTGCATCAAGACTAAAAGATTGAGTGGCTAAATTCTGCTCATCTGGCTTAATCTATTGAGACAGGCATGAAAAAACTGCAGTTTGAGGAAAAGAAATTAATCACTCTTCTCCCCACTAGAGAAATAAAATACATTTTTGATTATATCTGAGGAGCAGATTAATCTGAGCTGTAGAACATTTTAAAGAAGCTGAATTTGGATATAAATAACAGATGAAAAGAGAAAGAAAAGAGGAATTGACTGCTGTAATAAAAAAGTTCGTTTTTTAATCTTTGTTTATTATTTATTCTCCTGAAAAAAATGCAACTATACTCCACCCAGTGGAGCACAGGAACTCAAAAATCAGACAAAACGCCCCTTTGGGACAAATTCTAACCCAGTATTTTACAGTCTCTGAGCAATATCTGGCTTCCTCATCACCTTCACTGGTTTCAATGGGACTGGTCAAAGCATTAGAAAATTTTAAAAGTTTAAGAACCAGTCCTGTGAATTTGAACAAGTACTAAGTACATGGAGAGCACACAGAAGCCCTCATGGATAAAAATGAGTGTCTGCTGTTCTTTGTTTTTTTTTAAGTCATTCGGCTATACTGCTCCAGCCTTGAAAATATCAGATAACAATTCTACTGTGGGTGGCAAAGGCTCAGCTGTTTACTTTTATTTTTTTGCTCACATTTTGCTCATTGACTCAAGAATTCTGATTACTTGACTCTTGTCCCTGCAGTAAAGTCACTTAGTTAACACCCATCTAGGGTGGATCAAAATCAACAGCATTCTCCACCTTCCTCCATTTTCTTCCTCCTCTTCTCCTTTTGGAGCCACTCAATACCCACATCCACTCAACAGTCTGGCAGTACACAGTTCTTGAACAACAGCAAGCTCATGTGTCCACCACTCTTTGTTTCATTTTATTTTGTTTTCTATTTGTTTCATCAACTTCAAGTAAAATGTTTACATTTTACAAATTCATTTATCTAGGGCGAGCAAACTTTCAAAAAGAGAAGAAGGCTTTGTAAAACTGAGTAGACGGTTTGGGCAGATTTGAGACAGTTCTCTCCTTTTCCCAAAAGAAACAGGAAAGTGGTGGCACAACACTAGATTTGAATTTGCTCGTAAGTGAGACCAAACAGTTGTGCAGAAGAAGGAAAGCAAGCTCTCCGTCAGTTTAAATGTTAAGGTAAAGTACCTTTCACAACAGCTACAGTACTGGCTTACACCCTTCTCAACATGGGTCACTGGCTGTGCAAGGTCAAAACTAAGAAAGATAAAATATATTTGCTCTTACTGAGTGCACAGAAAATAATATAGGTATGATAACTGTTTTTTTGTTTGAAGCAATGCTAATTTAAGTAATATCTGAGTGCCGTCAATTCTTTGCAGGAAGTTTTAGAGCCTGAAAATTTGAGAGTACGGAATCAACAAATCATCCATAAAATTATCCTCCTGGAATGGCAATGTCATTATCTAGTAAAAACACTGACTCACTGCAGTGAAAACAAAAATGCTGTTACAGAGCAGATATTCAGCACTATGCCTTCTCAGGCTATACAGAACTAATCATTTAATGTATATGCTTCAGACTCTGTTAAAACTGGTTTGACCTGCTTCCCAAATTTTGAGTGTTATTTAAACATATTTTTTCTCCCTCATTTCCATTCCCTAATGAGAAAAAAACAATTACAAAATCTTATTTAAAATATGCTAGGCTTACCATAAAAATGAAAATGTAATTCAGTTCATTTTAAATAAATATGCTTTTCTTCATTGCTCTAGAGAGTAGAGGAGGATAATGGGAGTAGAAAAACTCATGTCCAAATTACTGCTTGCATTTTGTAGATGCTGATTGTTTTGTGGGTGTGCATATAGTATGCCCTACCAATTTTCTAAAAGCTGTCCTAAAATTAATATTGAAATAGAGAGAAAAGCTTCATTTTATTTCTGACCTGGTGGAGAACAGAATGTATTACTCTGGATGTTATTACTGAACTTAGTCCCATCCCCTACGCATTGCTCAGGCACATGAACTTTCTAGAGCACAAGACTTCTACTTTCATGGCAAAATACCAATTGCCTCCCAAGTGATATTTCTCAAGCTAACTAAAATTTATACACTGAGAATGAAATAGCTGGAGAACAGCCTAGCCTCAAATAAAACTGCAGCTTGGCTGATTAGAACACGGGTTAGTAGGTCAGCAGGGAATGTCTCAACAGACTGGAATTTCTGCATCAGCAGTCATTGTAATAAGACATATTTGCATAAAGGAAGGAAAGCTTTATTTTTGTATGTGATAACTTTCAATAACTTGGTTGTTATTACTAGCCCTTGGTATGTAGTGCTTACAACCAAGCAAGAGAGGGGAAAAAAAAGACAGCTTAGAGGACTTAGTGACTGGAGTCAACATTATAGGAATATGGCTTCATTGGTCTCTTACAGGTATCATGTCCAGAGCTGCATGGTTTATTGTGATAGATGAAAGCAAGACAGACCATATGGGACATGATGGCTCACCACTTCAGAAAAGTGAGATGATGAAAGGATAAGTAATCTGTGTACTGAATAAAAGCCCATCTCACTTCTCCCAGTAAGAACTAAAGGCCTTGTGCCTTGATGATCATGACCATCAGAAGCTCAGCCTGCTGTTGTTACATTGCAGACTACCTCCCCACTCCTGAGGAAGGGGGGGGGGGGGGGAGAGAGAGAGAGAGGAATACAAAACAAGAACTGGAGAAGGATATAGCGAATTCTCAGAATCCCTTACACAGTTATCATGCAGATCCACGGTAATATTCAGCGCTTAGTAATGTCCTTGTGCTCTGCAAACATTTAAACAGACAGATTTACTTGTCTGCATATTAAAAGGATGCCTCTATGTATTTTGGCATAGGATGCTATGCTCTTGAGTACAAAAGCTGTTGTAACCTTACTTGCCAAGAACATAGAAACTTGTTGGTCTTCTGGTATGTGCTAGAATTTGTGCATACAGCTCAGAACAAGAACTTTGGAAGCTTTGGTAATCTTGTAATAGAGTTGGTTTTGAAACAATGCTGAATTCTGGGTTATAAAACACTTAACTGCCTACAGAAATTGGTTTTAATCAAATCAAACTGATTGAGTTACGAGACTCTCAAAGAAAGTCCCCAAGCAGAATTTTTTGATTTATCTAAAACTGAAAACTGTTTGGATACTCTTCAAGTTCTGGAATGAGCTGGAGTATGAATTTTTGGACAGGATATTAAAAGAACCCTATTAAGAATATACAAGATGTGATGATACAGATTTTTAACTGACCTATGACTGCTGAGCCTGAAATGGCTAAATAAATAACGAGAGAAAGGAATGAAGCTTCAGCAGCCACAAGCGAGAATAAAGAGATATGCAAAGAGGGGAAAGTTCCATTTTGCTGAACTCTTCCACTTGAACTCAGCACAAGCTTGAAGAAATCTGGGCACATGCTACTGAAGGGCTTAAAGTTCATTGGGTGCCACATGAAATGTGAGTGTGCTGGGGCAAAGGTCTGTTAAAAAGAAATTTAAGCAATGCTTTGAAAAATTGATTTGGAATCTATCCCTGGTATGGGGCACCAGAAAGAGAACATTCACCGAATGCACTTGCATTGTCAAGTGATGACTCACTAAGACTGCAATAAAACACCGACCGGCTGAGGCATATCCAGGGTTTTAATTTCTTATGTTTCTGCCACTGAAAGGAGGAACTGCAGCTCAGGTATAGGGTGAAGCAGATCCTAGTTTCCCGACTTGAAAAGAGCTGAGGATAAATGAGGTCTGCAAGGGACAGCAAAGACAACCTCAGCCTGGTACCTTCTGATTTTCCTCCCACCTACGGCTAACAAAGGAACAGAGGAAGTGCACACTAGAAAAATCCAGGTCCCAATGGATGAAAAAATCTAATTTATCTTCATTTTCTCCATTCACTCATCAGATACCTTCCTCTGGCATTTTAAACAAAAACTCAGTCTTCCAACTGTGGTTACTGGCAAAATATCTGTCCATGGAGGGAACACTGTGATCTACTCTGAGTAGGAAAACAATTGATTTGGATCAGGGGAAGGTCTGAAAAGCCTCTAGTTTAATTTGAGAGCTGCTTTTTCACTCACTGTTTATTCTACAAAATAAATAAATAAATAAACACAGTCGTAAGACTGTCACATTCCATGTTAACAGATCTGGACTCCAGGACTGAAACAAAATGTTTCTGAAGCATTGCTGATGGGCCTACTTCCCAGACAGTTGTCACTTTGGCAGTGTGATTTTAACAGGTGAGCAATCCACAGTGGTCGTTGCCTGGGAAAAGGTCTCTCCCTTTTCTGACCAGATGTCAAAATGCATGCCTTGGCACACTGTGACAAAACGTGGTCTCCTGGTTACCTCAGGAAGAAAATGTGGGCAACCAAAAAGACTGACATTGTCAGTCCATGACACACTACCCTTGAAAGTCTGCCAGATCAGAATTTTGGGACGGGAACTTGTGTCCAGATTTCCCCCTGTGATCTGGAAGGGGAAACAAATAAATGAAAGATGAAGAAACACCATCAACTAAAGAGTACAGTATCTGATTCCCAACAGGATTCGATATGCAGAGATCATGTATGAATTGGCCAAACTCATATACCTCTGAGATGTCCAGAAATCTGGTGGCAAGCATCTGCCAAAAGCATAGGACAGTGAAGAATCTGAACTAAAGAGTATTCATGTTATTTAGTACGGCTTACTGAAAGTCTCTAAAAGGAATACAGGGATATAAATGAAATTACCTGGAAGGTAACTAAAAATTTAAGGAATTGAATCAGATGTATAGGTGGTGACTTGAATGTTAAGACTCATAATATTCCATATAATCCTGACTATGTTTTGTACAACACCTATAAGTACTATCTGAATTCTTTCAGCCTTCTTAGCTAAAAAATAACCTTAAATCAATCCAGAAACTTCTAAACAGAGTTCAGAAAAGCCTTTCTGTTGGTTGATGTTGAAAACGAGACAGATACAAAATTTTTTTATTTTTCTTCCATATACCACTTTGGCACTTTTCAGAATGTGCCACTCCTGCCTGTAATTTCTCACTTTAAATTCACAGTATTCTGCAGGGAGTGGAGAAGGGGAGAAGATGACCTGCACATAAGCTCTTCTATTCTAATGGCAAGGTTTTGACACTGATGATCAGAAGGAACCTGTGTCCTCAGACTGTGTCCTCCATTTCTATGGCATTAGAGATATCAATGATGAGATAATCTACTACAGTTACAGTTCTCTTGATGCTGTGTTCTTTCAAGTGAATGAAGAGTATTCTTCCTTTGAGCAGGAAAGGGGTGGGGGGGAGGCCAAAATGCTACTCAAGAGTGTTGAGAGAAGAATGTAGTCACTCATGGTCAGATGATATCATCCACTGAAAGCAAATGAATTTTGAGAACTTCAAGAGAAAGGATGGGAGATACATAGGTCCCTCTCCTGGAAATCACTGCAGACAACTCTAAATCCATGGAAACCGAAAACAAGATGCCCACAGAACAAAGATCTGTGCTACAGAGAGGAAGGGGTAGTTTTCATATTCCCACTCTCCCCTAGTTTCACGGAAGGACCCTGGTGCCAAAGAAAATCACTGCCACCTGGCTAACCTCTGTCTGATTAGAGTCTGACTGAGGTCTGGAGAAGCAGATAACATCACACTTAAACACGAATGCATAGGAAAACCACTGTGGTAGAAACCCAGGTGTAATGGTGTTAATGTTTCTTTGATTCTTACCTCCAAGTCGTTAAAAAATAAATGCGTATCAGCAAGATTAAAAATCATTTCTTCCATTCGCAGGCCAAGGGTCACTGCCATTGGAGGATCCTTAAAAAAACAGAAAACAAGATTAACTACTTAATTACCTTTAAGGTATATCACAATTACTTTAAAAGCTGCTGTATAAGAAGTGTTTTGAAAAATTAACCCTGCAACAAACTTCTGCAAAATCCTTTAAGTATTAGGTTATTTTAATATAAAGCTACAAGAAGAGATTGCTGAACTAGTGTGAGAACACTTGGGGAGCTGGGGATGTTAAAACACCATTTTCAACAAGTCAAGGCATTTACAACCTGGCTAACCTATGACAAAGGGGAAACCTAATGGTCATGTGCAAACCTGCATAAATATTAAGGCTGTAAATGGGGAAGAAATTTCTCACAAGAGATATATGTAAGAAAGCAAATGTTTATTATAATAAGAATATATTGCATTTTTCA
This sequence comes from Apteryx mantelli, assembly GCF_036417845.1. Taxonomy (NCBI): domain Eukaryota; kingdom Metazoa; phylum Chordata; class Aves; order Apterygiformes; family Apterygidae; genus Apteryx; species Apteryx mantelli. Next base: position 75,939,167 of record NC_089980.1, read on the forward strand.
TCCCTGAGCCTTTTACAAAAATATGTAGATATCTTAACCATCAATTAATAGGCAGAAGAAAAAGGAACCATGGAGCAATAACTGATTTTTCTGAGCCTATGTACCAAGACAGTAGCACAGGCAGGAACAAAATTATTCCATGTGGCACCTAGTCTATTGCACAATTCCTTTGATCTCTTGGCTTTTCTCTGAACTGAAAATCTTCCTAATTTTTGGAAACACAGAATCTCCTCTACTGACTCCTGGAAGAATCCTCACCAAGGCCATGCTAAACTGGACTAAGACTGGCAAAAATTTCTTTGCAGGTGATTATCCTACACTGTGATAGGAAGGCATGATTTAAGAGGCCTTTTCAATTTCTAATGTGCTGCTTAATAAAAATATAAAAGCCAGTCTGAATCTTTGTCCATTTCCCCAAACTGAGTTTCACTTTAGATAATATCACTGTCTTACCTATGCTTTTGCCTATAACAATTCTTCATTACACTTTCTGCTGCTCCAGAACGTATCCTCAATCCCTGCTCCTGGTCTTTCCCAGTCTCAATATTTACTCCTCTGCTCCTGCAGGCACTCACCGATGAATTTCCAGGCTCTTTTTTAAGGTTTTATTGCAGGCATCCAACAAAGTACCTGTAAATGTTCTTCTACGTGTTCTTCAGTTTGTCTACAATCTATAGCACAATTCTTTAGGTGGTCCACAGTAATGAGAAAACATATGTAAGCTTGTTTGTTTGTCCAGAGATCATTCCTTAATTTAAGTTATTAAATATAGGATTCTTCCCCCTGGATGAGATTCCATTCAAAATTTTGTATCTCTTTGTTGTTGGGCTTTCACACTCCCTATGAAATCATTCTGTCCCAGCAAATTACCACAAATGTACTGCTCTGCAATAACAGTTTGTCTTAGAGCATTTAGCATGCAACAAACGTGAGGTAATTAATTTGACTTTGCGAGGTTTGCTAGGAAAGAGGTTAAGCCAAGCTACATTAACTTACATTTGTTTAGGATAAGAATGCACACATGGACAGTTTCCAATGTTCAGCTGACACCTGGAAACTAGTTATTCCATGACCTTAATCATCTGCCTGAGCTTGTGAGGTTCAGTTAACTTTTTTATGTTAAGGTTGCTGCAGTACTCTACTTATAAAGTAGATTTGAGCCTCTTCTCATTAAAATAAGAAAAAAATCTGTATTTCATAATTTAAACTCTGACTGACATTGTGAGTTTTCAGAAATCCTTTCTTAAATACCTTGGGATTAAGAGACTTAAAATTTACCACTGTGTTCCCATCTGGCAGCAAAATCACACAAAACCTCAAATGATCATTTGTTAGTATTATGATCAAAGGCTTCCCAATCAGGATCAGACATCTCCTATTTCAGGGCTTTGCAAGACAGAATAAAAGATGGCTTCTGCCCTGCAGCACTTAAAAACTAACGGTAAAATCTGAAACATAGACATATTTTGACCCTTGCTCATGAAAAAGTCAGACTTGAAGGGGACAATAGTGTACAAGAAATTGTAATGATCCAAAGTTAGACCCAATTCTCTGTCAGTGAGAGTGAAAGGAAGTATTTTTATATTGACCTTTGAACTGGTCCAGGCTACTTTTCAGAAGCAAAAACAAATCGCAGTGCCTAGTAAAATAACTTGGTCTCCTATGTCTTCTGCAACCATGTTCACTGGATCCAAAAGACACTTGGGTGAAGGGTGCAGCAAGTGCAAAGGTCTTTTTTCCACAGGGATGATTAAGGAACACACATTGACAGATTTGTAAAATCCCACATACTCACAGCACAAATCATAAAAAACTCTGGACTCATGAGATTCCTCATCAAGCCTAATACTTTTATCAAAATGTCATTATGTATAAACATGTGTTTCTCCTTTCTCTTGAAGTTTTTTCAGTGCCCAGTAAATTAAAATTTTTTCCTCTTCATACCATATAGTAAAGAGATTTTGCAATATGCTTTTTTACCTCAATCCTATGAACACGAAGGCATGTGCATAACTTTATGCACAGGTGGTAACTCATTTTTATTTATGTGAGTTGTTATTCACTGGAATGTTTTCAAGATTGGAATCTTAGACTTTTGATTCTCAGCCCCCTTTTCTCCTTCCTGGGTAGAAGCAGACTTAAATGCGGAAATCTGTTATAACATATTCCATTATAATCCAATTTATTTTAACAGAAACTACCAACTATGTATCACAATTTCCTGCCTTGCCTTGTATAGTTGAAAGACATAACTGTGACAAAGCTTTTATGATTTTCTTATTAGTAGTTGTGTAACCAGCTACGCATGACTTTATAACTGTTAAAATGAGATTTCCTATGTCTCTCTTTTGACATGGGCAAGTGTGAAATATTGTTATGTACTACATGCAAAATAAAATAAACCAAAGAGACTTCATAACAACTTCTGCTAAAAAGAGTCACTGGAATTGAGTTCTCAAGGTACAAACAATTCTTCCTTTAATAAATCTGCCCAAACTTGCACTGCAACTGTTTAACAAGTATTGGACATCGAGTTCCAGTTCCATTTAAGTTCACCTCTTCACATACAGAAACAGATAGAGGAAGTAGATTTGTCAGAGTTTAGTGGTTTCATAACATTTGCAGAATGTGGAGGAACATCACAATCATTGTTTTACTGTCTTTCAACTTGAAGCAGAAGTTGCAGACTGACTCAAGTGGCACAAAGAACTGAGTGTTGAAAAGAAAGCAAGAAACATGCAGCTGATACAGATTTGAGCACAGCAAATTGAGAAACTGAATAAAAGGCAGACTGAACTTCTGCCAAAATGGTATTTTGTGCTATTCTGCACAAGCACACACAAAAGAGGAAATAATAATAATAATAATAATAATAATAATAATAATAATAATAAAAAGGAAGTTTTCCCCAGATGATTTGCTGAATAAAAAAGCACAACTCTTTGGCCCTCCGAGGGAAGATATTTAGCCAGATATTACTAGCATGCAGAGGAGTCAAGATCAGCTACAGCACTTCTGTATACCAAAATACAAATGACTTTAGTTACGTTAGTATGAAAGCACTAAATTGGAGTCAGACTGTCTGTCTGTTGACTTCTGTACTAGACTGGTCCATCCACTGGAATGCCTCCTGGGAGACTAGGTAAAAATAACCTGGGACGGCCAATATTTATATGTTTTGACAAAGAGGAAAGCATATCAGTGTCTCAAATAAAGCTCCAAAAGTTCCATATCCATTAGTGGAAGAAAATTATTTAGTATCATCTGGGAAGGTCAGGTTTCAGCCAAATATGTTTAAAATCATTTCATTTTTTGTAAAAAAAATACAAACAGACCAAAGTATTCTATATAAAATCTCAGAAGACAAATAGGGACTGACAGATTCAGTTTGACCGGATTTTGTACACATGAAGCCTTCAGAAAAAACAAGCAAGCAAACAAGCAAAATATGTGAAAAATACTGTCAGACTAGATTTTCAATGGGTGACTGTCCTGAACAGACTTACCACAGTAGCATCTTCTGGAAAAAGTAGAAATGCTGAAGTTAAACACTAACATTTTTAGCTTACAGACACTTCCCTACATTAAGCAGGAATCTCAGATTTAAGTTCAGTTCTCATGCTCTCATACGTGATGCTTGTTCCCAGGAGAGTGTTATGAAGGTGGCAACGGAGGCAGAGAATACATCTTGTAATAGCTCTGTCTGGTAGCTGATAACGGAAAACTCACATACTCCTCAAGCAGTTTTTGCTCCATGCTCTCCAGAAGGCAGTAGGAAAACAGACTGAGGCCTTAGACAATCAGGGAGTGAAGGGAGAGCATACTTGGAGGTCATGAAAGATATGGTATAAATATGGAGGGACAAAAGCATGTTTATAAGTGAATTTGGGAGTGTCATCCTGGGCCCTAATGGTGACAAAGTTTTTCTGTTTAATGATTGGCCAAGCACAGTGTGAGCAATAGCAGACTTCTGGGCCCTTTCCAGAGCAGTGTACGAGGTTAAAGTGACCTCCTTGGCAACTTCTTGTCATTAGCTCTTCCATCAAAAATGTCAAAATGTGATCATCAAGTGTTTATTTGTTTTGATTTTTGCACTTGGAGATCACATTTTCACTCTTCTATTGTCATGAGAGACTTTCATTCTTTTTTGACAGGCTTTACCTTGAGTCATGGCATTTATCTGGGCATCCCTGCCCGCTGGACTGACCTTGGAGAAATAAATGATTTCTTAATATTAGAAATGTAAATGCTCTGAAGAAGACAAAACTTCAGCTTAATCACCTTAAATCAGTGAGACTAACTGGAATTAATGGAACAAAGAATACACACTGTTCACAGAGAATAAGAATGTACCTCATAAACTTTAACAGATGATGACAGTCTCCTAACATATGTCCTGTGACATCAACAAATCCTTACTTAAGAGTTCAGCATTGTAGAAAACTGTATCTGCCAACTGGTGCTCAGCTGCAAAAACCATCATCAGCCACACAAGTCATAATATAACAGCTCAAATGCCAATGTTCATAATTTGTTACTGCAGTAAATAGTTAAAAATAGAATGTACTAGTTCTATGAAGTATGAAGCACATGAACAAATGAGATGAACCATGAGAAATACTCTTACTGCTGGGAAAGAGAACAGTTACCTGGAACCTAACAGAGATGTAGTTCTTATTTTTCATTTGTATTAGCTCTGACCAGCCCAATAAAATAACCAGTACACCAAAGTCAGACAGAAACACCCACAGGTAGAAAACAGCCAGGCAGAGAGTCTTCCTCTGGTAAGTTTTATATTTTGATTTTTTAAAGTGATACATTGACCAAACTCTGGTCAAATCTCTCCCACTTCAGTGGAGTTTAAAGCTATACTTCACTGGTGCTTACCTAAGAAGAAGCAATTTTCCCTACGTTTCAAATGAGATACCTAAAGCGGGATCCTCAAAGTTAAATCTTTTTGCAAATCACTAGTTTTGTATTTATAATAACATGTTTACTGTAACAGTGACACATAATTCCGAAATGAAATCAATATCACACCATGCAAAGTGTTGGACAAGTAGATAGCAAGGATAGTGTCCATTCTAAAATGTAGAAATCTTCAGGCCTAAGTCAGAAATCTGATGTTCTCTTGACAAATATATGATCTGAAACTTGACTTTACTGGATTCAGGCCTTCCCACATTTTCTCTGCTAATGAAAGCCCCCATTATCTATCTCTCCTAGTGGATGCTGGTTTGCCTTTCCCTTCTCCCTTCAACTTTAAATGTTTGTTAAAATGCAGAAATCTTTTGAGAAAGAGAATTTTCAGTTTGTCTACTGGCACCACTGTGACTCTCAAGAGCTTCTGCACATATATGCTGGTCTCTCCACCTGGCTGGCTGTAAGACTGTAACAGGCATGTCCACATATTGCAGTTCTATTCACAGCATTGCATGCACTGTCTGAATTGTAGCAGAGCACAGGGGATTAAAAGACTCATTTTTGAATGTTTTTTTTTTTCCACTCACTGCAAGAAGTAGGGCAAAGAGCTACTGAAAGAGGGGAATGAAAGTTTACATATCAAGGAGTAGATGGGATAGAACTGAAGGAATATCCTTAGCTGTCTAAATATTCACACTGGCTCTAAACCCAGCATTTAACCTCTTGAAAGTACAAAGTGAGCATACTTGGTATGCAAAGATACCTTCCCTTAAAACAATGTTCACATTGAAGACTAGCTAATCCCATTTAGAGTACCTGTAAATTTGGGCAAAAGGCAATACTCTGGTTTTGTCTTGTTTAATTTTGTGACTTCTTTTTTGGGAGTAATCCAATTACATCAAATAAAATACGCTCACAAAATATATAGGGAAGAGCACACTATACACAGCTGAGCATCAATGCAACACTACACACCTTCAAGTTTTAAAGCCAGATAGCAAATCACTGCAAAGAAATGATTTAGTATTACAACTGTTTGACACTACCCTGAAAATTTTTTCATTGTGAAGTAACAATTTTATGCCATCTTTCTAGGAAAAAACAGAATCTACAACACTTGAAACACCAATGCTCACAAGACTTCCCATTGAGAACCTCACAGTGAATGGAGTATTTATTCTCATGACAACCCAATTCTCCTTACAATCCAGACTTCAGTCTGGAATAAGACCTTGTTTACAGATTGAAATCATACACAGAAAACACAAGGGCCACATCTGCTAAAGAGGTCATGCTCCCAAAACTGACTGAAGTCCAGCTGTGCTATCTTTTCCATCTACAATGTCTAACCTCTTAGGCACTTAGGCTTAGATACATCCCATCTAAGTTAAGACAATACTTCAATGACATACTAAAGTTAGAGCCTAGTCATGTAAGCTCTCAATGTTTTCCCTTTCCTACTGCCCCAGCCTCCATGCAGTCAACAATATATAAACTATGAGATAAGAAATTACAACACATATTTGAGCTGTACTGCTAATTTCTTATTACCTTCCGAACAAGTTCTCAAAAAATATGTTATAGGTAGTTACTGCAAGAAGGAAAAGGACTACTATTTAATTTTACTGTCTTCCTTACGCTTCCCTATTTGCATGGGTGTTGCCTATCAGTAGAAAAAAGAAGTACTGTATTTAATAATTCCTCTCCTTTTGTTTCATGACTGTTCATGATGTTGGCTACTGATGCTTGGTTTATACAAGCCAGCTTTATTTGCTGCCATTACTGTTGGCTGTTAATATTCCATTACTGTTCTAAGGACTTTGCGTCAATTATAGGAACAGATGAGTTCTTAAAAAGCAGTAGTAGAGGGATTTTTTCAAATATCTCTACTGATAATAAAGTGAGAAACCAAGAGAAATTATGTTTCTGAAGCTGGCTCTAAGATAGTTTTCATAGTTATCTGTAAATGCTTAAGGATTATGAAATGTGTTCTGATTTTTAAAACTTTGTATTAAAATTGATTTCAGTTTCGATCATTTACATTATGAGATGGCAAAGAGTGTAGCATCAAACACAAACATCCTTAGGGCATAATCACACAGGATGAAAGAAATGACTGCATCAGTGGGGCAATTCAGCAAGTCCTCTGGTGGTATATGGGCTACACTCAAAGGTGATATAAATGTTCATGTCCATGTCCCTCTCTTGTTTTGATAGGTATAAGTTAGAAATGGCTCTGACAAAGTCACTGTTGTTATAGTGCCTGAAAAACAGCAGAAAAGGAATTTTTTGACAGGGTTCTGAAATGTGCGCTGATTTGGCACTGTGAATCTGCAAAATAGGCAAGCGTATTTTGTGCAAGAGATGAATAACTACCGTTACCTCAGCATTCCAGAAAAACAGGTTTTTGTCAGGGCCTGTGCGTTTTCCTATTATCTTTCTCTTTTCATAAGCACAAACAGCTGTCTTGAAACACAGAGGACTGGCCCATCAATGGTTATATACTGCAAATTCTGGCTTAGGAAATCTCTAAACCACTGGCTGTACAGGTTGGGTGTGGAAATCATTTCTCTAATATCCTGTTTCTCATACTCGTTTCTTCAGCATCAGATTCTGGCTGGGGTTAAGAGACAGGAAACTTAGACTAAACAAGCCTTCTTCTGACATCACTTGGACACAGTTACGTTCTTAGAAATAAACACCTCTGTATTACATTGAGTTGCACAATACCTAGAAAACCTTCTATACCCACATATGTACATACAACATCCTCTCCCCAGTCCTTTATTCATTAACAGAAAGATCTTTCACAAGAGGGGCTTCTCTGTCTGTCTTTCTCTCACACATATACATGCACAAAAAACAGCTCTGCAGATGGTTCTCATCCCACAGTTCGTGAACAGCTCTGCCATGCCAGACACCAGGGTGTTTATATTATCTCAGGTATGCTTAGGCAGAGGTGACAAAAGCAGAAAAACATTAAGGATACCAAATAAACAGTATGCTTTTCCACACCCTTTGAAGATTCACAGCAGGAACCCCATGGACTTTTTTGTGACGTCCATGCTCACCCTCTTCCCTGTCCATTTTCTTATCCTTCAAATATTTGCTCTTATTTTTCATTTTATCCAGACTTTAAATTCAACCCTTCTCAGCAGTCCATTTCTGCTGCAACTCACTTGTCTTCCAACCAGCTCCTTCTCCCCAGTCTTTCACCCCTTGGCCAAACAGCCATTCCCCCACACTCAGGCCCTCACTGAGCCTCACAGGGGGCTCAGTGCTGAATCAGCAAGGGAACTCCTGCTTCTGCTCCTTCAGGCTGCCACTGCTTTTCTCTCCCTCACTCTCTTCCTGCTGCTTTGCCGCTCACTGCTCCATGACCTGAACTCCTTTTGGATCTCATCACAAGGGAGAGGATGAGTACAACTGACTGGCTGGTAAAGGGATTCACTCCCTAGCATTACTCATCCCAGAGCTAGCCAAGGGAACCAGAGAATCAGAGCAAAAGCTGGGGAGTCAAAGAATAACATCTGCAGCTGGCATTTAAACAGCTTGCTCTCTCACTTATTCATCCTGATTCATCAATTTCCCTGTAAATTCACCAGTCGTTTTCTTTTTCCATATTCCAATTTATTTGCTCTTTTTTCCTCCGTGCATCCAAATACTGTCAGTATAAACCTATTAGCACCCTGCAATATCTCTGCAGTACCTCAGGAACCTCATCCTTGCTCCTCTATGAAGTCTTCCCTCTGCTTCAGCCCTGCCTCATATATTGTTTAGGGTCTGTGTCTCATTGCTCCCCTTGACTTTTTCACATTAACCTTCTGAAAATAGGTTTTATTGTATGCCTTACCCTCTACCTTCTCCCAAGCCATTATGAACACCAGAGGTGAAAAAAATGTACAGGCCAGATAGTTATGATGCAGTCAATCAACACAGAATTCATGGATTACATACCTTGCCATACTTCTGTGCATAGGATCCTGTAAGCAGTGAATGAAAAACTATGATTGTTTCATCCAAATCCCAAACAAATACACGCTGAAAACAGAAGTGGGGACAATATTAATTCACAAATAACATCAAAGCCCTCCCACCACCACAGAGGCCAAAAATCAACTCAGTCCTAAACTTTAATTGTTTAAACAAAGCAGGTTATCTCTGAAAATCATTAGGAACAGTGTATCATGCATTTATTGGTAAAAAGTTAGGACTGTAGCATTTTCATTGCTCAACAAGCTCCTGTTCTTCCTTTAAAGAGCTTTTCAAATTAAGCTGCATAACACAGATGTCAGAAAACTCTGGGTCAAACATGACTATTAATTTAAGGATAAATAGTTCTCTCAGCTACCTCTGTGCAAATCTTACTGATTCAAGGCTCTTTTTGTTTCTCCTGCATAGCTAATATTAAGTCTTTGGTATGCCATACAGAATACACAATGTAAGTAATATTTAAAAAAGATTATTCTAACTTAAAAAAAAGAAAGAAACTCCTTATGTTGATCAGGGATTTGTATTCATTTTCAGTGGTAAACTATACAAGAAAGGAAAACTGAAATGTAAAAAGTTACAGTCTCTTCACTAGAAAAGTTATATGCCTTGAAGAGTAGGAAAAGTAGAAAAATTTTTAATAATTTCTGTATGCAACGACACCTAGAGCCAGTGCTTAGCACTGCAGCCCACCCTATCACCCAAGGAGAGCCTGTGTTGCCAGCCAAGTCCTAGCAAGTGCATCCTCTGTTATACCCAGAGATGTTCAGTGAACACACAGGCAGTGGGGCTGGCCAGGCTACTCACTCTGAATGCCAGTCTCATGGCAAGAGGAGGCACACGACACACACAGACAGCACATTCCTCTGATGCGACAGCTGAAGTGTTTCACACATATATGTGCTAAGCTTCTTTCTCCTCCTGTCACAGTAAGGCGGTGTGCTGCTAACACAGGAGGAATAAGACTACTAATTATGCTATCGCTAAGAGGTCACCTGTGTTTTGAATCATCACCCTGTATATTAGGCAGATAAACTTCTTCACTAAGGCTCTGTTTTTGCACATAAAGCATAGCCATCACTTCACTGATACAAACTACCTCATTGAAATCCATGACATTACTGACAAGCATAAAGACAAACTTGTACTTAAGTGTTTGAAAGGTTATGGCCAGATAATCTTGCCTATTTTCTCTGCATTCATAAATAAATGTAATTATGCTGAATAATACATGAGACTTCCTATTTAAAAAAAAATTAATTGTGACAAATTTGAACACAAAAGTCTCAGTTTTGTGGTTCTGTTGCATGAGAAACTGAAAGAGACTAGGGCTTAGGGGAAAAAAGCGCAAGGATGAATGACATTTATTTTTCTATCTAACTTTCTGATACAGAACAGTAATGTATCATTGTATGTGTATGTTAAAATAGCCACTAAGATCTGTTATATTCAGTTAATAAAAGAGTCTATGCTGTTTTCTGAAAAGCTCTAAGCTGTTTCCACAGCTGTAATTTGCAGAATTTACTTTCCATCAGAAGAAACCACCATATTACTATTCATCAATTACTACAGGGCATACCTCCAAGTCACTGTCCGGAGGGGGTGATGGATTATTCTTCCGCCCTCTACCCCGGGACTTTGACCCAGAACTCCTACATGTTCTCTCATCAAGATCTTTGATTGGCGTGGAGGGACTCTGTACTGTGTCAAACTCCCCTGTAAAGTCAACCATTCATGACAAAATTAATGGTGGATTTTTAAATAAGAAATACACTTTTTAAGTGGCTCTCATATCTATTTGGCAACTCAACCACAAGACACACTCAAATAAGTTGTAAGAAAAACAGTGATACTTGATTTGTTTTATGCAGATGGAATTTGCAGATGTCACAAACACTTCTGACTTTATCAAGGAAATGTTTATAAACCTTGGTAGAATAAGAGAAAGATTAAAATGACACATACATATGTGCAGACATATATACACATATACATGAGCATGTGCAAAATATTGATATATCCACAGGAAATACATTTTACAAGCCATACTAAAGACTTTCCAAAACATGAAGTGAATTTTAGTTAAAGTATTTTTTTCCCAATGTTTAGAGTTCAGCTAGACTTATTTCCAAGTCCTGTGTTACTTTTACCAGAACACCTTTTGGTATTCCTCCATGCACTGGAATCCCCAGTCATCTTCCTGCTCCCATGTCACCTGCTCCTTATTAGAGTACACTTTTATTTTAGCATACCTTAACCAATTAAATTATTGAACAGTGGATTTGAAACAAAAAAGAAAGTATTTTAATAAACTGTAGAGTGTATTCTTATGGGACTCAGCAAAGGTTAAGAACAAAACAGGTTCAAAAATGAACTCCATCAATTAGCAGATAAAAGTCACAATATTAAATGCAATGTTTCAGACACTGCAAGAAAAGGACCAAGTCATACTTGCTGTCTTCTAATCATCCTTCTCTAAGTATCAGCTACTGCTTGCTGACAGAGAAAAAATACTGAGACAGAAGGACCTGTGATCTGGCATGCCATAGTTGCTCTTAGCGCACAGGTTTATCTCCGACTTATCCATTTAATCTGCTTTGCATCTGCTGGTAACAAATGGCTATGGAAGTGGTCGCAAACCAGTATCAATGTAAGACAGACAGACTTAAGAAAGTGCTGCCTGGGAAGGATGGTGTGGAATTTGCCCTAATAAAGCATTTTTATGCCATAGCTCTGTATCTGGAAATTACTGGAAAAGTACTCATGACGGCACATCTTCAGAATAAATTAATACTCAGGACAAACATTTCCCAAGAACCATCCACAATGCATCTGATTTTGAGCTGGAATCTGAATATTATTCATTATTATTAAAGAGTAATTCACTTTGGACACCAAAGTCCACCAGGCAACAGAGGAAAAAGAACTCTTATGTAATCTTTACCTGACTGGATTTTCTTTTCTATTTCATCTGAAAGGTATACATGGCTTAAATCTTTGGGAGCAATGTGAAGAATTTGCACTGATTGGAAAGCAGAGGCAACTGACTCCTAAATCATGGGTAAGACAATTCAGCAGCGTCAATACTGTTTCATTATTGTGCATTCAAGAAACTTCCTCACGGATACTATATTGTGTTTTAAAATCAAGCTAAAGAACTTTGGAATGGAATTTTACAATTAATATTAAAGAATAGTACAAGATCAACTGACAATTATTTTATTTTATTCCTCTCCTCCCCCATGTTAAAGAATATTTCTATTACCATCAACTATATAAACCAACAAAAATCACAGGCCAAAGAAAAAGACCGGGTCGTATGGGTCAAAATAGGGAATATTTCCAAGTTTATTTGTGGAAAGAAGCATTCTGAAGCATTTTGAACTCTTCCAACCACAGAAATCCAAAACAGTAACAGAAACAATACAACTTTGAGGTTGTTCATGAGCACACATGGCTTCTTCCTCACTACATTGACCACAGGTCACTCAAAATCAGAAGGCAACATTATGTATAGCACTGGCATATATTGATGCGAATCCTAACTTATAAAGATATTTTATGATTGCTCTTTGGCCATGGACACAGCAGTGGGTGGCATTTACCTTGATTTTAGAATGGCTTTCAACATTGTCTCCCATAGCATTTCAAGGAGATATGGACCAGATGGGTATACTAGAAATTGGGTAAAAAAATGGCTGGCCATTGAGTGAAAGGGACAAAATCACAATAAAGGATATTCTAATTACATACAAATTAAAAACTTTTCATAGTGAGAGTGCTTAAGCACTTGACATTGGTCAACAGTTCCTCAGGGTTGATACTGGGGCTAATACTGCTTAATGTCTTCTTCAGTGACCTGTACAAGGGGACAGAGTGCACCCTCAGCAGTTTTAAAGACAATACCAAACTGAGGAAGCAGTTGATATGCTGAAGGTCAAGGCTGCCACAAAGAAAGACCTTGACAGGCTGGAAGATTGGGCTGACAGAAGCTTCACAAATTTCACACAGTGTAAACACATAATGTAAAAAATGTAAAATTTAAAGATGTAGAAGTCCTGAAACAAAGATGGAATAAAACATGCAATAGCAGAGGCTGCTGACTGGCAGGTAGCAGCTCTGCACAAAAGACCCTGAAGATCCTGCTGGATCCATGCTGAACATGGGCCAGTAGTGTGTCCTTGCAGCAATGAAGATCAGCCTGCATACCGGGCTGTATTAGCAAGACAGTGGCCAGTAGATCAAGAGAAGTGTTTTTTTCCCTTTATTTGCAACTTGCAAGAACACATCTGGAAAAATGCCCAGTTTTGGGTCCCCAAGTACAACAGAGATATTGACAAACTGAAGTGAATCCAATGGAGGGCCACCAGTGGAGGGCCACCAAGACAGTTAAGGATCTGGAGCACATGACAGAAGGAAAGGCTGAAGGACTCTTCTCAGAGGTGTACAGAGAAAGGGAAAGAAGCAACGGACACAATTTGCAGCAAGGAATATTCCTGTTAGATACAAAGAAAAAAAATCTTCTCTGTGTGAGCGATCAGGCACTGTGACAAGTGCCCAGAGAGGCTGTGTAATCTCCATCCATGGAGATATTCAAAACTTGACTGGACACAGCCCTGAGCAACACCATCTAAGTTGGCCCTTCTGCAAGCAGGTTGGACCAAAAGTCCTCCAGAGTTCCTTTCCAATCTGCATGATTCTGTGTTTCTGTGGTCTTCCCCGAGTCATTCACCTCATCTTCCCTCCGCAACAAAGAAGCAAACAATTCTAGTCTAGCAGACCCAAGGATTTAGAAGAAAAAAAATGTCTGTAACCCCAATGAAGAGTCTGAGAGTAACAACAGTTAAATCCTTCATCTCTTCCATCATTTAATTCTTTATACCTTACAGTGAACCATATACAGAAGATTATTACGAAGACATTCTTATAGAAAATAGGGAAGACATTTTTATACTATCTAGACTGGAAAAAATACTGTTGTATTTCTTGTGAGAATTTAAGCCCATAATGTCACATTCTAGACTGCGAGCTCCAGACATGATGAGGAAAAAATTCAAGATTCAAGGAAAGGGAGAACATGAAGAAGAACAGTTACCCAGCCTATTAGTTAGGACGTTTACCTGGAAGAAGGACATATCTAGGTTCCACTGCCTTCTCCAGGCACACTTGTTCATTTGACTGAATGACTGATAAATGTGAATTACAAAGAGAGAGAGATTTTCAAGAACCAGAATCCACTTCCCCTTACCCCTGTGTGGAAGATGATGGTACCAATCCTCCATGAAACAGGAGGAAATTAAGACTGTATACCTCACTTCCTGGGAAAGTAACCTAATTATTCTGCTGTTGCCTGGAAGGAGATATCACTATTTTATTCTCAAACTAGATGATGAGTAGTTCAGTCTCTCAAAACCAATATGCTTCTTTGCTTATGCAGAATAGAGCCAAACTTTCAGCTAAGAAGAGGTTTTAAGAACTGCAATTTGAGAATCCACTCCAGATACTGTTTTAGGTAGCTCTGTCCTGATTTGGATATGGCTCATATGTATTGTTTAGTATTTTATCTTTAATCTAAAACTCTCATTTGACAAGAAATGATGAGAAAATTAAGCAGCGATAATAATACCTAATGAATAATGATCCTGTGGTGTTTTTACTTTGTCCCTACAGAATGGAGAGAGGGAGTTCTTGTTGACTAATCACTTCTATTCCCAGCACGGTGTTGATGTCAGTAAGGACACTGCAGGCAGTGGAGTGATCAATAGAGTCACATTATCTTAGTTCTTTCTCTATAAAAAGAAGAGCAAAGTATACTTTGCACAAAATGATGTTTCATAACTAGATTCCCTGTGCAGCAAAAACCTACACTGACTTCAAAGTGATTATGCAAGATTTATGTGCAAAAATATAATTTCCTAGTTTTTCTGACAAAGTGGAAAAAAACCTCCAAAACAAAAATCCAGAAACTAAAACACAAAAATTAAATAACTGAGCATGAATTACTTCATTCTTACCACAAAAGTTCTCATATTTATAAAATTTTACCATTTTACAACAAAATCAAGACTCATTTATACAGTAATGCATTAAAACATCTGTTCTCAATGATTGTGTTTACTCTACTCTACAAAAAATAAAATATAACAAACCCCTGTTCTAAATCTTCTCTGCAAGTATCTAATAGCTGAAGTAAATAACTTTAATTTTCATTTAGCATTAGTCATCACCAGTTGCCCCAGGCTTCTACTTGGGTCAACACTGTACATGATTGCATAATTATCCATTAATCAGTACTGTAACTAATCACTGTACCTTGTAAGTTCTAGATATTTAGAACCAACTTTATTTCATTAAGGTAATCTCTAAATCAGAACGACCAGCTGTCTCTTACTTGAACAGAAGGTATGCATCTATTTTAGAACTGCAGAAGTCAGTAGTGCATGGTTTTTTGAACAACTGTAGGCTTAATTGCTTGATTTGCTTTTTACCAACAGCAGGCTAAAGAAGCAACTGCATTTTCTTATCCTCAGTTTGCTTTAGAAATTCTGATAGTCAATGCTGGTGAAAAAAAACTTTTTAAAAATTCAGCCACGTATATCACAAAAAAGAGTGCATGAGAAATTCTAGTACCAGACAGTACTGAAAACCTTAACCTCATACTGAGTTCCTAGAGCAGCTCATATTAGATAGAAATTTTTACTACGATGTTTGAAATTTTCTAACTTTTTCAACATTCAACACGTGCCTAATAAATATATTTCATGAACATCACTCACTAGAACTATGGCAACATCACAGATCCAATAAATGAAAAGGAAAATGTTAAAACTTGAACATGGAATGACCACTTTTTTGCAGATGTTAAGATATCCATACACTAGTTCATGTCCAGCATGTTACAAAAGGAGGTGGTCTTTTATATTCAATACATTTTTTCTCAGCTGTAGCTCAATGTGAATATCCCTTCCTCCCTGTTAAAACACTCTTAAATTGTGCCACTTAAGGAGGGAAGAGGTGTGGGCATGGGCCAAAACAAGGGCTTAATGACAACTTCTGTCATGTGTAATGAGGGCAGCATACAGGAGGAAAGCTAGCACCAACTGCTTTGGGCTTGTTCTTAATCTGTTCAACATGAACATGTTCCAGCTCTTTCACCAAATTCTGCCAGAAGCAGAAAGCACTGAAACTCCTCCTTGTCTGTCAATGAGGCTTCCATGCAGATGGCTACCTCTGAGCCCCAGTGGCCCAGTCACAGCTTGAAAGGCCTCCAAGTAACAGGGACCTTTGCCAGGAACCCCTTTTTTTTAATAGGAGCAAATCCCAGAGCCATTTCTGGAAATAATCTCTCCAGCGAATGTGATATCACATGCTAATAACACAGAATAATCAACCAAGCATGGAATAAAGCTGCTGACAGAACGTGGCCCAGGCCACACTAAAAATTGACAGTATATTTGTAATTGCATTAGGGAACAACATTTCTATGACCAGACACCTGAGCTCTCTCAGTGCTTGTTATAACAGACAGCTAGCTATATTTCAGTCCCTGTCTGTGTATCTTTATATCTTTGCTGTGTTTTTGAAAACACCATCTCCTAGAGAAGTTTTAAAGGATGGCTTCCTTGCAGGTACCAAATTAAGAGAGACCAAGTTCTGTTGCATCCAACTAATGAAAATGGAGCTAATACATTAAGAGTAATTCATCTTGCCTAACTCTGGACGTATGAAAGCAAGGTGCCTAAATATGAAGCTTTTACCTACGCTCCCCATGGACCTCTTTCCTCTGCTAGAATTTTATCTGCCCTAGATTAAATGCATATAGGTACTCATCACCTGAGGCAGAATCCCTTAAAGATTCATCTGACTTATCCTAGGATGAGGTGAACTACCTTTGGAGATACATATTTGTCTGCACACAGATACCCTCTGGTAATGAGTGCATTTTGAAATATCTTTATTTAGGGCAGGTATGATACAAACACAGAAGAGAAGCCCATGGAAAGGTTCAGAAGCAGGACCTAACACAGATGCGGGCTGGATGAACTACTAAGTGTCCTCCTACACTCTATGGATCGACTTTCATTATATATTCCTAAAGCCACAGGATACCAGAGAGAGCAGCCAGAAAATGGCTTCAACATTATAACCCTTTTTCTACTTGTTCGTAATGTGACCTGCTTGTTATGAGTAGCAGAAAGAGTAATTTTTTTTGAATTTTCATCCTTTTTTTTGACTCAGCCAATAAATAAAATTGTAACTGATTTTTAACTCTTGAACTGATGGGGGTGTACTATCAAAACAAGAAAGGCTGTATGTGTGGGGAATACTGGAGGCTTTGATTAGTTATTTGAATTAATAGCCAGCAGAGACAGTAGAAGAGTGAAGTGCCTTACTGTGTTTAATCTTAGGTTTTAAGCTAGCAAGCAATGAAGATCTGTCAGACAGCAAGTGAACATGATGAGTCAGGCTGCAGAGCTGCGGTATGACCTACTCTATCTGAAGTGATCTCCAGATTCAAGACACTGCACCTCACTGAGATAAGTGTATTTTTACAGTGATAGACAAGGACATAGGCATGTCATGTATTCTCTAAGCGAGTGCTGCACTTTCAATGGACAGTCGCATGATCAGTTCAACACTTCACAGAAATAAGGAGTGTGTGGGCAGATTTACAAGTTCAGATGCACAAATTACTTAATAGGAACACAGGTTCATATGCTTAAGCAATCTACAAACATATAGAAGACAAAATCCTTACTGTTTCATAGATGTGCAGCCCTCAATATTATTTTCAGCTGTTCAGCCTGTGTAACATTGCTTTCTATTGTCAAGCTATTCTATACGAAGACGTTTCATAATACACAATATATCATTACAGCATTTCTAGGAAACACAGATATACAGATGAGACAAAGGGCAAACACTGCCTGATTTTCTCAAATTAAAATACGGAAGAATAACAGAGAAACAAGAAAAGATACACAGGAAATGCACAATCATCTAAATATCAGTCATGAATGTTCTTTACAATCTTCTAAAAATGCATTACATATGATCTATGTCTACTATGGATGTTCTGCAACTGTTAAATTTCACTTGATTATAAGTTACCTCTTAGTATTTTCCTCTTCAGTTTGCACTCTGTTCTGAGACTACTGATTAACATTTTAAACTTTTATCAAAAAAACAGGAATGTGCATCTTTCCATATCCATATCATACCACAGCACACCACAAACACACACACACACACAATTTAAAAATCAGCCTGAGGAAAACACTTGGCAAGGAAGAATATCAGCTCATGCAATTGAAGTTTGCAAAGTTTTAAGCAAATTTAACCAGTTGAAAGTAGGTTCTTTATGAAATATGAGGTCTTGCCTACAGTTTTCTAGGCAATATAAAACCCTTCCTTTGTAAAAATTCATTATTATAATACAGTACTTTTTCTACTATACTTTTCAGTGATATGGGTCAATTGTTAGGATGAGAATTGGAAAGATTTGTGCAGTGAGTTGATTTTGTGATTAAAGCACGATTTCCTTTTTCAGAGTCTGATCCAAAACCCACTGAAGTTTGTTAGTCTTTTCATAAATGGTCACAGATGTGGGTAAGGCAGACATTACCGATGCTGGATGAGTGAAGCAGGTGTCCCTAGAAGAAAATGTTCTAACAGCACTGGCCCAGGCTGCTGGAGATATGCATTTATGACACAGTACTGAGCTAGATCTTTAAGAACTTCCTAGAATAATGGAAACAATACAAGAAAGTCAGCACGAAAAAGCAGGCTCTATTAACCCAGGAAGGATACCACATTAATCTGGCTTTGTATTTTTAAGTTCCTAAACTAGCCCACTGAGATCCTCATGGATCTTCACTGTACTATGCATAACTTTAAAGACATACAATTGTGTAACAAAATACTGTATCATAATGCATATGCACAAGGGGGCAGAGTTGGGCAGTCAAATTTAGTTATCTGAGTTTGAGAGTCGTCTTCTTGCAATTTCAAGTCTGTTTCAAATACGTTAATTTTAGAGAGACTTGTGCTAATTGCTGAAAGCTCTATTCTTAGTTACCTGTTAGCAAGCATGGCTTGTATATATTTTAAATAAAGCACATGTACTCTTGTTGGCATGATTGGGACGTAATTAAATGAACAACAGCATCTTGTTTTAAGTTATTTACAGAAATATTTCAGAATATGTAGGTGGATACAGTGATGTTTCACTGTCCATAATAGGAGAACTCACTGAATTTTATTTTAAACTTTACTGAGCATTTGTTACTGCACAGTAGTTTTGGGTACTAAAAGATCCCTACCAGATTATTGTGACTTTTTAAAGACCTACTCCCTCCACAGATAACACTCTTAATTTGCGAAGAATTTTATCTAACAAACAAACTATGCAAGTTTCTTAAAACAAAACAAAACAGAACAGAACAGTTTATTTTCACTGGTTTCCTTGAAAAATAATGTTTTCTGAAAGGCACCAGCTTAAAATGTCAGTATTCAAGCTGAATAGAGTATCATCAAGGCTGGATGAGGAAATTTGGGGGTTTTAAAAATACACCATAAAATACAAAAATGGTTTTCACCTGAATGTAGATCTGTACCTGGTTGACTAGTCAGGCCAGGGAGAGACTCCTGTAACTGGTAGGTTGATGATGATGAAGAGGTGCCATCGGCTGTGTTGTTTGAGGACATATATGCTCCATATGTTGATGCTGAATAATACTGTGCATATTGGTTTTGGCCAAAAGCTGTGTAGGATGGATAATCCTAAAATAGCAAACACAGTTAACTAAGTAGAGTAACAGATGATTTTTCCATTAAGAATGTCTAAGTATTTTTATTTTTTTTGTTTAGACTTATAATATTTATTAATTTGAGGAGGTTTATTAAAAGACTACCAAGAGATTTCCAAAGTATTTATGTGCAAAAATACACAGCTAGGCATCCATTGGGATTTCCATTGTTGTCCACTGAAAATAGTACTTAACAACAGTGAGTCTAGTTCAGCATTAACAGACCTAAATTAAAATAACATGCCATCATCAGAGTTATATGAGTATTTTTGTAATGTACAAACAAAAATGTTGATATTCATACCTGTTGTGAGCTATTGAAGTTTGTAGAATTCGAAACTGAATTGTTTGCATAAATAGTGGATGATGGTGTAAAACTAGAACCTAAAATTAAAAAAATATAATAAGAACTTGTTTGTGAATCAAAATAAAATTCTAAATAGAATACTTCATGCTAGGACATAGAACAATCAAAGGAACAAACAACTTCTACTTCCTATTTAAATGATAAAACTGTAATGAATTTTAAAAGAAATGAAATGCTACTTCCAGGTAAACAGGCATACATTTCTTTTTATACTACTCAAGCAAGTATTGGCAATAAATCACTACACTGATCAAAAGAGCATTTTCCCGTTTATTACAGTCTCACCTCTGTTCAGGTCTTTTTTTTCTCCCTTTTTTCCCTTCATTTATGAAGTTCATGCATTTTAGAGCATGTTCACTTACAAAACCAAAAAAACTTTTTTTAGACTATTTTAATGATCCAGGTGTTTTTAATAGATCTGCAGTGAGGCATGTCCATGTTCTTGACATGTCAGATGATTAATATTGTAATTTGTATTGTTTAAAAGATTAACTATTGTATTAGAAACTGAAAAAGTCTCCAAATAAAACAAAGCACTGATGATCAAAGGGTAGTAAATGAATTAATAATTGAGTAATAAAGGAAATAAAAAATATGAATTAAGGAGAAATTCTAATACATTATATTTAATCCAAAACGAAACAAGTCTCAAATGATGTCACATGGCATGTGTTCCCTAATAAATAAAAAATGCTTCCAGTCCTGTTGTGTGGTTTCACCCCATAAAAAACTCAAGGTGCAAACGGGACTGTATTGTATGACTAGATCTAAATTAACATATCACCAAAACAAATTCATCCATGGATATTAGTCATGGAAACAAATTCTGAGCCTTAAATTCTAGAAGTAAAAGTAAATGCAAATGATAAGCATATTTGATAGAGTTCACAAAAATGAATTGAAAATGGACTGTAAAAATGAGCAAACAGCAGGCCAGCAACAGTAGGAGACAAATCCTCAGCTAGTGCCTTTTCTCAGTCCCACTGATATGACTGTAACTATGACATTCTGTCCCACCTACTAGTCAGTCATTTCTCTGTGTTCATTTTTTTAAATTTTCACCAACTCTGAGGGTGAAACATGAGTACTGCCCGTCACATGCAGACCTGCTGGCTTTAACTGCCAGCATTTCATTCCACTTTTGCTTCTGAAACAAGTTCTCGAACACTTTCAGCATGTCTGCATGTGGCACTCTTCAGATTTGTGAGCAGAATTTTATCACAGTATTTTCTTTTTTAAATCTATCATTAACATACATGCTGCTTCTTAGAAACTGTTGAAGATGAGATTTTTCAAAATTATTAGAGTCCTAAATACAGCAGGGGGCACCTTGAGGCATTTTCAGGTACATCAGGGTAAGATACTTAAATCTCACCAAAATCAATTGGAATGAATGAGAGTAAGATATCTCTTATGCTTAGGTATTTTGGAAAATGCTATTAAATGTTCATTTGCATCTTTCAGATACCTTTGAATATATGTACCTAGAGGTCAAACTCAGGTATTCTGACACGAAGTGTCCTAGGAAAAAGGATGGGAGGACACATGACAGCGATGGATACTCACCTGGCATTTGGTAAGAATACGGTGTTTGGCCTGGCTGTGGGGTGGAAAACCCTGGACTGTAACTGAGGCACCCACTCTGCAGTGGTGACTGTGTCTGTGAGAGCCCACTTTCCGTCTTGATGCCTGGCAACATTACACCCAAATCTGTGTAAGAAATCAATTTTCAACTGATTCTTTAAAATATCTTATTACAGTTGGGAAAAGAAAAAAAAAGCAAGGAATGCTCATGTCAGCATTGCTCTTACTTCTATATAAGGTGAAGTAAATTATAAGAGGTCAAATACCGTAAGTAGGTAAGCTGTATGGCTGTCCTGTCTGTGAGTAGGCTGCATAGACCGCTGGCTGCTGCATTCCTGAATACTGGGTTTGTCCGGCATAGGCAGACATTGTTTGAGCTGCTGGTGTAGAAAGAATGTGTGGATAGGGCCTAAATATCAGGAAAAATAGCATTACTGTGGCAACAAATACTTTGCATGTTGATTCAAGCAATAAAGTAAAGAAAAAGGTTCAAAGATGTCCAAAGGCAGTTCATTATTCTGACAACTGTTCCTCTTATGGGATTCATTCTATCCCCCACTAAAGTAAGCTGAAAAACCCTCTAGTTCACATTCTCCTAAGCACTGTATATATTTTGTGCTGTCCCATCACTACAATTCAATTCTTGAGCTACTTGTCCAGCTCCAGATAGACTGCGCCATTGCTAATATGGCTTTACATGACTTTGACCCCTTCAAGCCAAGATCAGCAAGCTTAAATCAGAAAAGACCTCATGCTTTTTTAATCCAGTTGGGTGGAAACTTGGCCCAACATACAGGAGTGGAAGAAAAAAGGGAATTCAGAGGTGAACTTTAAAGCTACTACATTATATCCTCTACGTATGGTTCTGCTACAACAGACATCTAGCATCTGGCTTCAGTGGGAGATGGATCATGCCCACAGAGAGCAGCATGAAAAATATTGACAGCAATACTTTGGTAACCAGATGGGTTTCAACGTTTGGAAAATATGGGCTAGGGAAACAGAATGGAAATAAAAATGGTCTTTTATCTATAAATACTGAGGTTTTATAGAGAGATTGAATAAAATCAAGTTTAAAATTTTTGCCCTCCAGAGTTGCAAAAACATACAGAGAAACATTTGTCTTGGATTGTTTTGTAAGTCAAATAAGATTTTATGGACCAAGAGTTGAATAAACACACTCTGCAGAATTACGCTAACTGAAACCTGGCCATTAAAAGCCATGACTAAATTTCAGATTCTAATTTATTTTTCTTCTTTTTTTTTCTAATTAGTTCAGTACAGTTGGCAACAGTTAATATCAGAAAAGGATTACTCATTAATTTAGATGCCAGTAAATTATTACAGTAGATTAAAAATTCTACTAGACCTTGTAATGTACTTGGCCAAAAGTATCTGACATGGTCAGCCAAAACTTGTTTTAAGTGGAATAAGCAGGACTGTTCTTAGTTCAGGAGTTTACTTTCTGTATCTTGGCTATATCAAGATACAAATGCAAATTTGTTAAAGAAAACTGCAAAAGTCTAATCAGCTAAAGTTTCAGTGTTTGTATCAAATTTCAAAGTCACTTAGGTAGCTCTATCAAATATGCAGAAACAAATATATGGCACACTGAAATCAAGCACCCTTGTGCACAGCACTGATCACAGGACATGCAAATAAATGTGCATATAGATTGCCAACAGCAGAAGTATCATATAACATCTCCAGCGCTTTTCATTAAGTTCCTACTCCTGGATTCAGGTGACTGGCTAAGAGACTGTTTTCCTCCAAACAAAATGAAGGAAGGTCCTAACAATGCACACCAGTTTAAAAGTCATGAATCAGATTAAAAGGTAATCCAATTTTATTTATTTGATTTTTAAATATTTTGATATTGGAGAAAGAAGAGGAAAGGGTGGTTCATAACTCTGACATTTTTGGAAGTACTTGGCAATGCTGGCACTGCGAGGGTCTATGTGAGCATGGCTACCCCTAAGTACGCATTTTGCACATGCAATTGTGATTTAACTGTCTTCTTTAACATATGTCGGTATATATTGTCAGCACAGTGAAGATGCTGATGTCTGTGAACCTGATGATCTATTTTTTTCCCTCTACTGTGTGCAGAAATTCAAGGGTATTTTTTGTGCAGTAATACTATTGCACAGAGTAGGATCTTATTCTGCAGCCACCTGAGAAAAAAAAAATGGAGAGGGAATGGTAATGCAGTCAGTACTGAGGCTTAACTATTTTCCTCTCCCTCTCTTTCTTTCTTCTGTTGATGAACATTTAGTTCCAACAAACCACAGAATTGCCTAGAGCCAAGGTCAAATCCCTATAAAGGCCAGAAGAGATGCAGACACTAACTTGGAGGGATATATCTGCGGAGAGTACTGATGTGCTGATCTTGGACTGTAGCCGCTACTTGTTATTACTGCAAAACAGAAAACAAGAGTACAACACTTAAAAATGTTATGAAACCAACACAGACAAACATTCTAAATACTAATAAAGTCACCTTAGCAGAAAATCTCATTGAAATGGAAAGCTTTTCAACTAGGTAGATGCCATCTGACCTGTGACATCTTAATACAAAAATTAAAACATAGCAAATTCACAAATCATTCATGCTGTAGAGAACTTTTTGCTTGGTATGAGCATATAGCAGTTTTTAAGCTTGACTGACATATTTCTGAGTATATTTTAGAGACATATACTTCATACATAATCTGTGATTCACACACTATAGATCTTTCAAATTTGCAAGTTGTATTAAAATTGCTATTTAAAAAGAATCTTATGATTCAACATATGGTATTGCATGGGATTGAAATAACACTCATATAAGTTTAAATTCTCACATTAAGAAGTTTAATTTCAATACTGGATAGGAAAAATATGTCTTATTTGGACGCGATTAACTTTAATCAGCTTAGCAGTGATGGAAGATACCAGACTGACTGTAGTAACCGACTAGAAAATGAATTTCCCTCCTTATCATCAGGCTGATTAGAACACAGGCACTAACAACAACAATTTTATTTCAGATGCAAGCATAAACAGCCCTGTACAGTAGCCATCAAAATTATGTATGTCTATACTATTAACAGCTGCATTCTTCCAAGACAGCTAACAGAACGATAGTCATATCCCATTAAAATTTCATTCAGAAGCGGTGCTCACGCTGGATTAATTCCAAGTGTTTGGAAGTTTCTCTTTCCTTTAACCATCTGTCTTGACAGAGACAGATGTATTCCAAATATATGTAGTCTAAAGTGTTGAACCAATCCCTTCAGAGCAAATCCATACTGGGCAAACATACAGAGTGTCTTTATTAGGCCATCTGCTGTTCATTCACTTTTCAAAAGATTAAAGTAGTACACAATGAAGCACTGGAATTTCTTTAGTCTAATCAATCATAGTTGTACTTCAAAGTATACCCTCTTCCTGAGTTGTTTGTAATGGTAGTAGAAATGAACTTTCAGAATTATATAAGTGACAAATAGGTTTAGGTTCCTAACTATTTTATGAAACATGATACATTTCTACATCCAGGTCTAATTAACATCTCTGAAATCTACTGCTTTGAACACATGCAGAACTTCATATTTTTAAAGCTAGTTTAAACACATTTAGAAACACGTAGGCCTTAAAAAGAAAATACAGTAGAAGAAAAACCATTAGCTTCTTTTTTAAGGGTGCAGGGAGTATGGCCTGAAAATAAATAAGAATTGGATAAAAATTTTTGGAACATGTGCCACCAGATTTCATAAAGAGAGATGATAGCTGAAAAGATATTAAGGGTTTTCCTGTAATGGAAATCTGATGAATTTAAATTCTCCATGTGGATGTTCTTTCTTTCTGAGAATGCCTTTCCATGGTTTAAGCTTAATTTGCAGAGTAAGCCACTAGGCATGCATAAAGCTATTCTTGGAAACAGGCAAACTTAAGAGCTGCATACATCAACACAAACAGCCCACAAAACTCCAAAGGATCCTCTTATTTGTTCAACTCTAGAAGAGCAATCACTCCTCCTTGTTGTATCACTACAGCCTTTCTGAAGACGAGCAACAGTTAACAAAGTAACCTTGATGATTTCTCAGGGCAAGGAACTTGCATGATCCATTATTGGCTTATTGGATTTTTCTGACCGTTTCATAAATTCAGACAAGAAAATAAAGTATTTTTGGAAATGTGTCTGTCTTTAAAATTTTCTATTTCTTTCAGTTTTCCTAATGACAGTACTGGTTGTAGGCAAGAGACAGAAAAACAGTCAAGTGCCCCAAAAGTAAATTGTGTATCTTTCAAATGAAAAAAGTCTTTTCCTTTCATGCTTTCTGGTAGCTTGTCACATCAATTTGTACACAACATTTTAGACTTAAGATATTTGGGAAACATGGGGTGTAACACCTAACATAAGAGAACACTATGACTGAGTAGAGCCTGTGGACTGGACCTATGTATCATAGCTGAAACTGGGAATTCTAAAGGTTATTAGACTTTAACAGATTTCACTGCTGGATGTCTTCCTAATCCTACTTCTCTTTTGGTGGGGAGGGTTGGCAATGGAAGAGATGGTGGAGGGGAGTTGTTATGTTTGTTATAATTATATTACTTTATATAGCCATCTCTAAGAACTGGGCTAGACACTATCATATTACTTTGATCATGCTGAAAACAAAACTGTCACTCTCTTCTCTGAAAAACTCAAATATTTCTACGACTTCATTACTTGAATTTTCCAAAGGATTGGTCTTCAGGGGTGGTAAAAGACCCTTGATTTCTCAGTGAAAATCCATCAAATTACACACTTCTGGAAAAAAAAAAATCACAGTTCGCACATGTTGTGTTGAGGCATTACGGAGATGTTTGCAGGTAAATTCCCTTTTCACTAAGCCCACTTTCTCTACAAACTGCAGTTCCTGGCTGATGTGTGCCCTGCAGGGTTTCTGAACTGCTACCCTCCAGCTGTGGGGAGGTAAGAGCTTCTGAAGCAAAACATACAAGGTGGAGATTCAGAAATGGGAACGAGGGACTGGCTGGAGGAGAGATGTGTAAGAGAAGAGCCCCTTGTGCTGGAGATCTGAAGATGGGGTGGGAAACGGGATAAGGCCTGAAGGTACTGGCTGGGAAAAGAAACTGTTTACCAAGGTTGTCTGAGATGGAGAGACAAAGGTTGTGAATGGGACAGAACAGGAGAGAGAGAAAGAAAAAGACAGTTGTGGAGAAAAAGCAGCAGTACCTGTGCCCTTTGAGACACACTCCCAGCTAGAGCCTGGCAGAGCTGAGGCTCACTATGGTGCTGAGGGTGTATTCCAGTCCCAACTAATGTTGGTCTGCAGAGGGGATGACAAGCTAATTGACAGCTCTTACCAGCTACTCTGTTAGCTCAAGTGGCAAAGGTGGCTGTGAAGAATTTATATGACCATACACTGTGCTGATAGCATGTGTTGGATTCAGTATAGTCACATGCTGGAATATCCTATTTTTTCATTACACGTCTGGAAAATTCTGTGCAAGGAGGTTAGGTTAAAAGGATCTCATTTAAATAATGAATCACAATGTATAAACACAAGGCAACCAAAGGTTGCGTAGCAGTGACATTTCCTAACTTCGCCTTTATATCCTTCATTTTTGTGCGTAATAAATTGTAAGTAGAAAGGATGACGGGAACTTCAAATGTCTCTCTCTGCTCCATTAAAACGATAAAGAGTTCTCAGACTAATCCAGTATTCTAAGCAACTTAAGCACAGAAATGCACGTGCTAAGGATGCATGAGTTAAAGCAAATTCACAGAGTATGAAAATGCTCAGTTTAAGACTGTTCTGCACTTCTCCACATCCTGTAAATACCCACCCCAAAAAGAGTTTGCTACAGGATCACAATGACTCAAATACAATATACTGATATGGATTACCAACTGCCACTCTTTGAAGAAAAAGGAGGAGGAAGAGGGGTGCACAAAATGATCTCTCTACTTTCTTAACCCATGCTAATAAACAAAAATTTTCCCAGTGGTAACTCCACAGAATGGTGGAATCAGAGCTTTGAGTATGAGCTATAATACCAGAGCCTGGGCGAGGCCACTGGGACAACTTTAATTCTAAATTCGTTAGATCCACATGATTTATTTTTCAGCTTAAAGGTTGCTTCGTGGGACTTCAGATGCCAGGTTTCTTACTTAGTATATTCAATTTACACTACTTAAGTCTAGCATATTCAGCATAAACTTGCAGGTTTATTGTCATGAAACCTTAAAGCCAGCACGTCCATTTCAGAGGTATTTCTGATTAAAAACACTAGGAAAAGCAACTGGCGTAAGTGTTTCAGAGCAATTTAAAAAAGCTGCAATGTTTATCCATGAAAAATCAGCGTGCATCACAGTTACTTGTGAGGTCTAATGTGTCTCTCCTGCCATATATCTCAAGCAGATCATCACTTTCTATGTTAAAGCAGGTCATTAGGTATAGAGCTGGCTCTACATTACATCCTGGAGTGCTTGTTCAGCCTCTCACTCAGCTTTACGAAACATCATGGGTTTTTATTGTCATTTGAGCATGAAAATCAATTTAATGGGCAGAATATTTGAAGGAGAAAAATTCTGCATGGCAGACTCTCAAATGGGTCTTAGGACTACGAGTTCTGTTTTCACCCATGTCTCATTTTATAAAAGTATTTAATAACATAACTGAATTGTTCCATATTCACCAAAGAACATTTGTGTCTTTCTGACCTATGCATGTAAGACAGAGCAGGTGATACTCCTGTTAGTGGTCTACCTGTCTATGCATCCAAATGAAATGAGAACACAGTTGTTCTGAAAGTTGCAGGAAAGCACCAGCATTATGACTTTGTCACAGCTGGGAATGACATATATATGTAACTGACTATTAGGGAAAAAATGAACAACCTTCAGTGTTATGCTATGTTACACACTGTTTTCAATTGCAGCTGGTTTGCCTGAAATGACATCTTTCTACTATTTATTATTTACTGTAATTGACAATCCATTAAGCTTCCCAAACAACCAGCTAAGTTAAAAAGTCAAACATATTTTCATTAAGCGAGTTTTTATTGTTCCTTACCACCTCTGCCACAAAGCTGATCCAAACAAGTTGTCCAACTTGTAAGTACCAGTAAAAGGCAAGAGTGAAAATAACGGATTTAATTTTTATTTAAGGCTCAAGATGTTACCAAGGCAGCTCTGCATCTTACTCTGATGTGATGAAGACTACACATTACTCAGACTATTGATCTTCCCACTTTGAATGACCACACTTATTTATTTCATACTTGAGTTTGTGGCCTGAGAATCAGGCTTATTTTTCATTTGAATATGCAGGTGACTAACAGACAAAAACGATTGTGTAAAGCTAGAATTCCTGCCTTTTTTGGAGGCACTGATTGTTTCTGAATCTCAGAAGTGTAGAGTTCTCAACACTTCTTTTGAAGTCAGTAGGAGCTAACGGGTGAATGGCATCTTGGGAAATCAAGCTGTTATTTAGGCATGTAAACATGAACTTGAGATAGCAATTTTTGGCACCCTTAATGAAAATGTTGCTTAGCCATGTTCTACATATGAAACGCAACTTAGAGATCTTAAATACATGGCACAAGCTGATAAAACTTCACCAGCAATGCCAAAATCATATATGATCAGACATTCTGTAATCTGCAATCATTACTAAGAAAATTCTAGGATAGAGTAACAACAGGGTCAAAGTTCTCACAAGAAAAAAAAGCTATTTTTTAGCCAAAACATTCATTTTAATGGCACTTGTTAGATTTTAAGTTGTTGGGTTTCTTTTGGTATAATCATAATGAGGAAAATGTTTTCATTTTTCTAATCAGATACAGTATATGATTGCTTTCATCTTTCAAAAGACCTTTCTTCAAGAACTTGTACTTATTCACTACACTTTTCTGAAAAACCAGCTTCAGAGTATATTTGCATTTACTGATGCATAAAGACAATTTCAACATTTATTCTTCCTTCCCCTTCCCTGTTGATATTATTTTCAGGATGCAGTTTAATAATTAGAAGGCAGGTTATCTGTACTTTTTCACAGTTCATCATCTATAAATACTCTAATCTACTTAAAAGTTGCTGCTTCTGTTTGAGTTTTAAAAAGAAGTAACTGAGAACTTAAGAATTATTTAAACCAAAATATATACTTTATTTACATGGACAGAAAGCAATTCAGGGAAATCTGATCAGTGTTTAAACTAAGATACTGCTAGTAGGAATAGAAAGATTATCACTGAAATATAACCCTTAAGATTTTAAATTTTACAAATTAGAATGGCTGTTACAAATACAACCCAATTTTTTTCTTATTGAGATTGAAAAGGACTAGCACCAAAAAAAAGCTACAGTACATGAATGATGTTATTACGATAAGATTTCTGCACACAAGAATGGTCTTAGTCACTAGTAAAGCTTTTCTAAGATCATTGCTCATGAGAATTGTAAATTAAGATGTTTTCTGAGAAAGCTATTATTATTATTATTATTATTTGGTATTAAAATGTTACTTCATTGTAGCTTTTAAAAGATTGCTTCCATGCAGCGAAATGTTCATTAGTGAAGGTTATTAAATGCTATATTAATGTGCATCTAATAATATATGATCTTATCACGGCTTTACCTGACCCAGTAAAAGTGTCAAGCGATCCATCTCCAGTTGTTGTTGTTGTTTCACTGCTGTTCATGGGCTCTGTTTTGACTGCAAGAAGAGACACTACATAGAAGAATAAGTAGACATGAGATTTTATTTCTAAATTTACACCAGAGTCCTCATGCCAGTTTCACCAGTAGTAGTCCGGCTAGAATAAGCATGCGGGGTAACAGCTTAGACCTTCATTCTACTCTGTTATTGAGAATATTGTACAACGGCTTGGGCTGGAACAGCCATTCATCTATCTCTTTTTATCTGTGCATTCTTCTATCTATTAGGTTTAGCAACTGGAATATCTTCTGGGGAGATTTCAGTTTAAATCTAATTCATTCTAACAATTCCCTATGATTAGCAGAGAGGAAGGAAACATTAGCTGTCAAGGAATGTAGCACCTAACAAAAATAGTTTTGCCTGACAAGTGAAACAATCATATGGTTTCATTTTCATACAGAACCAAAACACTTTCACAGTGCCAGCCTTCTCACTTTTCCCTTCCCTCATTTTCTCGTGGGGGGGGGGGTGGGGGTTGTGCCAGGTCATTGGCAAGATACTTTCCATAAACTTAGAAGTAAAAAAGAAAAAGACTAAGAAAAAGAAAGAGAAACCTGAAACTACAGGAGGGCATAAATGACAGCCATGACAAGTCAGCTTCTAATTAAATGTTACCAAATTAAAATTAAATGTTAGCAAATATGCTATTAAATGTTACCAAAAATTTGGTTCCACTGTGAACTCAAAATATTTCCCATGAAACATCATGCACCCTTAGCATCCAAGCTTTAACTGAAACCATCACGGGGCAATCTAGATTTTATAGTTTAATATGTTACCTCAAGAGACAATATAGTGTGGACTTTTGTACTGGAATTTGGGAACCATTCTTCTAATTCATGTGGTAAGAAACAGAGGTACAGAATACACTATGGCTTTTATTAGCAGTTTGACTGCCATATGTGGAAAACCCCAACATAGTATCATAATTGCTTTGCGAAGGTCAGTTAAGCATGTATGCACGGTTATCACATGCATCAGCGGCCCACTTACAGATACCACAACATGGATCACTGTCTGGGGGTTTAGAGTGGAGTGGCAGGTATAAGGACCCATGTGCCCCATTACTGCAGTGACACGCCGGGTACTGAAATTCCAGTGACATAGTCTGGGATTTTAAGAGAAGCCTTTGTGCGATTGCCAAGCTGGCAGAGCCCCTTCTGGCAGATGTAACATGTGCCAAGCAGAGGCATTTTCTGCCAGCTAGTTACCCAATCCCTCTGAGAGACATCAGCTAAACTAAGCAGACCAAGCTTCTGTCTACATCCATACTTGACTTCGCTGGCAATTGTCAGGTGTGGGAGGGGTTCATGTTCTGAGCTGACAGCATATTTGCAAATTATGGCCCAGATTCAACTCACCAAAAGTTTGGCACCTCACTTAAGCATGTAAATTAGATGCATAATAATCTCCCTTTAAGTTCAGCGGACAGAGAGAGGTACCTCCGGAGGATGATTCAATCCAAGTACAGTTTGAGTTGCCCCCTTGAGTTGATCATCTCTCTTAAAGTCTGTAGAGATGACAGTAGATGGGCTAAATCTAGGATTTGGTGTTCACATGTGGAAAATGGCCAGAACAGTATCTATAGAACCATTCTGCTACTCCTCCTGGTGTGAGCACAAGAAGGAAGTGATCAGGAACTACACAGCTCTAAATACAGTTGTCGGTTTCCCAGAACAGATGAGCCCGATGTGCGTTAGGTGTCCAAAGATAGCACACCCAATAGCCAGGCAAATTGCTGAACAGCTTTTACTTCAGTAAGTCATGTTGGATGTTACAGATGTTTACCACTGCACAAGTGACCTATGCTGAATTCAAAAAAATGCTTGTTTAGATAAAGCATGGAACAGTTGAGAAATCAGGGTACATTTGTCTCTGGGATGTACAGAATGTCCTGCAATATTGCTAGTGTTGCAGTGCTAATGAAACCAAACAGCCCCTTCCTACGCAAGTTGCAGTTATGCTGCAGCTGTAGCTTTCCTTCTCCTGTGAGAGGTTAAAAAATATTTGAATGTATGTGCCTTTTAAATGTAGACTTCTTTTCATCATCTTTTCTCTTTAAAATTGGCATACTCATCACTCTGCAAGCAGCAGGATATTAATTCAAAGTGAAATCATCATGGAAGAATTTTAGCCACATTTTTTCAAGCTGCTGTGCCCTCCTTATCATTTTGCAGGCCTTTACTTACTCATTTCAAAAAAACTGTGACAAAAATCATACAAACTGAACAAATTTATTCATGAGTAGTTGACTGTTACTATTTTCTATTTAGATGAGAAAGATGTGTTTTTATTTTCATCAAATCAGTAAGATATACATTCAGGAAAAGGCTTAATGGTCATTCACCATGTAATAACAATTGCCTTCACTAAATCTCAGGCCTTTCATCCATATGGAACACTTTCATATGTGCCTGTTTTCTTTAACTAAAGCTTCATTGAGGAACTGAAATGCATACTTTAGAGTTATCTCTATTTCTGTGCACTTCCAGTTCCAGTGCACTTCCACCGACACAAATATTCACCGTATTCTTCTCTCTCTGTCAAACAGAAAATGATCTAAAACAAAAGAAACTCATCTGCGTACTTAACTTGAGGAAAACCACCATATTGGCACCATGCTTTGTTCAAGAATACATATAGAAAATGTTTTTGTATGTACTTGATTTTAAACAGTTCATTACATTCACATTTTATCACAGTAAGGAATTAATCTAGACCTTTCCTCACTGCAGCTAGACATTCGGACTATTATCCTTCTTTTTTTTTTTATGTTGCATGTAATTAAACCAAGGGGGAGGGGGAAGCACTAAACTAACTAAAAAAGAAAAATTCTAGTATCAGATCAAAAATCCGATAACATTTGAAGTTGAAATCAAAACATAAGCTGACACCAAGTAAAAACACAGAATCACCCCTAGGTTTCTTGACACATGAGAAACTATGTGTGGTTCTGATACTACTATGGCAACTTGTTTAGACATAGTACGAAGATTAAGAGTTTCAATCATATTGAAGGAATAAAGAATGTAAACTGGATATGCTATTTTTTCAAGTGTGGATTAGAATTAATTTTTAAGCATTGAAAGAGTAAAAATAAGATGAAAGGCCATCTTAGCTGGAAATATATTTGGGTGTTGACAACAGTGAAGACTGAATGTGCTAACGGAGTAGGGCCTCCACAATGGTTGGGGCTGGAGCACATGATGTGCAAGGAGAGGCTGAGGGAGCTGTTTTTTTTCAGCCCTGAGAAAGCTGACAGAAGAACTAACTGTGGTCTTCAGCTACCTAATGGATAGATGCAGAGATGACCAACAAAGGCACTCTCTTCTCAGAGGTGCACAGTGAAGGACAGGAAGCAACAGACACAAGCTGCAGCAAGAAAAAATCCAATTAGATGTAAGGGGAAAATTCTTCACTGTGAGAGTGGTCAGGCACTTGGAGAGGTGCCCAGAGAGGCTGTGGGATCTTCACAGTTGGAGATATTCAAAACTCGACTGGACACAGCCTTGAGCAACATGTTCTAACTTCAAAACTGGCCCTGCTCTGAGCAGGGGTTGGAGCAGCTGACCTCCAGCAGTCTCTTCCAAACTTAATTATTCTATTGATTCTAAGATTAACTCAGTACAGTTCCCAACAGGCAACAGTTTTTACAATATAAGTTCTTTGCTTGATGAAACAACTTAGCAGGCCAATAAGACTCTTGCTCTGCCAAGTTCTTTTTTCCTAAGGAACCTCTCTATGTTAAGGACTGAAAATGAAAACAGACTTTTGGGAGCAGCAGATGCTACTGCTATGCCCATGGTTGGACCAGCAAGTGTGACAGCAGGAGGCAATGACAGCAATTAGAGCAAACAAGTCTGACTCTTTAAAAGCTCATGTAGAACAATCATCTAGGCAGCCTGCCATGGGAAGGATATTCTCCTTTCTTTCAGCAAGCCTAAGGATTTTCCTAAGGGGAAAGGCCAATAAGAACAAAGTGAAGCAGCTAGCAAAGAGTTTATGAAGCCAACGAGCTATGCAAGGTGTACAGAAGACAGCAGCTGAATGCAAAACATCTCATGTGATGGCTAGCAGCTGCCGGGCCAGCTGAGGCTCGCCTTAGAGCTGCACCAGGTCTGAAAGGCAAGAGACAGGGCCTGGTTTGGGCAGAACATCTGAGATGAAGGATTGGGAAGGCAGGCACATTGTAGCAGCCAATCAGCAGCAGCCAGGGAAGCCCTATAGCACACATATCTCATGAAGGAACAGATGATGACATTTATTAAGCTATACTTAGCTTAAGCACATAATATCATATAATGATAGACATACTAGAAAGTACAGGTATTGCACAGACTGGCCTCCCCAGGACATACTCCACCAGAAGCATAGATCTAAAGATTCTACTGCCATTGGAAAATCAGATTTAAGGTTACACCAAAGCTGAAGTGCCCCCAGTAATGCAAGGACTTCCCTGCTGGATTTCCCCACTTCTGATAATTAGTAGCTAAATTATTACCTTCAACATTTACCCAAACATGCTGACCACGTAACTGAAGTGACAGACTAAATTAGCTCAATTTTTCCTTAAATTTAAATTCTTTTAACTGAGCAGGAACATTCACATGAAATCATTTATTCTAGTGCAAAACACACTTTTGTGCTCAAGTCTGAACTTTTTTTTGTAAACTCTCAGGATACATGGCTTGCATATGGCAAGCTAATGCTAAGGTTTTTTTAAAAGGAAACTTTTTACATCTTCCTAACTTCAGCCCAAATCTGTGCAGCTTAAGCACCTATGCTTGTAGATAGTCACAGCAATGCATGTTTACACTTATGATTATTCCTATAGGTACTGCAACAGTATTACACATATAATTATTATAAAGCATTATAATTCATAACAATTAGTAATACACATGAGGGGAAACTCACAAATAAAAACAACAGCTTGGAAAATTTGGCCAAATGCTTGTAAAGTGGCAAGTTACATGTAGTAGCACCCTAGATATAAGCTTTAATAATAAAAGTAGTAGTAGTAGCAGTAGTAGTAGTAATGTCAACCTTGATTTTTGCTCAGGTAATCAGGTAATGTTGTACTTAAAATAAAAGAAGAACAAATGGGCATTCTGTGGAAAATCCACTAGTCTGACTTCCAGGAATGATGAGTACTAGCAGTTTCCAGCGAAGTTAATCAGCACTGGGTTCTCCCAGTCTCTCAGAGCGTGTATACAGTTAACCTAAATTAGAGTCAGTTAAAATTCTCATTGTTCATCAAATGGCTTTCAACGTATAGTAAGATAAATATTCATTACAGCTTCCTTCCAGTTTTCTGGCTCTGGGAAAGGCCTCTAAGAAGGGGTTGGAAAAAAAGCAATGGAAAAAAACCCCAACATGTAAATGTTCAAACCACAGAACAAAAGCAGACCAAGAGAGATGTAACACAGCAGTCACAAAGACACACCACCACACGCATGCACTGTACCAGGATCTCTCATACTTGTTGCAGAAGAGGGAGTACTGCAACTCAGCAACCAGTCTGCAGTATTTAAAACGGTCATGTTGTCTCCTGAGAACAGGAATAGTATAATGGTTCATTGTCTGAATGTCTGTTCAATGTACATGAATATTCTTCAATGCAAGTAAGTGTTTTTGCACTTTGAGCCAAGTCTTTTAACTGCACTGTATTGTTTTTATGAGTATTATTTTAACTGGTTTATTTATGCAAGTATAATATAGAGGCATACAGTTATTAGTGTTCTTTAAAGATATGCTTGTAGTTTTCCCCTCTCTTTATGCTAGAATAAGCATTTTATTAAAAAATATAAATAGGTTGAACCTTAATGGTTCAGCCTTTCTCTGCAGGACTCTGTTCCCTCCATATACACAGGCACTTTTTATTGACATTGACAGATTCTTTCTTAGACAAGGGTAAGTGAATAAAATGCTTTATATTGTGGTCAGAAAGAAAAAACTACAAAGATTTTGGTGCCAACTATTAAAATAGAATATAGCGTAGAGCAACGTATAAACTCCAGAAAAAAGGGCTGAAAGTCTAGCTGAACTGGTACCAACAGTGTTACTCTCACTGGTACTAATGGGGCCAGGACTCCAACTCAGAATGTGACACCCTTCCTCCCACCGCTCCATTTCAGCTATGGCAGAACCTATTATCTGCACAGAAAACATTGAAACATCTGTGTTTTAGCTGCATGGTAGTGCTGTCCCTACAGTATTAGATACAGCAATAATAATCAGTAAACTTTAAGAAAACCTGAAAATAATTTCATGAAAAACTTTCATTACCTGTAAAGAAATGGAATTAGTGTGTTCACTGTGTGAAAAATTACCTAAACCAGCAGGAGTGCCAATTTTGATGCACTTCTTTTGACATAGCTTTTAAATTAACCCAAATGGATGCAGTTTAGTGTATAATAGTAAATTATTACTCAGCAATGAAGTATGAAGCAGAAAAGGCAATCTATTTCAAGTTACCAACAAAAATAACCAAGTATAAACTTCCTTCAAATCAATCATTCCAAAATTTTCTCAGTTTCATTGTTGAGTATTTCTGCCTCTCACTTCAACTGGTGCAAACTGGAGAAATGGTGTTGGAGTCAGTATATTTACATTGGTATAAAATTTACATTAAGTGAGTAAAACCTCAGGCTAAATGTCTCTATTTTCATTTGTGTTGCAGAATAGCAAACTGAAATAAAGTGAAAATTTAAATGTTATATGAATGCGATTTTTTCGTAATTCTTGCTGGGTTTATAAATGGGCTCATGCTCATCATTGAAATGGTAACTTAAAAAATGCATATGACTAAAAACTAGCCAAAACCTTCTGTGCACCAGAGATATTTTATACTTACCTCCAGTTCCATTTGTTGTAACTGATGTACTACTGAGATTAGATTTATCCAGTTTGGAACTACCTGGAGCATCACTACTTCCAACAAGATTATGAGGACTTGCTAGATCTTGCATTTCCATAGACCTGTTACAAAAGAAAGCAATAGTATTTAAATGTATTGTGATAATACCTATAATAATATGAATTTCCTAAAATAACTTTTTTGGACATGGAAATTTGTAATGTAGCTAGATTTACAAATCAGTACAGGGTCCTGTGAGGTCTTCTTTGTTCTGTACCAAACTTAAGAAAGTAGCTATTCATATGATGTGAACAGCAACAACGCCAGTATTTTCTACATTTCCTCCAGGTATTATAAAGTAAATAACACAGGCTAATAAAACTGCTCAAAGTGCCTGTAAAAGATGTGCATGATGGAATGCATACACACACATACACACACATATATATACACACGTATATATGTGTGTATGTTTTAGAAGTAAATGGATAAACTAAGCTAAGTCAGTCATTACACAGCAATACAGAAAAACTTCTGACTCCCATTATCTGTATTCCAACCACCAGTAGTCACTAAATTCACACTAAATCATAGTAACAGAGCTTACAGGTGAAAGAACAAAGCTGTCATGGAAGCTTCTTCAGTCTCACAAATACATGTATTCTTACTAGCCTGATTTTTTTTTCTTCGGAGTCATTTCTAGGCAACTTGCAAAATTTCCAAAAGGCAATGATGCAGATAGAGATCACAATGGATTTCAGTGCCACAGTCATACTGAAGGATTGCAGGTGGCTTTCAGTCAGGAACAACAGACCTGCTTCCCTCAGACGCAGCAGGCAATGCATACAAGGAGCGTTCCACATTAGACTGGCATCGCAACCCTATTTGCAGTGTGCTCCCCTTTTCCTTGCTTCATTTATAAATTAATTACATAATTTTTTCCCCCAAATAAACATGCAAAAGTCTATGTATAAACAAATTTGCAAGCCCATCTGCAACAGAGGAATTATTTACCATACGCATTCTACAAAGGCCAATATTGTCTTATAGACTTGTAAAAGCCCAATATCATTGTAGAAGATTGAAATGGCTAGGAAAGAGATGAACAGTTGGGACAGTTCAGCAAGTATAACTGTTCTTTTATATTCACATTCTGGACAGGAAGAGCAGTGCCCAAGTGCTAAGGTAACACCCATCATCTTATGTATTCACTGAAAGTTTTCCTTTGAACTATCTTCTGTGCTCTGCAGATTCCCCTGGGGAAAAAAAAAATATGTGTATTTTCATCAGATATGTGTCTGCTGTTTGAATCTGTTTTTCACTCCAAGAAAAGAAAATGAAGAAAAGGAGAAAGAATTTTTGTGCTCCTAATTCATTTGATCTCCTGGTTCCCTTAGTTTGCCTCTCATTACATTTACGTCCCCCAAGACACAGATTGAGAGCTTTCATGTCTTGAATATCTTGATTTAGGAAATATTACATCACAACTGGGAAAATGCACCAAGGCCTTATCTAAAGCCACATGAAGCCTGTGAAGCCCATTTTCTCCAGTAAAAGCCTGAATCAGGTCTGAGACCCAGCAGTATTCTATGGGCAGGGCAGTCTCCCCCAAAGCAGTCTGGACGAGTAGTGGAAAGTTTATATTGCAGAAGGTCATACACCAGTAGGTAAGAATTTTATAGCAATAGTCAAGGAAATGCAATGGCACAAACTGAGATTTGAACTGCCTTAACACAGATTTCATCATCTAATTGTATATACATTTCCACACATCTATCAGCAGTGCATTAGATTTCCTGTCTACTGGAAATGTGATCAGTGTTGGATGAAATAAAATGAACTCAAGTGGTTTACTATTCCATCAGTTTTTGTTTAGCAGTTTCTATACAACAAGGATAGCAGCTAAAGGTTAAAGAAAGTCTGTGAGTTTCCATCTTGTATGTATTTAAGGGAGCAAGAGAAAGCTACACAAAATAAACAATGTATGCTTCATTGCAAATACAGTTTAATATTCCCCATGTGTTCACTTAGCAGTTTAAGTGTCATGATTTCCTGTTTAAATCTGATCAGAGGTACCTAACGGACAGCTGTAACTCAGAAAGTTTTTTTTTTTTCTTGTTTAACATGAAAACTGCAATAATTTCTTTCCAGACAGGTATATATCACAGCCACAAGATGTACGTGCATCAGCAATATTTCATAAGCAAAATCATTAACTTATCTAGCTACTGTATTTAAAGACTATGTCTCAAGCAAATTTCATACTCAAATGAATCAGATTTTTTAAAGCAGAAAACTAAGTCCATTGGTTTTCTTTTTTTACCAAAGAATATAAACAGATCTGACTTTGTAAAAGGAATAGTTATTGCTCCATACCAATATGACACCTTTTGTGCAGAAAAGTATACCACCTTACATTTGTTTTCTATGCTCAGCATCCAGCAAAAGGCAGTCTAGTCCATAAACAGGGCTCCTGATATTAAGGCAAGTGAATTAATTAATCAATGCTATCTTAAAAATAGCACATTTACGAATAGAAATTTTAGCTGGATGAGTAAAAGACACCTTGCACTTATGGGTAGGCTATTACAGATAAAAGGGATATTCAAAAGGATAAAAAGTTTCACAAAACCACTTGTATACATTTATACTTATCCTGGGTGCTCTACCTTGTGTGAACAAGTAATGGGATTATTTTAATATATCCCTATGTGATATATTTATTCAATTGCACATGTTACCTTCTGTGTAACATTTCAATTCACCTTTCTGGATGCTTTTAGTTTACTTTTAGCCTAAAATTTCTCAGGAAGACATAATGGACCTACCACAAATCTTACAGTATCAGTGAATAAAGGATTCAGGAAAAATGTTTAATAAAATGGATGAAATAATTCCAACATCTTGAACTGATTTTTTCAAACTAAATATTTATCAGACTCCTCCTTTCACTGACTTAATCAGAAGCAGGTTTGGGTTCAGTATGTGTTTTCCTGCAATAACCAAGAAAAAAAAGTAAAGAGTGATCTCTGAAGGACCAATTAATACTTCTAAGTGCATGTGGTTATTTATTAAAAACTGTTTTCTAGTACATGCAGTGTGTTTCAATTTAGACAGAATAATGTCTATTGTTAAAGCTGCTTAAACAACTACATCATACAACTTTATTTTCCATTTGCTGTTGCTCTGCCACACATGTAACTGAGCTACAGTTTCACCAATCTTGCTTTGTCTCAGACTACTTTCTAGAGTAATTAAGCAAAGTGTTCAGTTGTAGCAGAACATAATTTTTGAAGAAATTGATTGTTTTGCAATAAATTCTTTTAAATTTTTCTTGACTGTTTACCTGAAGAGTGTTAGTATGAGTCTAAGCTTCTGAGCAGAAACCAGAAATCTAGCAAGATGGAAATAACTTTTACTCTGCTTTGGCTAAGCTTCAGGTTTTTGAAAATTGGTATTTGCATGTCCTTAGTAGATTATTTTAGAGATTATTTACTGGAAAAGTCTCTAAAACATCCCATTTGCACAGAACCTCCTCCCAGACCCCAGAGGGCTTCAGCTCTAACCTGAATAAGAACATCTCAACAAATCACAGCAGGGCTGTGGGGGACTTTTGGGGCTTCCACAGTAGGTCACATTTTGTATCCTGGCTTGAAGTGACATCTTTTCAAGTGATAACTTGTGTTCAGAAATGGGTTAACAACAGCATCCAAAGAGATAATCTTCCCACCTGTCTTTACAATGGCAACTGAACAGAACTTGTGACGTACCCTGGACCACTGAAGCGTACAGCCCAGCAACGTAATCTAAACTTTCATGTGTATCAAATCCAAAGTAAAAGGGAATTGAAAGAAGGACTGGCAGAAGGCTATTTAAAATTTAATCTTTCCATTATGTTTCTAAAGTAGTCAAAAAAATCTTTATAAGGGAATTACTACATAATTTTCTTTAGCAGAATCTTTACTAGACTTTACTAGGGCAAATATACATTATCTATTTTTTTTCTTAGTTTTCCCTGTTTCTCTTTTGTATTACAACCCCTGTTCTTACATGTCCCAAACCTTTTCACAGAAATTTAGAGCCTTGTCCAATTAAGATGTCAGCTACCTTGGAGCTTCTAAAATTACAAAAACAAGGAATTTTCCTTTATTTAAAATTAACATTTAGAGCAATATTAATGTTGCGTAACAGATCTGTTCAGACTCAGCTAAATCTGTTTCTTACTGCTGTGGGTTCAGCTCTCTGACCAATATCACAGTTTTGAAGAAAATGAGGGGGGTTTTACTATTTGACACAGAAAAATTTGTTAATGCAGATTTTTTAGCCATGTTCTGAATATGACTAGTACACCTATCGCTCTTCAATAAGCAATCTGAACTAGTCCATACAAGGCTTTCAATCTCACAAAAAAAATCAGAATGTATATACATGTGTATATACAAATGTTATTAGTATAATAAAATCTATATAAAAATTGCAACGAAGCTTAAAACAGTCACTAGCAAGAGACATAATATTTATATATTTTTTCTAGCTGTTTGGAAAACTGTATATTACACATCACATTCACAATTAGGCCAGGGATTTTTCATGCTTACAGAATCACAGAATGGTTGAGGTTGGAAGGGACCTCTGGAGATCATCTAGTCCAACCCCCCTGCTCAAGCAGGGTCACCTAGAGCACGTTGCACAGGATTGCATCCAGGCGGCTTTTGAATATCTCCAGAGAAGGAGACTCCACAATCTCGCTGGGCAACCTGTTCCAGTGCTCTGTCACCCTCACAGTGAAAAAGTGTTTCCTCATGTTCAGATGAAATTGTCTGTGTTTCAGTTTGTGCCCGTTGCCTCGTGTCCTGTCGCTCGGCACCACTGAAAAGAGTCTGGCTCCATCCTCTCGACACCCTCCCTTCAGATACTTGTACACGTTGATAAGATCTCCTCTCAGCCTTCTCTTCTCCAGGCTAAACAGGCCCAGCTCTCTCAGCCTTCCCTCATAAGAGAGATGCTCCAGTCCCCTAATCATCTTTGTAGCCCTTCGCTGGACTCGCTCCAGTAGTGCCACATC
Source organism: Apteryx mantelli (assembly GCF_036417845.1). Taxonomy (NCBI): domain Eukaryota; kingdom Metazoa; phylum Chordata; class Aves; order Apterygiformes; family Apterygidae; genus Apteryx; species Apteryx mantelli. The sequence goes on from NC_089980.1 coordinate 75,981,474, forward strand.
CCTCTTGTACTGGGGAGCCCAGAACTGGACGCAGTACTCCAGATGGGGCCTCCCCAGGGCTGAGTAGAGGGGGAGAATCACCTCCCCTTGACCTGCTGGCAACACTCTTCCTGATGCACCCCAGGATACCACTGGCCTTCTTGGCCACCAGGGCACATTGCTGCCTCATGCTTAACTTGGTGTCCACCAGCACTCCCAGGTCCTTCTCCGCAGAGCTGCTTTCCAGTAGGTCAGCCCCCAACCTGTACTGGTGCCGGGGGTTATTCCTCCCCAGGTGCAGGACCCTGCACTTGACTTTGTTGAACTTACATCTACATAAACTGTATATATTGCAAATAAAAAGAAGTTACATTAATCCTTTAACTGAGCAGTAAGAAAGAAGGTGGAGAGACATGGATTCTGTATCATGGGCATGTTTTGGGAGGAATACACACATACATACAAATATATGTATATCAACACACAACTACATACATACTTTTAATAGTTTTCTGGTGCTAAACATACACTCATATATGTGTATATGTATATGAATGCACACACACACACACACACAAATTTCCAGCATCTTTTAATCAAGGACTCTCACAAATAGTGTAACACAAAATATAGGCTAAGAACAATCTTCAAACACATAACATTTTTAATCATTATATTAATCCTAAAATACAGGTTAATAATCTTTGGTTTTCCAGGTGCTTTTACTTTGTGTATGGCAGTGTTTGACATTTTTTGCCACTGTAAAAGGTAATGAAAAAACAGCAAAACTGATGAGGTAAATTTTCTCCATTGAGATGATTCCCAGGCTCATCAACTCCTTCTGCTTTGTATTTTCTCAAGCTTAATAGCTGGCCACAATACGAGCTCTTTTGCTTTACTAGGCACCATCTTGCAAAACATGTCCCAACATTATGCAGGTTCTGGGAGCTTGCCAGAGAGTTAAAAACAAATAATACTGCTGGACACTAACAAGACCTCCACTCCACTCTCCTTGAGGCCTCATTTCTTAACTTGTAAAGTGATCTGATAGAGCACTAAGAAGTAGTAAAAGATGTCATGTTATACAGATACAACCAGCAAATGCCCTTCAGAGTTTTATTTTATTACTTTTTTTAAAACAATCCAGAAAGTAAGAACTGAACTTTTTGCAACCATTTGGGAATGGAAGGTGGACTCTAGTGCATAATTGCTTTCTCTCATGGTTTGGTAATTAGGATGTCAACTTTCATATTAAAAAAGTAAGAGAAAGAAGGAAAACTAATACCACATTGATCTTCCAAAAAATACTTTTTCTCCGTCAATTTAGAACCAATGTCAGATAAAGGGTATCACAGGGAAGAAACCTTAGTGAAATGAAGAAGGGCAACATTAGTTTTCTACTGTGTTAATAAATACCACATAGTTAATAAATAATAAAAATACCATGAGGTTCAGATTAGTAGAACTGTAACTGTAGAGTAAGGACTGCACTTACAGTCCTTATGAATATGGATGATTCATTACAAACTTGAATCTCATGGTACAGATTCCCAGTGCTAAAGTTCATGAGTTCAAGCTCGCAAGGAAGTAACCTCTACCCAGGGACTGCAGTAACAGCACTGTGCACTGTGGAGAGGAGCCTTGGAGTGTAGAGAGACAATAGCTTGAGGAAAACTGGGACTGCCCGTTTTTGGTTTATAGCTTTTTAGATCTCTTTTTAGACCTTGTGGAGGATGCGGCTCCTTCGATGACCCTTTGGGGCATAAAGTGGCACTGGGTGTGATTATATCTCCATTTTGCTTTTGTGACTATTGTCTTTCTCTTGGTTATTCAAGCTCTAATTCCAGGAGAAAAAAAAACATCATGCAGATGGTATTAACTTTACACGAGATGTCTGACAGGCAGCCAGCCTCAGTACTCAGGCAGCAGTTGGTGCAGAGGGCTCAGCTGTAAACGTGAGCAAACAGGTTCAGTGACAAAGGCCAGCTTTGTAGTGTGCCTCATTATGCCATTTAAAGCTGGAAAATAGGATGTTTCCTTTAACAGCACTGCAGCTTCTTTCCCAATTCCCCCATCCTAATTCCCCAACTAAACTTTTACTACTGCCCTCCTGTTTTGACTCAGTGTCACCTTGAGATTCTCTGCCCTTCCCCACAAATATGTCTCAGATATTTTTGGCTCCATTAAATCTTTGCTTCCTTCTTTTCTCATCTCATGAGCAAATGCCAAAGGCCATAGCTTTTATTAGTCTAGGAAATGGCTACTGCTATAGTAATAAGCAGGTCTTGTTTTACCAAAAGGGATATATGGATATCATTGTGATGGGTCTAACAAGAAAATTTGACTCAATATTGTGAAGATGAATATTGCTTACAAATTCAAGTTGATTTTTGCTGAACAAGAAAGCTGATACTTTCTTCTTTTTCTGTCTGAGGGATAAAATGAAGATGAAAAGCTTGCGTTTGTTCTGGTGATGACTAAACACAGTAATGAATTCAGAAGGCACAGATTTTCATGCTGCATAATTGCTGAAACCTGCTATGTGCTTGAGAGTCAGTAACTGTATGGTCTCCCTGGCTTCTGATTGACTGAGACATTTTATTTCAGCTTAATATCATTTCATATGATATCATCATTTCATCATTTCATATTCCAGCAAACCACTGAAAAATGTTTATTCTGCTGCAACTGAGTTGGCGACAAATTCACATTAAATTATTTTCTCGCTCAATTAATTAACTTTGATTTCCACATTTCTGGATAAAACATAAAATAATTTCTAGGAAACACTTCTGGTTTGTTCTACTGCACGCTTTGGCCATTTGTCCAAAGCCAAAAAGTGCTAAAATGAACACACAAAAATCAAGACAATTCTGGAAAGAAAAAAGCTTATTAAGTTATTTAACTTCAGCATACACTTCCAACTCACGCTCTCTATGCCCAGGAGATTTCTTCAGTTAGAAAACACAGGTCTACACCAGCAAAAACTAGCAGACTTTCATAATGGGAAGCCTTTTCTCTGTATTTCCTTCTTTCCGCCACATCTCCCCATCTGGCTGTTTGGGAATGGTTTGATTTGACAAAGATATATGACAGTTTTATATGGGACACCATTATATTCTGATTGTAATAAATGGATACACCCACAAAAAAGCAAAGCTACACAGAGTGATACTTTCTGGCCAGCTGAATCCCAGCATCTGAGATCTCTTTTCTGAATATAAATATGAATGTGACAGTCACAGGTTTGATGTGATACGTTTTTAGCTCAAGGTCTATGCTCCACGCATTGGAGGAAGTAGCTGGCAAGAGATAATGTGGTGTTTGAACAGATTATTTCCTGTCTTCTAGAAAAAGGCATCTGGTTGGAGAAAATCATTCCAGGAGCCAAACAGACAGCACCTATATTAAAAAATAGAGCGGCCCAGGCATTGTGCTCCAGCCCAGAGGCCAGCTGAGATGGAAGAGTTGAGAAAATGGTAGGGAGATAAATTCTCTTAGTCTGCATACAGACTGGTCCATCCTGAACCAGAGCCACATTCGAGCATGTCTGAGTGCTAGGTGGCACACACTGAACCTATGCCTAGCACAGCCCTAATAATTTAACAGCATGGATATTCCCATGCCACAACTCAGGCTCATGCATGGTTAACGTATGGCTTACCCATACAGCCCATAGACCACAAGGTAGATTGCACAGTTCTAGTCCTAGTGTGAATGGAAAATACATAAAGGTACATGGGAGGTTAAACATGAGTTTAACCTACTATTTAAAAAGGGGTGACTAAAGTAGGTTTTGAAGTCATTATGTGAACATTTAAGTAAATCAAAAGTGATAATGACACAACAGTTCCACAGGGAGCTGTCAAGTATCCAACTTACAGGAAATACAGACTACCATTTTACAGATACGTAAGATCTAAATACAGATCTTTGGATCACAGGGCCACGTTTTCAAAGAGTAGTTCACACAACAGCCCCCATTTCCACTTCTGATCATTTCCAGATGTGACCAGCAGACACCAATTCTGTGGTTCTTACAACATGATGTTATAAGCAAATAACAAATACATCTGTAAAGATTGCTAGAACACCAACAGCAAGCCTGTAGTCTTCCCTCCTACTCTACAACTTATTAATGGAAACTGCAGAGGTTGATCCCTTAATAAGGTCTCTGGGTGGCATTTAGAGTCACATTTGAAAGATCGGGTAGGAATTTCAGAGTCTTTTCTGCATCTCCAAGAGGTGACCACCAGTCCAACTGCTCCAGAGTAACAGGTAACAAACAAACTGAAAAACTGAAGAATGTCACTAAGTCTTTCTTCAGTATTTTTAACTGCAACCAAGACTGTTTCTCATACATGCTGAGGAACGTACATCTACACAACGCGATGATCAGCTTAATTACCAGCCTGCTGCCAATCTGTCCTTTTTAAGGAACACACGTCAAAGTCACACTGTTTACCACAAATAATTTCAAAACATTTCACAGAAAACACAAGCAAACCTTCCTCATTGCCTGACAGTATGATTTTAATTGGAACGATGAGAGGACTTTCTCAAATGGCTATCTGAAGCCCTTGTGTCTTACTGACAATGAGTATGGGCGTGTTCCAGCATGTTCATTCTTGAGTGGGAAAAAACACTCTCTTCTAGACAACATATTAACAAGACCAAGATGAAAAGCAACATCAAAGCACCAAAGATCCCCCAAATCCCCAGTACTCACCCACACATGAAAAACAGGAATTTCTAGGGATAACTTCATCATTATCTTATCTTCTGACTACCTTTTTCTGAAAGAAAGGGATATAATTCCTCATATCCTTTTCTAAGGTGCTGGAGAATATTAGAAACCTGCCTTTGCAATGGGGGGAGCTCTTCTCTTTAGTTCTGACATAACTCCAAAACTCTTTATTCTCAGCATGTCCATGCTGTAGTTGGAAGTATGATTTGAGCAAGGAGGAATATGCTTCCTAGCCTTGACCTGCAACATGAGCAACAACACTAGTAAAGATGGGACAGCTGGGATGCCTGGGTCCTGATACTGGTGCCTGATCTCCGTTATTAATCTTCCTTGAGCTAGCTTTGCTAACTTTGCTTCAATTACATGCTTTGAGTACACCTTGAACTTCAATACAGATATAACTTCTACATATTAGGATTCATGTATGAAAATGTTTAAGCAAACCTAAAATTGGGAAATCAAGGGTGAAAGGCTGGTCCTCTTGAAGTGGCTGGGAATTTTGCTATTGGCTTCAATGGAACAGGGACTGCATCCCGTAAATATTAACTCGCATTTTCATAACAAAATACCAGAGGGTGGATTCTATCTCTGACTTTCCCTGAATTAAAATGTCTGTTATAATTTCAAAGTAGAGACTGAAACATGTGGATTCTTCTTCCTTAGGGGTTCCAGGTGCACTGTACTAGAGTGATCATACCTAATGATCATACCATGACCACTAGAGTGAGCATGCCTAATTTCTTTAGCTATCAGTACAAGGGCCTGCAAGAACTTTATCCATCTCCAGGAAGGATGATCTATGAGCACAAACTGGGCAGAGTAGAGGAGTTGCCAAATACATGTAGTTTTTATACTGTGTTCAAACTTCACATTTTAATGCAAACATTCTGAATCTTCTTTTTTTTTTTTTTGGTAAATATAAAATACAGGGAATTACTGGCAAGAAGGCTTAACATGGGAAACATTAACGCGTCTCACATTTTACAGTGAAGTTCCCCTTAAAAGTTAAACCTGATCTGAACCTTGGCTCCCAAGACAAAAAATTCTGTAGTTTACCTCATGTGGAACACATTGTATTTGGCTCTAAAACAGTTTGTGTCAAAAGCAACTATTTCTGGTTTCTAATCACAGTCACAACAATGTTCTAGGTTTAAAAAATAAAATATATATATGCAACTTTCTGACTGCCTGATGCTATAACTGCCTCACAGTCTAATCATTCCTGTTAAGTAATAAGGTGTTAGCTAAGCATAACTTTTCTGGGTGGCAATGTATATTAGATGTGTTGTGCACATCCATTTTCATTTTGTCCAGGAGACCTTATTACCTGCACACCTGAAAGAACAGGGAGATTACTGCATTTAGTGTTAATAACTGATTACATTCAAAATAATTTCTATTATTCCTAGCAAAGAGAGATAATGATGTCCTGATAAATGTACTTATGCTGGCTGCCCTTTACAATTGATATTGAATGATTATATTTCGTTTTGCTTGGCTGTTTGATTTCCCCAAGTCATTTTATAATTTGAGACTTAAAGAACATACAGTTTTTATGTACCTTTTTAATTTGGGGTGAAGTAGGTGATTTTTCTAAGAGTCAATAAAAATGTGTAGCTGAGGACTCTAGGGCACAATCGCTTTCCAACCATCCCCTTGAGCCTTAAGAAGGAGCAGGTACCAGCTGCAAAATTGTAACACCTCCTATTTCAATTCAAGCTGCAGGCTGGTACATGGGCTGCAGTGAGGAATACATGCATGTCTACTTAAAGAAAAGGGAGATGGGCAAAGACAGCAATGGCTCCAGCCATTCCTCACCTGTCGTATGGAATATCCCTCCTTGCAGGACTGAAAATGCATGTGTGTGTGTGTGTGTGATGAAAACAGTAAAAGGTTTTGACTGCCCCTTTTACTGCATGTCTGTTATAAGCCCAAATTATACCAAATGGTTTGAGCTCTGTATGACTACTGACATACCGTCTAGCCTTTAAATCCACATCTATCAAAGTCTTGAGATAGGATGAAACAAACTCTCAGTGTTCTTGGTTTGTAGCTTCATGCACAATTATATTGCAGATTCCCTGGGGCAAAGACGGTGTAACTTTTTTGCATTTAGCACAGATTCTCCAGTGGGTAAGGACCTGATTAGAGATACAAGGCACTAGTGTAAGAGAGGTTAATAATAATTGGATTGCTTTTTATAATTCAATTATTTTTGTTTGTCAATAAACTCTAAAATATTACTGCTGTGAAACATGGTAAAATAACAAAACCCTAAGGGGGCTGAATAGGTTTCTCAATTATTATTTTGAGAAAGTCTCAAAAAGTAGCATTATTTAAGAGCACATTTTTTCTATTTAATTTAGTCTATGTAATTAGAAGAAAATAAGATAAAAGTCTGAAATAATATAGGAATAAAACCTGATCTTACATCTAGTCACCTACAAACTAATTCTACACTGAAAAGCAAATAAAATAGACACACCTTAAAAGTTAAAGTGACAGAAATTCAGCTATAAATTGAAACAGAACTAAAATGAAATTCACAAAAGAAGATGTGCTCCCTCTCTGCCCTCTTCTGTGCTCTGACTACATAATTCTGCAAAAAAGTCTGTCCACGGAGTTGCTTTATTTATTTGGGCACTGTGTATGCCTTTTTCAATAGATCTGCCAAACTTTCCCTCCCACAGACTTGCTGCTTCAGTCCTGGGCCTCTCCTAAATGGCAGACAAGAATCCCCTATGAATTAGACTGAGACCATCATACTCATTTTCACATATAACCAAATCCAGATTTGAACTTAGGTTTTCAAAGGTGGAAGGCTAGTGGAAAGCAAGTGTATTTCAAGCTTCAAGAGGAGGTAAAGTTACCTCTGCTCTAAAAATGACATAAAGTACTTCCCAAAGAAATCTGACAATCCGACAATAATACAGATTCAGATCACACTAAATTATATCACTTGGCAGCTAAACTGGGGAACTAAGTCCAGAACTGGCAACAAAACTCAAGATACACATTTGGATGTATGGGAAGCTTTGAGATTTCTAACAGAATGGAGCATGCACAGGGATCTTATGAGACTCATAAAGAAACTTATCAGTTGCAAAGGAGTGTGTAAATTCTAAGGATAAGATGAAAGTTGCTTTTTCTTTTTTTTAAATAAAAGCATTCAAGAGGAGAAGATGGAACAGACAGACCATCTGCAATGTAACCACATAAAAGACCCCTGGGCAAATCCAAACCCATTAGCAGAAGTGTTGACAAATCTGCCAAATAGCCAGATGCTGCTTATGGAGGAGTCTCTTTCCTCACTTGTCATCTGGATCCTCTGACTTCTGCTCCCAGAGGAAGACAACGATGACTGGTACTCAGGTTAAGCTGTGCAGGAAGAGAACTGAAGCACAGAATCACTCACTGCTAAGTCTATTCAAAAATAAATAAATGAAACCAAATCTGAAATATTAAAAGAAAAACAGTTTTAGCACATATGTATGTCACATGTGCAAGATGCAGATGTTAGAAAACAAAAAGCAAACTTGCAATTTAGGTTATTTCCACATGGTCTCTTCTTATATTGATTTCTTTGGTTAGCTCCGCTCTTTTTTGTTTCTTATGATTTTTTTTCCCTCTAATGACTGATCATGGCTTAGCAGGATGGCAAACAGGTGATTTTTGGCTTGTTAAAAACTAGCACAGCATATTAACTGCTTGCTGTTAGTTAAATACTAATGGAGTGCGGAGACTGACTGATGCATTTAAGATGTGTCTGAACAGGTTGTGAAATACCTCAGCAAAAACTTATACTTAAAAATATCCGATGAAAAAAGTGATTCACTTAAATGAAAACCTGTACCGAACTCAGAATAGGGGATTTGAATCTAAATGGCCATTTTTCTAGTATCTACATTCTTCTAGGAATCTATTCAACTGGATCAAAATAGATTGAACTGAACACCTTTAGCATTTAGGCTCACCAATAGTGAAATATATTTGGATTATCCAAGAGGTCAAAGAAGCTGGAATGGAGTCTGAAGCAGTTCTCCTGTGTATCGCTGCAATGTGATATGATAGAGCAAAAAAAAAAAAAAAGACTGAAGGGGAAAGAAAGGAATAAAGCAGGAATAAAGCTCATTCTCATTGTGATTACACGTGTTGCACTTGAAGAATGGACACGGTCATTTTATGGCTCAATATCCACTTCAATTTTAAGATAGAGGTCTCTGAAATTCTTGCACTAAGTAAAAACACTTGCAGGTATAATCTTAGGTTATTTTCTTTCATTCAAAAATAGCATTTATCCTACCCCAATAAATTCCTGAAAGTTCCAAAATATTAAACTATTAAGACCACACCAAAATACACATATTCCTTTTCCCACTCTTTGAAATTCAAGAAGACTTTGTATATCAAAAAATACTATGACTTGGCAAATCAATAGATTTGGTATAAATTTCTCAAAATGCTGCAGGGCAGGACAGGAGAGAAGGAAAAAAAAGCGGAAAGGATATATAACAAATTCTCAGTCTGCAAGTAAACGCTTTTGAAGGCCAATCAATGGGACCTTACACACCCAGCTTTGCAAGGTAGCAATATACTCACTTTACAGACAAATCAGTTTCAGCCAGGCCAGTGATTCCCAAACTGACATCTTGAGACTGCTGGTAATCCAAGAACACTTGCTAGTAAGCTAAGGAATGCTGGCTAGTCTATAATGCAAGGTGAAGAACAGACTTAGAAGTGAATTTAAAAAAACTATTTATCTATACAGCTTGCTGCAGCTCAGGTTGTATGTTGGGCACCCTGTGATTAGACAGAAGCAAGTTGTGTCATATACATGTAGACAGGACATTAGCCCATTCACCCACACTGGTATCTGATCAGTCCAAACTAGATGAGTAACAGCTGAGAGCATGCTAAGTCACCATGATTGCTTAAGTCCTGCTCCCTCCATACATCTGCAGCTCAAGCTAGAGAAAGTGGTTGGTGGAGAGGGACCCTAGCTTTGAGAACAGACTCAAAACTGCATTCAGCTGCTGCTGTCAATGTGTATGTAACGTTATGTCACCTGCTTATCCAATATGAAAAGCAGTGAAACATATGCTGGTATCATTTCTCTTCCATGTAAATATTTGCCATAGTTGCCCAAGTTATGCTGTGCAACAAGCATCGATGTATAAAAGGAACAGGAGATTCCAATGGAAGAACTGTACCGTGCGTTGCTATACCTGTACTGCTAACAAGTTGTTTTGAAATGATGACTAATGCATTACACTGATTATTTCAATGTGCTTTCAAGATTCTCTTCTTTTTAATTATAACATTCATGCTGAACTGTCTTTTTACACTTTTGCTTATAAGTTGCCATTACCAGGTGAAAGTTATTACTACAGGCACGTTGTTTTTAGTGTTTTTCTTCCATCTTATTTCCAGATGCATTAGATACTTCTATTTTAAATGAGCTTAAGACTATTAGTCGTGGGTTGGTTCTCCTATTCCAGTATCACAAATCCATACTAGAAAGCTCTTATTTTTCATAGTATGTGGGGTTAGACAAAGAGATTATGTATTTGCATTTAAGGGTAACTACAAAATCTCCCAATTACTTCTACTAACACCTCTGTTAAAATCTTGTTTAGCCTAAATTTTTAAAATAATGTGATATACAAACTTCCAAAAAGTATTCAAAAGTTGATTTTTCTTGTTTCTTACATTCTTTCCAAAGTCTGACCCACAATTGATTCAGGTTAATGGAAGTCTTAACACTGACTTTATCTGGCTTAGGATCACAAACAGGAATTATTAGTAAGAGTGAAAATATTTTATGCATGATTTTAACAAAACCCAGGAATTTGTAACAGACCTGAAATATAAAAAAATACATTAATTTTATTGTTAAAGCCACAGGGATCTGTTAATATAACCCATTCAAATACTTCTCCATGATGTCATCAGTTACCATGTGTTTGCACTCTAAATAGATTACTGTAATTTATGTAAACATATCTTATATATTTTTAGAACTCTTTGGAGGCTTGATCCAAAGCCAATAAAAACCACTGGACAGACAGTGACCAGCTTCAATAGGCTGTAGGTCAGGCCCCTGGGTAACGAGCACGCTGAAGCTCTCAGCTTAACTTACTAGAACATCAGAGCAGAGCAGGCAGAAAGACACCATGCAGACTGCGCTAAAAATAGTGAAGACTTACATTTGCCTAAAAAAAACAGCATATACAGCAAAACAACATATTTTTTGTTGCAACTGTTGTGCAATTGTCATGGACATGTCACTCCATTACATGTATCTGCATAGTCACATCACTAACTGTATTATTTTGATTGACTCAAACTGTGTAAGTGGCATGCAGACTAAATACTTGAACCAAACCTTTAATAAGTAACAGATTTGTATAAAGCTTTCTCTCGACTGCAAGCTAAATTTGTGCATCCCAGAATGTAATCTTTTATGAAAAATCTTATTCCACAATGTAGTTATTTTAAAATTGGAAAATTGTGATACTTTTTTTTGCCAGCCACTGTCTTGACTGAGAAGTCTGGGCTTGATCCTGCCAAATGTTTCTCTTAGGTGAAGTGTTTACAACTGCAGTGGCCTCACTGACATGAATGCTATATTCTGACAGACTTATACAATGCCTCCTGTTGACTGAATTGTTTCTTCCACTTCTCACAACTACTTGTGGCAGCCTTTCCATTTCAACTTTATATATTCTGTCTTTTCGTAGAAAACTTGTGGTGCTGTACTTGTTCCTCTTTATAGTTCACCCTAAACCCAAGAAATTCTAGCAGCTAGTCACAGTGTTTTTTCCTGGCTAAAGCATAATTTTATTTTTGTATGTATTCCCTTCTGAAACTGAACAGTTTCAGAGTAAAAGGAGACAATCTATAAAATCAAAACAAATGCTTTCACTGCCTGTGCTTATGTCTCCAGCTAGTCTTCTTGTAATAAATCAGCTCAACTGCTGGTGGAGTCTGCAGGGATACTCAGGAGAAGAGGAATATAGTAAGCTGTCTTTACAGTCAATAGAGAGAAGCAGATCAGATTAACGGCATCTCACAAGTGTCTACCTTATACATCTACTTTGGAGTGAGATGAATCACACCTTAGGAGTCTAAATTAGAGAGTCTTGTCAAAATCTCATTTCCTCAAATGAAGCCCATTTACCATGTCACCAAGATCTACAGATTCTTCAATGTGAGATAAAGCTGCGCTATTCCTGACTCAGAAGAACATTTAAATTATCTTCTAGCTTAGATAAGCTACATGTGGTTCATAGAAAACAAATCCTTACCTATTAACAAAGTTTTAAGATGTGGATGAGGAGAAAGTGAGCAAATGTATTTGGCTAAACAGCATACCTGAAACCTATAGCCTGAGCTTGTCCATTTTTACTGAACAATACTATTTATTTTTTCTATTATAGTGGCTGAAACATTAATGACAATTTCTATAGCTATTGCTGGCTTTATTGCTTGGCACCCCAATCATAAAGCTTTTCTTCACCATGTAATAATAAACATCTATTGTTTATCTATTGAATAGCAAGTGAATGGGAAGGTACAGCTGGTCCCACTCTCCTATAAACTGATATGTACAGGGTCAAGTGTGTTCAAAGAATCATGGTATTACCACACTAGAGCTTCATCACAAAATCTGCCAGATGAGCTGTTAGGCTTGGATTTGGGCTGAGGAGTTGCAATGTTTGATCTGGTAAATATGGACAATTACAAGGTATTGAAACAATGTCAAGACATTCCTGAAAGAATCAACCATCTACAACATCCTGGGCTAAGACTGTCAAGTTCTTGTTGAACGAGTTCGTCAGTGAAAGTGAAATATCAAGTGTTTCTTATATAGTCAAAGCTGCTGAGAACTAAACACTTTGGATGATCTGATTCTTTAGAACAAGATGCAAAAGATACACATTATCTTCTTTTTTCACTTTTGTTAAATACAATCATGCCCATGGAAACACTATTAGCTAATGCATTCACGCAGTGTTAGTGTAGCTCAGGCTCAGTAAGTATAGTGAGTCCTGTATTCATAATAGTGCCTCTGAGCTGCAAAGGAAAAAAACCTTTGGCCTAAAGAAAGGAATGAAAAAAGTCTGGTAGCTCTCACTGTTATTCCATACCATTATCTATTTAACTGCTAATGCATTAATGATACCAATTGCCTCTGGACTCCATGTATATGTGCACTATATCCTGACAGAAAAAAAACATGAGTGGGTATCAATATGAGACCAGTGACAAAACGAAAAAGCCCATTTCTCTTGCAGGAGATTTAAGAGAGACTTTTAAGATGAAGAAGCAGACACAGAACTTCGTGTTTTCTGCATACATTTCTTATAATGTGGTGCACTTTTAAGAACTGTGGACATGGGAGAACAGAAGAGAAATCAGCTGATGAACTGCTGCAATCTATGCAGAAAGCTTCACTGAAACCTGTATTAAATTGAAATATTGGAGACCATTTTTAAACATCTAAATAAAACCACTGCGGGTTTTTTTGGACAGCCTGTTTACCTGGCAACTGTATCTCTGTGTATATGATTTACTATTTGCCAGTGGTCACCATCAGTGAGTTTGTATTTCAGAAATACACAGGAACTAACTTTGTTTGGTGATACTAATGTAATAGCTAAAATGCCCCTGACTACACTGTTCTTACAGCATCTGATAAAAGTTTTAAAAGGGAAGATTTTCTTAAGAGTAGTTTCTTTCCCTCTCTTTTGTTTTTAGAATTTTAAAAAATATATAAAGGAAAAGACAAGTCAGGAAGAATGGATATAATTTGAGATATTGGATCCATGGGTTTCTAGTAAAAATTATGCAACAAAAATGGAGGGTATTTTAATTCACAGGGTTTAGCTTTAACTTACCAATACAAAGATCCCAAGTACACTGTGAAAACACAAGTAATGTCTTTTTGACACCAGTACATATTTTTACAAGTTAATTTAATATCAGCTAACTTTCATCCCTAGGCTACAAGATTAATTCTCAGAATCTTCAAGTTTTTCTTTTTTTCCCTGCAGATATTATCCTCCCAATTTAAAGATCATGGTTTAAAGAAGGAAAGAAGATGAAATATATGGTCATTACTCTTTACCTGTCCAGTAAAAAAGAAACTGTGTCCCAGCAGCCAGAAAAATCTCATTTTTCTGCAGACTTCTATCATCTAAAGAGGATTAAAAAAGCATGGATTTTGCTCCTATAATCCATGGACTTTGAGGAATCAGCAGATGACTCTGCTCATTCTCCACTCTTACGGACTTCCTCTCCCTCCGCTCATTTCTCTCCTCCTTATTTCTTTCTATAACTCAGCAAACTAGATAACCAGCAAGTGGCTGGTGAGAAGGACGGGAAGATTTGGGGTAGAAGAGACACGGTCCTCAAGCAGTCTGTAGTCACAAAGAACGATGCTGCCCTCAGTTGTGCAGCCAAACAGAACGTGCCGCAGCTGACTGTGGAGTCTGGGACCCAGGTATTTATCCTTCCGCCAGACTTCAGAATCTCAAATACTCTGGTGTTTCACTCATTTTTGTAACAATATCTTGGGATACGAGGCTGTAACAGGCATTCAGTATGGTCAATAAAATATGCCTCTACATCAAGAAACAGCAGTTGACATGTTTTAAGGCAACAAAAAGCTATTCAAGCTATTACATGTATTAGAACTAAAATTGCTTCTTTGATTATCTATGTAAAAATGCAGCTAGTTCATAACTGCAAACAAGTTAACTCCCATACACTGCACTACAGTGCTAACTTATATGAAATTTAAATGTAATGTTGGGGCTGTTCAGTGTACTTGGGATCAGTCCCACTTTAAAGTATACATACAATATAAGAAAACTAAGAGCAATGTATTTCTATAGGCTCTGAGCCCAGGAACTGCTCTTCCTAATTACTCTCCAGTGAATTCGATAAAGCGTCACTGCACTGGAGTTGTCACCCATGCATACTACTCCAGTCTCTGTCCAGAACCTGTAGTGTGGCTGTTGGCAAATCCCAACCGTTTGCTGCCTCTGTCTCACAGCAACAGCTCCAGAAAGCCACAAGCATTGTGCATTACTGGACAGCTATCTAGACTTGAAAGACGAATTTGATTTTCATTACAAGGTCATGACAAAAACAATGCCATAATATTGATATAGCCACAATACCACCATGATAGGTCTAATACAAATATCTAAACAGATCAGGATAAAAGGAAGTATTTACAACCAGTTCATAAGGATTTAGCAAAATAATTCCCCAGCAACTGTAACAGAATTTTTGAGACTAAGTCATGTGTGAGTCAAAATTTGCAACAGATACATTAAAGAATCATACATGTTTTCTTTTGCATTTATAACTTGCATATCCACTACAACTTCAATTATTAACTACAGTTCCTTCTGCATGTGTGCAGTTTACCTATCTGTCAAGATAGCAACCATTTTGTATAAATAACTGCTGGTGATGGTTGAATTTTATTGCCTATATAGCTGGATACTTCTGGAAAGATTTTTTTTGATATGCTGCATAGGTTAGTAAATTCCCTTCAACAAAAATTTGCTAGTCACATCTGTAGTTTGAATGTTTTTTTTCTAAAAGACAAACCAAGGCCAAGCAAGACAAAGAATCTGCTGATACACACATGTCACTCCAAGAATTCTCCTGACAAAGTTCCCACACCCAATTTAATTACTTCTCTACTGTAAAAACACTTTCCATCTGCATTTATTGTAATAGTTTCAAATCCAAAACCAACACACTGTAAAGCTAGCTAAATAAATGAATGATATTGGCCTTAGGTCCCAAGCCAGGAGCTATTCTGTAAGGCAGTGTGTCTCCAGCATTCATTTTTATGCTGATGTTTCATTTTATGTGCAATGTTTTCACTTAAGACTTGTTTAGAGAAGAATTACCTTGCTCCAGGCTTTAAAGTTTTATGTGCTATGCGGTGCCCTCTAGCGCTGCTCTAGTCAAAGGTCTGTCAGAGATTCCACTGTAAGACCAAAGTCGCATCATGAATTAACATCTGTCAAAAAAACCCTGCTTCAGGCTGTATACACAGCGTTACACACACTCAGGCCAGGAACATTCATTTCAACTGTATCTGATATATTCTGAAACTCAGGCTTTGGGCTCAAAATAAAAAGCATTTTTGCTTGAAAATGCACTTTTCGAAAAAAGATGAAACTGTACCGGATTTATTATTCAAATCGACTATTTGTAATGTCGGTTCCTTTTGCATTTGGAAGAAAAAAGTATTCTGTTCCTCAGACTTAGCACAAAGAATTTAGCTACAGTTCATAAGAAATTTCCTAATGCTTGAAGATAATGACAGTACATCAGATACTGGGTCCTCAGGTTTGTTGCCATATCACAGTCTGATGAAGCTAAGTCCATGGACTTTATTTATAATTTTTAAACACTGGAGATTTAGTAGTCTCATTAGGACAAGTAAGGCACTTAAAACTGTGCACATGCACAAGTGTTTTGCTGAGTTGAGACTGTTCATTCCACCAAAGTACTTGGAAAGAGCTGGACGTTTATAATAAATACATTTTAATCCAAAGCAGAGAGACAGCAAATAAAATTTTTATTTAAAAGTTATTAAATAAAGAAGACAAAATACACTTCCCCTGAAGTCCAAAGCAAAATCCCTACTGACTTCACTGGAAGCATATTTGGACATTGAATGCTGTATTCCCTTACATACATTATTACCAAACTGAATGAAGGGCAAGGATGTGTTAAAAAGGAACATGATAAGCAAATCAAAGAAATACAAATGGTGCACAGCATAGCTCAAGCCACAGATATTATATTCGCCTTGGATATTACAGGTGACGCCCAGCTCTCAGAGGATCCTACTGCAACAGTGACACAAAGACATAGTTAAGACTGGGATTTGGGGGCAAACCTTGAATTATTTAGCTTTTCTGAGTTTTATTTAGAATGTTGGTGTGACTTCAGGTTTGTTTTGTGGCTCTCCCCTCACTACAAAAGCTTTTGAGTTTTTGTGAAACCAAAACATATTTCTTGGAAACAGAAGCAAGGCAAAGAGAGAGAAAAAGCACTGCTATCCACAGAATTTGAATAAAATCATGTACTATGGCTCAATAGTTTAATAACCAACAGGAAGATGCATGCTTGATGGCACATCTCAAGGAATTACTACTTCGCCTGCTTAAAAGTACATACACACACACACGTGCAAAACATAGAAGTTAAAGCTATTTCCTCTTCCATGTGTGCATGAAATTAGGAAGGTTAGCATTTGAAAAGTTTCTTTCTAAAGAATGCATGGCATCTTCCTAACCTATGAACACACTGGCATGTTTTTGGTAAGTGAAAACAAAAAGGGTTTGGTGAAGGTGTATTTACACAAATAAAGACTGAACTGCCCACAATAAAAGCAAATTATAGTATCAGGAGACTCCAAGACTCAGGCACGCAGAGAAGGGCTAAAAGAAAAAGCTGAAATTAGATTACACAGATTTCCCTACACTATTTAATAGGATTTTCTTTTAAATTGAGGATGACGAATGAGCATTATGGCACCATCTAAACTCTTGTCAGCCTACATGCTACCCCCCAACTTTAACTGAGGAGAAATAAAACAAAAACAAACAAACAAAAAACTTTCCAGAGTGAAAAAGCTAAAATTAATCTAGTCTTTCATTCTCTGCAAAGCAAATCTCTCACATGCTCATGTTATTTATCTGCAGTATCGCTCTGTATGCTTCCACACGACTGTTCATTAAGCACTGGTCTTTAGTTACTGTACCTGGAGTTCTGAGGCTCTGAAACATCTGATTCTGTACACGTTTTCTTTACCTGCAAAAGCAAACGATTGCCAGTTACTCTCATTTGAAAACACAACTTCCTCACTCACAGTTCATGCACTTACAGTGCTTAAAGTGGATACAGCTCTGCTCCCCATGATCTCTATAAAATACTTCCCACATTTTACAGCAGCAGTATGCAATACTAAACAGTGTGTTTCATTATTATCCCATGAACAGCTGCCAACTGCACTTCCCTAGGCTCCATTAGTATGTAAAATGTTCAGCTAAAATAGCTTGGGAGTAGTCTAACTAGGAACAAAGAAACCAAAGAACCAGGTTCCCCACTTAGAAACTAGAAAGCCATACTCTTCTCAGTTCAAGTAAAGAAATGTTTTCCCAATTGATACTGCTTCTGCTTCCTGCTAAAGCTCACAATAATAAACACCAGATTCTGGGGCAAAGTGCAGTGTTAGCTAAATAATTCATACATTATTTTTCATTTTCTGAATCTGATAACTGTATGTTAAATGTATTTTCCTAATACATCAATGAACTTCAAGTATCACATACACCACTTTCACACATATTTACAAGATATAATTACATGAACAGTATTTCAGCCTTTTATTAATCTTTGCAATACATTGCTGTTAGCCAATTACAGGTGAATAAATCCATCACTTCCAAATAAAAATAGAAAACTTCTCTTGTAGAGTAGGTGTCTCCTTGGGATCTTCAGTATATCCTGCAAAAATTTACTTGTACCTTCTGGTTATCTAAATTTTGTGTACTTTCAGCAGGGAGACAAACATTTTGCTGACTTGTGGGTTAACGCAGAATCCAGGGCTGTGTTGGAAGTTTCAAAATTCCATTTTTATGGAAAATACTGACTCCAACAGAAAAAGAATTAGACCAATGCGAAGTATTTTTCCTAAACACCTTGACTGGATGACATGCAACATCACTCAAAGATGTCTAAGTACAAGCACAGTTCTAGAGACAGTGATTTCTACTCTGCATTTGAATTCTAGATACTGAAAATGACAATTAGAGTTGCATACATGGTTTTACATAGAAATCAGTTTTCAGCAGCAACAGTGAAAATTCCCCGATGATGAATACTTAATGCTGTCTTTATTACTGCAGCAGGTGTCAACTGAAATACCAGAAAAAACCTCTCAACACAAAATGTATCTTCCTCAAAGTAATTTATTTTGCTTAATTTTTACTACACACCCTTTTTCAGCCTGCCCAAATATCTGTTTAAGCCCCACTAATTTTCAGCTTCCTGGATATATTTTCTTCACTGTTCACACTAAGCTTCACCATGGAGTTTGTAGTTGCAGCATGTCACAGAGACATGGGATGGTGCAGTGGCTCAGCATTAGAGATAATGAAGGCTCACATAAACCTAAAACTCATGGTCACTATTTCATATGCACTCAGACACAAACATCATTGCTATTGTCTTCTGTTTACTGCAATTTTATTGAAGTAACAATAAATCTGAAACACAGTAAAAAATTTGAAATACAAGCACATGATCAAGAAACAAGTTCCTAGAAAATGCCCACAATTTGTGCTAACATACAAGCAAGAACAAAACACATTCAAATTAGTGCACTGAATGTCAACATTACCAGGCAATTGTTCAAAAGATAAATTCAATATCACTCTAAGAAACTGAAATCGAAACAGTTTATTTTCCTTGAGAGGAAATCTGTACTTTCAGAAGCAGATTGTCTCAACAGAAAGTTATAGTGACTTGGCAGGAAAAATAATTTTTCATTTTGTATTTAAGATGAACATATAATTAAAAATATAAATGCAACTAATTAATTTATTGAGTAGAAATTCCCTGTAAAACTTCTTATTCTTTGCCTCTTTAACTTATATTAGTTTCCAGGTCATTTTTGTAATCTCCTTATTTTTAAATTTCCTGGCACTTACACGTTCCTTCCCAATTCCTTTGACTTTGTGTGGTTCCCATTGGTAGCACTGTCTGTCATATTTGGACTGAGGCTCAGATCTCACTCTCTAGGTCAGGAGAGTTCGACCACTGACTTTCACCTGTTTCTGGAGAGTCTGACAATTCCACAGTACATCCTGCCACCCTGCCTTTGCAAAGTGATGGCAGGTCCTTTGGTGGGCAATCACCACAGAAGCCCAAAGATAACTCAGACAAACAGTAATGCTATTTGAGTGCTTTTAACATACACAGTAAATTAACAGTCCTGATTTTCCTGGGCAGGGATGAGAGGTGCTTACTCTCCCAGTTATGCAGTAGTGGGATACTCACCCGTGAGTTGTCCCATTTCTGCTAACACTGCTGTTGTATCTTGCTCTGATCAACATTACAAAAAAATTGAAATGATTGGAAGATCATGCATTTCCTTTGTGGTGAACATTAAAAATCATAAAATTATGCTCTACCATAAAAGGGAGTGGCAGAAAAGCCATCATCCAACTGTATCAAAAAGACTGTCTTACATGCTCAACTTTTGTGAGGTGGAACAATCTCTGACAAAAAAAGAAGTGAGTATTTCATATTCAAAAAAATTGCAATGAAGACAAAGTATTTAAAAAATAAGAATATTTCAGGTTTTGAATTTGATATGTAGATAGTGCAGTTTGGCTATGATTATTCTGTGAGGAAACATACAGTATAAGCACGTATACATTTGTCTGCCCTTGAGACTGAATGTTACCTTCATTACATATATTTAAGGTCACTCTTTGAAAGAAAAAATCAATAAATAAAAATTTTATTTCTTTTCAGGCAAGAGATTTTCTTTGAAGTGGCCATACAGTATGAACATGATTTCTTTTTAGGGCTACTGCAATAGCAAAATACATTTTGTTATATATAAAATTATGCCACCCTTGAGGGTGAACAGAAGATTACTGTGAAAACATACTATCAACGACTAAATATCATTTCCTGTGTTTTCAGCTTCACTGTTTTTTCCTCTTAATCTGATTTGCTCTTTTTGAAATAATCAGCATTTATTAACACCACATTTATTTATATTCTCATGTATTTAATGCTAAAAAAACCCTTTCTTCCCCACCGCTCTGCTTTTTTTTTTTCTCTGTGTGCACAGGTTTTCTCACCATTTTAGTTATAGGCATGCTGAGAATCATTCACTGGAGTGGTAAGATACCAGTTTCAGTTGTTTATGAACTTGGCCAAATTGGGCCGAAATCTCCTACCCTGGCTGCCTACTACAAAATGTTTGAAATGTTTTAGCCAAAAACCTTTCAATCCACTGGAAGAACAAATTTAGAAGAAAACATATTGTTTGTCCGTATTTTAAAAGTCATGCACTCTGCTGCTGAAAGACTTTAGTGTCTCCAAGTTTTGATGCAGGATCCCAAAACTGGAAGAGAGAGGAATACAAGGGATACTGGCACCCAGGAATCACCATTTCTGAAATGGTGCCAAATTTCTTCAAGTTTATGAGCTTCTGAAAAAAAAAAAAAGTTTTCACACCATCGTTAGAGTCTTGTTGGAGTCTGGCTGCTGAATTTTTGAAAACCCTATTTGCACTGAGTACACAGGACGTAGGAGCTCATCTCAGGGATGTAGGAGCTAAGCAAGACTTTCCTTGCAACTACTTCTCATGACTGCCAGGAGCCCCTGTGACATGAGGAAAGGAAATGACATTGGAGAAACTGTCCTTTGCTTCGTCAATACAATCTCCCACCCTACAGATACCCAGGGAGCATAGTGAAAAAGAGAAAACCCATTGACTCAGATACAGGGAGAGGGAGGAACATAGGAAAAATATGAACAGGGAGAGGGAACAGAAACTAGAGAACAAAAGAAGAGAGAGGTCTGGAGGGGGCAAAATGAGAGGAGGGCAAAAGCCACATGGAAAAAAAAAGTGGCAGACATAGGGGTGGGACGTGGACAGTGGAGCAGCACCGGGACTGGCTGGGACAGGACAGAATAGCACAGTTTACTCTCTCTCCTCTAAGTTTTGGGACTAAGGCCATAAACACAAGTCTGACCATTCATCAAGTATCTGTGAAACTCACTAGCAAAGCCTTTAACGACTAATCTGCACAGAATAGCAGCCTACTTCTGCTATACCATCTGCACTGCAAATCTAATTAAAGATCCAAGATGGGAAGCTGTAGTTTGAATTTACAAGATGGCGTATGAATGTTATGTTTATACAGAAAAACGAAGGTCTAATTTGCCTCAAATTGGGCAAAAAAAGTCAACATTTAAACAGTTTCTGCCTTAATCTCTGCCTTGGTTCTTCATTTTTCAAATGTGCAAACTCTAAGTATCCAATATTATGAGGGTACTGTGAAAAAGAGATGAATTTGTTATGCACTGAAGTACTATGATTAATGTATAGGAGAAATATCTAAATGACAAAGAATGATTTTATACTCAGTATGGAGTTCGGGTGCTTCATGTTTAACAAATACAGAATGAGGAAGATAAAAAGAAAATCTAAGTAACTACAGATTCACCAAATAAAGAAGACATCCCCTGGAAAGCCTAGTATGTCATGTAATAAAAGCTGCACCATAACACATACAAGGCTGGATTTTCACAGGCCATATTAATTCTGGCATTTCCTTGCTTCTGATGTTTTATTTTGCAACGTTAACATCCTTTTAATGTCATTTTATTGGACCTCATTAGACTAGATGTTAAACCATGGACCAATCCTGCTCTATGAGGTGTTCTCGCACACACATAGTATTCAATTCATAATGTAACACAGGTGAGAAATTCTTTCTAATGCTTACAATAAGCACAGCTGAAAAATCTTGCAGTACCAGCAGTAAATTATTCTGGTAATGACTCTGCTGAGCTCCCTCATCTACTACCTCAAATGACTGAGTGCCTCTCCCAAATGTGGGGACACTCAGTGGGGCTGGGGTTGGGACTGTGATGCTTTGTGTCTGCAGGAAGTAGCTCTGCATGGTATAGGTGTGGGAGCTGTAACATCATGGAGCCAGGAATGAAGAAGGAAAAGTACTCTTCACAGACTCAAAGGCATCACAGGGCATGTCTACGTGCTTGCTCTGCCTCTGCTAATGCCACTTGTGATTGGCCTGTAGTGTGGGTAGAGCAAGCTTCACTACAGCAAGTTACTATTGTGTGAAAGACCACCAGCTTCTACACACTTTCCAGTGAAAGGAGCTATTTCTGAGGAGTAAGCAGGTGAGGATGGGGCATTCAGGGGAACACTTTGATGGAAATAATGTGAAGAGAGTGGCTCAGGATGTCTGCGGTACTGATATGAATGAATAGTTAAAAAAAAAAAACTTCTAGGATGGATATTTTTATTGGCTGATTTCTATGTTGTTTGCATACAACTTTTGAACCATCTTGACAACAAAATTCTTAGCAGAGAGACTGTCTGTTCAATGCCTAACATATCAAGGATTTTCTTTGCTACCATACCTTTCATTGCTATCATACCTACCATAATACATGCAAATTAATGATAATTTCCCTTGACCTACAAAAACTGTGCTACGGCTAGTTTAAAGATACTGTGCAGTTATTCTGTAGCAAACTGCAGCCAGGTTGCATATCAATAGGCTTCCAAACTCAATTTAAGAAAATATACAAATATCACTGAGAACAAAGCAGTTTTTGATGGCTAATTTCAAATAATGCAATAGCTATATAGGTCCTGTGAAAAGAAAATCTCAGTGAAGCTTCTGCAAAAAGAAACAAATGCAGAAAACACCTAGAGAAAGATCTGAAAAGAGTTCTAAACAATCCCAACTTCTCAATTAAATTAGTCACAGTAAATCACTATTATCCTATACTTATGTAAGTCTCATAAAAATTTGTTACTTAAGTCTAAAAAAAATAGTAAACCTATATTATTTATATATATGAAAAAACATTTTACATGGAACTTCTAAAAAATAATGCAGTTTTATTCAGTTACTCATCATCAGCTTGTAACTAGGTTCCTGACTTAGTTTAAAAACCCAAACACTGATGCTGTTGTTGTGTGAAAGACCTTGAAATAATAGAGAAAATTTGTCACAATTTTTCAGAGTGCAGAGATTAGACATCATAGTATTTTTACTGAATCAGGGCCTGAAGTAGATTTATCCTATCTCAGCAGATCTGAAAATACAACAGTTACAATCACAATGGAAGTATAAGTAAAAACATGCTGTATGAATCAGCTTAACTTCAAAGAGAGATCAACAAGAATTCACTTGAATGTATTTAATTAATTATTAACTATAAGTACATATATAAATTACATACGTATTCCCACAATGATTTAATAAGCTTTCAATTACAATACAAACCATTTATCATTCCTCACTGTTCTGGGCTGTTGTTCGGGTTTTTTTGGCAGGGAGGGCATGTAGAAAGATAAACTTGGAAGATTCTGATGTAGATCATTTTAGAATATGAAATACAAGCAGTCTGAATAACTGGAAAGAGTTATCTGAGGTGAGCTATGAGATTTATATTTAGTCTAAGGAACTAGATTAACTGCAGACTAAAACAGAAGTTAGTTAAACTAAAAAGAGAAACAAGCCAATACTTATTTATGCATATTCAGTCATATTACAGAACATTTTTTAAAAAATTAAAGGTTATTCTCAATGAATGTAAGATTTTAGGTGATCAGCTGAAAAGATTTTAGCTATACACGTAGTGTCTTCTGTTTTATAAGTGATTCAACTGTAATGGTGTCAAACAAAACTGACAATTCTAAGCAAAATGGATCACTTGGAATATGTTCAATTTATTTTTGCAGAATGAGGGTAAAATACAAATTATTTAAAACAGTTATGACTATGTAAGCAGACTGCTGAAGTTTATCTTTAAATATGAAGTCTCATCTACTGTGCTATGTACAATATAAATACATCAGAATCCTTTTCACATCTTTAGAGAGGGAGGAATAAGAACACTGGGATACTGTGTGGAAGTCTCAAATATGCAGGATAGAGCAGGAATGAGAGAATGGGACAGGAACAGGGGAAGCCACTGTCACTGTATCATTGCTCCTTTCCATCTTTCATCCAAATTTTTCCTACATTGAAGTGTTCATGATGAAATGTGTCATTGCTACCCTCTTGTCTCCCCTACTTCTCTGCAGAGTAATACAGTACCAACTGTGTCTGCAAAACCACCTAGTGTATGCTGTAACGAAAAATAGGCTGAGTGGGATACATCTCACCTAACATCAAATGCCTGCAGTTTAGGTATTTACATCTAAACCAGTCTCCCCCCAGGCTTCCTTTACACCTAACAGAAAGATACAGATATATTTCATCTGACCTAGAGTAGTCATCTGTTTCAAACAGAGATAAATTATGCCTACGAAGTGCTTACTACTCTCCACTGACTGTCAAAGAGAGTTTAGAGAACTAGGACAGACTTCTACATTATGAAGACTGCATAAGGCTGAGGTAATTTTGCATCTTATGCCCACAGTCTATCCTGCATGTATCAGCACCCTCCAGCCCCCGCCCAAAGCACTGAATCCATGTACCTTCTTCAGAGTAAGAGATGGAAAATTCTGATGTTATGTAATTTTCCCCCTCTTTTTGGATGTGTAGTGGGGAAAATGATGAGGAAACAAAACAGTGTTGCCAGACGGTGATGAAACACACACTGTTCCCACACAGCTTGTCTGCCCCATTAAATCTGCCATGAACCTTCTTTGTCTGCATCAGTGACTACAGCAACAACGAGAGATTGCTCTTGCTAAACTTTCTTGCTTTAGATTCTCAGCTTCTTTGAACCAGTCATTGATCCTAATCATTTTAACAAAGAGCTATCACTTACATAGCAAATGCATATACATCTGTTAAATGCTTCCACTTTTTCAGATAACGCTCTTCATTACTGCCACAATATTTTAGACTCTGTGAATAAATCTCTGCAGGGATAGAACGGGTAAAACTTGCCCTTGACAGGAACCAGCCTACAAGACAGGCTGAGAAGCTACAAAGCTTCAGTACATTTCCTATACATCTTATTTCAGCAGGCTGGAATTATGAGCACTGACACACTATGAGCCCTTGCTGCTGCGCATAGAATATAGAAAGTAAAGTACATAGGGATTTAATCAATCCAGGTCAATGTCTTTTTAATACTTGTGAGGGGACCATATCGATTGTTTCTTTCATGAACATTGCACAGTCTTATTGCTGACAAAAGCCTTTGTGCTGGAAAAATCCTTCTGATTCAACTAGGTTTTCTAAAACCAGGTTTCTATTTGAATCAAAAGTTTTACAGGAGGTCTCACTAACGTATAAACTGGCAAAATTTGAGACAATCTTAACTCCTTAATTTTCTCATTCACAGGCTATCTTTGGGGGTGAAACTTTCTTTCGTTGGCACTTTCTTACTAGTGGAAGGGTTTTCTACACGTTTGTTTTTGCAAGCTGATTAATGGGTTCAGTCAGTGCAGAGTTCTAAGCTTCCTTTTCCAGTTATTTCTAACTGCAAACATTTTTAAAACACATTTTAAATTACCTTTGACATTAGTGCACTTCTAAAAATATCAGAGGGTGTGATGTTCAAGTTATAACTTAAGCCATCGGAACCTGCAAAGTACTATCTTCTGCATTTTGAAATGCATTTATACATGCACTGTGGGAAAAACTCACATTCTTTTTTTTTCTTTTTTTCTTTTTGTTTGTATGTGTTAGATGAAAGAAGGAAATATGTTTTCCCTTAACTAGTGGGGCAGGCAGGGCAATGCCATACCACAATAGCATTTTTTGTTTCAGCATCAGTTACCTAATATCTCTGAGCTCACAGAACACTTTCCCCTGTCCTGTTGGGAGGATGGGCCATGAGGCTGGCTCCTTTCCCAGAAAGAAAGAGAAGGAGCTAGTTCCCCATTCAGCAGTTGAAAACACGCTGAAGCTCCACCAGTCTGGATCAGGGAGCAATTCTTCATTTACTGTCCCAGTCACACTTAGCGAGAAAAACTAAAGCACTAGCACTGGAAATCTCTCTTACTCGCTCTCATTTTCTTCTCTCTTATTCTCTCCTGCTTACTTTTCTTTTTCTTTTTTTATTTAACCAGAAACAAGCCTGTGGTCTCATCTGTCCTGTCAAATCAGCAGTATGTGTCAGTGCAGCTGAATCTGCAAGTTGATTGATTTTTTTTTTTTTTTTGGTGCCTCCCCAGTACCTCCAAACTGGAAATCAACTAGAAAATACAGCTCTTAATCTGGACATGGAAAAATGCTTCTTGTTCTTACTCCACTTATGGTCCTGTGATCTACCCCAGATTTGTTAAGATCATCACATTTATATTAGCTTTAAGTGTTTGCTTTTTACATCTGAGCACTCCCAGATATCATTGACCTCTCTTCAGGAGAAAAACATACTAAGATGCAGGAAAAGAGCCATGCTGTGAAGTGCTTTTCTAGATTTAATCTTGTGATTTCCCAGCTCCACAGAAATACTAACAGCAAACTAGATGCATCAAAAAGACTTCGGGTTATCATTTAATATTCAAAGGAATAACAAGTCACCTCCCATTATATGCATAAAATTCAGTGCCCCCTCAGAAAACCTTAACTTATTTTCTTTCCTCCCGCTTTTCAAAACTAGCCAGGGCCAACAAATGCAAAGGGGGGGAAAAAAAAAAAAAGGAAACTTTGAAGCTGAAATTTAAAGCAACGAAAGTCAGGAAGTTCAAAAGTTAATGTTCCTATGGCTGTGTTAACTTGGCCATGTTGCAAATACATCATGCAAATACTTCAAGCTATTTTGTTAAAGGCATATAGTACTCTGCCATAAAGCACAATAAAACATACTGTTTTCTTTTCATAGGGAATCCATCTTGTATGAGCAACAGTACAGTATTTTTCTACTGCAAATGCTGCCTTCTCTACCGCCTAATTAAGTACTGGAGACTCCTCTGGTCTGAGGATGCAGATGCCTCACTGGGATCTAACTTTCTCTTAGCTCCAAGAGTTTCCATGATGACCTCCCAAGCTGCTGAGTCTTTTACCACACCGCAAAATAATCCCTCTTTCCCTTAAGATCAAAGAACGCTTGGCACAGCTTTTCCATCCCTCTCTTAGAGGAAATATAAACAAATGGCCTTGCTGATCATCTCCTTTC
Source organism: Apteryx mantelli (assembly GCF_036417845.1). Classification (NCBI taxonomy): domain Eukaryota; kingdom Metazoa; phylum Chordata; class Aves; order Apterygiformes; family Apterygidae; genus Apteryx; species Apteryx mantelli. The sequence continues at coordinate 76,009,105 of NC_089980.1, forward strand.
TGTTCTCCGCTATCCCGGTTTCTGCCTAGGCCCACACTGATATCCATGTGCTTTCCAGGAGTGAAGTAAACAACATGATCATACATCCATCAAATACTCATCCTCCCCACAGATGACGAATCAAATATATGTAAACAGTGTCCTGTTTCAGTAGGGAAGTCCTCTTTCTATTCCTGTACTCTTTTGTTTGTTTTCTGTTATTTTTAGCATATGTATTTCTACGCACTAAGGTTAAAGAAGATCAGCCCAAAGAAATGTGCCTTAAATTTGGACAAGAATTTTCAGTCCCTTAGCTCCAATGAGAGCTCACTCCCTGATCTTGGGCCAGCTTTGAGGAAGATCTGCCTGCAAGACCAACCTTACCCTCCCATCTGTCTCTAAAGAGACTTGTCAGTGCATTCTTCATCCCGGAGCTAAAGTGATTTTAAAGATAAGGATGGTGGCTTTGAACTATATTCAAAAAGTTCAAGGAATGTAGTTTAGGGAACAGAAGACAGATACCGTGTTCACAATACCCTGTCTTGATGTGAGCTTTGTACTAATTAGCACTAAAATCTTCATGAAAGTCTGGCCAATTTAAGAATGAACGAATACCTGACTCAAAACTGTCTGATAGTATGAGATGGAGTAGTCTGGGTACGTTGAAAGCATTACATGTGGCCACACAACAACTTAGTTCATTGAGGATCCTAAGGAAACTCCTAGACTGAGGCTTGAATTATTCGAGGCTACACCATGGATACAAGCTCTTCTAAGTGTAGCCACTTGCTTACCAGTATCTTCTTTTCTCTTGCTCAGATTCAGTTTCAGCCAACTTTTCTTCACTGTTAGTCTTGTTGCAGGTTTTAGGCCCATACGGCAACGGCAAATATAGCCAGATATAATGGTAGGAGATCAGTGGATTACCTGCACTGTCTGGCAGCACAAGCCATGCTATGTGACCAGTCCAGCGCATCCATGTCATCAAGAACCCGAAAAAACATTGATTTCTGTGGGTCTCCTCTGGGAAACAAGAAAAACTAGTCACGTACGGCAGCTTTTCATTACAATCTGTAGCATGTATCTATTAAGAAAGACTCAAGTTGTCTCTGTCTGTTCTGGATCCCTCTGATTCTCTCAGGAGATACCAGTGCATTCCACAGACAGTGTTGCATACAACAATCAGTACCAGACAGACAAGAAAATGTGACTGTTATTCAGACAGAAAAAGATTATCTAAATTTTCTTATTAGAGCAGTGCAGTTCCACATCCTGTCCTGAATCCAGACTGTACTTGGTCTAAAATATCAGTTTCAATTAAATGATCCTGTAACTGGCATTTGGGTAGTTTTGCTGTGATCAGGCTCAGGAAACAGGAGGTTTGACCATAGCTGCAAGAAAGGATCACTCCAGTCTCTGTGCTTCTTCAGCCCCAGTCATACTCCAGCATGTTTGTCAGAAAAAAGGAGAATTCCCTCTCTGAAGTATGTGTTGATTATTTTTGTCAGAAATTGCACCAGTTGTTCACTGGTCTCCTTTACATCCCTGAAAAGGCAGGAATAGCCCCATAATAAGTGAATGTAGTGAGGTCTGGCAATGCAAACAGGCTGTTGGTGTCTAACTGTAATAACTGCAGGAAATTCTCCAGTCCTACCTAGATTTGTATGGGTTTTCACTGAGGTGTTCACCTGGCTTCAGCAGTAGCGAGGGTAACAGTGATGGCTAATTGAGGCTATGTTGTATTAAGTCCTTTAGTAAAAGGTATTCCCTGTTCTAAACGGTTGTCAAGCTTCGGACAAGCCTAAAAGATTTAAGCATAAGTGTAAACAGGCATGTGGTGGTTAGTCCCATTAACTTCAATGAAACAATTTAGAATAAAGAAGCAAAGTATGTGAATATGCCTTTGTAAGATGGCATTCTCAATTAATGCCGAAGAGCAACAGGTGGATGAAGCAAGTAGACAGGTTGGAAGGAGGCTGAACAAGGTAATATAAGCACGTAATGCAAACACAGTTTTAGCTCAGCACCTGCCTACCCATTATCAGCTGGCAGAGTCCTGTAGGCATTCTGGAAGATGTGAATTAGATGGAGGAGTACGAAGGAGGCAAAGCTAAGACGACAACAACAACAACAATAATAAAATGTGCTGGTATTCTGAAATAGTTTTTCTCCTAGTGGTAGATCAAATATATTCAGCCATAAATATCTAACTTTTCAACTGGTACTGTCTATGAATCTAAAAATGAATAAATCCAGCCATGAAAATAGCCCAAGCTGAAGTCATCAGCTAACTGTACAATATTAACAATTTTTGTACAATGCACTGAAACTATTCCAATTAAAAACACCTCCTTAAAATGTATACAAATTACTGCAGTACAAAGCAGTTTGGTTCAAAATTGGAAAAACTGGAAGTAGAGAAAGAAAGTAATAAATATTTAGGCATCATATTCCACCTTGAAAATTATCAAGTAAATTGCCTGTACGTTTACAGTAAACAGCTGTCCTTTTTCTTCAGTTTTATGCATTTCTATTCTTCCTCACTAGTGACACTAATTTAGTATTGTAGCAATAATTTCTAACAGCTGTTGTCATATTAATAAACTACATCAGATAGCCAAAATTTTCAGCAACCTACTTCTGTTAGAGTAAGTATCTAAAAAATTCCCTTTGGCTCAGACTATTACTGGTCAAAATAGGATAATCAGTCTACCTCATGAAAAAATAGATTTACTAGAAAAAAGATCAAGTGACACACAACTTCGCAGTATAAAAACTCAAAAACAATTGGATATAATCCAAAGACCTATTCACGTGCATTTATATTGTCACACAACAGAATTTAGTTCAATATTTGTCTGTTCAATTCTACTGCCTCTAGAACACTTCAATTAAAGAGAAGAAAATGGTGTTAAGAAACTAATTATTTTTTAAAAGTGGGGAGAGAAAGAAGAATAGTAATTTACCTGAGGCAAAGTACAAATAAAATAATTTCTAATAAATACATAGGAAAATACAATACCTAAGGTACATATACATACTCTATGCTAGTAAATAGCATAGATTCAAGTTACTATTTAGTAAGAGTACATTATATATGTAATTTATATTTAATTACTAAAATGTTAATGCACAGGAAAGCTCCAGGAACATTTACAAAATGGCAGTCATTAAAAATCCTGTAACTATCATACACTGTTAAAATAAGGTATCATTCAGCAAAATTAAACCTAGAAGGATAAATGATTAATTTTATCTATATACGGGAATACAAAACATGTTTGCTTGTATACTAATAAGAACAGCAGCTACAACTATAAAGCACACCGAAAATATTTACCATTCTTTTTTTTTTTCCTTTTGCTTTATGCTATAGTTTTTACACTAGCCAGAATAGATGTATTTGCAGTATGAAGTAAGTAAATAAATCTCAAACCATCAGCTAATGGCATATTTTTCATTATTAGTCAATGGAGACAACATCTGAGGTAATATAACTCTTAAAATGCCACAGAAAGAACCACAAGATGCCTTGATATATCATATTTCAGTTCATATGTAATTCATTTTTGCCTTTTTTCTTCAGGTTTGTAAATTTGACTGGTTTAGAATACTTTAGATTACTTTACACTGATATATCCAAGTTTTTCACTTTCATATTTTTCATTAATACCTTCTATATTAAAATGTATATTTTATTTTTAAACATGTCCTATAAACAAAATAGTTGAAATTGCCAGAAGCAGTTAATTAATCATTTTTTTCCAAATTCATACCATTTTGTTTATATTTGCAGTCCTCCAGTAAATTCTTTAACTAATAGGTAATTACTTGGAATAAGGAGTTCTTCCAATTTATTTTGGACAGTTTTATATGTATGTCAAGTATTACAGAAAAATCTATTTCATTTAGAAAAATATGACTATAACGACCAAGTTTGTCTCAACTCTGAAAGCATTCAAAACAAAGTTCAAAAGAGACAGTTCAATTCTACAGGATGAATTTCATATACCACGGTCAACTAAGAGAAATAACAATAAAGTATCTTGCAGCTCATCTGCAGTACTTTCTTCCACAGCCTTTTCAAGCATATTTGATGATGTTAGAAAATAGTGTATACACTGCCCCTCTTTTAAACAAGCAAGTGTCCTTTTTTTCATACTTTGACTTGCAAAGTCTCCTGCATCTTTCACCCCCCCCTTCTGCCTTCCCAACCTGAGATACTGGAATGTTTTGGCCACAAGGTTAAGAAAGATTCTCCCATTTATCACAACCTGCCAAGCACAACACAGTCCCAGCCACAGTCCTACTGTTTAACTAATCCAGCCTCAGCACAAGCATGAAACTTCAAAGATTTTTTTGCCACAGGCAAAAATTAGTCCTTATTTGCTTTAAAATTCAAGTATCAATCAAGTTAATTTGTGCTTCAGTGGAGCTAACATTCAGAGTAACGTATACATTTGGTTCTTAGTTCTGACTCTAACTGAACGCAGAGCTTACCTGGAGTATCACTACAAATACTTTAAACACAACAAAAATCTAATCATGAAATAATCCATTTTATCCAGAAAATAAACTTCAAGAAAAAGAATTGTTCAAACATACAAGAATATGTGTTTGTGCATGGGTGTAAATAAATATATACAGTATATAGAGTCCCTGCTTATGTGAAATAATTTCAACTTATTTTACCTTCCAAATTTTTTATTACTAGTTATATCAGATTATCGACCATAGTTATATAATTTTAAAGATCAGTACATTACTTTTAAGTATTCCTAAAATGAATTGTGAAAAATAATTATAGATTTACTCTGAGAACACAGAGAACTTTGCTTTAATATTTAGTAAGAAAAACTTCAGTCCACTCTAACTAAAATAATACATAAATTCTGCTATTTCAGGATACTGCCTACTACTTTGCTTTCAATCCTACACAAACATAATAAAATAATAATTATGTGTTTAAATCAATCCAAGTTTTTCAATACATATATTGTAAACTGTATCCCTTGGGGCTGAAATGGGATGATTTTAAAATTGGCTTTTAAAAAATCTTCACATTTTCTTCAGATATTTGCTTATAACTGAACTACTGTTTCATTGTGTATTAATTCAGGTTATGATTAAATATTGCATTTAGTATAGAAATAAATTGCATATGATACTCAGATATTCTATTTCCTGTAAAGCTATTACATAAATGTATATCTTTTCTTGGCTTTTTCCAATAGTAAAATTGAAAATACAATTCATTAAATGAAAAATAAAAAGTAAATAAATAGCATATTAACTAGAATGTTAAATCCTACAAACTGTACACACATTTTATATACAAATCTAATACAGCCATGTTCTCATTTTATTTAAAATACTGAAGTCATATATTACTTTAAAATTTTAATCTCTTGTAAATTAACATTTATTAAATAGATTCTGAAATTCAAAGTTAAAATTGAATACTTCCTAAGTATTTTCTATTTTCTCCCAAAAGTACAAAAACTTTAATAAAATTTAAATATAGCTTCTTGCAGGAGAAAAACAGCAGAAAGCAAAAGATTAAAAGGATAGGTAAGAATGCAAGTAAGAGACAGAACACAGTCTGTTTTTTCATTTGCTTGCTCTGTTTTACAGTATGCTCAGACATTTTTATCAAATCACAATCTATATAAGTTTAGCAAACACTCTGGACTTAATTTCTGTAACAGACCACTTACCTTACTATTTGCACATTAAAACATGTATATGCATGCTTGCATGATCATACAAACATACAGGTATTTCCTCAAAGCCAAATTCAAATTCTTTTACTGGATCTAATCTACCTTCATGCAAGGTTGATGCTAATTGATTCACTAATTTAATAAGTTACACTAAGCAGTTCAATAAACTTAAAATTATCTCAGAAAAATGCTTTGGCAAGAACTGTATTTTAGTTGAAGAATTTAAAATGTTACTTGCTTTATGTATTTTTTCAGAACTTTCACTTGATTTACCTTAGAAGATAAAGAAATCACAAAGGCAAAAACTATTAAACTGAAATGTATTTCAGAAAATAGTGAACAATCTAAGAAAAGAAACATGTAATTGGATACCTCTGCTCGCTGTTCAACAGATCCCAGAAACTAAATCGAAGAACTTATTGGCTGTAACAATTTATCATACCTTTCTTCAAGACACGTTCCCTAAACAATACAGTTCCCTATAGCAGTAAATCAGTTTTTGCAGACGGACCAAACTGAGTTCCTCTTTTTTTTCTTGAACTTTGTTTCCTTTACTAGGATAATAAAACAGAACTCCTAAAGTAAACCCCTTCATAGTTTCCTTGAATGAAAAAGACATTTAAGAAGCAGCAATCATTATGCCAACTCCCATCATGGCCCTCTGAACACAGCAGAACAGCGGTGTCGCTGCACTCACCTGCTACGCTGACTCAGGGGTGGAAAAACACATTTGAATACAACAGCAGCACGCTAATCATGGTGCTACCGAACCAGTAACATTCTAATCCGAATTAATCCCCCCAAAACTATTTAGGCAATTACAAAACAAGATGTTTGAAACAACATCGCAAATAAGTCAGAATCAAATGTGAAGTCCTAGTCCTAAACGGCACGTAACATTCCAGAGAAGGTTGAAGCTAACTCTGAGGGGGTAGCACTGATGCATTGGCAGAATTATGCCAAAGCATTATTTGTTCTGAACTAATACCACATCAAGTTAGAAATGGACTAGATATACTAAAATGAAGCATTAGCAAATTAAATTCACTTTATCTGTATCCATAGTTTTTATAGTTTAGTGCTAATTAATTTGAACTCAATTTATGTCTAGACACCTGTCTCAGTATTGTAGCCTTGAAGTGTCTCTTACAATAAAGTTATTCAATAACACACCAATGAACTGCTTAGAGCTGAAAAAATGTGATGTGTACATTATTTCCAGAACAATACATTTTATTTCTCATTGCACTTAACAAATAATGTCACATGATTATAAAAGTTGCTTCTGAAAGAATAAAATATTTCATGGATTCAGACATATGACCTAACCTAAACTACTATACTCTAGAGCCACTATTAACAAATACATTGTATCAAACCCAAGACTGAAATGGCTACTACTACCCAAACAAAACCAAAATCTCCTTTTCAGAATAAAATTTGACTGTGCAGCTAATATCCACTCATATTTCTCATTTTATCACTAAACAAAATTTGCATCAATATCACAAATTAAGATCCATCACAACCTCACCTCATTTGTCTCTGAAGAACAGAAATGAATTCCCCAAATGTTTAAGCTCAGTTTCCAGGACAAAAAAAGAAGGAAAAAAAAAAAGAAAATCTGTTTGGTTTAGCACCAATTAAATTCCCCTGTATAGCAGCTAAGGTGTTCGATGAATTTTCAGGACCAAAAAACTTCGCATCAGTTGGCTGCAGAGTTTTCAACTCGGAAATATTGAAGACACTTTGTTCTTCCTTGAACTGTCACACTGAGCCTAGCACAGCCCGGTTACTTAAGTTAACTAAGAAGCGATCTGAATAGTAAACAAGCTTGGCTCTGCCCAATGGCTTTCCACATCCTTCTGTTTATAGTAAGATGACTTGCATTCAGAGGTCACCCCATCAACAACTCCTGTCTTTCAGTGGGTATCTAATGTGCTGCATTTATCCCAAGGCTCTTTTAATGAAACCACCTTCCTAGTCCCTGCTCGCCTGCTGTCGCTATGACACATCTGCTCCTTATTGTACAAAGTCCTATTAAGTGTTAAAGTACACAGAAAAGAAGTACCTGGGCATATATTCTGCTAGCAATACAGATATTTAGGGGTGCTAACCTTGTATTTGAATATTAACAAAATCTCATCTTTTTAAAGAACAAAGAAAGAGTTCTGCCAAAAACATTCATCTTGTAAATAAAAGAATTTCAGGAGGAAATAAGATGGATGCTATTGTTTGATCTGGACTTTAACCTATTTACAAATACTCCCCCAAAGGATAATGCATGTGCCTGTGCTAGATATATTTACTTGAATACGGTAACATGCTGGAAACAAGATGAGGAGTGTCCTCAAGCTCTGCCGCAAAACAACAAAAAGCCAAGAAAAACAAGGTTCAAGCGCCAGGACCCCAATGCAAACACCAAAGTCAATTCTATGCTGAAAGAATAGAGAATTGATTGCTCTTACAAAACACAGTGAATACGCTGCAGCATATATACTACTAGCTCTCATTTTTTATGCACCCAATACACTATTATTTGGTTGTTAGTGTTCTGCGATCCAACTGCCAGTTGTTACTTTCTTTATAAAACCTTGCAAACCAAAAGACAAAGCCCAACCTTACATTTCTTTACTGCACTGTAAATTACTCATCACAACAGATGTATCTAATTAACTGTATCTTAAAATGGGAAGGTGGCGCTTAGCATTTCTTTTATAAGCTTAAAGTCTCGTAAGAAATAAGAATTGAGAATTGTTTCCAGACTTCTACCGATACTTTTTCCTCACTTCTTAGCATAAGGCAATACTAGAAAATTCAGCTTTGTTTCACACGGACATATGAAACTGAAGATGGCACTCTCTCCCCATGCAAATCCAAACTTCACTGCTGCTCAGAAATGCTCTTTGAGTGAAAGTTACACCTGCAGCACATTTTCGGCACCAGTTTTTGTCACCACTACAACATCTAAATGACAGATAGCAGCTCGGCTGTGTTAAAGCTAATAAAACATGATTGATGAACTGAGCTAGAAAGCCATGTCAGTTCAGATTAGGATATTTGTGCCATCATTTGACAGGTCCCACACTTTATTATTAGAATGCACTGGCAGAACTGTAAGGGCCACTAATAAATATATCCATCCTGATCCCCTAATGTTTTATTTTTTGTACTTAAACTATTAATGAAAGCTCCTTTTGAAATTTAGCTCAACTTTTATAAAATACTTGTGTTTAGGAATACAATGTACTTCATTAAACAGGTGCCTGTCAGCTGCTATTATCTCATGCATTGAAAGTCTAAATAATCCTCATTTTACTGCATTATATAGCATAATACAGGCCCACCTCTGTGACAATGAAAACCCACTGGAGCATATATAAAGTTTGGAGGAGAGCATAATAAGCTTTCAAATGCTGTTTTTGACATTAGAGTTGGACATAACCCCATTCTTAACTGCTATAACAACTAGTATGTCAGATGTGGAAGCTACAACATCAGCAAGCAATTGGTTACTTCACCATCAGAAAAAGGGGTAACAAAGGAAAAAGCTACCACAATGCTGCCAAAGTAAGACCGAAACCCACAGGGCATATATGAACAAAGAGCTTGAAAGCTCAAATCCAGAGACACTGCTCAATGAACTGCAGCTAGAGTCTTTGCAGTAGTAGATGAGAAGAATTCATTTCACAAAATGAAATGTGAAATATTTTGAGTTTCACAGTTAGTTACAGTACTGGAAGTGTTTGGGTTTGGGTCACTGTAGTGAAAATTGCTTCAAATATCATTCGGAATTTTCTTCTGAAAGATTTTAATTCTACAGTTTGTTCCATACATCATTGTTCACTGCCAGTCTGCGCTAGAGAGAATGCCAAAAAAAAGTCACCAAGCATTCCTTTACAAGTAATGTCAGAAACTATACAGAACCATATAAGCCACAGTTAACTGTTACATATGCAGCTTTGCAAACTAACAAAAAGTGGTGGAGGTAAGAAAGAATTCTCTACTCCTTTTTCTTCTATTTCCTTTGTGTGGAGAAATTGGAGAGAAGGATAATACTTTATTTGTATTAGCAGTAATGTCTCATTGAGATACAAATGGGAACACGTGCTCCCTTTGAATGCATTTTTGCATTTGCTATTATTTTACTACTCCTTCGGATTTCACCATACAACATACACAGTACTTCTCAAGATACATTAAAGTGAAAGACACACAGCAGAAGCAAATTTTGTTGCTGTAGAACAATCTTGTCTAATATAATCTGAAAACAATCAATCACAACTATTTCACATTTTGAGTCAATGTGGTTTTTAAGTATAAGAGTGAAACAGCTGGCAAGAAAATGAATGTAAGAAGTAGAGACACTTTTTGAGGCAGGGCTGCTTATGATATTTTCATTTGGTCAACAGTTTCATAATTGAAGATCAAATTCAATGACAAATAAATATTTTAGCGGACTCTGATCTTGCATTCAAAGAGGGTTTGAAGGTGCTTTGATCAAGAGAACTGTATAAGCCAGTGAGTTTTCTCCCCCTCTTAGGGCCTCTTTACACTTCCCTGGCTGCGTGACTGGGTCTCACAGGTCATGACAGGCCCTAAAGGTATGAATCTTTATCCAGTCTGGTGTTAAGGTGTCTCAAACCACTGAGGTTTTGTCAAAAACCTAATTCAATTGCTTTTAATCCTATTGTTAGTTCATCTTTCCAGTTAAAAACTGTTGGAAAGAACAGATTCTCTGATGTGAAATGCTGTGCTTTTTTCAAGAAACACAAACTAAATTAGAAATAACCCTCTGAGATGGCTTTGTTGTCTTGTATGTTTTGTTTTTTTCTCTGAGATGTGTCCATGGCAATTCTTGAACCCCACAGACCTTTCGAAAAGACAAACTATCCTTTGAATTTGACTTCACAATTGCCCCCTACGTGCTCCATGGCTTGTTTCTAAATGAAGGGAGTGAAAGAAATAAAATCATTACTAGTATGAAACTTCTATCAATATGTGATACTATATTTATTAGACTCTCTAGGTCACACCTAAAGCTCTGTTATGTTCTGCCTGGTAGTAGCTTGCAACTCCTTAGAGCAAAGTTCTGTTTCATCACAGTCCCTGTCACCTTCCCTCGCTTTATTCCCCTCAGCATTGCAGAAAGGGTTTTTTCTCCGATACCAAGAAGAAAAACCTCAGTAGATGCCAGTCAGATTTTAAGACATGCACTTTTTTCATTACTGAAACCATTACCAAAAACTAAAAACTGTTTGATTATGTACATATTTATACTTCATTTCCACATGGCTTTTTTAAAGTCTCTGATTTCAATTCTGATTTAAAACAAAGAAATAACTAAAATTCTGAATATTTTTCAAAATGCATATCAAGCTCCAGGGACAAGTTTTGTAAAAAGAGTTTTCATATAGTTTCTCCTAAAGGGAAGCTGGAATGCAAAACCTTATTTTTAGAAGGCATTTCAAGCTAAACATGAAAAAAAAAGGTATTAATTCAAACCCCAGCTAATTATTAAGTGTTTTTATTACCACCATTTTCTAGGGCTCTGATCAAGACTGGTAACATGTCAGTGCTGAGCAACAGTAGGATCTCAACACTGAAAGTTTAAAATCTAGTTTTTCCTTAAGCTCTAGAGAGCCAACTCTACTGTAATCTTCCGGGTTCATTTTACGCCCAAATAAAAAAGTTTATTTAAATAAAGTATGGGAGAGACTTACAGTTATGTGAAAGTTGGGAAGAGGAGTTGAAATTTTTGAGGTAGAACTTGAAATGGGCAAGGGAGATAGAGGCTGAATTGCTGGAGTTTTAGACTTGAACTTCTGGTCAGCAGACCACACTTTCAATCACTTTAATCATTACAGGTCCAAAGATGAGTGTTCGACTTAGTGTCTTACTGCTCTTAGTAAGCGCAGGAAGTCAGCCTTAGTATTCTAGATAACACCCAGTCCGAGCAAATAAAATTCTATACATCTATATGCTTCAATTCTTCAGATGTTTCATTGCTTGTACTGCACACCTTTTTTCCTGCTTTTTTTCTGCTTCTGCAACATGGTCAGACCTCCTCCCTCATTCCCCTCCCTCAGTATACATGTGGCTATTTCTTTGTACATTCTCAGAAACGATGGTTTGAGGAACGGCATGACAAATTTTTCATATAAAGCAAAGGTTCTATTCTTGCTTTAACTGACTGTTTATTTTCAAAGTTGACTGGCACCTCCATAATTACCATGAACGTTCTCAACAGAAAGCCAGGACAACGTCAAGCCCGAGCCTAACTAAAGCGGGGATTCCTGAGCGGTGCTGTGCAAACGACTTCAAGGCAGCGCTCTTGTGCTGGGGCTGGCAAAAGCAGTAGCAGCAGCAGCAGCAGCAGCAGATGATGATACTGACCTTTCTGGGCACAGTGTTGAGATTCACGCTGTTCATTTGTGCCTGGAGCAAAGCCTAACATGGTAAGGGAAGTGTTTCTTACATGAGGAAAAGGATGGTGTTTAGGTTCTGACTCGGGAGGCATGGGAATTAAAGAATGGCTGACTCACCCTCCAAAAGACGATCATCCATGTATGACTTTTTTTCTAGCAAAAAAATCCCTCTAGGGCTATCACTTTAAGGGATTAACAAAATCAATAGTTTAACTGAGGTCACCTCCCTTACTAAGATTCATATGTAAATATGTAAGAAAAATTCACTCGCCCTTATTTTTTAATGTAACAGGTCAAATTTTATCTATGCATTAAAAATAAACTGGTACAAATATGAAATTATAGAAGAAAAATTAAATTACAAAAGCTTGTACAATAATTCCCTTAAAGGTACAGAAAAGCTCTGCTTGTGAGTGAACGAAGCTTAACTTTCATAAATTTAAGGAAGCTGGCCACATTACACAGCAATGTGTTTCACTGTATAAAAACTCTGAAAGGATCCTTAAGCAAAAATTAATGGCATACATGAGTTACATAGCATATTACAGTGAAAAATTTTGTGCTTCTCTATGTCTAGTTGTGGACATTTCAGAAAGATATCTATCTTGGCTGGGTCAGTTAACATGGCCTTTACTGGAAAAAGCTATATTCATACAATTATGAGTACTCAAGTCCCTTGAAAATTAAGATAAAATATAAAGTAATAAATTACTTCTTTTGGTACAAAGTTTTTTATAGCTTTTTCTGTACAATTACATTTATGCTTGACATTACCTATGTGTTAATAAATAACCCATATTCTTAATGTTATGGCTGAGCCATAATAGCTACTGCTCCCTCAACCTTTTCCTTTAAAGAGAATAACAAGTATTGAACAAAAAATACCAGGTATCACATAGAAATATCTATATTTTAGCCAGCTTGTCCCTGAAGTTATGGATGCTGCTGTAATTTTAAAGCAAGTTAGCCACATCTGCTGCTAAAATCCTTCTGTAAAGAGTCATTCCTTAGGAACAAAATTTTAACAATCTTTTACCATAATTAATTAATTATTTTCTTAGATTCTTTCTTGAATTGTGTAAGATCTCAGTGCTTTTTCCATAATGTTTCCAAAAAGTTTGTATCAAACACATTGATGATAAATTTGTTCCTTTGAATGTGTATGTTCTTTTATTCATCAAAGGAAGACTTGCACGGAAGTCTCCATTTTTTTCTTTGTTTGTGTTGGCAGCTTTACCAGTGGGAATTATAAAGAATTTCACAGCCTGGCAAAGGGAGGAAGTGACATCTCTATATCCCCAAATTATCCAGCTTTCAGCAGCTTGCTCCTTTTTCTCCTGTGCTACACTATAGGCTTTTATTCATTTTTCTTTCAGGGCAATCTAGTGACAGCTTACTGCTTAACTAAAATACAATCCTCGCTCTTCGTAATTTTACTAAATGCACCCTTTGCTTTAAGCGACTGTATTCTGAAGTCTAAGTAAGTTTTAAGTCCTGTGCAAGATACAGAAGACAGAGGGGCATATTCTGCTCTCTAGACAAGCTCATGTATTTTGTTTGGGATGCACCACAACAATCAGGAGCAGAATGTGCTTTTTGGCTTCCACAGATAGCAAAACAATGTTATATTAAACTGATCATTTTCTAAACTCAACAAGGTTTTAAATTTGTAAAACAGCCTGAAATGCTACAGTTTCATATGCAAGAATCCTACAGTATTTTTCAACAGATTTATAATTAGAAATACAATGCTATTATATACATTTATGACAAAAAAACACTTTCAGTTACTGTAGTGTCATTTTAAAACTATACATACTAGGAAAATGTGGCCCATGCTATATAGTTTACCTAGTATTTCTATGTATAAAGAAAGTTTTAATTCACTCTATCAGGCTTCCTTCTCTTGACACTGCTGCAATTACCCTACAGGGTATGTAACTACTGTCATTGAGGCTGCACTGTTGCAACTGAGAGCAAAATTTGGACCAGGATACAGATTTCAACACCGTCCTACTCAAAAATATAGTGTTTCAGAGGTTTTACTGCAACTTCAAAGGTGGATCATCTTACAAGTGTCTAGTGCTGGAGAGCAAACATTCTCCATCATCATAACCAATTTCTCAGCGTAAGCACAAGCATTTGAAAGAATAATTTGGTTTAAGTAACAATCTCTGTTTCTGGACATAAGTACAGAAATGCAGATAACTTGCTTTTTAATGTTATTTAGATTTCATTATACAAATGAATATAGTATCACAAATCATAGTAATTTATAACATGATTCAGAAGCTTTAATAAAACTAGGTTTCATGAAACATTAGTTATAAAGTGCTACAAAATGGATAATATAAAAACAGCAATAATTTAAAAAGCCTGCAGTGAGGTGCTTTTTTTTGTATACCTATCAAAAGTATTAATTTCTACAACATACCACTAAAAAAGATCACATTATAGTCTTAATAAGGAACTTGGCAGTCTGCTATGCCAACTGGGCTTTTCGATCATTTCCAATAATCAAGTATTACTTTTTAAAATTTGAGAACAAAATGTAGGGACTTGGATGTTTTTCCATGGTGAAAGAAGGGAAATGAAATACACACAAAATGAAAGAACTTGAGGAAAATCTAGTTAATTCTGCAGGTGAAGAAAATTTCTGTCCAAACTGGAAACCAGCAGCCAAACTCTAATGGACTGCAGACAAAAAACATTAACGGTATTTCCTCATAGTAAGCCAAAGAGAATTTTTCTCAGCTTTGAAGGTAGCATTGTGATTCTGGTCATTGGTCCTACAAAATGAGTACAGATAAACTTTTTATTTTCTTCTCTCTCAGACCTGGCTGTATTTTGGTAATTTTTAGAGTATGAGAAAGTGTTCTGGAGATGCACATTTAATTAAGATACTTTTTAAAATAATGGTTTCTATGCCAATAATAATACACAACACAGCCGGCATAAAGATATATGCATGTGCTTATTTCTTCACAAGTGCATTGTTTTACTGGCTTTAGTAAGCTTATTCACAGTATATAGTTAGGCTTATGTGTAAATCATCACACAAGTTGAACCTGAATGGAAACACTGTTGTTCAGTTTCTGCCTGATATTTCAGGCCTATTCTCATTTCCAGATTTATAATACTTTACTATTCTCAGAGAAAAAGACATCACACTGTAGCATGTATAATTAGAAACGAGACTTACTCCTCCTATCTCCAGAGATCTACAAATATGTTGTGATATTACTGAAAAAAATGTATAAAATTAGCACATAAAATACTGCTCTAGACGATTTGAAACAATTCAAGCACACATATATTCATTCCAAATGAACTGACTATAAATATCTTCAGTTTTAGCAGGAGTCCAAGAGAACGTCAGAAAATACTATGAAATATTGGAAGTACCTTGAGGTGCACATCAAAGAGAAGAAATATACAAGTTAGTGACTAAAATAACTAACTGAAATAAAGCACAATCATTTCACTATAAGAAAAATTCCATCACAGATACAGAGCGCATGGGATTACTGAGTGCCAAAGCCGTGTATGCAAGGTGTATGCTGATTTGGCCAAAAACGACAGCATCTGGATATAAGCAGGGCGCCCAACCAAATAGCACCCTGTTACTAGGTATCTGCAGCTTTATCTCCCTGCCATGAGCTTCCAAGCACTGTATGAAAAGTGCTGAAGGATAAAAGGAGATTTCCAACAAACTCCAAAGTGTATTTTTAAAAATTAAATAAATGTCTGGCTGTACCTGCACTGAATGGCAGGTAGGAAGAACAGGAGTTACAAGCAAAGTGCTGCTTCTCACAGCAGTGTCTGTCTGAGAGAGGAGCAGGACAACTGGCAGTAGAGGAGGGAGTAATTTCTTTCCCAGTGAGCGCTGCACTCCAGAGCTGGCTGACAGTTCAGTTTGCAAGATATCAGCAATGGTATCTCTGTCTTCAGTATTACAAATTGGATTACCAAATTAGATCTTTGGGCTATAGAGTATACAATGACATATTTCTGAAAGCGGGAATTACTGATTATTTTAAAAGTAGATACAAAATCCCCCACTCTCCAGTGAAGTTGTGGAAAAACCTGCCAGTAGAGGAAGTTCAATCTTACCTCTTTACTCTATGGATTTGTTTGTGTCAATACCCATATTTATATCTGACTGAAACAAAACAATATTTGTGGATGTATTTTTTTTCATGAAATGATCCCAATCATACAAACCCTACAATTTTAGCCTCAGTGGTCTCTAGTGGCAAAGAATTCTAAATCTTTATTATGTGTTGGTAGAAAAATATTCTTTTTATTAGCCTGAAATATATTTCAGCTTCACTCAATACTCCCTAAATTGCAGCACTTACAGTCTCTATTCTCCTTCTTATTGTGTATGCATTACTGCACTCATATGTCAACTGTATTTGTCTCAGTCCATAAAGAAGGGTCGGGTTTTTGAATGTCTTTATTAATTTCCATTTCCCGTATCGGAACTCTGTAACTCTTCCAAATCCATAGCTGGTTGATGAAGCAGATCTGAACACAAAGTATGGATTTCCCTTTCTCCGTCTGTGCTTTCCTGTGGTAGCACAGAAAGATTGGGAAGGACTCAAAACTGGCCACATGGTATCCTTGGAATAGATTTTGAAGTCATTTATGTTGGCCTCTAGAGTACCAAAGCTTCTACCAGTCTGTGTAGCACTGGGGGGAATTGTGGGGGGTTCTCACTTTTTCAAGACCTACCAACACTATTCTTTCTACGTTTTTGGATGTCAGTAAAGACAAACAGTCCATTCCGGGCAGCGGGTCAGCCCACGCAGACTCTTCCAGAATGAGACTCGGCAAATCAAGACCAGACTCACTCTTGCAGAGGTCATGTCTTCTCACTGGCTGACCACACTTCTAACTTGGATTCCTCAATGAAATGAGGATTAACTACAGTTAGGTGGGATGAATCTGAGTTTTGGTCCCCAAATTATCCGTGTAAATTTGGACGCCTGAAGCAGCGGTGTGAATTCTCCTTTTATCATATTTAAACAGAAGAAGAATTTTGTACTGTAGCAAAGATTTTGCTTTAGCTAAAAACAAACCTAACACTGGGAACCTTGACACTTTGTTTTTCAGTCAAGCACAATCTAAACTTCTGGTTTCTATAAAAAGATTTACCATATAGACAAAAAGGGAGTGACAGCCACAGATTACTAGGTTAGCTTTGCAAGCTCAGAGGGACACATTGTTTCAGAGTTGCTTATTGGGAAAGGAATACAAATAGGACCTGGAGATGCACCAAGTTTAAGAATAAACTAAGCAGATCAAAGGACTTCTGGGGGTACAAGTAGCTTGAAACAGCTATTGTCTCAATAAAATGTAGGAAATCAAATAGAAAATAGAGCTGACAAACTGTCTCAGAAGAACATGTGTAAATGAACAATTAAACCTTGTGCATTTGGAAACTGTTAACTAACATCTTTCATTTGACGCTGTATGAAAGGATTATATAGCTTTCTACTGCATGAAACAAACTCAATGTCCGGCCAGTTTCTAAACCTTTATCATGAAAGCCTCACTAGCTTACCATTATAGATAAAGATGAAACCAACAGTCCTTAAAATTGAAGTTGGAAGATAGTTTTTCATTACAGCCCTATTATGAGGACAGATTACTATACAGATCCTTAGATTTCAGCAGCTCAGGACTTGTTCTGTAAAATTAATTTAAACAGAAGTTTTTTCCTTAGGGTAAGAGAACAGATGCATATATAGCTAATTCATCTAACAGGGAATTAAAAATGAATATAAACAGGAACTGTGATAGTAATAAAAAGGAATAAAATGGATATTATAAAAAATGTTATAGTCTGTAAGATTCTTAGAATTTATTCAGAAATTTGGGCAATAAATCACGCAGGCTTTCAAAATTCCAGTCTACAAAACAGGGTTTTCTTAGCCACCAATTACTAAGCTAGGTTAAATAGAAGCAACTACAAGTAGTTTCATCAGCATCAGATTTAGCACTGCAGTGAGTAACTGAAAATGAAGGTTAAATATTTTGACTGTACAAGTGAAAGGATTTCCCAGTTTGAAATTTACTAAACTTAAGCATAAATTGCAATAACCATTATGAAATACAACTGGTAACTATGAGGTGTATTTGAGGTTTTGTCTTGGTGTTTCATTTGTACGAGGTTTGAAAGTTACCAAGTTATGAAGGTTCATAACTGATTCATGTGACTCAGTGCACTTGCACGTGCACTTTAAGAAGTTGCTCTGAAGGTCTACCAGGGTTAAGACTGAAAATTCTGCCAAGGGAAGGAGGCCTGATACCACTCAGACAAAACTAGCCAAACGTGCAGTGAACACAGCTGTGCTTCTACAAGACTGTCTTGCTACAGAGAAGGACTGTTTCTTTAAAATGTTATAAGAGTTTATTGAAAGACTAGCACAGACAACTAGAAGTACCAAAACATTCCGAGACTTTTATCCATCATATGGAAAAATGTCAGAGAACTGACATTTTAAAAGATATAATTTTCTACCATTTAAATAATTTGTATTCACTTTGTTTTTAAAATTACATAACTTAAGCAACTACTTTAAATGGTATTTGTAATTATATCATTCTATACTAATACCAAACCTTTTTAAAATTATCAAAATGACTGAATTGGATTTTTTTAAATAGTATTACTGAGTCATTATTGAATGCATAAGCAAGAACTTTTATTTTAATTTCAGACATAAACAGGAAGAAAAAGTTCTAAGTATAACTCAAGATGAAAACGTAAACTACATAATCACAGCATATTCATTAGGAAATCACATTCTTTTACAGTGCAGAATGGAACACATGCTGACAACTACATTTTTTTCAGAAAAATATTTTGTTTTCACCTGCACAGGAGTGAGTTTTCCTAAATACTTTTAGTTTCAGTTTTCTTATCAACAGAAGGTAAGTATTTTCTACCTGTGAGTTAAAGGAACTCAATTAAGAAATGAAAAGGCATGAAAGTTTCTCTTTTCCAATCCATATACAACAAATAAAGTAAGAGAAGCTGAAGTCTACTAGTTATACTAACTTCTAAGGTTTCAGGTGCACAGGAGGAAACTGCAAAAGTGTCTAAGCAGGAAGAAACCTAATTCTGAGTTCAATTTTATTTGAATCAGAGGTCAGCAATTAACTTCATTTGTAACATCTGAAAATCCTTCTGTATACCTTTCAACACCCACACATATCCAAACAGCTTTGAAAATCTCTCCCAATGTTCATTTAGACTTGTTCATTTAGTAACTGTGATTAATAATTCTCTTGTATAACAAATCCTTTAGACTTGCATGAAAAATATTTTTGCTATGCATTCAATCTATTGAGGGTAGTTTTATTTCAATAAAATAAATTAAATGTTGTTTTTTTGCGGTTTGGTTTCTGATTTGCATCCAGACTGCAGGATGATCTAAATAATGAGGACTGAAGTAATGAGAGTAACAAATGGGGTAATCACTTTTTTTTTAACAAAACATAAACTGAGATTCAGAAGCTCAGTAAACCTATAAAATTACTTTAAAAACACTTGCTTCTCTAAATGCTGGTTTCTCAGATATCATCCAAGACAAATCCAAGTTTAAAGATTACACTTGCAATGATAATAAAGATTTCTAAAGAAAAATAATTTTAAAATACTAACTGAAAGCAAGATAAATACCTGATTTCTGATTGCCTATTTAAATCATATTAGAATTGGTGTTTAAGATTCTTTTGACTTAAACCAGGCAACCCTAGCAAGTAGAATGATTTCAATTAATTCTCCTAAGAAATCTTTAACAGGAAATTCTGTAACAAGACTTTTATTCTGTACAGGCCTTTAGAAATGGTTTAAAACAAGACTTAGATTTAAAGGTGAATACATAATACCTTTCCCCTCCCCCCATTTAGGATAACCTTTTCTGTTTTGCTTGTTTCTATTTCCTTGATCTGTTCATTTCTTTCCATTAGTGTGAAAACACTACACTTGGGCAAAAATTATATTTCATTTTTTCTGGTCAGTTTTGATGACTGCTTCCTTAGCAATATACCTGGCTTTCCCAAAGTTTGTACCTTCTTTTTTCAACTTTGCTTTAAACAATAGGTTTCTTTTCTTTTTAGGAGAAACTAACATGGCTATTGCTAAATGTAAAGTAACATTAGAATTAAAAACAGTAACAGCAAGAAGGTTCCGATTTTGCACCATCAAAGTCAACAGCAGATTTGTCACTGATTTCATAGGCCAGAACCAGAAAGGTCTAACCTGTCTTGGACACATTTCTCTTCATTAGCTTGATTTTTAGTCTCTTGACTCTCGCCATGTCAAAATGGGCCTTAAGAATGAAATGAGGTGAATCTAGAATTGTAAAATAGGCCTAGTTGCATTCACACTCATTAACAAATTGTATATTATCTCTGAATTTGAGTTATTAAAAATGCCTGAGCTTACGATGGTGTTGCTGATATACAGAATGGTCAGGAGAGAGGCAAAACAGGGAAAGCAACTAAAAGGAGCACACATGAATAAGTTAAAGTTATCCACTCTTATAGTAACTTATACCTTCTTCTGGCTCTTTGGTATGTAAATTAAAGTGACCAAAACCAATCTACATTCACATGTATACATCAGAAAGTGAGTGGAAATCTAGATTGGCTGAACTTACAAATTCCAATTTCTTGGCAAGTTAGTTATCGCACCTTGGATCTCCTTATCCATTTATACATTAGGAAATGTGGACAAACCAATTATAGAATAGACACAGACCCAATCAGATCAAAAGCAGATCAGCATGCAAGAGTGATAAGCCTAATGAAAACATGGAGTACCTTAAACTCAGTGGGGAGCCAATTGGGACTTCTGAACCTGGACAAAATTATAAAGGGACAAGTCCAAATGCCCAGGGTTTACATCCGCCTACAAATTGTGGGGAGCAGACACTTCTCAGTGGTTAAGGAGAGGCTAAGTTAATGGTCTGGGGTTTGTTCTGACCTTGAGCCAATGTAATTAGGGAACTGCACAGTATTACGGCTGTCCTGCGCAAGGAGATTACCAAAATGTTCTGCAGAGCTGAGCTCTTCCAACTAGATCACGTCCAACTGGCCAAGGTTTAATTTTGCAACTTAACAATGATACTAAACATTTGTCCAGATCCCAATATGTACTTGTAGAAAGAATGAGATGGCGTGTTAAATATATAAAGAGTAGCCAGTATTGCCCTCAAATCTGTCATCTGAATGCCTCTGGGAGAAGTTGGACAGAAAACTAAAGGCTTTAAAATAAATCCACAGAACACTGAAACTTTGCAGTAATTCTTCCCCAAAGCTAGAAATGAACTGGATCAGCAGACAGCTTTGCAAACACATATACATACACACGCGGGTGTGGGTGTACACCCACCCTCAAAAACAGATTTCCTAACATCTGCCAGGCCACCATGCCAGAAGTGAGTTTTCTATTTTCTGACTGGGTAATAATATTTTTACTTGCAGCTGTTGAACAAAAATTCTACATAGAGCTTGGATAATAAATACTTTGAATACATCTAAGTGGCAGGGGTATGGGTATGGGGGTGTATATGGGGTTGTGTGAGAGAAATAAATTGACTCTTCTTTAAATGTTTCCAGCCTGTATTATAATACTCGACTTGTTCCAAAGCCTACAGCAGTTACTTGGAAGACTCCTATAAGCATCAGTGCGCTTTGGATCAGCTCTTGGAGAACAGTGCCAACTTTAAGTTCGACTGCAATGCAGAAAGGTATGTAGGAACCCACCAAATACAGGTTAATAAACCTGACTGTTAATTCACAGTGGAACATTTTGCTCTGCCACAGATCGTCCTGCATTTTAATAGAACACAATGACACAGGGGCTTCCTGGCCAGCACTGGAGAAGTTACAGCACTGAGCTCACTGGCTGAAAACTTGTAACTTGATTGATGTGTATCCCTCTGGTAAGGCAAAAGCTATTCTATGCTTGGAGGCACACACAGATCCCAAGTGAATACACTCTGTGCTAGCTCCACGTGGGTCATACTGCATTCCCAGAACTGAGGTAAGGACACCCAAGTGGCTTTGGATAAAATCAGCTCAGTCTAGTCGGGCTTATGAGGTCTGTAGTGGCTATGCCTGGTACTGCAGAAGCAAAGCTGAAGGCAACCTATGGAGTGAGGGTGGGACAAGGAGCCAGATCCAGTGACATTTTTAACTAAGACTCAGCTACAAAAGGACTGAAAATCACTTACAGGGGAATTTTATCTCTTAGTAAGGGAAGAAACGTAGACTTTTTTTGACATGAAAGTAGGACATGCTTTGCAGAGTATGTCCTGAACTGTGCTTGAGAGATCCCACTGAACTGTGCACTACCCTTAAAAAGCATCTCAGACATGATCGAGGTTAATATAAATTTTTCTACACTTAACTCGCCTTGATTTTCTAACCAAACCTCAGGCAACAGAATTACTTTGCTGATGCACAAATCAGGCTGTTCATTTCTATGAAAGACAAAAGGGGAAACTCCAACAGTTTTCGTTTTGATATTAGAACTAATTATAACCTTACTGCAGCAAACTGTGCTGGGCCATTTGCAACTCTTGCTTAAGAACCAAAGGAGAACTGTACAAGATGACAAAGAATTGCACTGAGCCCAAAATCCCACTGTCAGCAGATGCTAACAGTAGACATCTAGGAAAATGTCTAAGAACAGGGAAATCAGACAGCAATACTTCTCCAAAATACTCTCCAATCCATCATCAATTGTTGGAGCATTGTTAGCCGATCAATACTAACCAAAGGAATTTGTTAGCGAGTAGTGTGCTCTTTAAAATTTAACTTTTTTTAAACTGTTATTTTAAAAATATTTTTAATATTTTTTCCATGATTTTGTCCAATCCCTTTTGACCATTTCATTCCCTGTTTCCTATTTTCTAACCAGATTTTTATCCATGTTCTCACCTATCCTCTTGTCCCATGCCTGTTTAGCTTCCTCAAAAGCCTTTCAAGAAGAATGCTGTTGAATGCCTTTTGGAAATGCATGAAGACTTGATCAGCTAGATCTCCCTCTTTTAGAGAATTATAATATGTTAGTGAGGCATGTTAATCCTTTACAATCTTGCTTACCATCTCAGAAAACAAGAATTTCTTTAGGTAAAATATTGACTGGATGAGAAGTGCACTTGAATTATGTATACCAAAGCAGATATCAGATGTCACATATATTGAAAAATTGATATGATTATGATACAGTAAAGTTCAATCTTCTGATTTTACTAAAAAAAAAAAAAATCAAGAATCTGGCATGCTTAAAGCTTTGGTGATTTTTCCTCAGTGTCTTTATAACTTACTTTTAAATGAGCCAAATAATTTTTCTAACCTGAAATTTGTTTCTTTTTTTAATTAACATTTTACAAAAAAATATTGAGTTGTATTAAATGCAGTAATTATTTATAGCATCATTATCCTATATAATTTTTATAATTACTTACATCATATAACATATACTCTACAGAACAAACAATCATCTGGACACCACTGTACTGTGCAAACAACAAAGTCTACTAATAATCTACAGAAAGTTGACGAAGAGTGAAAAGTACCCTTTCCAAAATCTGGGTATCTGAGAATAGCTGTAGAGCTCAGAGAAGAAAGTTTTGGCACACAAACAATTCTGTCATTTCAGTCAGTGATTTCTAAATACTTCTTCTCTTATCACTGTTTGTTATAAGCAATATGATATCATTATGGATCCAACAACTGTAATTGTGTGTTTCTGTGTGTTTAGAAGGGAAGAAAAAACAAATCCACTTCCCATCATATAACCAATAGTGCATAGGACTTGGATTACAAATGCCTCCATCCCATCTAGGAAATCCACACTTATTTAACAGAAGGTTTACCATTAGAGAAAGGAAGCACTAGAATTCCCTACCTTCTCCGGTCACCACCATTCATAAAGCTGTGAAATGCTTGTGAGACAATTGCTATACGCCGCTGAAGAATATGAGGGTGCTAGAACTAAAGCATTTTAGCTTGACAAAAGACACAATCCTGAACGGGCACCAAAGCTTAAGTCCAGTTCTACTGAAACAGATGGCAAAATTTCTATCAACTACACAGAAAATAATTTCTTGCTTTGAAGGTCTTCTGGTTCTCCCCACCTTTTATTTCTACTTCCAAAGCAAGAGGTTTCTCTTCAGCACCTAAGGGTCTCAAAGTACCATCATGCTCTTGCAGCAGCACATCTAGCTCCAAAAAGCCAGACTATTCTTTTAAAAAGGACATTGAGCCCATAACGGCTGCAGAAGAAGGAACTCCTCCAACCTAAAGAGAGAGACATCTGTTCACATGCTTATTCATTCTCACATTCCAATGAGAATCAAAAGTGGGCTATGCTACCAGATGAACAAGCTAAATGTAGCATACAAAAATTGCATTCATTCTGGACCTTCTGTATGCGGAAAGTTGTTATTGATACTCCTCAATATCAACAGCCCTTGTTTTAACTTTGTTCTTATTATTGTTTCTGAAGTAAAATGATTTTTCAACAACTGACAATGAAGGGAAACCAAATATTCGGGGAATGCTGGAACTAAAACAAATGACAGCGTGTTCAAAACAAATGCGGATGGCAGGCAACATGTATAGCTTGGGAGGTCAAAGAAATAATCACTCTGCAAGCAGTGAATAATCAGCTTCAGCCTTATGGAACTAGTTTGCATTTAGCAAGTGAGAGTACAGTGGTGTTCTGCTTGTTAATGGAGATAAAGGCGAAAGAGTTCACTCTTCATGTAAGACGATCATGACAAGGTTCAGAGTGTTCGTGACTAGTACCCATAAGGATCATCTCTCCTATGCCAGCCATGCTTCCCAGATAAACTTATACTATGGCCAGGTCACAAAAGCCCTTACAAACAGCATTCATAATAGAAATACTAATGTAACCCAAATAAAGATGGACATTACAGCACAATACTGGAGAAGCTGTGTGCATGTGTGTGTGTGCATGCATATGTGCCTATAAACATAGTTGTGATAGCACAGACTAATAGACTTGCATACTTTGGGCACAGCCTTAATACATTAATTCCTATTAGTTAATTAGTTACCTCTAAAATATACTTATGTGAATTAAACTTACTGTTATATATGAACAAAAAAACAGAATTTACTTCTAGAAGAATGAAGGTGACTGATTATATAATTACTGAATCAAATGAAATATCAAAACAGCAACAGTTCGTCTGAGTATGCATTATAGGGACTAATATCCTACCTTTCAGTCTGAAATTGAAACAAAATTCAACAACATAGAGATCGTGATAGTGCAAAAAAACCCATAGTTTCATGAAAAGCACTGCTCTTCTAAAGTAGGTCCCTTCTTAGATACAGAGCAGACACAGCTTCCATTTATTATTTATGGTGCCTTGTGCCCATGTCAGCTCCTGATTAATAATTAAAATTAATCTCATTAAGGCAGATTTCATTACAGGATAATTTAATTAAATGATGAATTGGCTCCCAGATGTCACCATTTCTGCCATCTTTTAAAAGATGCTGATGATGACACAGATTTACAAGGTTTTAGTCCTAACCTAAGAAAGTGTATTATTTAACAGATTTTTACCAACTTTTCACAAGCAAGGCAAAAAACCTGAACTGTGTACTTGTGTAGGACATGAGAAATGGAGGGAAGGTCAGCTTCAAATCTGTTAAAAAGAACTCTTAACTTTGTGAGTATCTTACTTATCAGTATTTTAAGCAGCTGCTTCTTTGTATCACAAAGTGGCTGAGATAGCTGCAAAAAAGCTTATTTCAGACAGCTTTTAGTCTGAATTTCCCAGTTCATTGTCTTAAGATTTAAGAACTAGGGGAGACAGATGAATGAACAGAAAAAATGTCACTGGTAGCAGGAGAAGATGAACCTGGCTGTACCTGTCCTGCCTGCTACCTTTTGCATAACACCAAGTTTGCTCTTTCTAGCTAACAAAAAAAAAAAAAAAAAAAGAGAAAAAAACCCCACCCAGATTACTAATGAAAGTTTCTAAAAGCTGAAGTGAGAAATCAGATAGACACCGGAATACCAGGCGCTAGTGAATCAGCGCTATTACAACAGGCCAGAAAGAGCGAGTTCATAAGGGTGTTTCATAAGCCAGAGAACAAGCACAACAAAGAGCAGAGGAGAAGCCAAGCAGTGACATAAAATACTGTGACAAATAGGTTCAAAATAGTGGAAAGGCATTTTCTCTAATATTTCTGCAATGTACAATATCTCACAGTGACAGGTTACATTCAACAAAACCCCACAGAACTCTTTAAAAGACTTCAGTGTAAGGAAAAATGAAAAAGTATGAAGCTGAATTACCGAGTGCACCATGCTAATGAGTGCATTAGTGGGCTAATGGTGCTATTTTTAGGCAGCTACATTTGCCTGAGGCATGACCAGCAGTCTGTTCTCAAAATGCTGCATATTAGTGCTTTCCCAAAAAACAGTTTACTGTAAGAAAAGCACCACATATGTTAAAGTTCATGACGACTAAACGATACTGGAGGTACTGGACTGAGAGAAGAACACAGAGCCAAAGCTTCAACCTCAAGCAGTATTCTGTCCACACTAGAGGGTCTTCCAAATAAAGATGCAAGTTCTCTTTTAGTATGGAAGAGCTTCAGTACAGTTACCTTTGATTAAAAGAATGTAAAAACACGCAGAATACTTTGAATGTCGAAGCTGCACCTCCCTTAGGTGGCTCTGACCTAGTCAAACCATTCAAACTCAGCTGTAGACTGCTGTTAACAAAATCTTCAGTGGAACTGAACCTTCAGAAGACATCATTTTTCCTGCAACAACGTTTGGCAACAAGCAAGGTTACAGCTTCTGTAACAGCCACTTATGGGTGATAAATTTGGTGGCCGTTTTGATCACCAGATAATCTTACTGAACCTTTTTACCAAAACTGTATGCAACTAGATACCAAGGGCTAAATCTAAAAGCATAGATCTAGGTATTCAGGATTAAGTAGAATCTTGAGCCAAAATTTGCTTTTTGGTCTCTACATGCAGTGCATGGAGGGGGAAAGGCAGTGCCAAAGAAGTCAGCGTGCTGTAGTATGCTGCCCAGTAGGAAATGTGAAGGAGACAAAATGGGCTTGGTTGTTAAACTTCTACTTCCAGGTCAAAACAATAATCCCCTTCACTGTGGCTTGTACTCTCAACTATGAGCCACCTGGCCACGTAGGTGCACCTGGGTAAGATCAGCTTTTCTGTATGACTGGGAGGGTAGTTTCCAATATCAGAAAAAAGGACAGTCCTGGAATATACATACGTATCTTTAAGTTCTCAGTCTGCCTGATATGCAGCAAGAAATTAAACATATCAGATCCTCAATTCCCATGTCCCAGAGAAATGCTATAACCATCCCACTACCAGGTAAAATAAAACACATGGACACAAATACAGACATATATCTCCTTCATCAATCCCAAAATGTCAGCTCAGTATATGCCTTGTACAAGACCTGTCTGGTTGTCCAATGTCTTACATCTGATAATACCTACAGCATTGGGTCCTGTGGGCAATGCAGGCAAAAAAAAACCCTATTTTATTTAAGAACCTTATCAGGTCTCAGACACTGAGCAGGTCAGTGGCATCAAGACAGGTGTTCCATGTGCCCAGTGGTAGAAACTTAAGATGCCTGCAAGAGTTTACTGGTAAAAACTTAGTGCCAAGAACAAGACACAAAAGTGAGTCATGTACCAAGAGTGAGACAGGGCTGGACATGTCATCATCTAAAATTGTGCTCTTCAAAATCCCTGTTCACTAGCTGAAAAACCTTGATGTTACAGCTGTGCTTCTGCATGAGGTCAGAAGTGGTGCCCAACTGACAGGACGAGAAGCAATGAGCACAAATTGAAACAGAGGAAGTCCCATCTGAATCTAAGGAAAAGCTTTTTTACTGTGATGGTGACTGAACATGGGAATAGGTTGCCCAGAGAGGCTGTGTAGTCTTCATCCTTGGAAATATCCAAAATCCGACTAGACATGGTCCTGGGCCACCTGTTCTAGCTAACCCTGATTGAGCAGGGGAGTTGGACTATATTATCTCCAGAGGTCCTTTCTCACCTCAACTATTCTGTGATTCCATGATATTCTTTTCCCTGCCATATGATATCTGTGCTTAAGTAATACCTGTATTTGCAAATGTTCTTATTCTATTAAACAAAAAACGTACTTTTTCCCCATGTATCCCTTCATTGCTCACTTCTCCTTTAACTCCGTTTTCCTTCCTTTTCTGTCTGCATTTAAGGTATATAACTTTCAAAATGTGTACGTTTGAAAAAAGCTTTCAACTATTCTAACTCTGCCAAATTTCAAAAACTGCCTGTCATTTTGGACATATAGTGTAACTACCCTTGAGAGTGCAAAAGTGCACTTAAAATTATCAACAGTAGACAGTAGCTGGGACCAAAAGTTAACAGCCACTTCTGTAAGCATCACAGAATGATGTTTCTTTAATATTCTTGAAAACGTCATGGATTCTGCTTTGTTCCATCCAAAAATGGTGGAAAATATGCAATTCTCTTTTTTTTTAATCACTACAAAAAAGTTAATGGCAACATTACTGTGTAATTTGGGAAACAATTTAATATATAATGTTCTAATTCATAAAATATCTGTATGAATTTTTAAAGTATTAATATATAATTTATTTTTATAGGCTACAGAAATACATTCCTTTGTTCTATACATCTGTTCTAAACCTCTTTCACCATCTGTAAAATGAATACTTTAATCCTTAACACCATATGACTATCCTTCCAATATCAAACCGTTATCTGAAATTAGAAAGACAAAAAGTCACCAGTCCTCTGGTCCTACCGTGCATTGTAAAACATTTACTCTTCCTAAAACTACATTTTAATTATTCCAAAGCATTGGTTTCAATTATATTATTTAGTTTATTTTAATATCTCATGATCTAAAGAAGATACTTTGCGATGACAAATCTTAGTTTAAAGCAACTGTAATTTAGATATGTGTCACATACACTTTAAAGGATGATTCAACAATTACCATATTTCCATGCATATAACCCATGTGTTATCACAAAACTCTGTGATTTAGCAACAGTGCAGGTTTTACACACATACATAAAGAAACTTACCTCCCTTCCCTAATGGCTTACCTGCCGCTGATCCCTCCTCTCCACCAGACTGGGGAGGGGTGGAATAGGAAGGAGGAAAAGATATCTCCTTCAACAGCTGCTATGCTGTGCTTTCAATTCTGCATGCATTTTCTGAAAATTTATACTCAAAGAACACACTATTTTATATCCTTTTAAAAGAGAAGAGGGGAAAAATGTACAATGACATGCTGGAATTCAAAATTTGAATATAATATAGAAGCTATATTATTTCATTGCTTTTCTACCTTGATCTGTGATTTCTGAGGAGACTACAGTCCCCAAATAATACACTGAAAACTAACGTGTTATTTTAATATTGTCAGGGAAAAATTCCAAAAAGCAAGCCTCTTCTCTTAAAATCCTTCCTTAGGTTAGCTATGGTCTTTTAAATCAATCTTTAGAGCAAAATAATGTGTACCTCATTATCAAATTCTGAATTTATCTGCTGAAAAGCCTACACACAAAAAAGTTTAACAAAAATTCGTGTATGTTCTTATTTTCTGGAGCTCCATGGCTCTATTCCTCTTAAAAAATGGGAGGAAAAAGAAGCCTCTTAACTGTTCTTCTGGTTTCAGTATTTTCATTCACAATTTTATTAGCAGTTTTATAGAAAACAAAAATCACACATTATTTTCTGGGGTCTCCCCCAGTATTTGATCCAGTGCTTAAAGCTGCTTAGTGTCTACAGGTTCTTACTCTCCCCTATCTACCTTTTCTCATATCTTATCAGGCTGGGCTCAATACCATGCTCCCAGTCTGGAACTGCCATAGATTCCATGTGGGCATTCCCACTTTGCAGCACTCCATGGTACAAGCACACCCAGTTGTTCTGCAAGACAATATTTCTCTGCAAAATGTAATTAAACAAACAAACAAACAAACAAAAAAAAACAGAACAAGCATTCTGCATTGATAGCAAACCCAGACAGAAAAAAAAAATAGAGAGTGGTTCAAAAAAGGTGGTAGGAAAATATAAATGCACAGGTAAGTGATGTGCTGCATCTTATTGTTGCCTTTAACATAATTTACTAGTGAGCAGATGAAATGCTATTCTTTCTTCACTTAAGAAAGCTTTCACCAAAGTTCTTATGTACTCAACAAACTGCACACCCTCTGGCTTTCCTCAGGCATAGTAAGGAAAAGAAGTAAGTATGTGCTGTATAGGTATTGGGTGCTAAGTGTCAACTCTTCCTAAGAATTACAGAATGTTCCCTCTGGTGATTTAACTCCATCACTAACCTGAGACATTCAAGGCATTATTGTGGGATTTTAGAAATCAAAAACTTGTAAAACTATGTGAAACTATTGAAAACACAACACTTACACTCCAACTTAACTTCTGTACAGGTAGGAGAAAATGCATTAATTCAATTGATTTGAGCCTGCTGATATTAATGGTCATTTTTGCCTATCATCTCTGAAACTGCTGGTGATTTAAGAGAGCAGCAATTATTAATTTAGTCAATACTGCCATTATTCTGGATCAAAACAAATGTACCTCATTAATTATACTCTGGACACTAAATTAGAGTATTTCTCTCTAGCAAAAAAAATTTGCTTTCTCCCATATATATGTCCTTAATTCTTGATTCCATCTAATATTTGTATTTTTCTGATAATGGAAAAGCCTTTCCTCCACCAAGAAATGAGTGCAACTAAAAATATAAAGAAAGTAAGCAAAGCCACACTGAGAAGATTTAAGAGTCCATAGCCACCATCCCTTCAATTAGATAACTGCAATTACTGCTGTCTCTTAGCACAGAAACCATCTGATAATAATAGTGAAAAACCTAAAGGGAGAGAGATGTCACACCATTTTTTCTTGGACCACCAAGCAAAGAACAGTAGTAGCTGATACTTTTCTACTCCCTGAGTAACTTTGCTTTTCTCCTCATTCCCTGCCCTTATCCCCTTTCAGGCAGTGGAGTGATGCTCCTAAGTGACACCAAACTAGGCACTTGAAGAAACGAGATATACAGTTGTTTTCCATCAGTTTACTGCCAGACTTATGCACTAGAAAGGACAGAGGTGAAAGCAGAAGTGCAAAAAGATTGAAGAGGGGAGGGGAAGCATTTGCTTCTGTTATTTTCCCTAAGCCCTGAAACCTCTCTCTATTTAGAAAAGGAGAGCTTACCTCATCTATGCTAAGAGCTTTTCATCTAATAAAGATATCAATTATAATTGTTTCTAACTGGCTTACTAGAACTAATTTTGTTTTATACAATCCATGGGAACACCACTAAGAAAGACACTGGCTTCTACTGATAAAGCTTTGAATGACTTTCCCAAATTTCTTCAAGACATCAAGTAAGTGAAATTCACTTAGTGCAATTTATGTCCTAATAGAAAAATACAGATTACTACAATTCATCTGTAGACAAAGAGGTTAATAGATATTGACTAGTTTTGACTTTTCACCTTACAGGCAGAACACAGCCTAGCATCCATTCGATAGAAATGAAACAATAGGACAGTCTTGATGTAAATAGCTTCCCCTCAAAATATGTTTTTCCTTACATCTGCTGAACAGTAAAAACGTTTTCATCAACTTTCTTTCTCTTATTTATTTTAGCAGTGTTCTAAGAAGGATGCAATGATTTAATCATTAATGAAGAGTTGGAAGGACATTAGTCAGAATGACTGTGACAATCCAAAGACTTAAAATATAGGGATAAGTATTTCTATTCACAGATCTTTTAGTGAAGTGTATGATGCCAAAAATATAAGCCAGTTTCTAAGGATGAACTTACAAAACAGTGAGCCTGAAAATTTAATGCTATAACTACTACAACTTCTTTGGGAAGGTTTTTTCCTAAAAATGTGTTTTTCAGTCAGGTTCTTTCTAACAAAACTTTGCCAGGTTTACAGGAGTTCAGGTGGATAGGTAAGGCTTTTTCCCATTTTTGCTCAGCTGGGAACTTAGGCAGTGCTTCTCCATTACCACAGTCTGATTCTAAAGCTACTTTAATTCTTAATGTCTTAATCACTTGTGCTTATTAAATTATTTAAAATGTTCACTGAACAACAAAGAAGGATCTTCCTTTGCAGCTAATGAAGCAAAGGAAAGTTCTGGGCTTGCAGAATCTGTAGGGTTGAATGGGCAGCTGAGGAAAGATGCCCTTGAATGCTCTGTCTCATGCCTTTTGTTTCATTTTTCAAACTTACAGAAGAGGGAAAGCAAAAATGGGTGAAACAGTAACAGCAGAGTTGCTGTCTCATTTTATAATGATTCCCAGTGGGGAATCATTATTTTTCCTGGTTCTGTTCATTCATGTTTCACGATCATCTTCATATTTAGTAATCCTTGCACTTCAACATGAAGGTTAACAAACCAAGGCTACTCTCCAATATCATCATAGTATCCAAAATTAATAAACCCCTTTTCCTACAGGTTTGCTTCTTCCCTACAGTTACTTCCTCATGAAAAGCTGTAAAACAGGCAGGAGATGGCAAGACTCTGAAAAGGGAGGAATCCAAAGCCTTTGCTTTAGTACCAGGGTACACGAGCTAACAAATGGTGGCGCCTAGCAATGGATAAATATAAATACGAAAAGAGTCAATGAGCAGACAGCATGAGGGTGGTACATGGGCATGGCAGGAGGACTGGTTATTATGTCAACCACTTGAACACCCTTTTTTCCACATGTGTAATGAATGAGACAGCAGTGTCTGTATCCATAAATTAAAACTGTTGACTAGGGGGAAGATATATTCCATCTTATCTGTCAAAAATACGCTTTAATGAGACTAAAAACAGAGATGGTAATTTTCAGCGGCCAGGACTACCTTAGCCTTCACAGAGACCATCCCACATTACCACACAGCACACAGGGGTTTTAGGGCGGGCTTTTTTGGGTCACTTTTTGGTCACTTTCCTTTCCACCTTCTTCCCTTCTGCTCCCAGACTAAGTTTCTCTCTTAAGAGAATCTCTTCAGCAAAGTTTATGAAGTATCAAGCATTCTTCAAGAAAAAAGGAAACACAAGCATATAACATTAAGATGTGTCTGTTTGAACACTAAAATAGTGAAAAAAGCTATTAGCTCTGTGATTGAATGAAAGTTTGGAAGAATGATACAGCTATGAAATGGGCACACATACAGACAAGACCATCAAACAGCTTTAAAAAACAGTCAAATGACATTCCTAAAATAAAAAGCCAACTTTTTATGTCACTCATCTGAATATCCTTATTCATATATGTATTTTGTATTAATTGCCTAATATTTAATTACTTTGCAAAAATATAAAGAATATTTTGTGCATCATGAATATAGTGACACAACTTCTTGATTCCTAAGCATATTTTCTTTTCAATACTCAACACAGACCTAAAAGGAAACACTGGAACCTACCAAAATTCTCCTAAGTGACAAATAATATACAAACTGCAAAGTTAATGTCTATTTAGAAAACATCCCCAAACTAGACACCAAACAAATCTTGAAACTTATCTGAATTTTATGTATACACAAATATTTAGGTGCAGTAAATATAATAAAATTAGTCTAGCTAAATTATTTTTTTTCTTAGTAGAAAAGCAACGACACTAAATCAGCAATACATTATTACTACATATTATAGAAATTATCAAGGGTGAAATCAAATTTATTGCAGCTGTAACACTTCCAAAAGAGAACAGGAATCTGGGTCTGTGCCAAAGAACACACTTCAGGCAGTCGATCACATGATCTTCAAAATAACTGAATTGATTTTGTTATAAAAAGTAAAACCCACTAAATATCAAAACCAAAGGGTACACAAGTAATTACCAGATTGAAAAGAAAGCTTTCTTTAATTTCTTTAACAGATGCCATGGCATCAAACTTTCTAACATGAAATGCAATTATACTTCCTATCAATTACAACCAGTATTAATTCAAAATAAATGGATTTAAGTGATGAATACCATAAATATAAAGCCTGATTCAGCTCACACATATATGAACCCTATCAAAAACTAAAATAATCTAGAGCACTAGCAGGCTTCCAGAAAGCAGGAATACCAGAAAAAAATAGTTTGTATTCTAATATCCACCCCAGAGGGTCCCAGGTGGGAGATTTCAGATCACATGCCAGTTACTCTTATGGACCCCAATTCAGAAAAGCATACCTATGCAGGAAAGCACTTAGTTAAGCACATGCTTATGTGCTTTTCTGAATCAAGTCCACAGTACCATAGGAAATGGGTATAACAGACATAAAATGCATGGGGAAAAGTAACTGAGAACTGAGCTCCATAACATAAACTTTCATTTGTGTGCTTTTGTATTTTGAAGAAATGATGCTCTCGTTAAAACATAGCACAGCTAAACACACTCACTGTAAAATGCAAAATGGCTGAGGAGACCCAAGTCTTACCATATCCTGGGACCCATTAAATACCTCACATAGCTGGTCCACTGCAGAAAGTGCTGCAAAAGGTGCCAAGTAACCTTTTTTGCTTTGTTTTATTTTGTTTTCCAGCAGATGGGCAACTTCAGGCGTATTGATATAATGGGGGGGAAAAAAGGCAGGTAGCCAAAGAGCTTTTCATTGCAGTAATTTGGGTCTATCAATACATGACTAGTCAGAGACATCAAAAATGGGGAGCAAGGAAGGAAAAAGCTCTATATATGCTAATCATACATAGAAAAGTTAATTTTAACAAGGTCGTTCCTCTTGCTTTCAGTACCAGCACTGCACGGAAAAACTTTGTATTTGGCTTTTCCCTTCTATTCAACGCTGCTCTCATTATGAGAAATCCTAAACTGAAAAGGATGGTGGCTGCCAGCAAGCAAGGTTGCCCAGCTGCTGCTTTTAACAAAGCAGGAAGCCAGCGGAGGACACACATGGGCCAGACATACTAAGAGTCACTGGCAAGGTCTGCAAAATGCCGAGTTTTGATATGCTGTCATTTCTGCATGTCATTATCAGCCAGCAGGAAAACCCTGTGGTCTGCACTGGAGAAAACCAAGTCTAAGAATGGTAACTATGCATATGTATGGGAATACCAGACCCCTTATTTAGTTTCAAATAACTGTTTTGCTAAAAAAGGTTACTGTTTTCATCTAGTTCGTGTTGATTTTCTATCACTTAAAAGTAATATTAAGCTGAATAAAATTATACTATAGTAGAACCATTCAGAACATTACAGTGCAAACCACAAAGTTTAAAAATATTCTGCTGCCCATAACAGCTTGGATCAAAGAGTTAAAACCTACATTCTGAATCTTCCTTGGTGCAACATAATCATAGTGTTAATATCAGAATATGAAATATAAAGCTACAGTTTCATTCCTTGGCAATCACTCTTAACATTGGAAACTGGAAAAATTTTTAGCAAATACGTGATGGCCTAAACTTTGAATATAACAAACAAGAAGCTACACATAAACTCTCACAACATGACAAACATATTTTGCAACCAGCCAATCTGCCAAAATGAAGGATTTCTTTTTATAATTCAGTTATAGAATTATTAAATGAAGCTCCCTGAAATAATCTTAAAAGACAAAACAGCCAGCCTAACCAGCTATTATTTTCTGCTTACACTTACTAAAACATAACACCATGCAATTAAATCAAAAGAATAGCCTTCAAATAGGCAGCGTTCCTAAATGAAGAACCTGCTGGTCAACCCAACTTTATGTAATTAATAGGTGTATAATACGAATGTACTAACAGGCCTGCAGATGTATTTCAGGAAGCGAAGCAAGGTTCTTCTCAAGTCACAGAAACGTGACAAATAATTAGGACAGAAATAGTAGAGCGCTGAGAATTCTGCACACCGGTTCATGCACTGCTACCCTGGGCTGACTTGCAGCCACCAAAGGCTTTGCTTTCACCGCACAACAATTGCTGAAGGATCTCTAACGCATCAACTATCAAATGACAGTCCTGTGCAATCACACGTATTTTTTTTTTACTGTCTGCTTTTTGTATGCCAAATCAGGATGAGAGAGTTCCTCTTCTTTGAGTAAAGAGACCAAATATTATATTAAGGGCTGCTCCCTTTCTGCAGCCCTCCAAACTAACAAATCCTAGAGCCTTATTAATTAGGAATACTCTATAGAATTTGCTGGGTTGGTAAAGGACTTTTTCCATTAATTTCTCTGGGTAGTAAATATGCACATGTTGCTCAGATTTATAGCTATGACCTAATAAACACATACACATCTTTATTATCTAAACAAACACTATCACATCTCCAAAAATTTGCCAAATTTTCTCCCATCCTTAGACTGAATTTGCTCAAATGAGAAACATTTCCACTATGAACTACCAAACTCTGCTACATAAGTGCACATACCTGTTAATCTGCACAGCATAATACAGTTTAGGGCCTGTAGGATTTGTTTAATTTACATGTATTTTGTTTCTCTATTTACTATTGTTTTTCGAGCACAGAATTTTCTGCTGAATTAGCAGATATTCACTGCTTTATAAAAATTCAGTACTTAAAGTATTAAAATATTTCAGTATTTAAACAGTGAAGACTTGTGCTGAAAATGTAACAGGTGGT
The DNA here is from genome assembly GCF_036417845.1 of Apteryx mantelli. Taxonomy (NCBI): domain Eukaryota; kingdom Metazoa; phylum Chordata; class Aves; order Apterygiformes; family Apterygidae; genus Apteryx; species Apteryx mantelli. The sequence continues at coordinate 76,045,922 of NC_089980.1, forward strand.
TAAATCAACCAATTAAAAAAAAAAAATCTTAAAAACACTTCCATTGCATTTGATACGTTAAGATATTTACACCAAGAGCAAGTCCACAAAGTGCTTTTCTTCACATGATATGGGAGTTTTCCAGTTCCTTAAACCAATTCTTCACTTGCATACAAGCAAACACTGTCAGGTTACATGTATACAGAGCAGGCAACTCCAAGAAAGGACAGCATCAACTGTAAAACTGCGGTGGTTCTAATTTTAATGCATTTTTTTTTGTTTTTTTTTTAAGAGAGTTTGCAAATTACTTGAGTCCCGGGGAAGCAATAACTCTTAAGCCAAAAGGCAATACTGGTCTTAGGCACTTAATCTACTATACGGTATATACAATAATGTTTTAATACAGACGACTACAAAAGACGACTAAAAGAGAGTCTAGTGAATGGGGGGAGTTTTTTTTTTATTTTTACTGGAGGTAGAAAATCTTAATATCATTTGTAATATTTTTTTCTAAAACCAAACAATCATTTCAAATTGTAGACATTACATACACACAGCAGGACAGTTTTAATTTTTTTAAGTTTAATGATTTAAAATGTGCAACTCTGTATTAGGCAGTGCAAAATATTTCATAAAATAAGGCAAATTTTGTACACAATGACAATCACAGTTGTCATAAGTAGAAGACCTCTGCTGACAGAATATGAAAGTGTTAGGTTCCCCACTTAGCAGGCATGTTCTGCTTACTAAAAATATGTGTTTTGGTCATATTCAATATACATAGATTCAGTCTTTAATTCATGTTTTTAGAGGGTACTCTGTACATTTAAATAAAACATCTAAGTCTTTACAGTATCTAAATGTTATCAAAACTCAGTATTCAATGACTTGATTCTTTATGAGGGCAGAAAATGAATGTCATGATCCATTGGAAATACACTACAAATCTCTTGGTAGTAACATAGATGTTGGATGTTTTTCAAAATTTAGCTATTGAAGACAGGATCCAGGATATATAGGCATCCAATGAGACTACTAATGAACCTTAGACTACTACTCATCATAAACTAGATTCTGGAAAAATTTCTCCCCGAAGATTTACTTAAATATATTGCAACTCAAAGTGAGCTTGTACCGAATGAAAAAACGGACCATTTAAATACAACATCCCCACTAACATAAATGCATTGCTAATGAAATTCTATGTTTTTCTTCTACATACATGACTTTATTTTTTTCTCTCATAGTAGATGGAGATAAAAAGACAGGTGGATGGAATAGATGTATTATTTCCTATGCTTGCTTAAAAATATCATCTACACCAGAAGTCTTTAAATGGTAGTTGTGCTAAGGTGAAATACATTTCTATGCACTGAAAAGGCATATCTCATTTATTACACATCACTTGCGTGGATACTGGGTAGAACAAGCACAGTAGTATCTCTTGTGTTGCAGTAAATTCTACCACTAAAATGATGCATAAGTAATAGCTTTGTTCAAGCAATTAAGAGATGTACAACAAGCATAAAAAAGCTGAAGGGACAGTTGCCAGCCCACACTGCATCTGCCTGGTTATATATCTTTTCAGTGGAACAGAGAGTCAAATCCTACACACTGTACAATATACTTTTTTCTTTATTACACTTCTAGTAGTCACTTTTTATTCATGCAGAATAGTTTTGTCAGCTCCAGAAAAGAGAGCATGATTTATTCTGTCATTTTCTTTCCATTCAGAAGGCAGCTACAGTTTCTCTTTATTTCTAAAAATGTATCTTTTCCCCATTCTCCCTTTAATCTGACATCATTAAGTTTATGACTTACAGTGCATTATAACCTCACAGCCTGTACAATATGATGTCAAATGGGAAGCCTTGGGAATAAAGCCAAGTTCCAGTGGAGCTTATGGATATCAAACTCACAAACATAGCTGAGTTTGACCTTGGGTAATTCAGTCATTGTGCTGCGCTAATTTAAATAGAGACATTTTCCCCTGGGAAAGAGGAAAAGTCACACATGCAAACTTATCAGGCTGCATTACTAACATGTACCAATAATAAGACAACTTAGCCTGTTCTCCCAGCTGGATTAAGCATACTGTGGACCAAGGAATGGAAGACAAAGGGGGAAAGAGGTTTTTGGTCTTCGCAGAATTGTAACGTCTCTACGTAGCCAAGTGCTAAAGCCTCATTTCTGGAGCAGCAGTCATAACAGAGACAAGATTCCTGCACAGACCTTCATCACCATCATAAAAATCTTATTCCTACAGACAGATTTACACACAAAGTTGTGCTGCCTGCTTTGTACTGTGTCATCTGCTAAAGACAGTATTCCAAAGCTAAATTTCAAGGGAAACTGAGCAGCTGGACCTATTCCACGCACAGTCTAATATGTCTGTGCCCCTAATAAGCTTCAAAATAATGGCTCAATTATCTGAAATACACTTTCCATTAATATTTTTTCTATGAACAGGGAAATTATGATATGTTTACTTGCACCAGCGCAACACACAATAGGCACGAAACTTTTTTTTTTTTTAAGGGATGAGCCGTATTGATTTTTTTTACATGGCAGAAAGGGAACAGATACAAACTATTTCACACTTCCGTGGGAGAAAAAAAAAAAAGGCAAGAAAACCACCAGTGAGCAGCAGTAGCACAACAGAAACCAATTCTTCTGTTCTCTTCCAGCGGGCAGTAGTATCAGAATGGACGGATACTGTAAGCAGACCATGTTAGCTCAAAACAGCAAAGGGGTTAAAAAATAATGTGAAAGAACACAAGCTCTCACCCCCGGCAAGCATCTCAACTGACAGACTCTCCATAGGCAGAAATTAACTTTAAAATGTCCTTAAGAAGAGGATTCAGGGGCTTGCTATCAATCATATAAATGGTAGTTTCCTCACATTGTTAAGTTTCTGGACAGTAAGGCACTACCCTTCTTTCCCAGTCCTTCCCACTTAATATTAGCATCACTCCATTTCTCTAACAATTTTCCATTAGCCTCCCCTAATCAGAGCTTACTTCGTTTTTCAAGTACTCAACCACAGCACTTTGATGTTTTCTCAGAACAGCAATAAGAAAAGTATAAAGCATGAAAAGTAAACTCAATCACTCAGCAGAAGCAACAGCCAAAGAGCTATGTCTGAACATCTTCATTATATTATTCACAGCAGGCAGCCATGCTGTATTTTGGTATATGCTGTATATACTTGGTCAAAGTATCTTCACAGTTGTCATTTACAAACTTGGTTATTCTTTTCCGATGGATACTTTCCATCTTTTGTTCACTTTCAGCTTTAAAAATTCTCAAGAAAATTACCATAACCTATTCATTCCTATTTATGCGCTTCAATAAAAATTTTTCCAGTGAAAACATAAATTTTTCAAAAGAACTGAGCTAGGTATTACAGATGATATGAGTATAATACGTAAAAAACAATTCTATGTCTGAATGCAATTCATGAAGAAACAAAATTATGTCTTGACAGTACGGTATATAGAATATTTGTAATACCCAAATAGGCAACACTTTACAACACCTCCTGTATGTGAAGAAAAATTCTCCATATAAAACTGCAAATATTAGTGTCGTTCTTCTGTACTTCAGACATTGTGTCCGATCTATCCACTGGAATCCTTCTCTTTAGAGGAATTAACAAGTGCCCTTGCTACATAAGCCTTGTTACTAAAAACAAGGCAAGAAAAAGCTTTAGTAACTCAAAGCTGTCATACTATTTCAGTAAAATAAACAACCTTGTTGATATTTTTCATTTTGAACCCTCTTAGCTAAGAGTTACAGCACAGTCTTGCCTAAAAACAATTTTAAAATTAAAATGCTTAAGCCGTAATGTCTCCAGTTAAATGTTTCCAGTCCAAGGTGCCAGATAACTAGCATTGCATAGACATAGAAGGAAGGCCAAATCCATGCACAGCCAAAACTCACAAACTGAGTCTCTTCATTTGAACAATAGCTTAAAATACTACCCATGAAGAAAAATAAACTTTACTATATTTTATTCCTCTCACTACCCAGGGAATGGCTGAACTGGAAAAAGACAAAAAAAGTCTGTAGGAATAATACCAAGTAGTATTAAAGGCAATGATGTTTCAAACTCCAAGAAAGGAAACGTCCGTTTCTATAGAATAATAAAGGGGAGACTTCCAATGGGGTTTATCAGCTGTGTAGGGTCCCCCCCTCCCTTTCCTGAGTTTTATGGTGTACTCATTACGGACAAGGTTTTTAAAAATATGGTCTTGATGGGACTGCATTGTGAATGTCAATGTTTTCTGTATTTTTTTTCTGAAAGCATGCTAGCTGCAATGATAATTTTTGAGCACTCAGCGGAGAATTTTGGCTGTGCCAGAATACTGCCTCGTCCCCAGTCAGACACTGCATCCCCTCTGCTTGGTAAAGGCCACAAGAGCGTCCCCTGAGATGGCTGGAAACTGGAGGGAGACGGCTAGTAGGCCAGCTCCTCATCTTAGGAGACACCAGATGGGTTAGCGTAACAGCTGATTTTAAAGGAGGCCAGCTCCCCAGCCCTTTTACAACCAGCTGGCATCCTTCCTCTTCAGTGCGTTTCATGTTAGGTGAACCAAGACTGCAGTGCATACAGCCCAGCCCCTGTGACAATTAAAATTATTAGTTAACCCCATACTCTTTCAGGTAAACTGGGTGAATATTACAGCATGTTTTGTAGCCCCACAGTCAGGTGGTATCCACAGCACTGGCTTAGTTAAATTGCAAGAGCACTGTATAGACGGAAATATATTTAGACATAAAGTTTTACAAAGGTCTTTCTGATGTACAATAAGCTTCTCATAAACATGAGAAATTCATTCATACATGAAGGAAAATGTAGTACAGGCTCTCTGATCATTACAGTCTCCTTTTTATCATTATGTATTTTAGCACATAGACCACACCAAGCTTTCCTTGTCTGACAAAATATACCATTTCCCAAACACCACAAAAGATGAAAGTAGCAATTAGTGCAATCTAAATATACCTCTTTTTCTCCTGCCTTTTTTAGCTCATCTAACCTCCTTGCATAGTAGCTCTGCCTGACATCCTACTGATAGGCTTTCCACAACGGGTGAATTTTACAGCTCCATAACTAAAAAATTAATTATGTTAAGATCAGACTCTCCACACATATTCAACTTTTGTAGTCATAAAAAAAAAAGAAATGTCGACCTACTAACTACAACTGCATGACTAAAGAATGTATAAAACACCAAAAATTTCAGAGAAAAATAATTCTAAGTTTTCCTTTATCAATATACAGCTATTTAGATTAAAAAAATAATAATAAAGTAAATCTGTAAACTTTCCACACACATCAACAGCAGATAAATGAATTACTTCTTCGAACCTGATTAGATTTGGCAGGATATCCAATTAGACAATTATTCACAGCCTTGCTTATCACAGCTCAGTACTAAGACTTTCAACAGAACTCTTTGTAAGGTTAATATCCAAAACAGAAGGCATCAACAGCATTAGAAAAGCACCTAAAGTGTATGATTCCTATTACAATACATCTGTTGCTGTATACATATTCTAATACACAGTTAAATTACATGAGCTTAGACATTTTCAGTAATTTATTCAGGATAAGATCGTCAAAATATTAACTAAATCTACCCTATTTAAATTAACACAAGGAATTACTTCTATATGGGAACAATCAGGCCAGTGCTGATGTTCAGGAAAATCCTACGTTCAGACTGTTTTTAATTTTGCAAAATTAAGTACTATTGAACTTTAGTACCAACAAGAAAGAGCTAAAGGGTTTATGAATGATCAACCAATAAGGCATGAATTATTCACCACATAACTGCACCTAGTCCTACAAAGACCATTTCCTCTACTGCTTATTTTATTTTACAATTATCTCCAGGTTAAAGTTAGTATCTTGCAAAAAATATATAACTATTTCCTTCAATTAATTTGCATTCAGGATTCCTTGATTACAAAGCGAGTCATGCACAAAACTCTGCATGTTATCAACTCCTCAAAAGCCTATGATATCCACTTGTAATACCTTGAAGCATATGGATTAAGTTGCCATTCATTAATAAACACACAGAAGCATTCTATTCAAAATAATAAGATGAGGATATGACATCCCTTGCATCTTGAAAGCTACAAGGAAAAAATCAGATTTTTATGCATCTTCTAGGTACAGAAGCCACGTTACAGAAGCTACAGACTAATGTTTACTTTTTTAATGAAGGACTAAAAAACCATGAAGACTTATTATCAAAGGTATTTAACTTAGGCAATGAGTTTGGGACCATGACAGACAAGCAGTTGGATAACGGACTAATGAGCAGGATGTCTGTAGCTCATCAGCAGACTAGCGAGAGCTAGAACCTCCAGAGCTGCATGGAAGAGGCTGCACAGAGCAAGAAACACACAAATACAAAATTTAAGATTATTTAGCATAAACTGAACATGTGAATGTGCTAATGACTGGAGCCTGAGCTCAGTGGTCTAAGTAATTAATCACCTCAGAAGTAGATAATAGATATGTAAAGGAAAATGATAATCAGTAGGTAAATATATGACTCAAAGTACAAGAAACTGATTCATTGTATATACAGGGACACTGGTTGGATTCAAGTCCCGAACAGTTAGACCCCTGCATATAGGATTTGACTGACAGTACACAGTGTTAACACTTATCTAGTATACTACCCTGAAAACATAAACTTCTGTGTCCAACGCAATGAGGCTAGTAAAGGCTGAGTGAATCTGGTCCCGGAAATAAGTGAGGTTAAAAGCATTCAGGAAAGGTCCACGGTGACCAGCAGGTGAGCAAGTGGACCTCAGATGCTCATAATGGACCAGGGACCTCCAAGGGCTGATAGCTGCCACTGGGGCAACGTACCCACTAAGACAGAATTTGAAGGGGCAGCTGACACCTAACAGCAGAGAGCCCTGTGAGCACACTAACTGATCTTTTAATGTCGATCAGATATAAAAACAAAAAAATTAATAAAATGTGAGTACATCTAGATGGGCTCACTGACTGTCACGACTGTACGAATACTAATAGGAACACTGATTGTAGGACTGCAACCCCAACCAGCTTTGTTCTTATTTCTGAGAATTTGGGGAAGAAGCATATGCAGCGGAAAACACTTACATACATTAAACTAGTCTACTAAGACCACCATGAAAGAAAAAAATATCAGTTCATTTACAGGGGCTTCTCCTCTCTCTCCTCCTAACATTGAGCCTCAATTTTCGCCATGAAAATAATAAAAAAAAACCATACAAAAATAACATATTTGATTATTTAGGTTATTACATTTGGAATATTTTAATGCAAGGCAAATCAACATCGTGTTCCCATTTATGGAGAAAGGGAACCGCAGAGACTGGGCTGTAGAGTTGCTAGTCTATAGGCAACTGGTCCCACCAGCCCACTGCGGCATGCTGCACTCCATCCACAGGCTACTACAAGAATTTTAACAGTAGAGTAAGAACCTTATGACAAGTGGAAAAAAAGAGCAAGTAGCTGAAGAGGTTTTCCTAGCTGCCAGAGAGCCATTATGAGAATTATCGTTTAATGAAAAAAAGTTCATTTTTCTATGTGATCCTACCTGAGTAAATAAATGCAAAAGGCTATTTATGAAGAGTCAGTAAAAAAAACTCTTAAAAAATGTTTAAGCACACAAATACTCACTGTTGTTTTCTGCAGTGGAATCACAGACTTTTTTAAAGGCAGAATTTGGTATTTACACTGCCATGTCCAACAATATGAGATTCACAAGCTGTGTGATTACTAAGTAAACAAAGTCACGAACAATCCTTCAGGGAAAGTGACTGCATGTCAAATTGAAACTTTAAAAACTGTGGTGTTTTTAAACAGCATTGCTAATTGAAATAAGAAAACCATTCTTTTCAATTTTACAAACAAATGGTGTTTGCTTCATCTTCTTCCCTGTATGTTTTGACTGAAGCACATAAACAAAAATTTCATGTGGACCACAATCAAAGACAAAAAATTTGAAGCCAAACACAGTTTCTCAGAATCAGGAATGACTGAAGATTTGTGCTATAAAAGTATTTTTTCATGAACTCCTATTAGTCACTGTGACCACTACAAACAACAAAAAGGAAAAATTAGGGTTGGTTAACATTCACCTATCAGTATTTAACTTAAGATTCAGATTGTGGAAGTGAAGAGTCATGTTTAACACTTCAGCTCCATATTGCCTTACCAAATCATATCAAATAGTCCAATATTTTTCAGAGTGGAGCCTTTGGGGACTGAGGATGGAAGGCAGAGCAGAGCAACAAAGCATTAGGGATCAAAATGCACCTTTCCTCCAGGTCCTGCAATGTTTGAATCAGAGATACTTCTCCAAAGTACCTTCTGGGTCTGTGCGGTAAGTCCAAGGTACAGCAAAGAGCATACTGAGAACACAAATGAGAATGCTAAACTACAGAACACCTAAGTTGAGGAAAGAGTACAAGCAGGATCCATGAAGGATCTCAGTGAGACAAATGAGCTTTTTAGTGCCTACTTTTAACACCTGTTGCGCAGCAGATTCTCTTCCTTTTGATCTTACCACATGCTAACTTCTATAGGTCTTTTCTCAACAAGGAAAAAAAAGAAAGAAAATATATTCTCCATTAACATTAGAAAAGGATTTCAGTCAGTACTGGAACATAGTATTTTATATAGTCTTTCAGAAATTGGGCAGAGAAGCCCCACAGAGTACTGAGCATACTGAAAGTATTACACTGGTAACATGTATATGATATCAAAATATTCTGCGCCTTTTAACGCTGCACAACATCACTATTTACTGTACAGAGTTGAGTGCATACCAATGAAAATTTACACTATAAATGACATCTGACTGTGAGATTGTTCATATCTCAGTATATGGCTTTTCTTTCACTACATGAAACACAAAACACATTAAACTTTTCAAAACAGGTAAAAATCTTGACTCCACAGAAACACAGAATTTTTTCTAGAGATGTCATAGGCTTTCTGGGATAAATTCCTAGTGCAGGTTCTTAAATGTTACAGGACTATAGGCTAGACATGGTTCAGAGTACTTCCCAGCCCTGTTTTTAGCTGACATATGAGCAACATTCAGCTCATTAGCAAGAACATTCTGATCTGGCTTTTCTTTACATATCCTGAAACCAGTATCAGGATGCAGTTAACATACATACATGTGTATATAAAGAGAGAGAGAGCTGATAAACTAGGATGCTGCCACATTTAAGCAAGCCTTGTTCAGTCAGCTCTGGTCTCGGCTGAAATAAACTTTCTCATCCTGGAACTGCCTTCCTAGGAGTTACATCCCGACACAAAACTCCAGCTCTCAACTGCAATGATGCTTCACATATGAGCAGGCGGGCTCCTTGGACTAAAGCACGAGCATTGCTAAATTCAAGCTGCTAACACACCCACTTTTGCAATGCAATGCTGTGGCTCCAGTATTCTGACCCGGCATTGGGTGTTGCTTTTAGGAGGGTGGAACACGAACCACAAATAAACATAACTGATCTTAAGACAAATTATTTTACAAATAAACAAGTAATTAAATAAGTAATACACAAGTTTTCCATTGCTTCTTCAATGGGATCCTCTGGAACAAATTATGCCTTAAGTTATACTATGGTAAAACTATTTTTACTCACTGTAGCCATAATGTTTCAATGCTTTTAACTTTTTCACATTTAAGTTGCTAGATATTAACTTAATATAAAAGAGGACAAAGATGTGACTGTGATTTAATGGGCCTAGATATGCACAGTATGTTTAAGACATATTTTATGAAACATGTCCGTAAAGTTAGATTCTTCATCTAGTGCCATTTCATTATTTTAAAATGTTAACATTTCTCCCTATCATTCTTTTCTTTTTTAATAAAAGCTGACTTCCAAGTCAACCACTCAGATACTGAGGTACAGCTCAGAGAAAAATTACTACAGGAGAGAGAAAGAAACCATGACTGCTATATGATGCTAAACAAATATTATTCATAGCCACAAATCATTCAAAAGTGTGTGCTAATAAAATATTTCTTAAATTATGGCTTTTATTTTGTAATATATTTCCAAGTCTTTTCCAGAAAAGTACTTAAGCACATGCCTAACTTAAAGCACATGAGAAAACCCATTTGATTTCAATGGGCTTAATCACATCCCTTAAATCCCACACATTCTTCAGTGCACTGCTGTATCAGGGCTTTTTACAATAATCAAATGAGAATAAACTAAATATGTGTTCATTGTAATCCACACTTTTCGCATGCAAATGTAGACATAGTCATTACTTTGTAAGTAACAAAATCACACAAAAATGAAAAGGCTACAGCTGATTGATTCACTGCTACATGGTCAAATGTTTTGTATGCATCAGTAGAACTCCATTTTTATTTAAGAAGACAGTATTTCTGGACATGACAACATCACTTGAACACGGTCAAAATCAGAAGTCTAAGCTGATGCACAACCACTGTCCTAAGGAAATTATAATATTCATATTTTGCATTCTCACACAGGACTGACATGGATATCCTCAGAAATTTCATGATGAATTTTGAACTTAAAATATAATAAATTAAATTAATATCAATTAAAAATATAGCATTTATAAATTTGGCATTTTATATGCCTTATCAAGTGTTATATCTTACATCCGGAATCCAGCTGCAAAGCTTGAAATGTGTCTGCTGTCAGATACTGATGATTTAATTTAGAGAAGCATCATCCTCTAAAGAGAATGGGAGAAGCAATACCTTTTATTACACTAGCTGATGTTTCAAAACATATATATATACACACATGTACACACTTCTTTTTAGATAAATAAGCCTTTCTTGATGTCACAAAGAAAGTCTCACATATTCAGAAGTTTGCCGAGTTTTCAGACCCTGAGAAGATGTTTTTGTACCGGCAAGTGTCTTCCATTTTTTCCAGTGGTATCACCTGCTATAATATATCGTCTACAAAAGTTGCCTCTAATCTCCTTAGATCATCAGAGCTACAACATCACTGTTAATATAAAATTAAATGTATCTAGAAACTCTAGAGCCCCATGTGCAAAAGACAATATCTAGTTTGAGGGAAGCTCCTGTAGCTGATCAAAGTAGAAATTTTCCCAAGTAGTTTTGTCTCTAAAATTCCAGTCTAGGGCCTCTCTGGAGCCATGAATACTAGTCATAATAAACTATATAGTAGCTATGTGTCAGTCAGTCTTTGCCAGCACTCCAAGGACAGTATGTGGCAACAGAACATATTTCTTCTATTGGTTTCCCTTGTTATTAAAAACAGCCCATATAATGCCTTTCCACTTAAACCCCTGATGCTGACTTAGTAACGTCTTCCAGAAAACAGGTGGAGAACTGAACCAGAGGAAACTGACAGTACCAAAAGACATGAACACTTCTGTTTGTTTGTCAACTCCCCTTCCCACCCCATCTTGCAAAGCTACAAACTATGAATATTATTCTATTACATTCTCTTGGATATTTTTGAAGACAGTAACTATTTAGCTTTTGAAGAAAACTGCTTTTAAATCATTTTATCTTTTATTTAACTCACAAGATATGCACATTTCTATTAAGCGTGTATCAACAGTGAATGTTTGTATCTTTGCTCAACACTAAACTGTATTTCTCTAATTATATGTGATTCATAAGAAACATGAATGATCTCAGTTTGTTCTAAATGTCAAAATGCATCATCTGCTTCTGAGCTTCGTCTGATATGGTCTGCAAACGGTAAACAGGAAAAAATATAATACATAAACAACCTCTAATGTAGTTTGGGAAAAGTCCCTCCAAATTTGTCACTGGTGGATTATGGTATATAAATCACAGAATGTAGAATCAGAAGAGGGAAAGGTAAAACACATATTTATGTGTCACAGTGATTGTTGTGCCATATGTAAAGGTATTATGGGGGGAAAGAACAATACTGATGCTTTTCCCTCAACTTTTTTGCAGTGGGTAAGATTCAGCACCTCCGTTTTCTGCACTTTCCTGTTAAGAGTTGAAACCGGGAGTCTTGGCATAGCACCTTTTTCTTGATGCACTGTAATTCAAACTGGGTGATAATCTGGGGTCTTCTATGGCAGGCCATGTCAATGGGCCAATTTCTGTGTCTACAAAAAGGTTTAAGAAAATATCTAAGAAACTTTCTAAAATGCTCCGAAATATACCTTCAAAAGACATGTTGATTTTTACTTTGACTTCAAGTTACGCCTTCTTTTTTTTCAATGTTTGTTTTTAGGTAAAAGCAAATAATGACTCATTAAGGCAACCATTTTTGCTTGCTAAATCCATAATTCCTTCAGAAGGTACTCACTGATATTTAATAAATCCCATTGCTTTCATAACAATGAAATATTTCAGCATAATGCCAGCAATTCATTACTGGAAGTTAGACTAGATAACTTCCAGAGGTACTTTTCAACTAACAATTCTATGATTCTGCAATTTGACTACAAAATGAATTGCCTCTAATATAGCAAGTCCTATAAATAATGATATTATGGGGATACAAACTACAACATGCTGTGATGCAATAAAGAAATAGAATGATAGACATTTAAACAAGATAAGAGTTTAAAATAATTTTGATTTCACTGAAATTAGCTTCTGCCGAAGCACAATGCTCCAACTTCCACAGTCATCGCAGAGGGCTGGAACACCACACACCTTGCTAAAAATGGCAGGTTTGGGGACTAAGTGACAATGAACTAACTACAACTGAAAACTGATCTGCAAGGGGAGCACATCTGACACTTTCACATGTTTCAAAAGAAAAAAACCCAACAACAACGTGGAAACGATACCTGCCAAAAAGGTTGACAGGGACTGTCCAGCTACAAGCAGGGGTATAAATGCAAGAACAGATATGCTAGTCTATATAATCTGATAAAAAATGAATAACTTACCTAGTGCACAATGTTAATGATTGTCCACACTCCACAAAAATGAAAATGGATTCATTCAGTTTAAGTCTCACACATCTGCTAGCGTTCTGTCCTACAGTACTGCAATCTATCATTTAATTCTAGGTTAAAATGAAGTAGTCTAAAAATGCACTCTGTTATATAAAAGGGCCAGAGGATGAAATTACATCAGTTTCTAATAAGGCCCTTTGAAACCCTAAACTAGTAAGTTAGCAGCCAAATTATTTTTCTCCTACTAATACAGATTGAACAGCAAATAAGAATGCAGTGAAAATAAAATAAAAAGCTATGACTGTTTGCTACAGCAGGACACAACAGAATCCTAGCATTATTTTATCATTTTGTCATCTTATTAAAAATCTCCCAAAGCAGTCTTACAAAACTTTTTTAAATGTAAGGTTCTGCCTAAATGCAAGATCTGTAAAGTTTCCTTCTCTCACACTGCAAAACTAAATAAAAGAAATTTTAACATACATCTTTTGGAAGAGTATTTTTAGTTAGCATGTAGCAAAAATCAGAGTATTTATTTTGAAGAAAGGCAATAATAAAATGAAGTACATCAGATTTTACTTTATCTCCTACATTTATTTATATGTTGCATATAAAATCTATGGCAACTACAATTATTAACACTACATTTTTCTGTGTAAAACCAACTTATGTGGTTTAACAATTTTTTTACTTTATAAGTAGCAGCCTGTACATGGTGACAGACGTCACACTAGAATATAAAAAAAGGACCATTTGTTTATTTTCCTCTGTGAAATACATGCCTTACTATTCTCTTTCTTTTCTTCCAGGATATTCTTAAACTGAACTTTATTATCAATGAATAGCAAATTTCCCTCCTGTACATGAACATACGAGCATATTCTGCATCCGAACTGGGAAAGAAAACAAGAGTCCTGAACTCTTTAGGATGCAGCCCAGAGGTAAGGTGCCAGAGGTACGGCACCACCTCCGAGCCCCAGCCCAGCCCCTCCAACACTGCCTGCCAGAACCCAGCTAGAACCGAAATGCATCTGACGGGTCCCAGCTTTCCTGTCTGAAGTAGCAACCTCCATCATCTTCCTGCTGCTGTTCAAACTACAGCTATTTATTCACGAAGTTGTGCGTAAAGACAGGAAACCTGAAGTATGGTAAATCCCACTTTGTTTCAGACTCTGTTTTGATCGCTGTGCAGTCTTAAGACTAGATTTCCCCACCTCTGCCACATGGGATCGGGGGTGAGAAGGTGAAGGAAAGGAAGCCGGACAGATTTGTCAGTACAGTGGCTCTACAGTATGAAGAGAGGACTGCAAGTCAGGAGTTCATATAACCTTCTGGTCAGTCATTGCATAAGGATTTGAAATTTAGCAGGGGCAACGAATTTACTACAAATAAAAATAGGAAAAATAAACAAATTAGTGTCATAATACAATAAACGGTGTATGTATTACAGCTAATCAAACAGGCGTCTCAGAAAACACAGCAGCTGCTCATTTCAGTCAAATGCAATTCCTCCAGAGGCTCAGAGAACAGGGGTTCACTTAGATTTCTGAAGCACCATGTGGCCACGTGGTCACTTCTCTGTTTCTCAAACAATAGCTGGGATGCTACAAAATTGCTCATTATTCTGATCATATGAGTTTCACCCGACTGTGAAATAGTTTAAGGATGGGAATCATAGAACCAATCAATTATTAGTTTATTTTAAAAGAAGACAGAGTGAACAACAAAAACTTGAGTTAGAATAGTATTAGTGATCTCAAAATTATGGAAAAGGCTGTCAGAATAAAAGCTACACTATCCACTGTACTTCAGGAGGACTATCTACTTGCAGAAATGAGCATTATTTATTTATTTTCTTAAATATAGAACTCAAAAATTACCCTTGTTATTTAACTAACCCAAATAACTGTGCCTGGCCTCCCTTCCTGAGCATGAAAGGATCTCATGAACTGCTCAGGAAAATGAATTCAAAAAAGGAATCTCTGTATTCAGAAAACCCAATTGTCCATCAAACATATTATCCAACAGCAAGCACTTTCTAAACTATCCAATTGCAGAGACAGCCAATCTTTCAAATAACTAAGGACTGGAATACTCAGGGCAAGATGCCAGCACCAGTTTTAACACAGATCTTGCATTCAGGCTTATTCACACAATCTAATGTTTTCAGTACAGGCTAGATTATTAGGCTCCTAGAATTTCCATTATGTAAATCTTATGCACCTAGCCCCCAGAGTGAAATCCTGCAGCTGAACTTAAGTGCCTACACTCCTTGAAATATGTGATGAACCCAAAATCCTGCATGATGAGCAGGAACTGCCTAGAGCTAACCAATACAAAACACGAGTACAGCACAAGCAGAATAGGTAGAGGATATACATCTGATACTTTCCAGGAGCTTGAACTACCTAAGTCTGTGATAGAGAACTCCTCTTTCTACTCAGGATCTCTAGCCCAGAATCCTACCCTGTGGCTTCTAAAGAACTAAGCTAGATTCACTCTTTTATTTTTTAAAACTTGGCTGTGAGAAGAATTTAACTGTGATAAAACACTGAAGAGGCTTATGAAGCAGGGAAATTGAGGTTCAGTATCTGCTCTAGGCAGAGAGAGTTCAAACCACAAATCCATTTCCCAGGATAGTGCCTAATATATCTGGGCTAGGTCTGAATCTGGGTGCATACTTAGGATGAAGAAAGTGATGAAAGGGGACTCTTCTCATCCATTCTGCTGAGGCTCTGCCACTGTTCACCAAAAAGGTAGAAGAATAAACTCTTGCCTTGAATCGGTGTCACCCTGTGACACTAATAGAAGCATAAGGACAGCAAATTCTTTCTCCATCTACAAGTATCATACTGCAACTTTCACCTCAATTTGTAATCTGCAAGACCATTTTCACCTATTAGCAAAAATCCATAGAGTAACGATGAAAAATACTAGAAATATGACTGCCGTAAAGTAATAAAATGGCTATTAAAGTATGCATTTATCAGGCCTCCAGTGCTCCAAAAACGTCTTAACTACTATGAAAAACATATTTTTGCACTAAGCTAAACTGGCTATTAATAACCAAACTATGTATATTGCATAAAATAATTCTTTCACATGCTAAGAGACAAGAACTTCTGCTTAATCTTTTATGACCTTTATAAAACTTTATTAAATTATGAAGCCATGTAGCTCTTACATGCTCTGAAGTTTTGGTTGGGAACAGTTTAAATGCATAAATAAATGCAGCTGTCCCAAGTAGTGCCACCATGATGACTTAAGATGCTGTTATGAGCTTCCAGTTCCACCTCATTTTAAATCAGCAATAAAACTCTATTGCAAGATAAAGTCTCAGATATGAGATACCCATTCAGGAGCAAAGTACTCCTTATCAAAAAAAAATTACTGACATTTTAAAATGTCTCTTTTCAGACAGTTCTCTCTCATTTTTAAAATACTTTTCTCAGTTCCTTGCACTTGTGTTACCCATAAACATCTCTGCTATAAAAATAAATTACAACTAGTTTATTACATGGAAAACATCTTTCAATATGTCAGAAAGATAAATATGAGATCCCTTTATTGATCTTTAGTACACTGATCCCAAGCTGACACTTGTGGGCAACATACTGCTTACAAACCCCTCCAATACTGTGACCACAAGAAATTAAAAATGTTAAAAATGAAGCCAATACTTTGGATGGCAGGCCCCCAGCCAATTTTAAATTTGACCAGAACATGCTACTTCCTCAGAACTGTAGCCTGATGGCTAAAGAATTTTGGAGACTGCATCCTTAAAGAAAAGGAAAAACTAGAAAGGAAAAGGAGAAAAAACGTCCGCCCTGTTTTTCCCAGCTATTTCACCAATGACAAGGGGAATCTCCATCTCCATAGGCCAGGGAAATATACTGCCAATTCTCACAAATCTCTTGAAATCCAAGAGAATTCTAAAAGAATTAATTTAAGTCATCTGCAACAGTCTAGTCATCTGAAAGTCCTTGTTCATGTTTTTAGCAACACTTGCTTTGGCAAAACTGCCAGACCATGATGGATATACATTTTGATAAAACTATTTGAAGAAGACATATCACTGTGCACTGTTTTAACATTTTATTCTTCCAGTGTACCTCAATTATATCCATTAGCACTCCTATAATTTAAGTTCTGCCAAATCCTATGTAACTATTATCTTTAATATTTAATAGATAAAAGATTAAAAACCATGTATGAACTAAGAAAAGATTTGAATCTAGAAGTTCAGAAGCTCTCCCAACATCTTAGTAAAATTCTCAAATCTAAAGTAAAATCTCTTCAAACACAATTTGAACATAGTTCAATCTATTTCATAAAATTTAGCAAAACTGGTACTTACTGACTGTTCACTTAGATCCTGAGAGTCTTCCATGGAGGTTACTCACTTTTCTTTTTCCCCACAAGCAGAAATTATCTTATCTTCAAAAGTTATAGCTCAGTGGTCTAAATTAAAAAGGAGAGAAAAATTAAAATGTGTTAGTCTGTGGTCCTGACTTCTAAGGCAAATCCGCAATAAACAAACACCTTAACTGAGGGTCTGGTTCCACTGAAATCAGCAGCAAAGTTCCCATTGACTTTTGTGAAGCCTAACACATAACGTGTTTCAACACAGCCAGTATTATTTTGGGAGGCTATCTAAAATGCAGAAACACACCTAGGTAATAATACAAAAAAATTAAGAAAAGAAAAAGATATAAAAGCTAGAATGTTTAACACAGGCAGCTATTTAGGTAGACAACAAAAGATAGCCCTTGGGAGAACATATTAGAAAGATGAATATGGAATACAGAACAAAGATGCTTAATACGCATTTAATGATAACCTCTTAGTCATCAAGTGTCTGGCAGAAAAAGGTTATTATGCAATTATCAGCATGAAGTCTCCTCTCTAAGGTCCATTAAATTCCTTTAGGATTAAATAAAATACACAAAGTGGTTTCGAACAAGCAGCTCCCTACAAAGTGCTAAATGATAGACATTATCCTAATTATCAACCATGCATATGCCTTCTCCCATGGTGAAATCACGCTCATTAAATAGTGAGATCTTAAATATGAAAATTCTGTGTTCTAACAGATCTGCCTAGCAATGATTATGGTAACCTTAGCTATAAAACCATAGTTATATCACAGTCTCCATTCTCAGGAAAGATCTGCTTGAGAGTTGTGAGTGGATTTGAGTAATTTAGAATACAAGTGCCAGGGATATTTCATATAGCAATAATCATAACATTATGAATCAAAACTGAAACTGAAATATGTAACGGTATGCAAATGCACAAGTTAAGGCACCCAACTAAGCTAAATTTATCTGGATTTGTTTATCAACAAGGTACCTGAAGAAAACATTACCTAGGAACATTCCCACTAACATAAATGTATTATGGATCTATCTTTGTTTTAACTTTTGTTTTTAATTTTAACTAGTAACCTCTTATATCTTACGCTATCTCAAACCTCCATAAAAGTAACCATTACTTATCTGAGGCTAAGCAATTTATTAACAATTAATTATTACAATTAACAATTTACTTATACAATTGTTTGCATTCACCAAAGCATTTAAAGAGAACCGGAGCTACAAACCATTCCACCTCCATATCCCCATGCACCACCCTACTTTCTCCCATGAATACCTCCTCTGTTACCACAAAGAGCCACCTACCTGCCATACCTCCATTTACCGCCCAAAATTAAGTTCCCAAATTCCCTTGCATTTCGCATTAGGCATTTCCCAGAACATACACACTTACAGCCCCAATCTACTTTCTTTCTTGCTTCACCTCTATTTCTTCTCTTCCCTGCCCCCAAGATGATACCTGTTTTCCTCCCCTCTTCTCTAAGTTTCAGAAAGATTTTCATTAGCATTTCATTAATTTTGCCATCATTTTACATTAGGAAAAGACCAACTGCAAGCAGATTCTACTGCATATATTTCACCTTAACAGAAAACCATACAAAACTCCTATCTTTCAAAATGGCTTCAGACTCCTCTTGATTTCAAAAAGCTTCAAGCCACTGATGTCTTCACCCAGGATGGCTTAATCAGAATAGTTACCACACCACCAGTGTGGAGCCAACACCCTTAGATTTTTAAAAATCGTCTGCAGCCTTTTGTCCAACTAAGACAAAAGGGGAACTGAAAGCCTTCCTTAAAATAGTCAACTTAATATAGGCAAATTTAAGACAGGAGACTATTGAGAACAATGGATATTTTGAAAGAAAGCAGTTGTACACGGAATTTCCTGTAGCAGGCCATTATTCATCAGCCCCTGCCAAAGAAGGTAATTCCAAACACAACGGTGAATTTTCACAAAATAAGAACTGATCCTAAAATATTCTATAAATAATTTAAACACAAAATCTGTTTTAATTTAATTAAGAGTCTGAAATGTGTGCATGCTATTGCATCAGTAAGACTGCCTTTGGAAAGAAATGGCCAAACACACAATAATAAAATACAAGATTCGGAACAAACTGTTTGACTAGTTTCTAAGTTTACAGTCTGAAAGTCATTACCTGACTTGTATTCAAACAGTAAAAGCTCTAATTCTGAATGCTGATAACAGAAAGTGGCAGAACTCACTTTCTGTATGAAACTCTACTATTACTTAATCATGGAAGCATATCACAAGAGAGAGGCCCATATTCATGTTTCTTTCCTCATTAATCATGAACTTAACCAAAATCCACTGAAATCAATGGACAGATGTGACATTTTTTCTTTAAAAATTAAGTTTTTCAATATTTTAAATACATCTTGAGCATGTAAGTCTAACAGGAGTTTTACTATTAAGAACAGCTGATGTTTCACCCACAGTGTGTGTGTGTTGTGCATTCCAAAATGCAGGCGCAAATGGATTATTTTCACACTGTCACCATTAACAAACAAACAAATGACAGGCAACTCCATGTAGCAAGAAAAGAACCTGGTTAGTCAGTCCCTGCAGATGATTCAAGTAAAACATATACACTGGAATGCATAATTAAATATGCCACCTGTATTAGTCATTTTTAAATTTGACTGACTTTCAATAATTTTTAAATTTACTTTACTGAATTGCAATTGTTTTAATCTTTGCACAAATGTATAATCTGTTAAATGTATCTTTTGCACAAACATGGTATATTATAATAGTTTCAGTGGGGCTCCGTGGGGCTTTTGTTCATCTTTATGTTGTCTCAAAATTCAAATACTCTATTACTGAAAATGAAGCTTTTTAAAAATAAAATTATGAATTAATGTTTTATCAATATTCTATCTAATGCTCTAAGATATCATCAGCTAAATCCTGCTACATTTTGAGCCCAGTTAAAGCCGCTGATTATAACCAACTGCTAACACAATGATTTTTATAATGGCAGTTATGCCAATTGCACTTAGACCAAATCCTTTAGGGTTTAATTTTACAAATTTGTAAAAGAGAAGAAAAACCATTAGAGAAGTCAGTGATTTAAATAAGACCAACATTACTCCCTAATAAAGATATAAAATTAAAGGATAATAGTAACCTCGTGCTGTTTTATGAGGCAATAATCCAGTTACCAATTCAACCTTGTAGTTTATCCCATCTAGAGAACCAGATTAAAAACAGAGGGAAGGAGGGCACTTTTATCCCTATTATATTGCAAGCATTTCTAACTGCTTCTAACTATTTTTAAAACTGTTGTTAAAAGTCCTAAACTCACAGACAGTCCAGAATGAAGAAAAATGTCTGTTTCTGCTCTTGATCCAGTCCTTGCAGATGTGGCTTTAAAACTGATGAAGTGTTTTATGCTCTAAGATAAAAATTTTACCTTTCTAAGAAATGTCTTAATTAGGAGGATTCCTGACTTTCCTCATCAGCAAATGCATTTAAATATAACTTTTTATTTATTTATTTTTATCTGGGGGAATAAAACACTTCATCAAGTTTAAACTGCAACTTCCAGGACTCAAGGATGAGGAGAAACATGTGTTTCTTCCCAGAGATACACCCATAAGTAAAAAAAAATAAACGACCTGAGGTTCTCCTGCTTACTGATTTGTAAATAGACATTTGAATGAAAATGTAACAGAGCAAGAGCATGATGCCTCCTGTAACAATGACTCCTCCAGTTTTTTATTCAGCAGAAAGTTAGGATTGCAGCAAATGAAAAACTGACTGAGGCATTTTCATTTCATATGAAATGTCTAGAAAGAACTTGTGTTGCACCTCTCACAAGCTCAAAACAGAATGTGAAGTTTGGGAATTCACAGGTGTGAAAAAAAAAAAAATCTTAAAGCGCTTGAAGTTTCCCAAGAGTATTTCAGGGTTTGCTTCAGGCCCTGAAGTCAGCCAGATGGAGTTCCAAAAAGAATCTCTCATCCAGAAGAGGAGTCTAGCCATCAGACAAAATTTTTCCTCCTTTTCACTTCAATCCAAAAATTTAGGAAGAGAGTCTTCTCTTGGTCCACTCTTGTTATATTACTGGGGGGGGGGGGGGGGAGGTTTATCTTCACTTTCTACCATAACAATTTTTTTCAGTGATGATCTTCTTAGGGACATAGTCAGATTCTTTTTATTCTTTTTGAACTGCAGAACACCTACTGAGGTTACCTTCAGTGATGCTCTGGTAATAAGTCATGGTTGTATACTAAAGGAGGTGCAGAATCCCAGTCAAGTTTACTATAATGTTGTTACATTATAATATGTGTCTATAGTAAGTCTAGAGAATACAAAGAATGGTGCTGTGGTTAACAATTAATTCAAAGACACAAAGAAAAACTCATTTCTATCAAGGTCACCGACTGGTGGAGAGTCAAAATTTTGATTTAAGTGACAAGTGGTCACAAACAGAGCGATATCTCATTTTCTAGTGCTCTTCTTCAGAAACCCTTGATAGTAGAAGTACTTAGTGCTTAGAACTGCAACTGGAGACTTGCAGTATGTTCCACAGAAAGGTGCTATTATCAGAACAAATAAGCACAGCCTCAAGGGTCTGAATTCTCAGTCTTAGGCAAGCCTCTACCTGGCTTTTGCACCTTTCCTACAGAACATATGCATTAAATACATGGCACTATGAAAGGCTATGTAAGGAATGTAATGAGAAAATGAATTGTTCTACAGTCAGTGCAAGAAACCGTGGTGCATACACACTGCAGTCTCACTAAATTAGATGATTTCATGCTAAGTTTTTTCCCCATGAAAGTCATTTCTTTGAAGGAACAGGAGAGAAGGTACAGGCAATAACAGGCATTGCCTGACTTCCAAGCATTTGCCTTGCTATTTAGAAAAACATTCTTTCATTAAGTTCTCTGCATGTAAATCACCTGTAGTCTAATATGAAAAAAGCTAAAAGGAAACCAAATCCTGATTTACTAGAATTTTAATTTACTTCAATTAGTATAGCCAAAACATGTATTTGTGGCAGTAAATATTACAGTTCTTTTTCAGTCTCCACTAGTATCACATTTGGAAAAGAAGTAGGATCCATACCCCATATGAAGAATACGGGTGAAGTGTTTTACAATAACCTACCTTTCTTCAAAACTCAAGGAGACAAGCCAATAAGGAAAAACATATTATTTTAACACATTTAGAATAAACAAAATTATAACCTTAAGGCCTTCTAGAAAATGAAGATCATTCTCTGTCCTTATTTTGATTAAAAAATGAGAGTATGTCAGTTTTTCTACCTTACATTGTAAAGCAAAATGAAAACTAAGCTCTTAATATGATCTTAGAATGGCTATGGCTTGATACATTTTCTACGGTTAACTAATTTTTACTTTTGTAGGCTTCTGTATTTTCCCTTATAGAAATGCTGTATTTTCTTGAAAGAAATGTCAACCTTAATAAAAACATTTCTCATTTAATGGAAAGAACAGTAAGAAGAAATGTTATCATCTATATCTAACTGCAAGGGAAAGTAAATCACTAACGTACTTTAAATCTCATAAATATAATAAATGATCGACAAGGCACACAAAGCCATCTTGACAGTATGATCTAGTCAGAGGCATATATTGCTTTCCTGAGAAAAACTGGCAGATGGAGAGAAAGTACACAGAACACTAAGAGTTTTAGCTCTCACATTTTTCCTTCTATTTTCCTTTCAATCAGAAGGATTCTTGCAGGAAGTAGAAGTGGCTTGGAAATCTTGCAAGCATATTTAGGCTTAGCTGAAATAACTAGTCTCCACCTCCTGAAATCAAGCCGAGTGAAATGAGCCTCCTGAAGAGCTCATATTGCATTATAGAAACAAATCTTTCTCCACAATCTAGGGAATTAATAGAAATATGGAACACCCTTCTTTCCTTTCCTCCTCTTCTAACACTTTTTCTAAGGCCCTCATCTCTAGCACAGAAGATATGACTGTCTTCAGATCAATTCTTTTTTTTTTTTTTTAATTTTGTTGAGGATGAGAATTTATCCTTGAAGAAGTTTTACATCTTTGTGAAACTCTCTGCAGCACGCCCAGGACCCACTTCTCTGTCTATTAATGACTTGCAAAATGCTGAGATCCTTCTTTATACACAAACCTTGATCTGCAACTGAGAGGACAGCATGCCATGCCATGTTGAGAGCATAGCTTATTTTAGCTCTGAACCTGTCCAGCGGCCCCTAACGGAGGGGAAAAAAAAATCTTTTCTGATTTTCATGTCTGCTGGGCATCTGCCTACACCAATCTGCATTTGCAGATGGATTGCTTAAAGAGAGAAAATACATTATTCCTTATTTTGAGTTATCAACTTACTCTAGGAATTCATACAACTATTCATGCAACATCAGTAAGTTTCTGAGCACAGATGAATTTCCTGCCTGCTACAACCACACACACTATCCTGCTACTCGTTTACATGCAAGGAACACAGGAGGAATTTACAGGCTCTGCTGAAAAGCAAAAGAATCACGCCACTTCCTTTATAAACAACAACCCTCGCTCTCAGTACAGAATTCATGGGTAACAGATTGTCAAGTAAATGGAGGGAGCAGTGCAGGAACAGCCCTTCAGGACCTGCTTAGCATTCTCATTCTTCCATGCATCTGTCACGTATGTGTGTAAGAACATGCATATACCTACACTGGGAATACAGTATATTCTAGTGTACATAGAAACCATCTTCTGAACTGAAGGATTCAGAGTTTCAAGGTGTGATGTCACAAATTATTAGCACAAAAACTAAACTAAGAATTAAAAACAAAATCCTGGTATGCTGCATCATCAGGGCACTGATAACCCTGAGGCTTAGATTAACTGAAGATCTAGGACCTGCCTATTATTGCTGCTGGAGATGAAAGAGAGTGTTTGTTCCTTGAGAGATCCAAATAACACAACTCATCTATTTCCAGATCTTTAGATAACAGAATTATCCATACTGGGTTATCATGAATGTTAAAAACAGGGAAAGAATGCCAGTAAGGCATTTACAGTTCTATGCTCATCTACTTTCCTTTTGCCTCCTCCCTCCCTTTAAAAATTATACGTCTATAACAAAAACATGATTTTTGTTATTTCCATCTTCTTTTCTAAACATGTGAATTCATGACAGATACTAAATACAGTAATCAAAACAGACATGATTCATGCCACCAAACTCAGACCTCTCAAAACAAGTCAAATAATTAGTGTTAATTGGTCACTATATATTTGTTACACATAGGCTTATAAATTCTGCATGGTCTTTGTTGAATGCTTGTATTATTGTCATTTTACTGCAGTTTTTGCCTGGGAACACTGAAAATTACAAGTGTTTCCTGGCTTCACCTCTCCAAGAGTCAATTCTTGATGCAGACTTGTTTCCCTAAACTGAGTTTCCTGAAGGATGGCATTGCTTGGGTGGTATTTGCAGACGTTTTGTTCAAGAAAAATTAAGAAGATATGCCCACTCTGCAGCAGATTTTTCTCTTAAACAAAGAAGGAAGTCATACCACCACAGTACCATTTGGTATCAGTCAAAAACAGGCACTCATGACAAATAAGCATAGCAACCTAGATTACGACCTTCAACAAATGAGGCTTCTGCATCAGTTATGTAAATACCAAAGGTAAGAAACTGAAAGGATCTATGGCAATAGTTTTGCCTGCTGTCCTATTATTATCATAGAACACAGCAAGTGGAAAAACAGGAAAACAGCAAGACTTCTTGGCAAATGGTAAAGAACTGGAAGCACTATGTCTCATTTACTTTCGGTAAAGTAATACTTCAGTGCAGCTTTTATTCCCCTTGCAAAACTGGTTACCAATTTTGCTGGTACACAGATATATCTCAAAATGACTCCCCCTACTCTTCCTACTGCTCCCATCCCATACCTGTTTAACAAATACCAAGCATTAGCTTTAAGAATTTGAGAGTACAGAATTATAAACTCAGCAATTCCTCTCATACCCTAACATTTCATGATACACCAAGATTGAAAACAGAACTGTGAATCCACTGATGCTGGGGGCTTCCTAAATGACAGAAAGACCTCTTCGCCCACCTTTAGACAAAGCATGCAGTTACACAGACCTCCTTCTGACTCATTCCAGACTAATACATTTCAGACTATTCTGGCTAGCAATAAATAAAATAAACGCTGAGTCTTTTTCTGGACTCCTTGTAAACAAATTTAATATAGAATCCCACTGTCTTCCCCTGAAAATAAAGCAAAATTTATCTGCAAAAAAATTAAATGTAGTGTTTTCAAACTCATGATCAGTCAAAACCACACAATCCTTACCTAAAAATAAATTGTATGGTTCCCAGAAAAAAAAAAAAAGGAATGAAGGCACAAGGATACTCTTTTTAAAATGTAATAAAAAATCAATTTTATTTTCCTTCTTACAGGTCATTGCAACGTTTTGAAGGGCTAGGTTCTTTTTGGGGGGAAGGTGGATTTTTTGCATATTTTGCATATACATATTTTGGTTAATTTCTGAGACATTCTGCCTCTGTTTTTGTATAAAGTAGCTGAGAACAAACCAAATTAAACATTTCAATTCTTTATAAACAAGCCACTGAAAACAGAAGGAAAAAGACCATGCTTGGTTAGCCAGAATATTTAAAGAGACACTGTCAACTTGAACATATTAATTATTTATGATTTTATCTCCCCAAAAGACAGTTCAAATTTACCTTTCACAGATAAATGGGTTTTTTTTACCTTGTGAGTATAAAACAGCATAATGTAACAATAAAAATTATTTCTAAAATAGAAACCCTATTTATCATTTTAGAATTTGGGTGAGCCTAAAAATAGAAACATCCTCCAGTAAACCAAACAGTATTTTTATATGCCTGAAAAAAATAACAAATAAAAAAAAATCTTATATTAAAATGAAAGCCTTTACAGCATACCATCTATATATTGGAATTTCTTTTTAAAAGGTATGCCACAATTTCAATACTGTATTCACCAGTTACATGCTTTGAAGAGTATGTAATGATAATTATTAAAAAAGTACGAATAATAGCTAAAATTCCTAGAAACATCTTGATAAAGGAAAAAAAAATGCAGCTTTCACTTCATTTGCAGTTGTCGGTTTCACTACCTGCCCTTTTTAGGCAGCTTCCATTACTGTTACTACAAGTGTTTCACATAGAATTCTTGAATGGAACATTTTGAAATACTAGAAAGAACATGAAAGTAAAGCCACAGAAAATAAACACGGGTACTTTAGTTCCAGTTTGGCAGGACAAACGTAATCTTTTTCTTAATTAAAGCTGACAGTAACTCCTAAATATTTCTTTTACAAAAGTGTTCCATTCTCAATGAATTATTGAACAACAGGGCACAAAAAACATGAACACAAAACTGTCTCAAAAGAAGTAACTCTTGTTCCCAGCACATAACTCAGACAATTTCCTTCAGAAAATGAGGAATTATTACTCATCAAATCTACTAAAGCAGCACCAGTATTGCCAAATTAAACTGAAACTATCAGGACACAATGAATGAAAAGTAACAGAATTCATGTTCCAGTTTATGCATCAGAAACAAAGAAAACGCTAAAAGAAACATTAAAAGTGTTGAGTAGTCTAGATTTTTGTGTGCTGCAGATCCTCACAAAAGCTATCTGTAGTCATTTTGATGAGCAATCCTCATACAGAATGTAAATGCCATGAAGTACGTTGAACAGTTTGCCATCCCATTGGCGAAATTCCTTTACTAAGAGACAGCAGTAAGTATGTAACACAAAGTAATTATGAAAAGCAGGTATTTTGATATTTTAATTATAACTGCTTTGACAATGGGTCTTTTACCAAATTCCTTTTTCCCCACTTAGGTATTTATAAGCTGTGATCAAACTATGCTACATTCTCCTTTGGTAAACTAAGCAGAATCAGCTCATTCCCTGGAAGGCGTGTTTTTCAATTGTTTAATTATTTCTATGGTCTTATCTGAAACCTGTCCACTTTTTCTAGCATCTTTTTTAAAGCTAAAAGATGGCACAGTTTTCCAGTAGCAGCTGCACCCATACTATCTACACAGGTAATGTAACCCCTTCTACTCTGTGTGGTACTAGTTCTTCCAGCAATTATTACTCCTTTCTGACTATAATACCATGTTCATCGTTTGCCATAGTCTCCAGTTGTTTTTTAGAATAAATCATTGGCTTGTATCGAAGCTGTATGCTGGTACTCAGCTTACTGAACAAGCCAGACCACTCTGTATCCGCAATTTGCTCTCTGTATTATTTACTTTTCCTCAGTCTTTGTAGTAGCAGTACTGTGGCCATTGTAGTCTACCAACAGAGTTGGTACAACAAAGTTTGTAAGAAGTAAGTATCTCTTTTATTAAGTCAACAATTGATTTAATAACAGATATTACTTCTTATAGATATTATCAATCTCTGTGTCACTGGTAAAATAATAAACAGTTTTGATTTAATGACCAACCCTGAAAAGACTCTGTGTAGTAGTGTCCTCTTTAAAGGTTCATGAGCAAGTATTTTTTTCACATCTATAGTCTGCTTAATCCATTTCATTAGTGCCAAGTAGATTTAATATCCTCAATCAAAAAGTCATGTCAAGTCAAAAACCTTACAGAACTTTATTACATTACTACTCTTACCTTTAACAATCAAACTTGTACCCACATCAAAAATAATATTGCTAGTTTGGCACAATCAACTTTTCGTAAACCCATGATGTGGTATACCAGGCATATTTCAGTGTTATATGTGAACAATGTACAAAAGGCATTTGGAATGTGATGGCATGTAAATTAATACTTTGTGACAGTGGAGACTAATAAAAAATAGTTGCTATAAATTAAGCCCTTGTCTACAGTGACAGGTAAGCAGTGGCTACTTTTTAGAAATTATTCAACTTCTTTCCACAGGAATAACAGTAAAAGAATGCAACCAGTCACGGTTGCTATGAGCTTTGGTGATGACATTCTCTTTCTAGTGCAGTTATGCTTTGTCTTTCCCTCATGAGAATAGCTATGGGACCGCAGGGTACAAAACCAGAAAATTTATATGATCTGGCATCATACCTAAACTCCTGCATTACTTTGAGGACATCGCAGCTGTCCCCTCAAAAGGTGTCATAACTTTTCATATTATTATAACTTGCATATATATAAATATATATATATATAAAATCTGCAAAAACTTTAATTTTAGTTAAAAAACATCTTAGCAAGAACTTCTGGTTAAATATCAAGGGATCATTTCTTCTAGACAATGTTTTCATTCTGAGAAATTCCATCTATTCCACAGACTTGTCCCTGCACTTCAGTTAATGGAGGTGGCAGATTAGGTAACTGAGACTGTGGTTCCACAAGTATTTCTGCAGCACCAGTGCCAGTTTAAGCAGCGCTGGTACTGCCACTCATTCTGACCTTTGCATCATGCCAGCACAGCTGTTTGTGAACTACATCAAGGAACAGCTCCAGCAGAAGAGGCGTAAGGGCTGCTTAAGAAGCGCTGCCACCAAATGCAAAACCTTAGCTTCGCACTCTTCCTCACTCTGCCACAGAAAACAGATGGACACAGAAACCTCAGATGTGGTTGGTCACGCACATACACTACTCACATACGGATTACTGGTATTACTGCTTGTATGAACCAAGACTCCTGGAGAACTGGCATCATGCAAAAACAGAGCAAAAAGATGGTCCTCTTCTTACAGATCTTACAGTCTAACTACTGCAGGGTCAGTCATGATTTGAAAGCATCTCTTGAGCTACAGTTCTAATCATTGACTTCCTGAACGTAGATCTAAGCAAGACCCCAAAAAGTAGGGTAGTTTTGCAACAGCTATCAAGGATTAAACTCCTTCAATTTCACTTGTGATTTAAGCCAAAAATCTGACTACTCATCTAACTCTTGGAGAAATTAGACTATAGTTTAATCACAAAATCAAAAAGCAAGCTAAATCACATCTGAATAGCTACCAGAAATGACTAGGAAAGATATCAGTTGGCCATTTTAGGTGAAGGACACTACTCCTCTCATTGCAGATAACTCCCAGCAATACTGCTGCACAGTGAGCTCAGGAATTGGTATGGTGCTTTGAACACTGTCCAAAAGGACAATCAACTGAACCAGATTAATATGAACATTACACTAGCTTCTTATATCACACCAGATTAGAATAAATATAAAAAAATAGGTGACTCACTGGAAAAGCACTTTAATCTTTCCACTTTGGAAATCTACCACAGTTTCAAATCTTGTCTCAGGATAACCTGGAAAATTTTTTTGGAGACCTTTCCCAGAATACAATTATCCAGTTCACAAAACCTCTATACTGTTCAGCTCTATTAGTTTCCAACTCCCTAGTTCTCTGCATTAACAAGACTAGAAAAGGAACATTAGGTTTAGTCTGAGTTGCATTGCTAGAACTTGGCAGAGGAAATGTGCATAACCTGTCTGTGCTATGCTTGTTTCTATGAAACCATGTCTACACTGGGACACTCAGGAGAGTTGGAAGAAAGACCTCACATACAGTGTGATGTCAGTATGCATGAACTGAATTGTACTAAGCCTCGTCTAGCTGCTCGCGTTCGGGAGTAAGGTGACCTTCATTTTCTGTAATTCTCTGGGAATATGCTACAGTGAATAAAAAGGAATATCCGGGTGGGATTTAACGTGTTACAACTGACTTCACACCTTTCCTTGATTAGGCTTAGCATTCACAAATGTCCCTGAGTAAACACAACCTGATTATTCACTTCTGTGAGCACAGAAGTTGCCTAAAAGGAATTAAAAGAGCATAGTCAATTGACAATATTTCTAATAGAGCCACTTTCAGGAAATACAATTACTGTAAAAGTTATTTTTGTGGTCATTTACATCATGCTATAAAAATAATAAAAAGATATATCTAACATAAGAGTCTGAAAAGTTCTTAAAAAGAAAGAAAACATGAATAGTTAACTTTGACATTTATCCTTAACCCTCCTTTGTTTTGTCTAAGTACTGCAGGATCACTCCTCTGTGCATGTGACCTTACACATATAAAGTATACTACAATACCTGAAAAAATAACAGACTGCACTAAGAATAAAGGACTAGATACTCATCTGGCATAATGAGAGACCACACCAGTAATTTCAACATTGCTACTCCAATTTGCAACAGCTAAGGATCTGGCACAAAACATCAAGTTAAGTTTCCAATTACCTCATGCACCAGCATTGATTTCAATAGTTATATACACATAGTCATGGAGGAGAATTATTTTAAAAGTTGCAAACTCAGCTCTGTATTTCTTTTACTTTTGTGGTCGAAATCAAACCCTTCAGGGTATTCTAATGTAGGTTTTTGTGGTTTAATTATACATGTGTCAAGAGCAGAATACTTACTTGCCGCGCCAACCCAATTAAAAAAAAAGGCAGCAGTAATTCTTTATACTGCTGACAGTGTCAACTTATACGGGGTCATGTCAGAATAGCAAGAAATTTTAATGTTGCCAAAAATCTAATATGTATTAACTTAAATAAGTAAGTAAGTAAAGAGTCATCACATACATGAAAGCTGGTCCTCTTTATGTGAGAATTTTGCAGGTGGCTTTGGGAGGTCTTTTCGCAACTGCCTGCTCCAAATTAGTCAAACTGCACAGTCCAGCCACAATATGAGGCAACAACACCAGCACAGAGACACAGCATTCAGTCATGCCAGACATACATCGTTCTTTAGAAACAGCACTTAACTTACATACAATTAAACAACTCTACACTAATACAATATAACACATTACCCTGTACATCTAAGGACAGCTGCTTAGTGAAGAATCATCACAATTATTTATTTTATTCTAGGAAAGGGACACCAATCGTCAAAGGTATTTAGGCACAGAAATCCTCCAAAATCCTCCTTCTCAAAACGATGGTAGTTACAGTCTAAATCTAAGTTTAATGTCTAATACTTGAGCCTGTTAACTTAAGACAAAATATATACTAGTCTCGCTGGTATACAGACCTCTGGAAGTTCTGAAGATAGCAACTTCTTATGATAATCATTCTTATTGCACTGAAATTTTAAATAAATTGAAAATTAAATGCTTAAACTTTAGTTTTCCTCAGACAGCTATTATGATTTGACATTTGGCTCAAAAATCTGACAACTAGCATATATACAGTCCTATGAATGTGAAAGCCCAGAGAGGCATTTTGATATAGGATAATCAATCATGAAAGTAATTTTACTGTTAAACATTGAAGCAAAAGGTGGGCCACCTATTCGACACATTTCTCAGGTTAGGAGACAAAGGATACAAAGTGGTCTAAAATATTTTTCACCAGGGTCCCATATTACAAGCATCCCAAAGGGAATCTTTCTGGCATTATTACAACCTATAGTGTGGAAAAAAAAATGCAAGTATTATTGGCTTTTTAAATAAATAACTCTTTACTTTTCAGATAAACACTTTTCATATCTGAGCTTTCATGCTGCGAAGTGGATCCAAGTTTCTTTAAGCACTTCTGATTTAATGACAAATTTAATGACAGTGCAACACAGAAGTGTGGACCTGGCCAAAAAAATTATTTCATGAAAATCTTACTTCTATACAGCAACGTCTAAAATGTCACCTAGTATATACAAGTAAAACAAAAAAAGGTTTTAATGTTTATTGTAAGCCAAAGGGCTTAAATGGGTAAAACGTCCACTGAATTTAAAAGGAAGTAAAGAGAATTTATTTTTATAACCACTTTTATTTAATTTTTAAAAAGAGTAGCAGTCTTATGCCTTCAGTAGAACCATGCCCTGAAATCTCAGGGGTGATTAAAGGGCCATGCCAAAGCTGAAAGGTTTCAAATATCAAACTATACTATTATGTCAGGGCCAGCAAGATCAATGAGCGCTTTTCAATGACAGAAAAGGTTACAGTTGGACACACATTTACACAATATTTAAATCTAAAAAAGGAAAAACCTACAGTGAAATTCCTTTTAATATTACATAGTAAAGTTTATTTATAAACTTGTTAAATGATGACTCTTCTTCCATTTGCGCAATGTAAACATTGTTCCTCCAATGCAAAATGTCAAGAAGTTTATAGATATCTGAGATAATTGAAATTACATTGGATTCTGAAGTACAAAGTAAAACCTAAGATACCTTAGTGTTTCTGCTACTAGACCTGGTTTAGTGCTGAACTTCTAAAAAGCTTTAAATACACTTGATCAACTTGACAGATGTCTGTTAGTCTGATGCCCTGTGTTTGCATTCTTCTTTCAAATTCTAACAATATTAAAATGAATGATAATGAGTAAGTAAGTAAACTACTCACATGTTCAACTGACCCCCCCCCCGAAAACTACAACTAAAATCGCGCATTACAAATACTTATCTGTAAAATTAACTCATCATAAGTCCGGAAAAAAGCGAATTTACACCTTCTATAATTAAGAGCTGTATAAAAACATTCATGCCAAGAAGCAATGGAACTTACATTTTGGTTCTTAATATTGTAAGAATAGTCACTGCAAGTACAGGTATGTTAGAAGTTAATTTGATACTTGTTAATATAACCCTTGCCACAGAGAACATTGCTTGAACAAAATATCACATTATGATATCAAATACAGTCAGTTTAAAATTACAATAAAAATGTAGGAGATAAAGAAACTTAAGAAAAATTCACACCGTGTTGAAATCAGTGAGTTAGTTTATAATTGTATTATTTTGAGTAAAAGCACAGCAAGATTACTTTTGTTCAACAATAGATTTCGAAATGTCATATTTTAAAGTCTACTCTTTATTTATTTCTTCAAGGAGTGATTTGAAATATTTACTACCAGACAGTACCTAATTTTAGGTTTTAAGTGCTTTAACAGCTCTATGAAATACGATCAGCAGCTGCAATATGGAACTATGATGAATAAACCCGCCCTATAAAAAGTGAGACCTGTTTTACCAGGAGTTCATAAAATCCTTACTTTCAAAAAAGATAACATAAATAAAAGTTGCATTCTGCAGTGTTTGACACATAACTTCTAGGAATTTCTTTCTTCTTTCTGAATTAACTTTCATATTTAATGGAGAAAAAAGTAGTTTAAATATGATCACTTGAAGATTTCACTGAACATCATTCAACACCGTCAGTTCATCAAGGAATGAGATAGGTACCCTTTCCATTCCAAATTCCAATGTTTAACATTGCTTAATTCTAGGTCTAAAACGTAGAAGCATGATATACAAAAGTTGCATAAAGTTTCAACGCTAGCTCTCATAGCTTGCATCAGAGGCTAAAAATATGCAACAGGATACTATCTATAGCTGCATTTCTAGTTGCCTTTTCAGTTCATTTTAACTGGGAACTGCTATACAGATGACAGGTTTTCTACTCATTAAATTCCTTATTTAGAATTTATCTATCCCATTGGCAGTATCTATGCAGCAGAATAAATTTCTCTTGCAAGGAGTTGTGAAGCCATTAATAAATACAAATCCTGCAAGAGTAACCTTCAACTAAATTTATAAGCAATACAACCAAATAAACATAACAATTTATAACTACATATGCATTATCTGAACAAAGATACACAAAAGATTAGCCAACATATTTCTTTTTTAATTTTATTACAATTCATTGAAGAACATTTGGTAACATAAATACATGAATTTTCAAAAGAAAACAGGAAGGACTCTTCAGATGGGTAGCCCAGCTTAACATTAAATGTCAAAACACACAGGAATAATCACGGAGAAGAGAGAGAAATGTCACTCTGTAGTTCCACTTACTCACAATATGATATATGCTGCAGGTATGCAAAAATTATGCATTCTCCAGCATTTTCAGGAATACTAGGAGGAAAAAATTCAAGCCTACAGTAATTTTAGGAAACTGTTTTATTCTGTGTTCAGGGAATGAAAATAATGATATAACCAGAACTTTAATGCAAAGTACACTCTTCAAATAACAAATAGATACATAATATTGAGGTCAGACAAAAGCTATTTATTGTATATACAGGGAAGATGCTTCCCTCTGTATACTTCCCCATAATTTCAAAAAATTAATTAGCTTATCTTAGATAAACTTACTTTCTAGTCTGCTTAGAAAGTCTTTCCTAGTATTCCGTATGTGTAAAACAAAACTCAGAAAACCACAAACAGTGATTTCTTACTGTTGTAGCATGATTTCATGCTGTCATTAGAATTACTCAGTGCTCCACTTGTTCGGTACAACATGCCTCTCACAACTTGTGTATTTACCAGGTACTTCATATCACCACTTTCGAAATAAAAATATACCTCTGTGTGTTCTGCTATAAACCCTGCCCACAGTTTAACGGGCAAGCAGCGGTGCACCTACTTGGCTCTTAACAAAAATTTCATAAATGTAAATGAAACTGTAGCTGCCAATCACTGACTGGCAGTGACGCTACCGCGGGATCCCGCTCGCTTTTTTGTGAAAAACGCCTGCGGCTGCTCCCCCATCGGGTGCCGGGCGGCGCAGCCATCGGGGCGACGCCCCGGCATCGCGGCTGCCAGGCAACCCCTCGCGGCCGCTTTCAAATGCGAAGCCCCAGCGGCCGGGGGCTAACCGCCGCCACAACGGCCCGCGGCGCCTGCCCGCGCCCAGAGCGGCGGGAGAGCCGCAGGGGAAGCCGCTCGCTGCGGCACCTCCATGTGAAACCTAGCCTGCCGTTTTTTCGCGGGTATCTGGTTTTGGAAGTGTGTGCAATGACAGCCAGAGAAGCAAATTAATGGCCAACAGCCCACTGGGTTTGAACACGGAGAATCCTGTTACCTCCTCGCGGATCAAGTACATACACACGCGCACACACGGGCTTCCCCACGTGGAAACGCTTCCAAACCAAAACACAAGTCCCTGCACCGCCGATGCACCTCGGCGGAAGGACGGCGGAACCCCCCCATGCTAGGGCTCTTACATGCCTCCGTCCTCACCCGCAACGGAGAGACGCGGCGGGGGAGGGGGCGAGGGGAGGGATGGGTCAACCTGAAAACACACCGTTTTGTCCGCCTTTAAGCCACAAGAAAAACAACTGGGAGGGTGTGGGGGGGAGATAGCCTAGAGAAGGGAAATGGCAAGGAACAAAAACAACAGGCAGCTCTGTCCTCACTCCCGTCAGATACTGAGAAAAGAATCTACACAAACTCAAACGTTTTCTGTATTTTGTTACCGGTCTGATATCAGCGTGCCTCATTCGCAGACACTCCTAATGGCTGCAAACCCTGAATGGTCTGCTGTGTTTAAAAAAAAAAAAAAAAAAAAGTAAGGAAGTTCAATTACTGCCCGAGGTTGGGGTAGAGGAGATCCTGAGGGCTGCGCGGCACAGGACGGGCAACTGAACCAACCTTGTTTTCTGCTGCTGTTGCGTTTGCCTGTGTGTCCAGCCAAACTGAATCCCCCCTTTTAAGCTGCCGAAGACAGCCTTGCTGACAAGAAACGGGTGTTTCTAGAAAGGGCTGGTTACCCTCTGCCGCGCAGGGTGTGTATTTTCGTGCTGCTTTGGCAGGATTTGCTCCCCCGCCGCCAGCAAACTTGTTTCCTCTCAGCCTACAAGCAAGCGGCCGCCCGCGGCGGCCCCGGCCGTCCCTCAGAGGCAGCCGGGGCGGGCGGTCCGGCGGCGGAGCCCGAGCCCGAGCCCGGCCTCCCGCCCGCCGCCGCGGCAGCATCCCCCGGGCTGGGCGCTCGCGGGGCGCGCACGGGGACACCGGCCGCCGCCGCCGCGGGAGGGCGGCGGGGGAGCCCACAGCCGCGGAACAATGCGGTGGCAGCCGGCACGGCTTGCTCCTGCCTCCGGGCTGCGCCAGCAGCGACGGCAGCGGCAAGCCGAGGAGGGGCGAGGCCAGAACGGGAGGGACTGTCACCTGGAGAGAGGCAGAAAGCCCGGGTGGAGGGGCAAAAAGTCACGGGGAGCCCCTCCGCGCCAGAGACGAGCTTTTGCAAGAAAACTCCCCCGGTGCCGGGGGCGAGAGCCCGTCTCTGCCTAGTGATAGACGGCTCTGCAGATCCTTCCCGTCACTTTTGTTTCACAGCAACATTTTTTTTTAATCGAACCAGCAAGAAAACAATGCTAAACAAGCCCGAAACACAAACACACGCACACACCCATCTACACAGACACGCACATGCGACAGGGAACCGGTTTCCTCCACCTCTAAACAGAAGGGGTGGGAGGGAGACCTGGGGACTGGGAAGTAAGAGAGACACTCACCTTCTCGCTGCCGGGATATGCCGCTACCTTTATTTTATGGCTGCTCCTTATTTATTTATTCTCGTCCCTTCTCCGAGTCGAGGTTCCCCTTTTGCACTGTTCCTCTGGCAAAAACAGGACATCCCCTCTACAAGTCCCCCCCCCCTTTCTCCACACACAAATAAAACGCAACTCGGAGCAAAACGGGAGGGGAGACTTGGGGGGGGGGGGGCGGAGGAGGAGGCTGGTAAGGGAGAAGCCGAGCACTCTTCGCACTTCAGCGAGTGCAACTAGTTGTCTCTCACGCACAGGCACTTAGAAAGTTTCCCTCGCAAGGGACGGGACTTTGCTAAGAGAAGGTAACCCTCTCCCTCCCGAAAAGGTCGTCCCGACAGCTGGGCGGTAAGGGGCGAGCAGCGCAGCAGGCACCGCAGCCCCCGGGCGCCGCTTTGCACTTGTGCAGGAAGGTGTCGCCGCTGCTGCCGCCGCTCGGGCCCGGGGCCGCCGGGGCTGCGCCCTGTGCCGGCCCCCTCCGCCGCCTGGGTGCTGGGGCGCCGGCCCCCTCCGCGGGCGGCAGCCGGGCGGCCCCTGCCCGCCGCAGGCACGCCGCCTCCCCGGGGGGCGCCCGGCTCAGCACGCCTGCGCTGCCGCGGCGCCCGCCGCCTGCCCCGGCCCCGAGGCCCGCGGCTCGGCCCGGCGGCCCCCGCAGCCCGGCCCGGCGGCCCCCGCAGCCCCCCGCGCCTCCCGCGGGGTGTCTGCGGCGGCCGCTCCAGCGCGGCGCCAGCTCGCCCCGACCTACAGCCCCGGCCGGGACCCTTGGCTGCTCCCTGCTGCGCCCGGGGCAGCCGCAGCCGCACGCCGGGGAGCGGCGAGGGGCGAGGGAAGGAGAGGGCCCTGGGGCTGCTAGCGGCACGGCTCACCCGCCAGCCGCAGCGGAGGAGCACCAGGCCGCTGGAGCACGGACACCACAGCCTGCACGGCACTGCTCTGACCTGTCCCCGTTTTCCTCATGATTATTCTCCCCCAAAAATAGCACTGTAAAGCAGTCGTGACTTTCGGGGAAGGTGAGGGCACGCGAAGGGTGAGCAGGCACTACGACAGCAGGACCTGTTGCTGTACCCCTGTATAGGATGCAGTTACCCTCTTCCTCTCAAGCTGGCCAGGATGGATGGAGAAAAAGTCCTTTGCTGCTTCTTTATAGGCTGAACTCTCTTTACTGCTGGAAATTCAACAACTGTATTTGGTCCTCTTCACTACATAGTGTGGGGAAGGGGAAGAAGAATCCTAATTACCTGGTCACTTTTCACAGTCTCATCATTAGCCTTGTATTAGCTCCTCTTTTGGATTTCACTGAGTGGATTGGGTGACTCTTCTTTAACCAGTTATAGTTCTGTCACCCTCTTTCTGTCAAGTAACTTCACTCTTCAAAGGGCATGAGACAAAAATGCAAAAGGGGAGTCAAACTTTAGGCCCTGCATCTGGAGAGACATGTCAGAAGAGTGTCTTGATTTTCAGAAGTACTGAATGCCAAATGCTCTTGAGGTCAGTGAGTCACATGAAATGAAGACAAAAATTACAGATTTGTGAAGATTCTTTCCTACCTGCCTTCTATTTACTCACTTTGCATCCAGTGATGCTATTTAAAGCACAACTTCTGGTATTGCTTAAGCTGCCTGCCTTTGAATGTCATTGTTTGCATTCAATCGATTCTACTAACATGGCCATCTTTCTACCAAATAATTTCAAACTTAAGACAACTCAATCCTCATGAAAACAAGTCTATAAAAACTGTATTTGCTGTCTTGGGAGAGTCGCCACTCAGAAGGAGAACAGACTTGGAAAAACTCTTTGACCTACACAAATACAGCTAGAAAAACACTTAAACTAAAAAAGCCCCCAAAAACTAGCCTTCAAATTGACATAGTATAAGACAAGCCAGAAAAAATCAAGTGAATTTTGAAACTCAAAGTTAAGAGAGTACGGGGCAGGGAGAAAAAACTCAAATTTGCAGAAAATAATTTAAATTGACAACCCTGCTGCAGAGTAACAGTTGTGACTAACACCAGCACCCATCTTGCTAACAGACTCTTTTTGTAAGAAAAAATGCTAACAACTCATTCCTTTCGAGAGGACTTTTGTGAACGGCAGAACAGTCTAATATGACGTACTTGAACATGATAATGAAGGTTTTCTGAAGTCTGTTTTCCTTCCACTTTACTTCAATGAAGCAAATTCCTGTTACAGGGAACAATCACCTACTAACATGAGTTGTTTTAATAGACATATCACTTTAAAGCAAGTTTTTAACCATCTGTTGCACCCTCTCTTAAAATGTAAGTTACAGCTGATTTTAAAAGATTATGTATGATCTTTGTTTGATGTAACATGTTTCAAATTTAGGAAGGATGGGAGAAGTGCACTGCTGTTATATGGTGCTGACTCAAGGCAAATCTCCCATTAAGGGGCCTGGCCTTGCTGTCACTGAACACTGCTATTTTGCTGTTGATTTCAGTGGGAGTGGGCAGGGTCATACACAAATGTATTTGTGCATTTGACCTGGATCAGGTGTAGTAAAGGAAGTCCTATAGAAACTGATCTTATAATCAAACACTTGATTATTGACAGTGGTTTATTGTAAATATGACTTTCACAGGTAGTAATTAGATGATGATTTCAGTTAAATTGATATCTTTGGGTTGAAGCAAATTCCAGTGAGCTCAGTGGAATCAGTTGCAGGTTCAAAATCTAGTGCAATATACTGGGTCATATAAATGACTCTGTGTGACCATACAGAGCCCTGCATGGAGAAGGTCAGGCTAGAAATAGTCCTAATGCAGCCCAAGGAAGGGCTGTAGGATCCACTTTTATACAAGAATAGAAGAATAATACCTTATCCATTTAAAGCAACAGGGGAATGTAAGTAGGCAGGATGTAATTATCTTGATTGGTATTTGGCCAGGCACTCCTACACTTGCAAAAAGTGCCATAGGGTTTTTAATGACCGCAAGTGCTCATATGCTTGAGTTTGCCTCTTATATAAAGACGGTACTTGGGATCATATGCTTTGTGCTGGTTCAGTTCTGAGTCAGCAGAAGAATGTTGCCCTGAACAAATACCAGTTCGTACAATAACTTGGAATTTCCTTGGAGGTGTTCCGTGCAAATACTACAGGCCCAACCCTACTTACCTTGTGAAATCTAATGAGATTACAGCCATAAATAGCATGGCTCCAGATAATCATGTTTGCAAATGTTGCTAAAAACAATGTGGACTTTCAAATCTTTATAAATAATTTTGAAATTAACCAATTTATTTTTGCGCTGCATCTCTAACAAAAGTTATTTTAAACAAGGGGATTGTACCTAGATATTCTGAGAAAGTCCAGAGACAGAGACCTACTATTTTGGCAATGTATCATTATTAATTATGATTTTTTGGAGTATCTTCTATATGGTGCATATAGCATATGTACCTGTTGTAGACTTTGTTTTACAAAACAGGGCTATGAAATATAGTTTCTTATTTTCAGGTTGAAGTATGAAATCCAAAATTGGGTTAATTAGGCTAAGTTTGTTGATCTGTGTGCTTAAAGTTATTATTAGTGCTTCATGGCTTTATAGTCATAAAAAGAAAGAATGAATGGGGGTTCTTTTGCCATGGTTATCAGATTTCAGGTTTAAAAAGAAAGTGACCCACCCTTTTCAGTGATTTGACATCCAGAGTTCAGCTGTGGGTTCAAAAGCAGGTTACAACTGGCTAGTCATTGTGAATTTGAAGTGCCAACTGTGCCTTTAAATATGTAATATAACCTATTTTTTGTTTCAGTTTTTAAGTGCGCCATCATTTAAGTGTTACTTAAATTTCTGTAATTTTTTTAATCCAAACACATCTGAGCTCAGTCATAAGGTTCCATGGCTCTGAATAGCTGAGCTTTCCTAATATTTTATTTTGAGGGCCTACATTCAATACTTCATCACACAGATATGTGCTGTGGACAGTGCCAAATACGGTACCAGGGGTGTCCTCAATTATCTTTAGTGCTTACCAGGAGAGGGCTCTGTTCTGCATCCCATACACAGGCAAAAAGTCCCATTGAAATCAGTGGAAGTTTTGTCTTTAAAGATTTCTCAAAATACAGCTGGTTAAATTCAAAGGAAAATCTGTCTACTTCAGCTGGCTGTACAGGCAGGATGGGTTGTGCCTAATATATTTTAATTTTCATTCTGAAGTTATAGCAGAATAGTTATTGAGGCATAGATTGTATGGTATTGCAAGCCCAGGCTTTTCTTCCAGCATGCAGAGTACTAGTCCCTCATGTTTCTCTCCAGTTTGAATGGAAGCAGTATATGGCACCTATCCAGAAAAGATACTGGGCCATATATTTTTCTGATGAACCATATCTTCTCTGTCACTGTGGGAACCACAAAACCTGTATCTGTACAAGTCAAGGCTAGTGCGCAGGTCCATTAGCATGGTTCCCAGTGTGGATTTTGCCCTTTGCAATTAGCATTCTCCCCCAAAATGCCCTGGCGTGGTCCGGAGTGTAGCAGGGGCCAAGGACCCTTCCTGGTGTTTTGGTGCAGCCTCCCTGTGTCGGAGAGCAAGATGGTTTAGCCTTACAGAAACACTACTGCAGCAGATGGCCTCAGGGCAGAGGAGCAATCCTTGCACCTTTTACTAGTAGAGATGTAGCCTGAAAGTCACTCCTGGAGACATCGTTGTGTTGGGTTGTTGGGGAGATGGACAAGATGTCAGGGCTGGTGTTGCCTCACCGGCGACCCTCTGGCACTCTGGGAGGCCTGAGGATGTGCCCCGGATCCAGCAGTGGTTATCATGCAGCAGAATCTTGTTTCAGATTTCATTTCATCACATACAAAATAATGAGCAATCCTTGGATGATTTATAAACATGAGAACGTTTGAATCTGTTTCATTAAACATTAGTTTTGCTGCTTATTCCTTGTATTTACTTTTTAATCAGTTGCACA
The DNA here is from genome assembly GCF_036417845.1 of Apteryx mantelli. Classification (NCBI taxonomy): domain Eukaryota; kingdom Metazoa; phylum Chordata; class Aves; order Apterygiformes; family Apterygidae; genus Apteryx; species Apteryx mantelli. The sequence goes on from NC_089980.1 coordinate 76,087,420, forward strand.
TTAAATGTAGTTTCTTGACCTTCTGATTCCTTCTAGGAATTTTCAGCCTTCTTTTAAGATTTTTCTTTGCTTATTTATATACATTTACAACTTTCTTTGAGGTAACAACTTTGATATGGCTACCACACTATTTCTATAAATCTATTTAAAACATTCTCAAATTCTGAAAGACACAAAAACCAGCATTTGCAAGTAGTTTTCTCTTACATATGTAGGTAGTATAAACAAAATATGTGATATAGTAATTTTACTGTCACTAATCAGAAATGATCTATGCAAGTGAGCACTCAAGTTTATGAGTGAATTATCGGGCATGTTGGGGTTCCAGTGAAACCAATGGCAAAACATTCATCAATTTCATTGTCAGCAGGATTGAGCTCTTTATGCAATAAATTCAAATACAAATCCATGTCAAGAATTTTTTACTGCTCTGTAACATCATATTGTTGCTGTATTGCATTATAATATAATAGCGTATATTCAGTAAAGAATAATTGGCCTTGAGCTTTTTCACATCTTTTATAGAAGTAAAAACATCATTGCCAAGTGGCATTACAAATGGCATTATATATTACTGTTATACTAAATATAACTTTGTTTCATCCAGAAACATGATTGAATTCAGTTCTCCTAGTAGTAGAAGATTAAATGAAGCTCAGGCAATTTCACTCATTAATTTGCAGGTGGTGTGCAATAGAAGCAGGAAACACAGAAAAACTATAAGTGAAAAGCAGAGATTCCAAAAAATGATGTCAAAGGGTGTTTTCAGAAAACCTGTTTTATTTCAGAGTACAAGTTCCTTTCTCCTTTTAAAGTGTTCTATTCAAAGTCTTTAAAGGTTTCTGAACTGGTAGGTACAGTTCCAAAAATATATATAGATTTAAACTGCAAGTTTATTTTCAGCACTGTAAGTGTGGTAATAGGCAGAATGCAGTGCACAGCATTTAAGGACAATTATTGCTCTTTTTCAGAAAATACTGCAATGTTGTCTTTGTCAGGGTATTCCTGACCAGACTTTTCAGATGTTAGTTTCTCTGAGGATTTCATCCTGCATCTCAAAGACATCAATTAGAAACAAACTGTTTAGGTTACTTTAAGGACATTTAAACAACAGTTGAAAGGACATTTAAACAACAGTTGTAAAGGTCTGTTTTATACATGGCTATGAGTTAATCCTGAGGGCAAGCTGAGTATTAAATCATTCTTTATGCACTGAAATCTTAAGACATCCAACAAGAGGTAAATTTGTTTCGTTCTGGCTGCGAAGTAATAAACGTGCTCTGAAATAATCATTAACATTCACAACTTCTGCATTCTTCAAATGCGTCCAGGCTGTTTATGTAATGTATTATTAGCTATTAAAGTAGTTATTATATTTACATTTGGTTACTTATTAGCTATTACTCATAATGTATATTTTTTGCTTGGGGGTCTTAGAGCAGTGTGTAATCGCAGAGGTAGACATAGTCCCTGCCAGAGAGATCTTACAAGCTGGTAATACTCTTTTTGCCAGCAGCCCTCATGTAACTTGTGCAAAAGTAATTAGTAATATAATTTCCTATGGCATGGTCATACACCTGTTGAAATTAATGGAAAAAGTCACTTCAGATTTAGTATTAGCTAGATCAGACCTTGGCACATATAATATCTTATGCCTCGTGTCTTATCTGTAGCTTCAGAGTGAACATTATTACAGTAATTACACAGGACTGCATATATGATGGAATTGAGATATGCAGTAGAAAACCAATTTACAGTTTGATGTAGTCTCTGAAAATCGCAAGCTCAGAATTATAGGCAAGTTAGTGTGAAACTAAGGTCGCATTGCCTTGTTTCAGCAAAATGAACAATGCTGATAAATCAAGAGCTATGAAAGCTGCCTGGGCAGCAATAATCAGGTGATTTTCCCAAATCAGACAAGTGGAGTTTAGGTGTCTTCTCAGTTTCACCTTCTGGGGAGAAAGGCTCAAGTCAGACAGATTCCCAGGCATGAAGCATTGAGTATTTATGCCATGGTACACACACCTCTTTCTCTCTATTATTTGCAGCTGGGCAACAGCATTTCTGGGACAGGAAAAGGACATTTTTGACAACTGTCTCCAAGACAGGCCTGAGAAGGTTATAGCAGAAGGCAGAGAGGATCATCAAAGAAAATGTGCTCTCCTGAACCTTCATCCCTTTTCTCCCATTATATTCTTCTTCTCCTAGTAACATATACTTTTATTTTTTTAAAGAATTAAAACCAAATGGCTTAGGTTCTGACACAACTCTTAAGTTGTTTCTGAGAGCTACAAGTAGTTATTTCAGCTGTGGTTTCAGAGCATCTTTGTTATTACTGTGAAGAAGAGAGGATGCAGTAAAGGGAGACACGTGGGACATGGGTCATGGTTTAGTATGAAGAAAAAGAACAAAGCAGCTAATGTAAATCTCTACCCTTTTCACTATGGTACACTTTTTCATTAAAAGACATGTATCATTCCCTTCCTTTTCACCTTTTGCATTAGTTGACAACATTTGGGATTGGCTGTGAATGTGCAAATGCTTATTAGCATTTGAATGACCTATACTGCTGTGTAAATGAGACTTAAGATAGAACTTCAAGTCAAAAGAAAAAAAAATACATATCCTAAAAGGTGGCAGCCTAACTGTGTTTCATTTTCCCTGCTCCATATCTTGTTCTGGGAAAACTTTTCTCCACTTCTGACTTAAGGACAATGTATAAATATTCTGAGCTGGGGTTTGGGTTTTTTTCTGTTATTATTATTCACACTTTTGAAGCACAGGGAGGGACCAATTTACAGGGCCTAAAATCTGGGGAGAGTTTTGCTCTGGAAACAATTATTTTTGTTGAGAACTATTGATGATGTGTTTGCCTAAGAATTCACTGGTAGGAAAATGAAGAGGAGGCAATTTCTGAGTTTTGAAACATCATCAATAATAAGTGAAAACAAGTCAGCTTCCTCTATGTGTTGTTTACACAAGAGTGGTTGTTGATAAATGAACTTCAAATTGGCTTTTAGAGATACATAGTGCCTATGCAATTGTGCAAAGTGCTATAAAGGTTTTACCGCACTGAGCTTGAGAAAGCTATGTAATTTATAATAACTATTCAGTCTTTGCAAACAAATAGTAAAATCTTTATATTATTCCTTACATCATGTATTTCGTTTACATTGTTTTCATTTTCTTTTTTTAACTTGTATCAATTTTCCTCAGTTTTTGCTTTTGCAATCAGGTAACAATTTTGAAAATAACTTCATTTTGTTATGGACAGAGTTTAGTATTACCTACTGAAAAAAAAGAGGAATCTATAAATGAATAATTCCATATCTTAGGTAGCATATACCACAGTTATGATGATCAGGTATATGGTTTACAGCTTTTATGTAGCAGTGTTATAGTTAAGGCTTACCACAAGTAGCAGCAAGAAGATAAGCTGTGTTCGTTGCAGAAACATGCCGTTAATTATGCAAAGTCAGAGATGGATTGGTCAGGAAGGAGGGGGAGTGAGCAGCGGTGAAGGCCTTTCTTAGCTCTGCCAGGTTCAGTGCACCTTCCAGGTACTGGGGCAGAGATGTTTCCCCACGTTTACTCCTGATACCTTCACCTCTGAAGGTGAATGGCAGTGACAGCTATGTATCACATTGCCAAGAGGAAGGAAAGAATGGTCTCCCGTCTGATCTGTTTGCACCCATTTGAAAGTTTAAAAAACTTTGTCGTGATGAAACAGTTTCAGCAGGAAAAGATTAACACAGTGCAAGTGAAGTAGTTGGTTTGCTCAATTATCCAGGAACCTTCCATATTTGTCCTGTTTGGTATCACACATGCTGTTGTAAACGAGTAACAACAAAGAGGATTTCTAGAACGGAAGAAATTACTGCTGAAGTAATTAATCCAGTAACATTTGGGCTGGGGGAAGGGGGAAGCATAAGATTTGTTTTAATAATTATTCTGAAGTGGAAAAATCTGGAAAAGCATAGCAATCTTGCCCTGATACACAACCAACTGACAGCTGGAAAGGATGAATGCAACTAGTTCACTATAGAGAAGTAGTTTTCCTCCATCAGGGAAAAGAATCACAAAGGAAGTTTCTCAGCCTGTATAGATAGAAATGTGTTTTTCCTAGTTTCACAAATACTTGGATGACAATTAAGGAAAAATAATCTAATTCTAATTCTGGAAAGCATTAATGAATGGAAATTCTTACAGATTTTAATGGTGGAGGAACAGGTCTAAAGAACAGTTTTAAATAAAATCTGCAGTAGGAGATATTTCTTGGTCAGGATTCTATGGAGGTTTTGAAATAGTTGCAGCCTATATTATCATCCATAAGAAATGTGCATTACACTCTTGTAACAGCTGAATTTGGTGACATTTATAATGTTGAGATAACAAGGTGTTGACATTGGCCCGTATTTTTTCCCCTTGTGATCATGTTCTGTTTGAAGTGACTCAATATGTATCATATTTGTATGACAAATACCACATCTGTGGTTTGTACACAAATGTGTGAGAGATTTATTGTCCAGATTATTTTTAATTCTCTAAATTAAAAAAGATATATATTTACAATTAAATTAGAATGTTAAGATAGTTTAATAAGATTAATAGGTAGCTTAACAATACTTTACATTTAGTGAAACTTAATTTAGGATTAAGGCACCATTTCTTATGCCTTAATTTAGTCTCTCGAGAACAAAGCTGCCAACTTATTTTTTGTTACGTTTGTCTAGATGTTTTAATTTCAGGTCTGGTATCTTCAGCTCACTTTGTAAAATAATTACAGAAAGTATTCTCATAATATAGAAGCTGCATTAAAAGAATACTGAACATTTTCATGAGATTTCCATGGCATTTAGTGATACATCAGTGAGGTAAATGTTAGTCCTTGTAATATGCATAATATTTCTAACACCATTTTACAGAAAACAAGGAAAAAAAAAAAAGAGGATTTTTTTCAAGGAACCATGCAAAGTCTGAGTTTGACAGACCTTTCAGTGCTAGAGAATTTTGAGCACCCAGGTACCTCATATCATAACACTGTAAACAAATCCTCTGTCTATAGACAAAGTAGGTGATTAATTTTTGTCAGCAAGATTCCTTCCATCTCTGCAGGAATCCTAAGCTAGCATTTGCCCTGGTGCTTGGGCAAGTTGTCAGTACTAAATATATGAAAAAACACACACGTCAAAAGACAAAAAAGAGGAAGAAAAAAAGTACAAATATGGAAAAGAAAAGAATCTTCCAAACATCTACAGGTTTAGTGGTTGCCTCATTCAATATGTTGATTGTAATTACGCTAAAATTATTGTAAGTTTGTATTGTAAGTCTCTAATTTAAGAACTTTCATGAACTGTAATACTGGCTTCATGACCTCATGGTAGTTATAATCTGACAAGGTTATTGTGGAAAGCAGAAATTGATTACTGCCCTCGGGTCCCATCTCACATGCTCTGGAGTAGCTGGAGCTGGGGAACCAGGGGGAGGAGTATGCTACTTATGTCACTCAGCAGTAGTCTTTCTGGCTAATTAAAGAGGAGCACTGACAAGCTCTGAAAAGAAACCTGTCAGCTCTCATCAATTAGGACAATGCGACATATTACTTGAGTCTTGAGGAAAGGTGTTTAAAGAAGGAAAAAACAAAGGTGGGCACTTAAAGTCTCCACAGGGATAATGAGATGATCCTCTAGAGGCAGCTGAAGAGATGCTAAACATGACACAACTGCTGTCTTTTCCTGGCTTCCACACCAAATCTTCATCTGTATCACAGAGATTAATACAACTCAGAAATTAACACTGCTATGGGAGAACAGTAGAGACTTACGGATTTATTTTTGCTGTAGGAAATAAAACACAAATCAACCCAGGGTGGGCTCTATTGTATTGAGTGGTACAGGACCATCTAATGAAAAGGAAAGAAACCTCCTTGCAGAGCTTCAAATTTAAGGGTGTCAGGAAAACAAACACAGACTAGTTAAAGTACTTCCCCGAGGTGAAACAGTCAATCGCACAAGCTGGAACAGAACTCATGTCTCCTATCAGACTATATTGTTCCTGCAGACGACAGTACATCTTGCCCCTTAAGTATAACAAATAGGAATTTTCATTCTAAAATTGTTTGGTTGTTTTTCCTAATTTTTGGAGTTACAGAATTATTGCTGTTCTGTATTCCCTCCTGGACTGTCATGATACTCCAAGTTTTCTTGCTGTTACAACTGCCATTAATTACTAGCCAAAATATATATATATATTGGATGAGACTGCACTTAGAGTGGAAAAAAAATCCAGGATCAATTATGATGTAAACACTGCAACTCTTAAATAAATAAATTAGCATTTAGCAAGTAGAAGCATGTACCTTTTTGCTTGCAGATATGTACCTGATTTAACAAATCCCAGGGACAAAAAATAGTAATTTACACAGATAAACCAGCCTATTCTACTATTTTCACTGAAAAGACCAAATCACTGTATTTCATGTTACACATTTTAGGTCCTTCAGAAATGAAATGCTAATCTAATGAAAAAATATTAAAACTAGAATGTCCTTCACATTCTACTCACACCAGTGAATCAACAAAACTATGAACATTCAGTAGCTGAATATCAACCACTTTGTCAATCTTGATTTAATGTCGATGAAAGCTACAATCTGCCTTATCATCATATAACTGAAGAAAACACCTTCTTGCACAAAGAAGGTTCAGACCTTTTTCACTCCCACCATTACACAGGAGATTAGGAGGGAAAACTTTGCTGCTGTTTGCAAAGATCTTAAGTGCCTCTTTGCTTTTCATATTCAGGTGGCCATGAATGATAAAAGGCCTCTTCCTTATTCTTCTCACATATCACCTTTGAAGGAGAGTAGAGACCAATAGCACAACTCTAAAAATTAGAAACTGTCCATATTCAGGAGTGGCCTTACAAAACTTAGGCCACTTGGCTCCATTCATCTTGTATTTTTGTTTAAATGGTAGAGGAAAGAGGGCAGCAGATTAAAGGGAGAAGTGGAAGTAAAAGTAGGACTGTCCTGGATTAATTTACTGCCAGGTTTTGTTTTTTTGTTAGTTTTTCAAAGCTCTACAGACTTGTCCGTGAACAGTCAAGAAGACAGCTTGTGTACTCAATAGCACACAGAGACTTAAGGAGCTAGGATTCCTTGAGAATTGCATTTTGGCTCTTCAGCCCCACTGACAAGGTACCTATTTACAGCTAGTTCAACTGGAAGATTGTCTTCAGCATAACTTAAACTAACACCTCTGGAATTGCAGCAAAATAACTCCACCACTCTGCTAGAAAGCTTGCCTAAATAGCTACTTCTACTGAAAATCTTTGCTGGGGTTTTTAATTACCTTTTTGCTACCTTCTTGCCATTGCCAATACCACATTGTTTTGTTTTCTCCAACATTAATGTTGATTCTGATTAAAAATTAATTTTATATCCTAATTGTGCTAGTTCTTAAAATCCAGACTGCACAGAGAAAAGCTGTATTTGCTTCATATGAAGTACAACATTTAAACTGGTAAAATGTAGAAGCTGTTTCAGCAGCTACAGTTTGGTCCTTCGAGCGCTCTCCAAGCTGTCTCACCCCAGTTTTTCAAAGCTGGATATATCACATTACTTTCCAAAAGGTCACCCCTTTCTTATTTTACCCATTATCTTACCCTTCTTGTCTTATCCCTAAGTCTTTTCTTTTCTCCATGCGAAGAACAGAACTCTGCTAAAGTTGGAGAAATACAGCTCTCTTCTCCCTGTGAGCTTCAAATGCAGAAGACCCAGATCCATTACTTTAGTAATCATCTAGTCTGTTAATCAGAGATGAGTGGGGCAAAATGCAAGTTGCCCCCCCCCCACCCCAGACCCTAGCATCTGAAAGATGTTTATTCTGTCTGTGAATCAAACACACTAATTTCCAAAAGAGAAAACTGAAAAGAAATGTGCAGCTACAGGGAAACCCTAACAGAGGTCATCTTAAAAATAAGCTTCAAACCTCAGTTTTCTAGTATATATCTCAATACTTGAGCTGAATAAGCAACTTCTGTCTTTTCTGAAAGCCGGGAAGGTGTAATATACAAGTATTCAGTGGATTGTAAAAATACACGTTCAATAGCATGGAAATCAAGAATTCTGTATTTCTTTTCCTGGCTGCAGGAATAAGTCTCTGGAAGGATGGCCACTGACTGGGTCCATTATCTGTGCATCTGACCTTCCTTCCAGGAGAAACCTGCACACCTAGATAATGCCTTGTCTAAGTCTGAGATGCAGCAGACATTTCTTAACTCGCACACAGGAGTTCAAAAGTATCCCTAACTCCTCCAGTTTAGACATAGCCTTAAAAAGGTGAACAAATTTGGTACAATGTGTTTGAAAGGAAGCATGATTGAGCAGATGAGCTTTGTGTCTTTACATCAGCTCTGCAAGGACTTCCAACTTATTTCAAGACATTAATTTCTAATGCTACAGTATTATTATTCCCTAACAGACTGATAGAGGAATGATCTTGTCCAATGGGACAGGAAGTATTTAGAACAGTGAAGAGAAATGAGGCTTGTTTTTTTGTTGGATATAGCCAGAGGCACTCTTTCCCAGCTACTGGTACAGGGTCTCCAGCTATAGGTATGTTTTGGGGATGTGTACTTTGGGCTAGCAGTCTGTCATTTAACGATACAAATTACATAAGCAATGTTGTCATCTGTATAATATTTCAGGCATCTTCTTTTACTGAATATGGTCCAGTAAAGAATTCATCAGCTTCAATGTGTATTTCTGTAAATACTGCTATAGGTACAGCTTCAAATCTTCATATTGCAGCTTGGTTTTCTCCCATTAGAATTGCCTAAAAAAGTCTCATTAAAAATCTTTTTAAAGCAAGCAACATACAATTTTTATGTGAAAAAAACTCTTGAAAGCATACAGTCATAATTGTTAGTTTAATGTAACTTTTCATGTGGCAAGTCATTCATTTGTAATTTTATGAATGCCAAAGTTCCACAGTATTTTTCAGCCTCCACAGAAGTCTTCATTTTGTTTTTATGAAATACAGCAAAGATGATTTCAAACCAAGATCTGAGGGGTGAGAATACTACTAGGGCTATTCAGCTTTTTTTTCTTTCCTTTTTGTTTCCATCTCTGCACCACATCTTTCTGTTTTGCTGCTTAATTTCCATCCATGCATGGAAAATTGTAACTGATAAAGATTTTTATAAATTCTTGTACTCCTTTATTTTAAATACAGAGAATTCAAAAATGCAAATATTAAAGTCACCATGAATTGTTTAAACATGAATAAAAAAGCATTTTACTTGCTTACATTTCACTTGTATGTAAAAAATATAGGCCATCTTTAAACAACTGAGAACTTCAAAGCATTGCTTGCTTACTGTGGATAGCAAAGCTGTATATACATACCAGTTTGCAATCCGCAAAGAACTGTGGAAGGACTACACAGCATATGCTAGCAAAAGGCTGCTGTTTAACTAACAACCTCTGGTTTTGCTTTTTTATCATAAACTCACTATTAACTTCATATTTTGCCATTATTCCATCCTCTTTAGAAAAAGAGTAAAACCAAATACAAAGAATTAGTAGGGATTTGTTCAATAAGGCAAAATGATGGAGGCAGGTTCTTTAAAATAATACTTTGAATTTATAGTGCACCTAACACTGTGGCCCTCGAAATGCTTTAATATTAAATTGTTTCTCAAACACTCCTGCAATGTAGAAAAGAATGCTCCTTTTATTAGCTTGAAGATGATTATCAACAAAAAAATGCATGTGATTAAAAGCATGTCTATGCTAGGAACTTTTCTTAAATTTCATACATCTGCACTTAGTCATTTGGCACAAATGCTGCATGAGCGGTGCCCTGCCTGTGTCCAGCTCTTCTGAAATTAAATCACTTTCATGTCGTATCGCAGTAGCCCCTGCGCCCACCTGCTGGTCTGCCTGCCCAATGGACACCAGCAGTGGCACGCAGCACTCTGGTCAGACGTCCTCACTGCATTTCTCCACCACACTCCTTCACATTTCCTAGGGAAAATAGAGGGTTGTTCTATGGAAATATGTTAGCAGTTTTCAAACTGGTGGTAGTTTTCAAACAGCCTTAGGTCCCATCATACTTTCTATCCCCCCACCCTCCACACACACACACTTCACCAGGCCTTAGGCTCCAGAAAGAGCATTTTTCCACAGCTGCAAGGCCTGGTAGAAAATTCAGCAATATCAGGCAGCCTGAAAAGGTCTGGCATATTTTCTAGAGTGAGAAAGAGAACTACTGTCTTGGTGACCACACTGAGAGGGCCAGTTGTCTCAGGAAAGCCATGGGTAAAATTTCCCATCTGCTCATGAAGATTTTACCAGATATTTGGAGAAGAGTGTCCTCTGTAGGTCCTCAGGACCTACACAGTGACAATGGACTGTGCGTTTGGAAGACAAGCAGATGCCAGTCAGTAAGACAGCCCGATTTTCCACCACAACCCAGGCCAGTCAGTCTGATAGCTTTAGCTGTATTACTTCTTTTTCTGTGAAGACTACCTAGCAGAAGCATAGCAGAATCTGGTACAAAAAAGAATTTCTTTTTAAAACTTCACTTTATTCCTAAATTCTTTTATTCCTGAAGTACATTAATAAACATCTATATTTAGGGAAGTTTCATCCCATGATAGAACTTTAAAAACAAACTTCAGAGATGCGTCACTAGTGTTGCAAAGGTTCACCACCAATGGCTTGCTCTGCTCTCTTTCTTACAAGAAAATCTAAAAAAGCTTGAGTTGGCAAGACAGATTCCACAGCAGAAAGCAGCACTGAAACCATGAAAACTAGCTCTAGAGACACCTTTTGGCAATTTCATTAGTTTCATTGGCTTGCAGAGGGAGAAAAGGATGGCCCAGCACACAAGAGGAATTTTAGACACATTCTAAGGAACACTTATTTCTAAAGTTTCCCTAATACTTGTGAAACCTGACTTTATGAAAATAGCAATGCCTTAAATAGTGACTTTCCCCCACTAAATATGATCCTTAATACTTACAAAATAAACAACAAAAGCCAGAACCATTTATCAGCAATTGTCTGGGAAAAGGAATTAGTGTAACATAGCAGCTCTAAAGCAGGAAATGAAAACCCCACCACTGTACACATTTAGAAATGCAGGATAGGAAGTCCTGGGCCACACAAAAATCAAAGGCAAAACTCTCATTGACTTCTGTTGGATCAGACTTTCACTCAGCAGGAGTTTTGAGTAGACAAAACTAAACCATCTAAATGCTAATTTGGCCCAGACTTTGAAATTAACAGTTGTGAAAATGCCATGCCATTAATGCATCATACTGCAAATTCAATATACATTTTAGTCAACATAGATAGTTGCAGGTACTTTCATGAATTATGAGAACAGTGAAATCAAAGACAAATAAAACAAACAGAGGTGACATATAAGTAATTAATGCCAGAATTGCAGCAAAACATCTGCATGAAGCATTTCTGCAGTCTACATTACCTTCTCTAGGACCTTGTCCTACAGGTTATACTCATACAAAGCTATGTGTACATTCTGTGTTTTCCAAAGAAATGCAGAACTGCAGTATACCTGTGGCATTTGCATAATGCTGAACTGAAGAGTTTCATCATCATATCTGAGTAACATGTCTATTCTGAAGAGTGGGAGACAACTGCTGGAAGAGCTCCACTTTGCCTGACGTGGAAGATGTCCCACAATAATGTTTGGTTTTGTTGAACAACAGGTTTTAGAAGTAGGCAAAAACTTTACCTAAGACTTCCACTGAGGCAAGTGCAAGTTTTGTCTTTGCTTTCTAAGAAACCAAATTTAACCCAGGACTGAAAAAAATACAAGGGTATAAAAAGCTTTGGCCGTAAAATTGTAGGTATCTCATTGTAGTGGACTATTAAAGTATTGTAACATGCAAATATGTCAGCATTCATTAATATCCGAACTGTTAAATCATAGCATGTACTTGTTATGTTGCACAGAAATTCTCTATCACTCTATATAAAACTGAGTTTAAACTCACTACTGTATAAGTGTACCTGTTAATGGAACACATTTGCTATGAGTTTTTATACTACTGCCAAGAGGTAACTGACAGAAGAAAGGAATTAATGAAAATGTGCCCATTAACTTCTTTTCACTGCCTTCTTTTGCCAGACTTTGCCTATATTTTGTCTGCTTACAGAGCAGTACAGCAAAAACTTTCCCATGTGAGTAGTTTTTAATTGTCAGGGCTTGCAGTCTAAGACCCTTTGGCTGTGAACTGTTGGCAGGGGGTAGGCTTGGCTTGGGATCTCATGAGCTACCATGCACGCTCTTGACTCAGTGTAGATCATAAGCTCCGATAGATTCCTCTTTCTTCCCAGGATCTGCCTGTCCACTGCTGTGACATGTTTGCCTCTTTAGCATAAATGTATTAAATGAGCATGCACTGTAGTAGCCTGTCAATTTATTAATCACAATATAAAGCAAAAGTCTGATATGGAATTTTTTTACAAATAAATCGCCACAAACTGTTTACCGTCTATTTGAGATATACATTTGGTGAACATTCCACTGTATTTTAATACTGGTGTTACATCTCAAGAACAATCACGCTAATAAGAAACCCTGTTAAAATATTTTCCCACCACACAACCCTCCAGCCGGAGACCATTTCAAACAATGGTTTCACTTTTTTAGTAATGATATTCTTAGCAGTCCCATTGTTCTAAACTGGTCCCACAGATATCTGATTTTTAGTAGGCTAACACACATTATTAGAACATATCAGAATTTTTAACCAGAAAATTTCCCTCTGACTTTACAGACTTAAGGGAACTATGTCACCATATGTGCTTTCTTACATTTTTCTGACTACTGTATTCTAGAACTAAATAAACTTTGTCACACCAGCCTTATCCGTGACAGATTTCAACTGCCTGGGGGTGTTTATGGACCAGAAATAAGAAGTCTGTTTTAACTCATCAGAAAGTGAGCCTAATGAATAGGCTTAAAGCCTCATCTATTTACCAGTATTTTATTATTTGTTAAACTGACTCATGGTCATTCTTATTATAGCAGTGCCATTCTCACCATCATACATCAGCTAATGGCCTATAAGCATTTCCATTTGAAACTCTTTTTTGAGAAGTCTGCAACTTAGCTGTAAAAATTTACAATAGAAATACTGACCTAGAATACTAGTTCCCAGATGTGGTTTGAATATTTTTATTAGATTTTTAATATGAATGTGTATATGAAAGTAAGTGAGGAATGTTAATAGCACTATTTAAACCAGATAGGCATTGCACAAGTTTCAGCATCCTGTTGCTTAGCTAGTGCACCTCCGTCTTCATATGCAACACCTCTATTATTTCAGTTGTCAGGTTCTTTTAGGCAGTGAGGTGCGTTAAATCAAAAACCAGGGATCTGCTATCAGCTTGAAACCGGGCCCAATTATGCTCACAAGGTTCACAAACATCATGACAGGGCAATTCAGACAGTGCTGCCAAATTTGAAGTCATTGGGAACTTCCTGATGTTTATTAGGCATATTCCAGTGTCATGCGGTGTGCAATATGAGCTGCTTCTTGCTGGCTGCAAACTCCAAAGTGGCGTCATGAGCCCTCTGGGGAACTCAGACATCATTCATTTTATTAAGGACCTGGCTAGGACCTATCATATGTTCTGCCCACTTCTTATTTAAGAAGAAATATCCATGTACTCTCTCTGTCCCTCTTTCTTTAAAAAAGAAATACTTTCATCAGTTCTAGGTGCTTTCCTGTTCCTACTACAAATATAACCTGTCAGAAACCTTCTTTAACTTTTATGGAGGCGGAAATGTTTAGCCAATAATCCTGAACAGCAACCACAATGGCCCCATCTGGCTAGAGGGCTGTACAGCCATATTACAGTAAGCACATTGCAAAGCAGAGCAAACTGGTGATAATGGGACTAGGAGAGTAAAACTTTTTGAGGCACCTTCCTCTGGTTAGTCTGCATCTACTGAACATTTCAGTACAACTGAATAGTTTTGAAAATGCAGATTGCATGAAGTCCTAGTTCTGCCCTTATTGCTTACTGTAACAACAACAGGGTAAGGGTCCATTTTCTGGTCCTCAGGACAAGTGGCACACCATGGCTCATATCCAAATAGCTCAACTCTCCTCTGTTACAGAAAAGGGTCATTTGTCCATAGTGCCTCCTGGGAGAGCAAAATTGCTCTCTAGCAAAACTGCTATTTGCTGCAAAGAACACAGGTCTGGGTTCCAAAAAACTGGTTTTGCTGACTGCTATGGGGCACTCAAACCCTCTCTGAGTGGTACTTTGTGAAATTGCTGTCAGAAGAGGCTTAATTGCAAGAATCACCTGCACACCAGGTTTTGATATATTGTTGAAAATAACCTGGTCTTGTTTATAGTAGGAGCTGAATTGTCGTCAGTACTAAGTTGCTTATATAGTCAAAATGCATTGACAGGAACATGTGACTGTCTTAGAAAGAAGATTTCTGAGGGCACTAAATGTCACAAAGATTCAGGCCCCGGATGTATAACATGTGGGGTGGAATAATCTGTTTCCGATATTCTATCATTTATTCAATTTGCACTGCTTAATACATTTTATGCATTAAAAAAATTAAACTGGGTTAATTATTATATCTTAAGCAGATGAAAAAATATATCAACATACAGATAGACAACTCATTTGAATCTCTTTTTAAAGTATTTTTAAAAGACATTGCTTTTAAATGCACTATCTTAAATTAAACATTGTATTAATTTTAAAATGAGATTCAAGCAAATATAAGGCTGTATTCACCTTTCTTGCTTGAATTTCACATAACCATCTAGCTGAATATTCTGCATTTCTAACAGTGTTTAGGGGACTCAAAAGATAATCTGATGTTCTTATGAGCACTCAGACTGGTGAATTGCAGTACATTTGTAAAATACAATATATATAAGAAGTAGAGTCAAATAGAAAATAGAGTTTCTGTTTCATAGGGTACTATTTCAATATTGGACTTAAATTTTCAAAATTCTTATATGAAAGAACTTTCAAAATAAAACTTCACTCTACATCAATGAATTTTCAAATTTGAGAAACCAAATGTTTTATTAAGAATTAAACTACCTCATTTTAATAAAACAGAAACTTAAAAATTATGCTATAAGAGACTCCATGAAGTCATCTAATCCAATAAGAGTAGATTTACATAAGCGTACATGGGGCCAGAAGACTGCTGTTAAAAGGTTCAATCCATCTCCCATTAAAGTCAATATAAAGACATCTGTTCATTTGAACAGGAATTGAAATATATCTTAGAGCTAGCTACTGTAAAGTGGTAAAGACTTCCTATAAAATGGTGACCATATTTTAATCATACAGACCTGTCATTTAGAAGGGGCTACTTTTGAGAGTAAATTAATCCAATGGGAAAGCCTTTAGTGCATTCAGCTTTAAATACCTACATATAATATTCTGGTATGCACTTTTTTATGGCCTTCACATTTTTCCCTCTAGAAGGATTGTCTGCGTTGATTAAAGGCGTTAAGAAAAAGTCTATGATGGTATAGGATTTCATCGCTGAATGCAAAGATCATTCATTACTATATATTTCTTTTCATTCCCATGTTAGAAAACAGCATATGGTCATTCACAGTTCATATTCCAAGTTCTTTTTTTAGAATATGTCCTTTCTGTGATATTAAACAGTTGTATTTTTATTATATATCTGATTGCTGCTATGTAGATATGTAGGTCTTTAAACATATTTCAGTAGTTCTTAATATTATATGTGTCTTTTGCTGGAGTAAGGATTACTGTGTCTGTCATTCACTTAGTTCCTCTTCCAGTTCGATAGACAAGGGATGAACAACCCTTTTCTCCCTGGAAAACTGCAGCTTTATCAGGGCCATTGTTAAACATCTGTTGTCTGAGCCATGACTCGGTCTCAGGACCACACAGATGAGCAAGGCCTAAACCCCAGGTCAGGTACCATGAGGTCATGTGAGGAACAAACTGCGCTCAAGGTTTGTTCATGTAACCATCGCGCTCCTTATCCCATCAAGCCATATGAGAGGGAGAGCCCATGAGGCTATTTGGGAATTTGCCTCTATCAAGAGAATCGTACAGGGTATCATCTAAGCCCTGCACTCCTAATACTGCACAGCCTTTCTTCTACTCCCTGACCTGTTTCCCAAGTGCAAGTAAGAAACAAATCATAGGCTTAAGCCAGCTAGGAGTGTCAGAAACGTGTGTGATGGAGCCAGACAGGGAGTCTGCCATGCTGTTCTGTGAATATATGATATGCAGGTGATTCAACAAGTATTTAGAAGTAGAAGCTGTTATGTGGCCCAACAAAACAAGTATGTGCATTGGCAGGAAACTAAAGGAAATGACAGAAAAACAGCATCACTTTTCAAGGCTAATTGAATAAATGGATAAAACAACTGCCGAGTTACATATTTAACTTCAGATATCAGAAAATTAGAGAAGTTTAAGTGCTCCATTATGTCATGCTTGTTTGAACACCTTCTTCACTGTTTGGCACAGCCACACGGGAGGATTGCAGTCTCACCCTGAAAGCATAGCTATGACTTGCTCTACGCATGAACATTGTGCAATACTCCAATAGCAAGCTTTGGGAGACCATGCGAGTCATGGGCCTGCATTTTGTAATCCCAGTCCACAAGCTATAAATAAGCTTGTAATTTATCCCTCTTCACGGAACAGCCTGGATGCCTTCTGGTGTCAGTTTGACATTATGAAAAAGCTTTTCGTTTTCTTTTCAAATCTTCAGAACTACTTGACAAATTTTCATTAGTTAGGACAACATCATTTATTTCTTCAGGAATGGGTGGAGAATGGAGCCCACTACTGCTCTTGCAAGCTCTTCTGCAATATTTTTCTACTCTTTTTTCTTATTCATAAAATTCAATATATGAGTTGTTATTTTAGTTGTTACTTTTTGGAGCCTGCTTATTGCTTGCTTTTCAAATCTTTGAACTATTTAGTTATCCTTGTCTGCAGGCAAGGCATCTTCTGCAAAAGCCTTGGACTGTGGTACTCAGTTCCTCCACAGTCTGAACTAGTTGAAAACAGGTGTCCTTCCAGGTACACAGCAGAAAATCCAACTCTTTGACAGCAGTGGGGAGCACTGGTGGTGTGCTTCCTGCAGGGAATGTTCAGTGCCTGGGCACTTTCACAGAGAGGAAAAGTGAAAAAAGTTTTCTAGGGACAAAAAAGTAGAAAGACAAATATGTCAAAGTTAAAGCCATTCAAGTCCAAAACCACATATTTTTAACTGTAAGGGATGTTCATCATTAGAACAAATTCCCACAGGAAATAATACATGCTGCATTTTTTATGTCTTCAAAACAAGTCTGGGTGCTGGAGTCAAAGGCAAATTATTTTGATTATGCATGATAACTACATGAAATTATACAGTCTATGTCCTTTCTGAGTCATGGCCCCTCATGGTCCTGTTTAGATTTAAATCTATTAATCTTCTTGCACAATAGTGATAATGTAGGTAATAATAATTTGATGCTTACTGACTGATTAGATTCCTGTAAGAATGATCATTTTAATACAACTGAGGTTTTGCTTTAAAATTGATTGGAAGCACCACTTATTTACTCAAATCTATTTAGATAAAATAAATAGGTAATGTTTTTAAGGACTTTCAGGTATTTATTTGGCCAGCACCTGTCCACCACTTTGCAAGTATCCTGAACATAATTCAGACAGAAATGATAAGCAATTACCAGGTGTGGGATGCATCTTGCAGCAGCCTTCTAAAGAGGAGGGAGGACTTTGTGACTGGATCTGTACCACTGGTTTTCAGACATGCAGTCACAAACAAAGTGGACTACTGGTGAGGTTTTCAGCATAAAATAAAGTCCTGAGCCCAAACAGACCTTGCAAGGATCAGGTAATATTTTAAGTAGGAATACAGCTTTCAAGGTAGGTCAGAAATTTAATCTCTAATACAGTAGATCTCAATGGACAAGACATACGGGAGATGAGCAGAAAATGGAGTACTATTCTCCCTTTACAAAAGGGGACCAGAAGCACCAAGAGTCTTGCCCTAGGACACACAGGAATTCAGTAGTAAACTATGAGTGGAATCCACTCCGTGCCTTAACAACAACCCTATTAACTAGCATTAATGTTATTCTTTTCGGTTATTACAAACAATTATAGCAGGTCTGGAAAGAAAACTAAAGGAAAACAAACAATCAAGTTTATCAGTCTGTTTTATTTTATCTATTTCAGTATAATTGCTACTACAATGTACAAACTCTGAGCAGTACATAAAATGTTTTAATGATCAGGACAGAGGGTTAATAGCTAAAGAACAATTAAGCCATTACCTCTTAAGTTGCCTGTTATGCATTCACATCTGGAGGGAAATTGTACTCTGAAGGCTAAACCTGCAAAGGGGTCCTTGGCAACATTGGGTGGTGCTCTGCCTAATCTCACCTCCCCCCAGGGCCAAAGCTAAAAAGAAACTTTGGCCTTGTAATTCTTTCCATGGCAGTGCTTGTAGGTCAGGCACCTCGCTCCGGCCATGCAATCCGCCTGCCTGCCTTCGTGCCCAGTGGAATTCACAGCAGTCAGTGCAGGGAGCAGGGATGCTTAGCGTGGCCAAAGGGAAGTGCTGAGGAGATGGGGTATCTTAGATGTCACTACTTTCTAGGGCACAGATGCCTTACACTAGCTGCAGGGCAGCGGGATTCACAGCCTCCCCTCCTGGAGTTGAGGTGCTTATAGGTTTTTTGTTTTTCTTAAAAAACAAGGAATAGTTCTTTCTTCCTTTCAAAAGACTTAATAGAAGGAGCTGTTGGTAATCCCTGTGTTTCAGGAATCCCCAAACCTGGCAATATGCTGGAAGGAACAGGGAGAAGCAGTTCACCCTCAGAGCCATGTTTTTGTAGGAGCTTCTTTCTTTCATCTATCTGTCTTACTGGTGAGGTGACCATAAAGGCCAAGGGTAGTCACCCTCAGAGGCTAAGCACAGCAGAATCTACAGTCTTGACAATGCAAGGAATATCTTTTACAGCATGTGCTATTTAGTATACTTGAAACTTCTTGGCTTTAAGAATGTGTATTAGGCTTTCTGAGGTGGGACAGTTTGGGGTCAAAATCAAAATACCGATAAGACATTTGCACTGAATGGAAACCAGAAAATATGGGGAGGAAGAGGAGAAGAGAAGTACCCAGAACTTGCACCTCCATGAAGCTTCACTATCTTGCCCTTTCATCAGGTACACACTAAACAGGAGCTAAACAGGAATAATTAAAGAGGTGTTTCAATAAGTGTAGGCTTAGACCTGATAGTGGGATATCATGGGTCTCCATTCCTTCTTTCTTATTAAGTACTTGGTGAATTCAGCACTCCCCCATTCTGAGTTCAGTATTCTTCTTTGCTATACATCCCCAGGAAAATGTTGCAACAACCAAACCAGAGGATATACTGAGATGGAAGATGACATGTTTTAATTCAGTGGTCTAAAGAAAGGGACAGTGCAAGTATAATCAGAGGTGATGGCAGATCACCTGAGATAAGGAAGGAAGGCCTGGATTCCAGTCCTACTACTAGTGATGGCTTAGTATAAAAAAATGGAGCTGTTTCAACAGGAGGGAATTAGATATTCCAGGACAGTCAATAGCCTTGACATTTGAGATAGGCAGATAAAGCATAAAACTGAAGTTGTTTATATAGCTTAGCCACTGCTAACCTTTTTGGTGGCCATAGTTGTGCAGGACTTGAATATTTAAGGACGAAAAACTGGCTACCAGATCAAAGCTTGTTTGAGAGCTCAGTGAAGCAACAACTAATTTGCAAATCCTCTTGAGTTTCAGCCATGAGTAAATTACCAAACTGCTTGGTTCTGTAAATAAGATTCTGGACATATCCAGCAGCAGAGTTTTGCCTGTTTATAAAGCTTTAAAATAAAACATCTAAACAAAACTAGGCAAAAACCAAGAAGGGTTCTCTATGGCAGACTTGGGTCCTCAGGGTGCAGTTAACCATCAGTTCCCTTATGGACGTGGCTGTAAATCTGAAGTGGCTCTGTGGAGCTACCTGTGAATTTCTCACATCCATGTTTAGATCTGAATGCTGGGCCTGTTTAGATTTGAGTTTTTCACAGACAAAGTTCCAAGCTCTCCCCAATGTATTCCAAATAAAATCCAGCTACATTTGAATGTGTTTTCTGATTGAGTAAGTATTTAGCTAGGATTACCAATTCTGGGCACTGGAAAACTGGCATTCAAACAACCAAAATCACAAAGTGTCTTTAGAAACCATAAATCCAGAAAAATGATAATAAGTATAAACTCTCTCTTTGGGGGGGGGGAGGGGGAGAGAGAGGGGAGAGGCAGGATTCAGCATTTAATGCCCACTTAGTTTACATTGTCAGGCTGTTCTCTACAAAGAAAGAGGACCTAGAAACTCACATTACTTATTAAAAGAAAGAGATCCCCTCAAATTTGCATGATTCTAGGGCTTACAGTCCTCAAAAGAATTGTGAATAGGGTGCAAAGAGTGATGAAATCCTCTGTTTGATCTAAGGGTTGAGTTAAGACTGGCACTTGTTTGACAAGGGAAATCAAAAGGACCTTATGAATTCAGGTAAAATTGCAATTTTTGTGCTGGGGAAGCACAGAGAAGGCTTTCTCCCGATCCCAGTGATAGAAGAAATCCCACTGGAGCAGACAAGAAGACAAGCATCACCTTAATCCTTTACTTCTACATTTGGCCAGCAGAGCTGTCCAGGTATGCAGAAGATATTGTGCTTTCCTAGGCCAGAGGACAGTACAGAGCTGCATTTCTTCTCTTAACCTGATGGCTCCTTGAGTTAGGAGTGCATGTCCTAGTAAACCCCTCGAGCTGCTTCTTTGCATATAATATTGAGGCCCTGCACTACCCTAAACTAGCCAAAACCTTTAAGGTACAAGCTGGCCTTGAAGTTTTGTATTACAAATTATGCACAACAATATGCTTTCACAGGAAACATCCTCCTTTCTGTAACTGTAATTCCTTTTACTATTAATGGGATAAAAAGAAAGGATAAATCTCAGAAAACTGTGCCTACAACATGACGTGTGTGCTTAGTTTGCCATGTGAGAGTGAATGCAGTATGCTTTCTCTCTCCTCAAGGGCCATAAAATAATTGAGGAAAGCAGTATTATTTCCTGAGGCCAGTGTATCCAAAGTGTATCCAAAGGCCCAGCAAACACTTTTTTTTCACTGTATACTTCTCTTACTAGCTGCTCTAGTGGATTTTTAGTTGAACATCTCTAAAAACATTAAAAAGAAAATAATCTTGTCATAGGTTAATGCTGTTATAAATTACCAGGAATGTGGAGACTGAAGATAAGCGATACTGGAAGTTTAACTGTCACATAACAAATTTTTAAGTTTCAGGGAACATATTGGAATTTTTCAACAATTTAATGTCTTTATCTCACAGAAAAATATTCATTGGAATGGAAACTTTCCATAGGAACACACCAGTCTGGCACAATATTTTTTGGATCTCCCTAGTCCAAAAATGGATTTCCTAATCAAAACTAGAGAGTAACTAGAGGATGTGATGGGAAAAGAAAGTGATAGGATAGGAAAGAGCAACCTAATGAGACACTAACTTGAATAGAGAAGGATGTAGATTAAAGGCTCTGCTCCACTTAATATCTGCTTATTATGCACGCTTAGTTCCAGCAGGAGAGGCATATTATGAAATAAACAGTTTAGAACTGTTCACTTTGGGATAAAAAGGATGGTCTAAAAGGAACTGAAAATTGTCTCTCATATGCACCCTGAGCATCTAAAAGAGCAGACTGCTGTGATGGGTCACTTTTAACTAGCTTTTTCTTTGCCTGATTTTATGAATAGAGCTTCAAAGAATCTTGTTTTTACGGTGGCAACATTTATGAAAACTTGACAAGTTTCATGGGACAAGAAATGTGTTTCCTGCCCAACTCTGCTGCAGGTGTTTAGTCTTTAAACCAGGAATTTATTGCAGTGTGATAGCCTGCAGTATGATACTCTTTTTCTAATACTAAAACCAAAGGAGGTTTCCCCACAAAAAAGTTTGCAAGTGGGCCTTATCAGAAACCAGGACTGTCGTAATTATGATTGTCAGGATCCTCAAAATTAATTACAATTTCAAGCTGTGACAGAGCCTAAAATAGCAAGAGCTGCTAGTGATCCAAAAAACCACTCACAGCATGTCCAAGCTAGTATTTGGCAGAGAACATATGCAACTTAAAAAAAGAACATAACCCTTTAGGCCCATGCAAGCAATTAAGCTCTTTGTGGAAATGTCAGGCCATAAGTATGAAAAGACCTTTCAATTGTTTACATACAATTTTCCTCTAATTAGCGAGAACTGATTTTAATTTTTCCCCCTTCATTTTTCAAATAGGACCAGATGGGCTTAAGTTTAGAGGGCAGCTGTTCTGTTCAGAAACAAAATAGAAAAAAAAAAAGATGTGATTCTTGCCAAGTCAGACCCCATGATTCCTTTGGTGAGGGGGGTATGAGTAAATGCCAATCAGCTTAGCAGCATTTAAAGATATGTAAGGAACTTAGCCTGGGAGCTCTGCTGACGACGTAAAACAAGAAGACATTTCCAGAAGTGTCTGTCAAACAAAGTATAAAAATACTCAGAGACTGATGGCCCAAGTTACTGACACTCTAGCTGATGTACATGTGGGTGAAATTTAACAGCACTGTACTAACTTTAATTTCATTGTTGCAGTGCTTCTTGCTAATGCTCTAAATGCAGTGATCAGTTGGTTAAAAATATATGATATAGCCCTGTTTGATCAGAACTACCTCAAAATGCTAGCAGGAAGGATTTTTGTCACACAGCCTGTTAAATCACCATCCTCATATCAGCTTTTGCTATCTGTGCCATCTCTCCACTGTTGTATCTTTTATCTGAAAGACAACAGCCTATTCTTCTGTCTCTGTCCAGTCCAGTCTCCTTACTTCACTGAGCTCCCAGCAGCTTGCTTTCTGACTCCAGCATGATGACCCTAACACTGTCTGACTGTGAAATAGGTCAGTAGATTGCAAGGCAAATGTCATGTATCTAATAGTTAAGACCGCATGTCTTTGCTCCTGGAGTCTTTCCCCAGCTTGGACTTGTTAGGAAATGCTAAGCAAGTCCCTTGATTTTTTTGTGCTTCAGTTATTGGTCTGTAAATTGAGAACAGTATTTATCTGCATCATAAGAGAATGGGGAGGTTTAGCTAAATGGTGGTCACCTGAAATCCTTGGATGAGAAGGTGCTTATATAAACGTTAAGAGATGGACGACTGTTTTATAGGAGGGAATAAATAGCATATGAAACATACTGATTTTCTTTTCTTTTTTTCTTTCATTCTCAATGTCTTTCAAATGTCTTCCTGCACTCCTGCTAAAAAAGCCCAAATGTAGGATCATATTTAAGCCAAAGTTAGATTATTGGTTATAAATATGGATCCTTGCAGCTTATTAGGTTAGTCTGAGCTGTTAGAGTTTAGATGAGTGATGTGTGTTCTCTTTGCTTCTGTTTTCCCTTACATATGTGATCTGACTTATCTATTTGGATTGGAAGCTTTCTGCAGCAAGTACTATTATAAGGTGTCTGTGGTACCTAATGAGTTTATCTTATTTTGGCTCCATTGACACTGCCATAATACATAGTGCTAAAAATTAATAAATTTAATGTTTAGATTAACAACTACAATCCAATGGAAACTTACAGTCTGTGAGACAAATGATATCCTGTTACACTGGCAGAGCCTGCTGAAAAGTGTTCCACTCGATAATAAAGTAAGAAAAAAAGTGAGGGAATGTGTGCAATGTCAGTGTTGCTGCAGTATAAAGCTGAGTCAGAAGCATAGATCATTAAGAAACATGTAATAAATGAACATTTACTGAGAACATCAAAATAGATCCCATTGGATCTCTATGTTGATTTTAGTCTTCGTGAGCATAACTGCAGAGTGCTACCTTTCTCTTCAATTCCCATTGAATTTGTTACCTGTTCCCATTTCTTCCTATGATGTTACTGATTACACCTTTCTTTTGATATGTAAGAGGAAGAAAAGTTGCTGAGTATTAAAATTAATCCAGGACACACAGAATTATTTGGCTAAGCCACAAAAAGAAGCAAAAATTGAGCTCTTCCTCATTTCTCTACTAAAATTGCAAAAGATAGGATCAGCAGGATTCTCAATGTAACATGGCAGCTGGGAGTGGGATATGTGTCAAGGCATCTTATGGGATTTGGAGTTTCAGGGTGATGAATCATTTTGGTCCTGCTAGGGACTAAACACAATGATATTCAGCATTCATGCAGCCACAGGTGATGATCAAGGCTCAGAGGCTATTCACTTGCCCTTAAAATCCAAAGAAATACATGTTCATAACAGTGATGAGAAGCAGGCAGATGGAGAAGCAAACTGGTGGTTGTCCTGAATGAAAGAATGGATAGTAGGGCCATGTTTAAAATAACAAAGCCGATACTATAGCACAGAGTAAAAACATGACTTGTTCTTGTGGCAGGTGGATACAGCTGTGAATGCAAACTTCACTCTGTAGAGAAACTCCTCATGCATACTTGCATTTAAAATGTAGTAGTTTAAGAAGCTGTAGCACAAGTTGTGATTCATTCCACCAACTTGAGTAAAGTGTCTCGCCAAAGATTTAGGAAAGTGTTTGAGCGGTGGCTGTAGAGCATCCCCACTCTGCCTGGAGAGGCTCAGCTAGAGAAGAAGGAAACTGTTCAGTCTGCTCTCCTCCTCCTTTATTTGTCTGCTGAGGCTTCAAAGGAAGGGTGCCCAGAAACTAGACCAAGCCTATATCGCACAGCTTACCGAAGAGCAGCTGGATGGCAATGACTTCCACTCATTATCACCGACCTGGCCAGGAGCTGACCCAGCAATCCCAGGGCGGAAAGCTCTGTATCCCATTACCAAAACCCTGAGCCATCCAATTCACTTGACTTCTCGTTATTTAGACTATAAATAACTTCACTGCACACATTGCCAGGTGTTACAAGGGGGTGAAGGGTGCCACAGAGGAGAGTGTACCCTCCTCCAAGCCTGTATCTGAAAGCTTTCTTTCAACTTATATGCCCAGTGGTTTACCTTGCAGGCAGCCTTCTGCCAGGGGTGGTGTTTTGCTAACATGCCAATGAATACTAGCTGTTTTTTGACAAAGGAACTCTGTTTCCCTCAGGCTTCGGAGAGAAACAATGACATACCCTCCCAAGGATTAGGGAAGCCAGGGGTCTAAGCAATAGCACACAAGTGCCAAGGAGCTGACTTTGATGTATTGGTTAGGGCTCTGCAGGAATTCCTAGGCCAAATCCCATGGATCCTGGTGCTGGCACGCGGAGGAAGCTTTCCCTCTGGGTTCCTCTCTGATCTCAGCCTCTTTTTGCAGAGGCAACACAGGCAGCAAGATTGTTGGGCTGCTGTTGGCACCTGGCCAGCACCTGCACGCTGAGCCCTGGGCTGGAGGTAATGGACCACAAAAGGCTTGCTAAAGCGGCTCCCAGCATAACTAACATATTATTCACTCTGAGCTTTCATTCCCATAAGAATGGTTGTCTCCCTGCTTAGTGCATTTGTTTATTGATGCCTCCTCTTGTTAGCAGGCTCCACCTTCAGTGTTGCCCAGACTCCTGTGCATGGCAGCTGTGCCAATTTGTCTGCTTTGCCCTACTTGTTGCCCTCTCTGGAGCTTTGGCTAAGGCAATACATGTTGCTGGGTGGACATCTCCTAAAGCCATCCTCCCCATTTGCAAAACCCATAGCCATGTTGCTTTGCAATTTCCTTCACAGAGTGCTTACTTCACATTCGCCACCATGGGATCTGATGCCTTGTGCACTCGGAGTGCTGCAGAATGGACACTGCTTTCTTTGTTTAAAGCAAGAAGAGCAGGTCTAACACTGAATTTTATTTTGTATTATTTTCGTGCAGAAATGTAAATAAATGCTGTGTTAGTGGCTTGGATCATTTACACAAACACATCATTCTTGTGGAAGCTACATAGCTGCCTAGTGAAAAGAGAGTTATTCAGGAGGCTGTATTTTAAGGATAGTAATGGCTAAGTTAATGCAATGGTCTACAGTTGTGTCTCCTTTCTATCGCAGTAGTAATGTATGTAATGGACAAGACTATGATTAGTCGATGAGGGGGAAAAAAGAAGATTTAATATATACATACATTTAAAGATAAACTATTGCAGTATTAGCAGACCAAGTCCTGCTTAGGAAGGCTTTTAACAGTTATCAACAATTCCGTAGAAAACAGCCACAGTTTACATGTGCAGCCAGTTGCTTTCTAATTGCTACAGCAGGCTACCACTGGGAAGAACAAAGGAAATATTTAGCACATCGTAAATTCTTCTGCAGCCCTGCCGAGTGGCTGGAGTTCAGATTACGCGTTTATAACCAACATTTGAGAGCAATTTCTCCTCCACTTTGAGAAAGTGGGTGGGGAAGCTGTTCGACACTGTTTTTTCAAATGCCTGAAGTAATGCGTGTCTGAAAGAAGTTTAGGGTCAAAATTCTGTTCCACTTGTCTTTTGATTCAGGCTCGTAATGTACTGTAATATATTGAACTACTCAGAAAAACTTCGTTTGAAACAGATGTATTTGTCAGTGTTGTTGCTGCTTTTATAATTATTTGCTTGCAAACTTATCGCTATTGTCTATGATTTCCTGAAGTTTTGCAAGCTGATCAGTATTTGTTTAGACTAATGCTAAGGATCTTGTAAATGCTGGAGGGGGTTGAGGTCGATGGGAGGTATTAGTCTCCCTGAGTCGGTACTTAATCATGTCCTTGTCTTGTGAATGAGGTCTTGAGGCTCTCCCAATTGTAAAGTTTTCATGATTTAACAGAAAACATGCTGGTGCCCTGGCCAACTCAAGGCCAATTTAGTTTCAGTTCTAGGTGAAATTCAAATGTTGCTCGAGTTTCTCTTGGAGTTTCACTTGGATAAAACATTCTTCACTTACTGTTCTTGATGACAAAGCAATGTTACCGTCTACTCAGCAATTGCCAATACTGTTCAAGAGCTCTAAGCAAGGGAAGCTTTTGTGTTGCAGTTACTTGCTGCTTGTAAGCAGTTTCAGTGTTAACCATAGTTTTCATGAACCTTCTCTTTTCAGGAAAAAAATCGCCCTAGACTAAAGTTAGATCACATTAGATGTTTGTCTATATCTGTTTCAAAATGCTGGAGGACAAAGGTGGCTTTTTTGTTGGTGGTGGGGTGTGTGTGTGGGGGGGGGGTATTAAGTATTCCAGCTTGTCAGCTATTATTAAAGCTACGAATGGGAAAAGAAAGGCTTCTTTTCCCCCAAAAGTGACTTAAAAACGCAGCACACTCACAACTGAAAAATCAAGACTTTCAGGTGTCTATAGCATGAAAATAGAAAAATGAGGGATTAGGTATAATAAAAAAATCACTTCTCAGTGTTCTTGATGGTATTGAGTCTGTGTCCATCACTATAGGTAATATATTTAGTACTTTACTGGTCTGACAAAGGTTTCAGCAAGCATTGGATATATTTAGACAGCTGAGTCATGACGCCTCAGAGATACTGTAAGCATCTCTTTGAAAAAGGAAAAATAAATTTCTCCAGCAAAAGTCCTTCCTGACCTCCAAATATATAGCCCGAAAATAGTAAAGTATTTACAAGTCCTACTCTCAGTTACTCGTGTATAGATTTACTGGGGATGTATTCCTGTGTGAGTAAAAGCAGGTCTAGGCATACCAAAATCAATGGAAGATATAGATATGCAAGGAAACCAGTGCATCCTTAATGAAGGGAGCAAGGCCAAAAGATGATGTTGCAGATACTGTTGCTAGAACACAGGATGAAATCATAGTTCCAGCTGGATAGTTACCTTAACTTGTGTGTTATCTGATCATGATGGTTTTAGCTATAAAATGTTGTAGTGACACAACTGTATTAGCTTAGATTCACCCATTTATCTGACTTTCTTCAAAGTGAAAATCATTGACTAAATGTATTCCTTAAAAAAATCTTTAAATATCACAAAATTCTGAAGTCTGATAATTGTATTAAAATAATATTGTATTCAAGCTGTTCGTTGTCAGGCCTTTAAAACTAAAATGGATATAGTTCATGGAAAACAGTCAAAAAGAGTGAAAACTAAGTAAAATGTACTATTCTATAGTAACAATGCTGCACGGTACTTTTTCTAAATTCTAAAAAAAGAAGTTAGGACTCAAACCGAGTTCTGTTATTTCCTGCCTTTCACTTCAGAAACACAGTTGTTTCTGGGATAGAGACCTATAATAACCAGAGCAAAACAGTGAAATGCTAGGTTATACAAAGACTGAGCCACATCGACAGGAACTTGGGTCTCTAAGTAAAAGCAACCACTGGTCTAGTATGGTGTGGCAATATCACAGTTACTCCACAAAAATTAAGTAAAATTAGGCAATTAAAAAAAAAACAAAACAGTTTAGTGGCAGGAGATACAGCAAGCCTGCATAATTACAGGGAAAAAAATAGTTCCAGTCACTACTGGGAGATTTAAACACTTCAAGCACTAATACAATAGAATGTATGAGGTGCTCCATTAATGTCTATTTCTATTTATGTCTTTCTATCATCAGCTTCACACTCTCCACCCCCACACACATTACTCTTCTTCCACTGAATAAATGGAATATTTCACCCATGAATAACAATGTTCTTTCACTAACCAAAAAGTGCCGCACAATGCCTTCACACCTGCTGCATTTATAAATTGCAGGTCCCATGCTCATGAAAGGAACTTAATAAGCATGCTTCACAGGTGAGATGACTTTAGGTTAGAAGCAAAATATTCTGCTAAAACCTGTTGGATTTTATCATTACAAAGTGTGTAGTTTCCCCAGCCTTACCCTCCTACAGCCCATTGTCACAGCAAAACTATTTCTGTGGCAGTAAAGCTATCTAGAGGGCATATTGTAAATGCATTTACTTTTATAGTTTGTTGCCAGTTTGGTAATCCATGTTTATAAGAAATTGCGGAAGTGGTTTTAAAGGCTGCAGAAATATGTAGGCTAGAGAACTGGACATGGAGGGGCTGCCCCCACCATCTGCCATTAAATGAAATGACAGATGGATGAGACCTTATATCATGAATATAACTGGCACTTTAACAATTGATGTTATTGCCACTGTTTTTTTCATTTATGCTTCGTCAGAATTCAGAACTTCTCCCTCTTGTCTGTCCTCACTATTTGTTATCAAGCACTGTGGTCTTCATCAGGAGACCTAATCCTGCAAATTCTTTACTTGTGAAGTACATGATGTTAATGTTCATTAACATCATGGAAGCTACTACCTGAGTGAGGCAAGCAGGTTGAGACTTTGGTGATGACTTGGTTTTCCTGGTCTTGTCAGTACTACCATTTTTTATCTAAGTTGCACGTAAAGCGAAGTATGAGTTTCATGTAAAGTGAAGTATGAGTTTCATGTAAAACAAGATGGCATTAGCTCCATTCATGACCCTTATATTCAAGGGAAGACACAGGGCATTAGTAGCAAGGGACTCAAAGACTTTTAGATCTCCTCATTTCATTTTTTTAGATACCCTAAATTTCCTTTCCTTCGTCTATTCTGGCCTTTGCAGCTGCAACCATAGGATCTTCTAGAGTTGTGAGGAATAAAGGTGAGGAATGGGGAGTGTTAAGGAGGAAAAGATATGGCAAAAGAGTAAGTGCTAGATTCAGAAGTTGAGCCCTAGGGCCTAAAACATCTCTTGAGGACTCTGGGTCTGTGTACAAGACCATCTCCCAGTATAAATAGGAAGTGGAGCCTGATGGGTTAAAACTCAAGGGAAAAGCACACATTATATATATGTGCTCTTCAAGTGTGTGAATGAATGCATGCACAAACAAACAGAGAATATTTATACTTACTAATAGAATATATGTACTGTAATATACATCATTAAATGTTTGGATTTATATCCATAAGTATATAATATTTAAGTCTGTATAAAATGTATGCTGCATTTGGAAAATAATTGTCTTATTATCCTTGGTTTTTGACTATTGCTCTACATCCCATGTGGGAAGATAAACCTATCCATGGTGAGAAGCAAGGGCCATGCATAGTAAATGCCTAAACCCACACAGAGTCTTAAGACAAGATAGATTTGGGTACCAAATCAGTAAGCATCTTAAATACCAAAATAGTAAGAAAGATGAGACCTGCTGACACGTTAATAGAAAAGCGTACACTACACCAGCCAACCCTGGTATGCACCAGCAGCCGCTGAGCCTTTTCCCCCCAAGAGACATGGCACAAAGCTAGCAGTGGACAGAAATGAATCAGCCAATGTACAAAGAGGTGAAGCACAATCCAGTGAGAGCTGCAAAAGTCATGTGCAGAAAGGGAATTTACTGTCCTCTGGGTTCTGTCAGAGCCAGTCAAGGTACATCTGTCAGTGAGAATCTGGGAAAGTCTAGCAGCTGGTTGGTAGGTCAGATGTTTTCATGTCACGCAGGACTTTTAGAAGCATCAGATCCTAAGTGATCATATAACTTTCAGAAGCCTGAAGTCACCACTGTCTGCATATCAGCTACCTTATGCTGTTGCCATTCCTCCAAACCAAAGCTCCTATTAAATGCTTTGAGTCTTGGCATAATGCAGATCCCCAAACCACACAAATCCCATGACCAGTGATGAGTGTGCA
This sequence comes from Apteryx mantelli, assembly GCF_036417845.1. Lineage (NCBI taxonomy): Eukaryota > Metazoa > Chordata > Aves > Apterygiformes > Apterygidae > Apteryx > Apteryx mantelli. Next base: position 76,118,142 of record NC_089980.1, read on the forward strand.
GTTCTATTGTTAGATGCAAACCACTTCAAACTACCAAAACATATATTTTACACATATTTTCAACTTTCTGCCTTCTTTGTGAACAGAAAAAGCTTCTTTTTTTTTTTTTTCTTTCCCTCCCTTTTTAAGTCTTTAAGATCTCCACAGTAAGATCTGGGATAGTTCTGATCTTAGAGATGAGTACATTTTACACCAAGAGTGTTTTGACATCAGTTCTTTCTCTTGGCAAGCCTAAGAGATCTGGGTGCAGTGTGCTCCCTGCATTACTTATGATGTCACTGACACTTAAAACAGGGCATTTTCCTGCCTTGGTTTAGGTGTCAATGACATCATCATCTGTTGCAGTGGAAACACAAAATCCTAAAATTTAAGCCTTGGTAGCTAAATTGAGGAGTAGTTGTTTTTAAAGTATTTTGCTTTAAAATGCAGTATTTAGTCTAGACACAGATTCTGTTAATAGTTTGGGATCACAAATGGTTTGGTTCTGTGTACAGAAGAATTGCTGTTGGCCATTAACAGAAAAGAAAAACATTTTATTCAAGGTTATAAAATGCTCCATACATATCTGGAAACAAGAACTGCTCCTTGAGTATATAGGAATGTAGTCAGTCAGTTGTATAAAATGCTTGCTAACTACTTAATAGAGCAGACCAATCCTGTTTGCTTTATTCAAGGAAATATGGACCCAATTCACCTGAAAATCTTTAAAATTCATAACTGTCACCTCTGAAAGGATTGGAGCTACAGAAAAACAAAATGCATGAAAAAGAAAAATTGAGCTCTATTTCCTGAAAGTGGTCCCTTCAAAATACACTCAGTTTCAGCCTAGTCCTATCCTCCCACCTTGATCGAAGAAGTAGCCATAATAGCTTTGGAAAAAGTCGTGTTAACAATGACGCTAACTTGTTACTTACATTTGTGGACTAAATTAAAGCTATGTATTTGGCACAATTTCTTTACTGATTTTTTACCAAAATACTTCATCTACTCTGTTCATCTGCTTTCAGAGCATAAACTGGTACCTATTGATTCAATTAAAAAACAAAACCAAGACAACCAGATGATGACAGTTCAAGACAAGACCATCTCTGAGGTGCTTGTCTCCAATGGAGCAAGTAGCCCCTCTCAGAATCAGGATTCTAGGCTTGAAAGAGAGAGAGTTTCGTCTGGTGTGGCAAAACTGTGAAACCCAATTGCTTCCTCATTCTCAGATGACCTAAGTAGGATGATGGTAGTTTAAGTACAAAAACGTGGACTTACATTTCTTTTGATAGGGCTATTAGGTCTGCTTGGATCACTTTGATCACAGATTTTTGAATACTTTTTAAGGAGGTTAAAGGCAATTCCATAATTTTCAGTGAAACATGCAGTGAGTTAGATCCTGTTTCTACATGCAAGCTGCTGGTGTGTTCCTCTTAGTTCCCATGGTCATGCTGCTAATTTATCTAAGAAGAGTTTAGCATTAATGTTTCTAAGAGTACAAGCCAGCAACCTGATAAATAAAGAGTTAAGTTAGGAAGTGGGAAATGGGGGAGTAAAATCCTCAAGATAAAGCCAGGAACCGAACCATGGTCATAGATTACCTGGGTCACTGCTCAAAACACTAAGTTATGGTATAAAGGGAACCTGAAAGGAGTGGGAGTCCTCCTCCAGCTGTTCTAAAGAAGTACGGAAAATGCTACTATCTTTTATGGGTAACTGTTCCTTACTGCTGTGCTTTAGGGGTGCTTTATGCAATTTATTTTAACAAGCCCCTCAAGGAACTTAGCAGAGGGCTCCTGGTTGCCAGGCATGCTTAAATGTGAAGGTGGAGGTGAACTGCTCCACTTTGCTTACTAAGAATGAGACATTTCAGCATATATACAGAAGAAATGTTTTCAAGTGCTTAGGCATCTTTCAGGTTAGTAGCTATGATCAAGGAGTAGCTAAGAGGGAGTTTTCAGAGTCCCAATATTTCATGCAATTTTGTACATTTTCACCTAAGTTACCCTCTAAGTGCCTAAGTCCTTGTGTGGATGAGCACAGATAATATCATACATCACTGTTGGACATAATATCACTGGCTGAACACAAACCTCATTTTTGACAGTGCTTATTTTAACTTGGTGCAAAGTGACACCTACTGTCCCTCTATATTTGTATTATTGTCTGGAATTTATTTGTTGTAGCTTTATCTTTGCTTAACAATAAAGCCTATACTGGGCTAGCAGCATCTTGAAAATAAAAAATAAAACAAAAAAGACAAGACCGTCTCAGAAACATCTGTGTGCATTAGCCTTTAGTATTACCATAGCTCATGGATAGCCTCACAGCAATTTCATGTTTTAAAGGTTCTGGAAGTTGATTGATTGTTCCCAAACTACTACATAGTTTTAGTTGATTAACCACATATATTTTTTGCCAATATGTCTGGCTACCTTTTAAAAGTTAGTGCATTGCTGGCCATATTACAGAAACAGATTTTTTAAGGATTGGAATCAGATTTGGCAGTAAGGGGTTCAGTTGCAAATACATAGGTGATCTTAAAATTTCATTTGACATAAAAGAAAACTCTTTGCAATGGAAAAATAAGAGCCTGGATTCTATTTAAAATGACATCTCCACTTGCAAACATTTTTTTTAAACTTTAACATAAGCCCTCTCAGGGATAGTGTTCACTGAAATTTCTGGAATTTTTCCCGTTCATTTGAGATCCTCTTCCTAGCAATGAAGTAACATCCTGTCTTATTAAAAGCAGAAAAATATCTGTTCACAATGTCTTCACATTAAAAGGTCTTTTGTCCCTTTCTTTGGCTTTTTCAGTTCTTAATGAGTTGTTTATATATCTCAATGGCTTGAAAAGACAGATTTATTTTATATAATCTTCCATGTAAGCTTTTTTCATTTCACTTATAAATTGCTTTTCCATATTTTAAGATGCAGTTGTTTTCAGAGAAGAATGACCAAAACAATTGTGAGTAGTTACTTGTTGCCCACCATGCATTTCCAGATCAAGTGGGTATAAATTGCAGTAGGTAATAAAATCCCAACTTATAAATAAGCCACAATTTTATTGTAGAAATGGCAGTTAAAACTATGTTGTTCTGTTTTGTTTTTACTTTAAAACTGTAATATATGAGTTTCATTTGAGTAACAGCTAAATAGTTAACAGCACACGCTCTGTTTTGCTGAAAGGGCAACTCTGTGTATTGAAGTTACAGCCCCCAAGCTGCCCAAAGATACTGTGATGAACGGCCTTCTACAGCGAAGGCCTTCCAGACTCTACCAGGAAGGGCTGTAACACAGACGTTGCAAACTTGCAAAGAACAATGAAAGACGGAGATGCCAAAACCGTGACACTTATAACTGCATAATAATAATTTAAGCACATATGCCAGGTTGTATATCGTAGATTTCTGCTTTCTGAAGCACAAGCCTGACCAAAATGGTGTCCCATTTTTAATCTATATAAACCTTTCATCTTCTTTAACTCTCTTAACATTTTAATGCTTTTAACTCATACGGGTTTGGACATTGTTCAAGGATAGGTCTTAACTACATCTTGAGCCTTAGTTTGAAAACAAACAAAAGAACACAACTGCTTCAGTGGTTTCAAACAGATGTGTAAACGTGTACTTTGTTGATCTGAAAAACCAATAAATGTGAAAGCTGTTTTACATGTGTCAGAGGTTCCAAATCTGACTTTAAAATCACCAGTGCTACTGAAACAGGCACTTCATATCAGAGAAAGATCTATATTATTATGATTTGATATAGGAAGTAGTATCCATAAACATCCTAAAGAAGTGAAACGAAGAGAAAGAAAAAACAAGAAGGGGGAAAATTAGAAAAGAGAGTTTGGATTATCTAAACTGCTGTTTGATTTATGCTAGTGTTATCTTTATTAAATTTGAGCCAATATTATTTGCTGAAATCTCATCTCAATTATCCCGTTGTGATGATTTCAATGCAGTAACACAAAAGGGCTACATTTGGTCATGTATGTGATAGTATCCAGTACACACAAACAGAACTGACCTACCCATAAATAAAATAGGGAAGTCTATAGTTAATGTGTATTTATAGGAAGGTGATTTTTTGGGGTGAAATTGTTATCAGTAGGAACAACTCAGTTGTGCTTATGCTTTTTGGAGGTAATCCCAAGTTTTCAAACAATCAACTAGCCATAAGGAAACTGTAGAGAAAAAGAGCCAGGTGACAGACTAAACTGAGATAAGTTCTAATATCACTGCTACATTATAAAAATATCTAGTGAAAACACAGTATAGTATGAAGTCAAGAGACCTCTTTGATTCTCTAGCTCACATGTTAGAAGATGTATTGGTTTGCTATAAAAAGCTACAGGAAATACCTTATCCAGTTCTATGCTTTAAGCATATAAACATACTTTATAGTTCAGAGTATGCTGACCATCTATGACATTTCACATAGGAATTATTAAATTAAAGGCAAGGTGCTACTGTTTAAAGGTATACCTGCTATATTATTTTTGTTGATGATGATACATAAAGGCAGAGGTCAGATTCTGCTCTTGATTATTCAGATACTCTATGGTCATCAGTGCACTAGTGTATCCTGAAGCAGAACTTAGCTATCTGTGTACTAGTGATAATGAAAAATGCTCATGAAGTTTCAAATAAAATAAAATAAACTATCACAATGGTCATGATCTTTTCTTTATTTCTACTGTAATTGTGAGAAATGGACACATTTAATAGAACCAGTTCTGCAAAAAAGCAATTTGCAACTTCATGATGGAATTTTCAGTTTTCCTCATTCAAGTTTTAAGTGATTTAAGAAAGAAAAATGTGTGTTTGAATCCTATTATATCACTTTGATTCACAGAAATGGTCCCCTGGGCTAATCCTACATGATCAGTACAGGTCTGGGGCGGCGCACCTGAAGGGAATTGGGATGGTTTTCTTAGCAGAGAGGAGTTCTGGAACATAGCAAGGCCACATATTATGTTCACATCCCTTAATTGAAATCTAGTTCCACAAGGCTGTCATATGTTTGAGGAGTGAAGTAAAAATACAGCTTCCTTTACTGGTCGTTGACACAGTAATCACAGATGGTTGTGAATTTTTCTGCTTTTAATCCATATTGTCCAAATGTGACCCCACTTTTGTCCTCAAGCCACGTAGTTCATGATAGCATGGCATGGTGCCTGAATTGATGCCATGTCCCATTTCTTGTCCTTGGGTTCCAACATGCGGCCAGCAGGAAGGAATTCTCCCCATTTATTTTACATCATTTTCTAACTATCTATTCATTCTATTCACTTGCACAGAACCCTGGGAGAAAAGCATTCAGCTCATAGTGAGAGAAGAAAGTGCAGAAGTGATGCAAAATTGGAAAGGGTAACTGCCTTTCTTTTTATGCACTCATCACTGTGGAAATATTTGAGCTGCTTTGGCTTTCTTATGAGAAAATATGAATCCTTGTTTTTTAAAAAATACCTTAATTACAGAATCAAAGTTTTGATTTAGGGATTTTTTTGGTGGTGGTGGGGTTGCTGATCTGAGGAACAAAACTTAAGAAGCTCCACACCATGGCTTCTGGAGTTTTGATGTCAGAATTTGGAGGGATATTGCACTCAAAATGTGACTTATGCTGTAAAACATAGTGAATCTGTTACTTTTTAAACTATAGAAGATTCAGGAACAGGTTCCTTGGAGACCACTAGAGCTGTAGAATTGAATAAGGGTATGTCTGTGTCAACAGACTGCGGTACTTGGGCACATGCTAATCAGACTATGTGTATTTTAAAGCCTATTTATACTTTAATTTATGACCAATTGCACTACTTGTATGGTATTTAAAGGTGTCACAGACAGTTTGGATGTAATCCAAAAAGCTAGCAGTGTTTTCTTCTTTCTCTAAGAACCAAGCAATGCACTTTTCTTTCCCTGATGAAAGATCCTGGCTCAGCAGGCTGAGCTGCCTCACAAAATGTATGTATGTCTGAAACATAAGAAGCTTGCATTGACAAAGGAAAAGCCAAAAACAAAATAAAGAAAAGGCAGTTAGCCTGATGACAAGCTGGCAGGTCCAAATCTTCAGGCTCAAATTCAATGTGAATCACAACCATGTGAATCTTACTCTGTTTCAGAATTAAGCAAAAAACTTGGATCTTGCAAAAAGAACAATTCTGCCTAGCTTTACACATGTGAGTAGACCCACTCCAGTCAATGGGATTGCTCACTCATGCACAGAGTTACGTGTGGAGTGGATTGCTTGGGTAATGCCTTGAAAAAAACTTTTTTTTCTCTTTTGGTAGCTTGCCATCGTGACACCTTTCCATCTTTTGGAAGGGCTACCAACAGGAAGGACTGGTGGATATCAGAAAAAGTAGTTCCTATGAAAACAGAAACTGTATAGATTTTTCAGCAACACTACAAGGACTATTTATACAGTCTTTTAAAAAATGCAGGATTGTTTTTAAATATTTGAGAAAAGGGTTTCAGTAGAAACAGGGTGTCCGTGGTTTCAATGTCTTATTGCACTGGGAGTGGGGGGAGTGGGGGCAAGGGGAGGGAGAGGTAGGAACAGATTGCACTAATAAAGCCACACAATAGTATTACACATGGACTCTAACATTAAATAAAGATTGCCCAAATTCCTACCTGTGAATGCTTAGCCTGGTGTTTGTTACACTTCTAAGTGTGAAAGAAAAGCCACAAACATTTATCATGATTGTCAGGAAGGCCCCCTTCTGCACCTCTCTCCTGCTCTCTACTCCTTTCCCTGCTTTTCAGAGCTGTCAACATCCGCACTTGTTCAAGCATCCATTTCTGGTCGTTAGTACATTACAGGATTGTTTTATATGGCCTGCCTAAGAAGCAGCAGCTTGATTTGAGTAGGCAGTGAAGGTTTTTTAGTCTCATACCTGTTGAATTAGAACAGCACACGTTGAGTCTTTTGCATACATCGACCTCTACCAAGCACTGCCTTTTGTGGGAATGCCACTCTCAGACAGCTAGCAATTTGCTGCAGTGGGTCTGAACTGCAGTACTTGCTCCTCACTGCAGGCACAAGTCTCTTTTTCTCCTAATTAAGAAATGTGGGGTTTTTTGTTTTAAAAATGTGATTATTCTACATTTATGTCTTCCTGCCATGATCTTTGCTCTTTTTTTCTTGGGATTCAGTCCCTTTTCTCCCACTCATTTTATCCCTCTTATGGATTATCAAGGTTTGTTCAGTGACCATTCTTACATTTCTTATATTTTATCATCTGCTTAAATATGTAGTACGGTTCTCTTAGAGTCTATCAGCAGGGGGAGTGCTTTAGGAATGAAATTATTAATCATCATTATTTTTAACCCAAATGCCAGGCTCCTGCAAAGCATTTACACAGAGAAAGTGTCTCTTGGGTGTCTTGAAAATACTGCACTGAGGAAGGTGGGTTGTTACATCATGTGGACATAAGGGAGGTGGGAATAGCTCTGGAGGGAATGGGGAGGTCTGTGGAAAGGATTTTAGGAGAATCCAGGTATGATGAGGACTCAACTGAATTCCCATTAAAAGAAATGCAAAAGAAAGTCAGGAGTGAAGGTGCATTTGGCTTCTCCATTGCTTCTGAGGAGTGTTTCATGGCTGATTGGGGAAGGTGCCTTCCCACAGTTGTCTCTTTCTCCCCAAAATGACAGCTGTGAGGAGCGGCGTTGTATCCAGACGACCCTTGCTTTGGCCCGAGGGTCGCTGTGGCCCTTTGGCAGCTTGAGCTCCTGGTGGTGCCAGGCACCACCTGGCCCAGCCTGGCCCACCCCACCACCCCTGCCACTGCCACAGTGCCCAGCCAAAATCGGGTTTCCAACGTGACAAATCTCAGCCCAATGTTCACAGCACGGAGCTTCTGCCAGTGGCTCCATGTATTGAGAGGGTTTATGGCTGCCTTAAACTCTTCCAAATAAACCTAGCAAATCTTTAACAGGCCTTCTTGTCCTGTCTTTTCCTGCAGCAGCACAGTAGTGGCAGGGTGGCATCTCTTACTCATGCATTTCAGCTTCATTTCCAGCAGCTCAAGGAAAATTCAGTATTGGTGTTGCTCTCAGACTTTGAATTCTCTACTGCACCTGTGAATAAAGTAGGCAGTTAATATTTATTTGAATTGTGATTTTTGTGACGGAGCTAGGAAAGGAAGCATGTGGTGAAGACTATAAAAGGCATGTTTCATGACCGTCTTTATTCATTGTCAAATTTTTTTTGACCACACCAGCCCCCCCCCGAGGTATCTACATCACCAATCTATTTTTAGTTACAGTGATTACTAATAGGTGATTTTGTGATCCCAGTTCTTGTATTTAGCCCTCTTGGTATTTCATGGCTTTAACTCATGCTGCTTCATTGCCATTGTCTTTGTTTGGCAATTACACAAATAAAAAGTGCACCTTAACTCTCCTCTGTGCTTTGTGTCAGCATCACACAATAGCAGGCATTGTCCACATTTTGGAGGAGGTCTGATGCAGAAATTGGCTATAAGTGTAGCCACTACTTCAGAGATTGAAATGGATATCTCCTAGTTTCACAAAGACAATTAAATGAGATATTCTAAGGTTATTTAAGTTATTTTTTTTTGTGTAGTTATCAATGACTTATCTGTTTAGGATTCAAGCACTCACTCCTGACCTCTCTAGTGGTTTTCTTTCAATATCTGACCTTAGATATTATGGTGATAGGTACTTTTGTATTTGATAGTACTATAGCCTTTGAAGTAATCAGTCTATGTAGACACTCTTACACATGTACAAACATGCATCTTAAGTATTAACAATTTTATTTTTTTCTGCACCCTTAGTCAGCTTTCTACTATATTGTTAAATGCATTGTAGTCTGTTAAGGATCTCCAATAGTCCCTTAAACCATGCAGCAGGTAAGCTATGAAATGTAAAACCTGTATGTGTCACCTTCAACTCTGTCTGTGACATGTATTGTGGTCTCATAGAGAAGTAAGTTGCTAGTTGTTATGGTACAGAATACATTCTTCATTTGTCAGGGAGGACACACAGCTATCCATATATTTATTCTCCTTCATTTTGTTGTCCCTGCTGACTGGTTCACATTCAGCTTATCTTTCAGTTTCTTTATTCCCTTCTGCTTTTTGGAGACATCATTTAGTCCTGTGCTAAAAGAGCAAGGGAAGTTTCCCTCTCCTCCCCTTCGCTTCCCGCACTGGGAGTTTGTAGGTGTTTCAGTGCCTGCCTGCACGTGACTTTGGTGAAAAAAGAGCATTCAAAATGTCAGAGTCAGAGTCAGCTCAAACTCCCAGAGAAATCTACTGCAGCACTGCCAACCCCTCCAGAGTAGCTTGTTTCAGACTAAATGGGAGCATCTTATACCAATCTGTCTGTAGCCAAACTTTCCCAGACGCTGTAAAATGATATCATAATGCTTTTCATTCTGAGCTTATGAAAAAGAAGAGTTATACCGTTTTGCATGCAGATTTGTCGAAAAAGGTTACTGAGGCTTCTCTCTAATTCCTATTTATACAGATAAATCATGTGCTTTCTTGGGGTCTGGTCCTTAAACCCTCACAGTGACTACTTGCATTGAGAAGAAGAGTTAAAATGAGACTTTCTCCAGAGTAAGAACCTGAAGGATAAGAGACTTGATAGTGAGAAATGAGGCGGGATGGATGAAACAATTTTCTGCATCTTCCCTGCCTCTAAACCCAACCCAGGGTTCTGCCCCAAGCACATGTCCCTCTTGGAAGGGAATGCACAGTGACAGACATGAGTGTCTCCTCTGTGGCATTTCGAACCCAGGCAGCTTGTGAAGTGTTGAGTCCCAGAGAGCCAATTCTGATGACAGTATCAGCATGTACTGACATTGGCATGACATAAAAACATACGCATTTAGAATGGTTTTGGAAATCATTCCATCTGACTCACTGTTCCCTGTCTTTTCTGGTTCCCGTTTATCATGTTTGCATTTTGCTCTTAATACAACATTTCTTCTCTATACTTTTCCCATTGCCCCATCCTGATTCGGAAGATCACTCCACTCTAAGCTAAAAAAGGTATATTCTGATCACATGGAAAAAAAGGGAGTAGTGTCCCAAATCAGTGAATGCAAGCCTGAATTTTTCATGTAACTTTCAAAAATGTTTCAGTCCCTTGTTTCACTGCTGATACCACTCAAGACTAAGGTTGAAAAGAAGAAAAAAATACTTGTCTAGGAGGACAAAACCTCTTGCCCTCTTATACAGAGGAGCCAAAGTAAGGTAGCCAGGCCTAGCGATACAACAAAACTGTAGTTACTTTTCTGGAGTCTGCATAGAAATGCAAAAGTGATTTTGAAGTCAACTCTACCCCTAGTGAAGTTCTGGGGGCATGAAGTCAGGGAATTAACTGACAAATTCAGAACCCAAATTTGGCCTAAATTGCATGGGAGCAACTCCTGATGCAGTCAGTCCAGCAAAATGGGAGTTGTGTTCATGTCAGAAAAGTCTAGGGCCACAGTCCCTGGTTGTGTGTCTGTCTGTTGGTCATGTATCACATAGTTACCTTTTCCCAAGCAAGCCTGGTGATTTTCATTCCCCTGCAGGAGTATTGAATATTATCAGTTTAAACATGGTTTTATGGTTAATAAGTACTCTTCACGCTGCCAGTAAGGGCCCCCTAGGGCCTAACAAAGATCATTCTTTGTTTTAAAAGAGTCTCATAAAAGTAGATTGGTAGTTCAGATCACATAGACAGATGTGTGCAGTCCTAGCACTCTCTACCCCCTGTAGTCCTCAATGTACACTGGAGGAGTTTAATAATATGAACCTCACTAATCATCATAGTGTCAGTTCAGGTCAAGCTAACATGGACTGAACTGGATGTCCCTGAGTTAGATATGTAATGGATTCCCGTCATGCTCTAGAGAACAAAAGAGCCACACTGCTCTGAAACAGTAGAGGCAAAAAACTAACCCTGAAGGACACTATGCCTTTTAGGGTAGCAGTGGTGGCAGTCTCCAAGGGTGAGGTCCTTTGTCCCTATTTGTTGTCCCACTTACCCAAAAGCTTCAAATTAGCTGCTTCTTTACAAGCTCAGCTTTCATTTTTCATTTGTGCCATTCAGAAATGTAGGTACTTTCTTAGCAAAACACACCAGGTATCTGGAAATCAGATGCTATGTGTTTACGCCTCAAGTAATCTAGAGAACTTTACTAAGTCTTCTCATGTATTTTTCCCATCTTCCTAAAAGTCCACTGAGTGCCTAATCTGAGATCCTTTGTTTTGCCTTCCTACAGTCTTCACAGATAGATAGATATTTGCCACCATCAAAACTGCTGAATCCCTTGGTCACCTCCTCCAGCTCCAAGCTGCCTAAACCTCCCTAGTCAAGATCATTGAGTCACCAGCTTCAAGATTCTTCTGTTACCCTTCTGCTTACAAGTATCCAGGTTCATCATTGCTTGCTTGCAAAACTTAAGCTACTTATTCCCCATAAGCATATAGCTCTCCTCTCAGCTATAAGCTACCCATTAATACTCATCTCGTCTCATCCTCTCCTCTCCTCTCCTTTCCTCTCTTCTCCTCTTCTCTCTTGCCAGTTCTTCAGTCCTTCTTTTCTTATCTGCACAGAATCATCCTTTCTTTTTTCCCATCTGTTTGACTACATAATTTTGGTAGATGCTAGCCTTTTTTTCAGTCCTGAACAGATTTCCATAGCCACCAGTTTTTTCTCTACTTTTCTTCTTGCCAGCAACTCTCATCTTAACTCTCATCTCCTTCCAGTGATCTCCATGAAGTGCAGTTTGTGCACTTGGCCAGTGACAAGTGGATGTTGGTGAGTGTTTTAAAAAATCTCCAACAAAATTATTCTCTAAAGTGGCTCTTCCCTTTCAGCCTTTTGCTTGCTTTTGTATGCCTGCTTTTGAGCTGACGCGTATACAAGACAGTCCCTTTATTATTTGCAGTAATATTTTATAAGGATTTGTTATGCAGCTTGGAAAGCGGTGAAAGTAAATCCTTTTCTAATACACATAGGTCAGTACAAGGAACTCTCTGATTGTTTTTAGGCAGACACCTGGGCTGAACTCAACAAGGCATTTGTTGAGAAAAGCTCACTACTGACACATCTGCTTTATCCATCTCTTGTCAGGGGGAAGAGAGCGAGAAGGAGTGGTGGGGGAGACAGAATATGAAAAAAAGAAAAACAACGTCAAAGTATTATTTTAAATTATTTGTATTGATGTGAATGTAGAAGATTAGCTGACTCACAGCACCAAAATGACAGTAATGTATGAGATGAAAAATCCGTTCTAATACACAGAGATGCTCTATTTCTTACAGTGCAGTGCTGTGTGACAGACACCCAACATTTGGCTCACAAAGTTGAGCCAGAAAGTTTTATTTTTATTCTTTCAGTACTTTGTTCATAGGCAGGCGATGGAGTACTTGCTCCAACCTGGAGCCCATTTAAAAACAGTGTGTTGTTTTTTTTCCTTGCATGTCAATTCGGATGTCTGAAAAAATCTCTTCCAAATGTAGGGCTCTTAAATATAAAGAATTCCATTTAAAAATAACAAAAATGAAGTTCTGAATCCACATGATTATACAACACTAGAAGGGCTGTGCTAGGAACTGATTTTTTTTTTTTTTTTCCAAATACTAAATACGTCTTGAAGGCAAACTAAAGTAAATTATTCTGACTTACATAATAGGAAGGAAGTGAGTAATATTTGCCATGTGCCATCTTATTCCTGAGCGTACTTACTGGCTGTGTTCAATTCACATTTGATAAGAGGGTCTCTGTATCCTACTGCTGGTAGCCCACATGGTGGGAAGTGTATAGTGTATATGAGCTGGGACAACGATGTAAATGGTAGCTCCTCAAAACTGTATCCCTTGATGCTCTGCTTCACACATTAGAATGTTTTGGCAGCTGGGAAATCTGATGTTTCTCTGGAACTGATAAAGAAAACTCTTGCCGATCAAATCTCCTGGTATCTTTCCTTTAAGACTCTTACCTGCAGGACGGGCTTTAGAAGGTAGCTCCTTAAGGAAGCTCATGAGGGCTTGCTCAAGCCTGTTGAAACCAGGTGGATTTGCACGTGCTTTGGATACTCCTGTTCATTTTAACAGAGAGGGTGCTTTCATGCATTCATGTTTGTATGCCTGGTCAGGATCTTGACCTGACTACTCAGGTAGCTCATGCTTCTCATGCCCTACATTGGTTCTTTTGGACTTCCAAACATCTCCAGCTCTAGGGACAGCTCAGATTTTCCCATCTGGTCCATCAGGAGACAGTGAGGAGCAGATTAATGGCTTGTACAAATCCTTTGGCTTAAGTGGCTTTGCACCAAAGATGAACTTGGACAGAATCTCTAGCTCCGATCCTTTCCTTTTTGTCGCTTTGATACCTCATGTGTCAGTCCTTATTTCCTTGCAGAAGACTCTATTTGGGGAAAAAAAGAAAAAATAATAAGTTTTTCAGAGGGTTGTTTGGCAAATAGATTAAACTGTTTAAACAAGACGGTTTTGGTGAGGCAGAGCATCTCTGCAATAAAATACAGTTCCACAATTTACAAGATTGGCAGATATATATCTTGGCTTAATTCTCCCCATTAAATACTATAAAAGAGTTAACAATGCAGAGGCTGAGACACAGGCTCGAAGAGCATGGGGCTTTACTTGAAATTGCCATAGTGTTTGCGACTGAGTCTATTAGGAATTGCCCAAAATGATTCTTTATGAAGAGAGGGCAAGACAGCAATGAGAGTTGTATTGGATATCACCAAAACTCCATGCACAAAGTCAGAAGCTCTTCTTGTTAGCTCAGAGTAAGGGCACTGGCAATCTGAAAAATAATAAAAAAAGTTAACCATGAAATTTACATCAATATATAGATATTTTAAAGCAGGATGATATGTGCCCTGCTCTTATACATGTGTGTGCATCCTTTGACAGTCACAGGACTTCCTTCATTTATCTGTCTGTGGGAAGGATTTACAAGGGTTTACATGATTTCAAAACAGATGGCTGGTGCTCAGCTAATATCTGTTCCCACAACACACCTCTCTCTATATGTCTCTATATATGCATACAGTTATATATACATGTATATCTATATATATACATGTATGTCTTTTTATATATTTGGAGAGAGAGGGAGGGAGAACAGGGATTTCATTCAGGACTACTTTTTAATTACTGTATCTGTTTTCTGCATTCAAAATGTGAAACAGATCAATTTCTTCAGGAGTTTCCAGGTAGACCAATTTCCTAACTAGAATTAGTATTATGTAAACCACTTGGAGGAACCTCAGGCTTGTCCTTTTATTCAGCCATACAAGAATTTGGTCTCTGATAGTATTGAGCAGTAATTGACACAGTGGTTCCCAAACATTGTGGCTGGGACCTGACCAGCCTGCTTTGGGGTATGTGATCCTGAACACATCCCAAGTAATTGAATTCCCATCAGATCTGAGATCCTGCCCATAACTAATGGGACATCACCTTGCATTTCTGACTCCAGTGCCCAGGAAATGCTGCACTAAGACTTCAGAGGAAGATTTTCTATAAGAAATGAAGACTGAAGAATAAAAAATGAGAATGTGGGTGTTTTGTCATTCCTTTCAATTTGTTTTTTTTTCAGTGAAAAAAGTGTTAAGGGCAAAGACTGTGTTTTGCCATATGTTCTTTCAGCATAAGCACTGTAATGTTTTATGAGCTATTCCTCAGGATAACTGGGAAACAGAGCACCAGTTCTACTCCCACTGAATAGAATGATAAAACTTTCCTTTTTTAGTGCTGGAAGAGTGATCCCTTTTCCCCTTTGGCACCTTTTAATTTCACAGGGTATCTCCTTGTGTTGTACCATTTTGAGAAGAGATAGATTGGTGTTTCTGACTGACTTCTCTTCCCCATTCATTATTTTGTAAATTTTTAATGACCCCTCTCAGTCATAACCTCTTAGTCCCTTGTTATGCAAAACATTTTCCATTGGCAACGTTTTGCTTGCCATTTACAACCATTTTCTGCTTGTTAGATCCTTTTGAACTGGTAGGCCCAGAACTGACTATGATTTTTTCAAGGGTTTAGGATTTTCATGACTGTGCCAAAAGTCAAAATGGATTATCTGAACAATGGTTTCCTTCGGCATTATCTCAGAAGCTGAGTAAAAATGTCATGTATTAAAAGTATAGTCTAAAGTGTTGTGATGGGAAGCATGCTTATGGCAACGTGTTAGTGGCAGAGGATCACATGCCTATTTAGAACACCTTCTAAATGTTTTCTTTCAAGGAAGCTTCTTTCCTATCCTGAACATAAGAGCTTAGTGATAGAGCTGGTGCATAATGAACAGAATGAGGCACAGAGCTGTAGATTTCTGTAGCTTGTACACATTTGTCGGCGAGGTCTAAGAGTTGTACATGCAACGTTTTGACACAACAGGCTAATGACACTTGGCCATGATGTATTTTACGTTATAATGTGACATAACTAAGGCACAATGGAAATGGATCCGCCATATGTGCTTGTGTGGCATCCTTTGGACTTCCTTATGCTGACAAGCGTGACGTATGCAAAAGCCTACCTCCATCTGGGGTAAGAAATATGCATTTTCTTGGATTTGTTCAGGCGTGGGGCTATAAAGGAAACCAAACAGATATTTTGAAAGCAGTTTCCTTTCATGCCGCTTTCTTTTCTGTCACAATTGCTCTAGTGTCTCTCAGAGCAATGAGAGAACAGTGAGTAGATACTTGTTTTTCTATTTGTCTAGGAAAAAACAAACGCTGCAGTCAGTCCTTCCCCATCTCTTGTCCTTTACATGAAGGTGGGCAGCCATCTTTGCCTGGATGACACTCATTCTTTCTATAGGGGAAGACAAGGAGCACACCCAGACACTTACAAGTGACAAATGCTGAACATCACCAATAACTGTTGCCTTAGGCTGGATTTGTCTCAGTCGACTTTAGTCATTTTCAGCGCTGATGCCTCTCACCAGGAAAAAATTTGTGCAGGGGCTTCTCCTCTATTCTCTTTCCTCCTCCCCCGCAAATATCTCCAAATATCAGATCATTCTTCACAATGTTGCTATTGGTCTGCCAGGGGAAAGTACAAATTGCGATGTGATTTATATGAGTAAAACCTAGCACGTGGGGGAAGATGCAGCAGTTAACTGGAGACTTGCTGCAGTAGAGAAGCCCAGGTAGATGGAATACCTTTCCATCAGGATCAGGGATTTAGTCTTTCAGATGCAAGGAAACAATTGCATGCACACACTATACTGGTTCAAATTTAGAAGCTATTTTTGAAAATGAGGTCCTTAACAATGTTAGTTACTTATGTATAATCCTTGAAATTATATTAGTGGCAGGAATTTGAACACTACTCACAAAACTGTAATAGAATTATAACATTAACATTCCTTTTGTGCCATTGAATTACTACGGCACTTTACTAGGGACAATATATTTTAAACAACCCACTGGAAACATGGAAGTCAAAATAAGCATTAAGGTGCTCATCTGTTAGGGAACAGTGTCTAGAAGGACTAAAAAATAGGCAACATTTTCCTTCATATATTAATTTCATAACATTATTGTTTTTAACATCTCGTCACTGTTTCCTCTTTCCTCTTTGGTTTAGAAGACTGTTGATCCTGAATGGGTCTGAAGTATAACGGGGGAACCAGGAGGTGGACAGATGCAAATGGCAATCAACATAACCTTCATCAATGTCCTTTTTCATTAGTGTGTAAAACCATTAGAAACACAAAATTCTCATGCTGAGCTGCCATGTTGGCACAGCTTGCTGGCTAACCCTTTTAAATCACAGCAAATCCAGTATGTTATTGCATGCTGATATTCGCCATTAGCAAAATCCAATCATGACTAAAGCATCTTCTAGAAATTACTAAGCCACTTCTATACCCAGCAAAGGCAATTCGAGGTGTTCTGTGTCATAAGTTATATACATACAATGCTGCAGGTTCAGCTAATGCTGAACAAGCATGTTGCTTGTTACATGTTAATAAAAAGCAGTAATAAAGCTGGATATTTAAAGATACTGAAAATCATATTTTGTCAGCTGCTTTGACCTTTTATAGCAAATGGTTAATAGGATTTAGAGCAACAAAGAGTGACTAAATTACAGCCATAACAATCCTTATAGATTTCAGTTGAAAAAACAGCAGTCACTTGCTTGTTTCTACCTCTTCAAGTACTTACCCTTTGGAGATGATCTTTTCCACGCTTCTTGAGCCTTATCTTCAGGAAATGCTAATTAACTGTCTTTTAAATAGACTTTCCTTTTAGCAGAATTGCCGAGGGAACTGTTTACTCCTATTACGACTGCTATCACTCCTACTGGTTTTTGGAGTTTATCAGCTCAGTCACAGAGCTAAGAGTAAACTTGTGGCCCATATATGGTGAAGTCCTGTAAGCTGTGCAGCTTAGCCTGATAGAATGATTATTGCATCCCAGTTCACCATAAAACCTTGAAGTTATTTCCATTCCTGAGAGAGGGCATTCATTCTCTCTGCACTAGGTGAACTCAACTTTTGTCTCTTGTACAATATAGAAACAAGTACATTATCAAAATGATGATCATCATTCTTATGTTCTTTAACCATAACTACATTTGTCCAAAATCAAACATGATATGATCCAGTATGTAACCCTGGCTAAGCTGTGTGCATTACAAGGCCATTTCAAGAATATACAGATGGAGTATAAGTTCCAGGGTTTGTTTTTTTCCACACTTGAATATCTCTAAGTGTTGGAACAGACATATTTCCCTATGCTGTCTTTTGTCCTGCCAACTCTTGTTTGGGAATGGCTCATATGTCTCCAGACTGGTCAGTCTATTCCTGACCAACAAACAGGTGTTTGATAACCTCCAAATTCACTTGTAGCTCCTCATTAAAGCACTGTGAACAGCACATGTGAATAATCATGCAGTCTTTGCCACTTCTTAGGCAGTTCTGCTGTGACAAGAAAGTTTTTATAAGCTCTCATTCCTTTAAATGATTTCATTTCATTTTTAAGATTCACCTCCAGTGACTGTCATATATCAACATAATGAATAGTTTAAAAAAAGAGGTATGAGCATATTTGTGGTTATATGGCCTGACCAAAAGTATTTGGAACTAACACAATTTTTTTTTCTGGCTTTGAATTGCTTTCATTAAGCAATGATGAGTGTGTGTATCTATATATGTCTGTGAATACACTATGAATTTTCATGGCTTCTTTGAGAATAACTTTGCAGATTTGTCATAAGTTTTAATACATGTGAACTTTAAAAATGTGTCCTTTAAATCTAGCAAGAATTCTTATGCTTTTTTCTATTACTGGAGGTTCTCTGCAGGGCCATGACACCCATTTTCCTTCTTTACATGCCTTGAACAGGCAAATTTCTTCAAAAATATAGCTAGAATATTCTTGTAATAGGGCAGTCTAGAACCCCTAATCAAAACAGTGGTACCAGAGTTTTGGAGTATCATTAATGAGAAGACAGAGCAACAGAAAATGGCAGGTTCTAGCACTGCTCTCAGCCCATCTCTGCCTCCTGTTTTTAATAACATCAGAAGCAAATAAGAGCTGTATGAACGTCCAAGGCTTTCCAAAATGAACACTCTAGAGCAAATTTTTATCATTTCAAGTATTTTCCGTACCATTTAAATCATTTATAATGTAGGCTCTATTTAGCTACTGCTGCCCCACACTATAGCCATGTAGTCTGCTAGTGCTATGTTAAGTCTGTTGGGGCTTGGACTAAACAGCCTACTTCTTCTGTAGGCATAGTTAAACATTATTAATCATGGTTATCTCTAGATATGATGGAGCCATGGGATTTCTAGTAGCTTCCATACGGGCTGTGGCCCCTTTACTTTGATTTGGTGAATATTACTGTAAAATGCAAAGACCTGGTTCTTTTATTGCACTTGTCATTGATAGATCTCAAGTTGCTTTATAAAGAAGGAGAGCAGCCTTACCCATTTTTACAGGTGGAGAAACTGAGACAAACGGAGAGGACTGGTCACTAAAGTGACCCAACGTGTCAGCAGGGGCGCTAGAAAGGGAACTCAGCACTCCTGTGCCGTTTGAAAACCATCTGCCTAACATGGGACCAGCAGGTCCATAACCTACTCAAAGCCCTGTGACTGCACAGGGGGAACCCAAATGCAGACTCTCCAAGTCTCCACTCTCATCTAGAAGAACCACTACGGCTTCTTCCAAACTGCAAAATCCCTGGTGAACGCGGAAGCCCAAGTTCTTTCTGCCTACGCCCAGTTCCTCCAGAGGCAAGGCAACAGCAGAATCAGATCAGACTTATAAAAAATAAATGCTAGGTCATCTTGTCTACCTAACAGGACTACTATAAAAAGATGTGCTTTGTTGCATGCCCCAAAGTTCCACAGATTTCTATGATTTTGGCTCAAACTGGCCAGATAAGCTTTAAAACGGAGTCTTGATTTCATTTGGACTCATAGATTCAAAGGCTTGAGGGCTTAATGTTACAGACTGAATGACAGGTATTTAGCAGCAGGGTGTTTAGAATTTGCTAAGCTTTAAGCCCATCAGTATTGATACTGATTGCAGAATGACCCAAGCTGAAAAAAAAATTGGAGCAATGCCTTCAGCAAAAAGGTTATCTTACTGGATTAGTTTGAAATCTACTGAACTGGTAGGATCAGGAATATATTGTGTGAAATCCTGGTCCCAGAGAGCTCATTGACTTCAATGCTATCTGGGTTTTTAACTACTGCTTTTTCAGTAGAGTCTGAGTTTTTTTGTTGTGTAGATGGTATACATTGACATGGATCTATACATTACAATGAGTCCTTATATCAGCTGCCTGTGAAACAAGGCCGTTGTATTCTTCCTGGTAAGTCTTTTAAGGCTACTATAAATATACAGTCCACTCTTGAAACTGGGGAGGAGGGGTATAAGTTTGAAAGTTAAAGTTAGTGCAGTTATGTTATATTATGTATTTCCACTGAATCTTTTCATCTTTATATTGAGTGCAGAGATATGATCTGTATGAAAAACAAAACCACTGAACTTGTTTCATTGAAATCATTTGTGACCCTGGCCATGTTGCAGCCATAAGTATGGATTACTATATGTTACTTGATCAGAAGGATTTAATAGTAGCAGAGATTTGTTGATATAATGTAGTTTCAAGGACTGTATAAACTGATGACAGGGCCTTTTGTAGAAATGGCACTTTGCTCACCTTAAAATATACATCTTGAAACAGTTGTCAGGAAAAGAATGGCTGTGCGCTTTCAAAACAGTAGTTAGAACTATTTCTCTTCCCTTAGTATTGAGGTCCTATACCACTTCAGGTGAGAAGCAGATGCTGACAATATAGTGTTATTCCATAGGTGTATACTGGAAAGTAGAGTATTAATACAAAACAAACCCAGAAAATCTTAATAAGTGTTGCACCAAATATGCAGGGGAAAGAGAGGAAAAGAATGACTCGGCTCATCATTATCCTCTCTGCTTTAATGCTATGTTTCTTAACTACTGAAAGAATGACTGAAGGATACATTAACAGGAGTTACACAGGCACACAGCTGTAAGCCACACACAGCTTAAAAACAGACTACATCAGAATAACTTAACTTTATTTTGGGAGGTAATGGGATAAGTCAGAATCTGATCTCCATTACAGCTAGATTCCAGAGATATGATCTATTTCAATTAGGGCTCAGAGCAGCCATATTATTGAAAGTGGGTGAAAATCCACCTGGATTTGGCACTTCAGACATGCCTAATTAGAATCCTTTAAAAGCTGTAATGAGTTTTAGATGACTACAGATACCAGCTAATAGTATAAAGATTCTGTAATGTATGCATTCCTCAATACTGCATATGAATTCTCACTAGATTATTATCATTTACCTGTTCCATACATCTTGATTTCAGAAAGGAAAAGTAAGAAAATCCAGGGACAAACAGACAGGAAAGACTGAGTTAAACCACTGAATTTCTGCTTTGAAAAATGATAAATAAGTACCCACATTTGTAACAGGATCATCATTAGCAGAAGACTGTCATGCCATCTGGGATTTGAGAAACACAGTGTAACTTCTATTCTGCCCTGGACTTTCTGTGCAAGTTATTGGGACCCAGATTCCTCTCACATAACTTTACCATCTAGAAATGAAATTTCTACTCTAAGGTAGTTGCCTAGGCTCTGTCTTTCATCATGGTACAACTAGACAGCATTTCACTCCGCTTACTAGACTCTCAATCTCCTGAACTAATGGTGTCATCTCTCTGAGGATGCATCTACACTGTCCATTTGGCTCCCTTCCTATTTCAATCTGGGGCTTTCTCCCTGAAAGTCTATTCTGCATGTCTGCTATTTTTCTCAAGGGCTCCTTCTGAAGTGAGACAACTCATCCTGTCCAACACAAACCTTGAGCGTGGAAGAAGAGAGAGTTTCCCTCATGGTCCACTCCACTCAGGAGGTATGGGCCATACCAGCAACCTCTCCTATTGCCATGGAGACATGATTACAGAAGAGCCTGGATCTCTGTTCTTAGAGATCTATCTTATTAATGCCTGACTTTGAGATGGCTAAAACTAGGTGTGATGTATTCTCACACTGGATCTCTATATGCTTCTCTCACTGTAATATAGGAATAACAATAACCTTTATTAGAAATAGGAAGTTATATGGAGCCACATTAATACCAATTAAATAACATTTTGCACATCTTTCATTGCCGATCTAGTGCTATTGATTTTCCTTTTTATGGGTTAAACACAATTGCTCACTTAATAATTGTTTTAAATTATCAAGAAGCATTTTTTAAAAAAAAAGGGTACAAAAGCTTTTTAGCTGAGAATGTTCTTTTTCTGGTGAAAAAAATAATGTTATTTGGGAAACATAGTGGGCAGATGGAAGATCTAGATGGAGATGACAGCCCTGAAGTCCATGATGATACTGCTTTGCTCACTCCTCCATTAGTCATTATGAGCTCTTTCTATCTGTCTCAATTTCCTTCATATAAGCAGCCTTTTGTTGTTGTTGTTGTTGCAATGCAATGGATTAGCCCCTTGCCTGACAGTTTTTTGAGGGTAGCTTCAAAATGGCTCAGAGGGAAAAAATCAGCTAGGAGATACAAGACATTTATTCTGTAGTTTGTTCTCACCCTTCTGAGTGCTCTCACAGCGTGCTGACCACTGGCTTGTTTTAACGGCAAGTACAGATCGTTCTCCACAGATTATTGCGGCACTGGGGCAGGTGTCCAAATTGCTATATTAATTAAATGCCACTGACATTTGTGGAAAGTTTTGTGCCTCTGCTTACTGAAATGACAAACACAGGGAAATCTATAGAAATCATCACACATTTTATTAGACGAACAGAAACATCATTAACAAAATGCTGATTTCCCATGTTTTCTCTTGAGAGCTGTTGGGTGAGAGATGCATCAAGCAACTGACAGTTTTACTTCAGGAAGGAGAGTGAGTTTCTGGTTTTCTCTATTTTGTTCTGCATCTAATAAACAGTTGCAAATTTTCATTCCCCTGGAATCAACCAAATCCGGGAATCTAGAGTTACTCATGTGGCTCTTTTAAATGCATTCATGCCTGTGAACACAAAACAAACATAACATTTCTTGCACTGTGGGGGGAAAAAAAAAAAAGGAAAGTAAAGAAAGATAAAAAAAAGAGAGAGAGAGAAAAAAATGTACCCACAACAGCACCGCTTTGCTGAACTCTTAAGATTCAGATTCCAGCTTGGACAGAGATGAAATCGATAGCTCTGCAGGAAGAATGTGGGAATAATAGGCTATAGACACTATGAATGAATTATGCACTGCACATACAGGGCTCCTGAACACATCACTGTCCTAAATTTTATTTTTATATGGCACATATTTAGAAAATTTAGGAGTGTCCTGGAAAGTTGTAACAGCTGGTGTGCGTATGTTGAGCGCCGGGGCGCGGGGCAGTTGAACGCCTGAGGAATTCCAAGGCCTCCGAGAGGAATATGTTTCCAAGAAGGCCTCAAAAATGCCTGCGAGCGCACAGTGTGAGAAACAGCCAACTGGAAGGGCCCTGACAGATGCTATGAAAGGGCTGGTGTTAAGTGCCTTTTTCAGGATATTAAACCAGCATCCTAACTGGTAAAAAAAATGAATTGTCACTGACATTATGTCGGCCCGCTTGGAGCCCTCTTTGCTACTTTCTGCAGTCTGGTAACCATTACACACAAGAGATCAATATTCTCCTCAGTGCTGGAATTTAAGTAATGATTTCCAATAAAACCTATTTCAGACTGTTCTGGCTAGAGGACAGAGTCAAGCCACAAAACATAATGCACTTAAAACCTTTCTTTTCTTGTCTTTTCTTTGCTTTCTTTCTTTCTTTCTTCCTTTCTTCTTCTTTTTTTTTTCTAAAGACCTGAATAATGGAAGAGAGATCTAGCGATAAGACACAAGCACGCACACAAAAAGGAGGCATTTTGGTCCAGGCCAGTCTGCTTAGCTCATGGCTGTAAACTGACACCCGTAATGAAATAAAAATGTCTCAGTGCAAGTGCATAGCTGCACAATTGTTACCAACACTGAGCCCAGCGATCTCAGTGATGGGTGTTAAGGAACACACCATTTCACATGACTTTTTTCCCTTCTCCCTGTTTCGTAGCAAGTACAAGATGTGTTTCCAAAATGAAATTAAGTAAATAACTTCACAATTTCATACTGCAGAAAGCCTGATATCTTTAGATGTGGTGAACAGCTCCGGCTCCCAGTAACTGTAATTGATACTCCAGGTGCTCGGGACTTCTGAAAACCGGGTTTCTGGTACTGATTTTTTCCTGCTTGAAAGCTGCTTCTTCTTCTTCTTCTTCTTCTTCTTCTTTTTTTTTTTTTTTTTGTGTTTGCTAAAGAATCTGAAGGGTGTAAGAAGATGACTGGTACTTGAGGAATGAAATTTCTGATCTATTATCTGTTAGTGAAGGAAATAATTTACAGAGGTGAGATAGATAGAGACATACACATATATCTTTGAAGTTGTCATAGTTTCACATTTTGCCTTTGGCCTCACTGTACTGCCTAGTTTCTTTGTGTCCCGCCGTGCAGACTTCAGACAGAGGAAAGACCCTGTCCAAGTGTGCTAAGACTGGACTACTGTGGTTAAAATGGTTTCCCCTGGATCTCCCTCACAGCTTGCAGTTGTCTGATTTCAATCAGTGACAGTTCTCTCCACATGTCTAGCCATCAATCTTCTCTTGCTCCTGGATGAGTGTGTCACAGCATGGTGCATGTTCCAGTTAAAAAATAGACTGCACCGCAGCTCTCCCTCCTCGGTCATTGATAAGTATTCCTTTGATATTTTTATTAAAAAAGAAAGAAAACACATTATGATATATGTTTCTTTAAAAAAAAAAAGAAAACCTGAAGCACACCAAAGCCCTGGAGGTTGTAGGAACAGCAGGAAGCAGGGAGGGAGTTTTGGTTTATGTGGTTATGATGAAACTATTGCTTGCTAAGTCACAGTCTGTGTAAGAGTTGAGGATTTCTATCTTTATTGCTTTCTACCCTGCCACTCCTCCAGCCATAAAAGGTCTCTGGACATTGTGTGAGTCCCCAGTCACATGTCTGCTTCGCACCACTGCCTTCCCTCTCAATATCTGAAAACAGAGCTGCTTAGATATGGAAAGTCTTTTAAAGTACAAGAACTAAGCCAAGTGTGTCAGGCTGTAGCTTTGCTCGCACCTTTAGACATTCTGAGAAGGGAAATAAATGACTATTTCTCTGGTTTAATTCTTCTTTTAGATTACAGGCAAGTCTGCCAGTCTTCCAGACCAATTTTCCTCTGCGTGGCTGAAGTACATGCATGATAACCTCAAGAAGCTGCATGCACTGGGCACACAGGCCAACAGAGAGAAACAAGTGCCCTGTTGACTTCTCCCTAGTCTCTCCATAGGTGTCATTCCCCCAAGTAAACTCCACCTTCTGAAAGGACCAAAGCTATGGCGGGTCTGCATAATAACTCTGGTTCTCACAGAACACTTTCCAGCTCAAAGCATTTTATAAAAGAAGGTAAGATTGTTATTCTTGTTTTATAAATTGAAAACTGAGGCACAAGGAGGAAAAGTAAATTATACAAGGAGGCAACTGACATAGGTGACTATAAAACTCGGTCAGTGTTGTACTTTGAAGGCACTCTGCTTAGTAATTCACTCAGTAATAACCTTTACTGTTCATGTATTGAAGTCCAGGAGACTAAGCAGATAAAGAAAGGCTATGTAAGTAGGAGAGGGTTTCATACAGTTCGGCTTGAGCCTGTTTTTTACATACGATGCAGAAGTCCATTTCATTTCTCATGCTGATAAGTCTAATTTGAAAAGAAAATGTAAGAGGAAAGCAGCTGGCTGGGTAATAAACACTTTTAAATAAGGCAATTAAAACCCAACCACTTGTGAAATGGGTATCTCTAATGCTAAAATTAATCTCTTATTGTTATGTTGTCTCTTTTCAATCAGAGATCTCCACTGAAATCAATTGATTCTCAAATCTTCATGTATTTTGCAAGAGCCCTTATTCATGTTATTAACGAAAGCACTAAACCTGAAAAACTCGTGAAAAAATCATACGAGTCATTTTCTCATGTAAAACCATACGATGAAAGCCAAAGGAAATAGTTACTATTAAAGCAGTTCACATGAATTACCGATGTCAGGATAAAAAATTTGTCGTCAACACAGTTAATTAATCAGAAAGAGCTTTTATGGTCTATTTTACTTTTCACTGTGTATTTGGCTTGATCATTCTTTTACACAGAGAACAAGCCAATTTTGTGTCTATGCAAAATCAGCAGAGCATAGGTTATTGTTGCTTCCTCCCCTGGTAGGTAATGCATCTCAAAGGAGTAGCTGTAAATAGGAAATAATGATCAAATTGACACACTCCTAGCATAGCCCAGAAGGGTTTGTTATTCAGTAGCATACAGTTATTTAAAAAAATGTAGATGAAGATACAAAATCATTGCAAATAACACCAAAATTGGTAGTTATGAATAATTATAATGATGTATCGCTATTGCGCAGAAAGCTGGGTTGCTTAGTAGATTGGTCTCACCTGTATCACTGCTAAATGCCACATCAGACCTTAAAAATGAAAAATATGGGTTACTTTTACAGAATGGTCAATTGTCTGTAGTCACAAAGTGACTCAGAAAGGGATTTAGCAGTTATGCTATACAAACAACCGAACAAGAGCTCCCAGCGCAATACAGATACTAAACTGGCAAATGCTGTCCTGGATCTGAACAGCAGACTATTAGGTAGAAACAGAGGGGTTTCACTACCATGGATTTCTGACAACTCTGTCCCCTTCAGTTGTTCATTTTTCAAGCAGGTTGTTGGCAATTTGGAAAATGTTCAGAAAAGAGCTACAAACACAACATGAGTAGCAGAAGTGAGAGATAAAAGCATATTAATCTAGTCACTAGAAAGGGCAGATTAAGAAGTGATATTATCATGGCCTGAGAATTCTTCTATAGAAAGAAAACTAATGGGAGAAGGTGAGTTTTTTAATTTAGCAGAAAAGGGCATTACAGGTAGAAGCTGAATCTCAGGAAATTTGTATTATAATTAAAATACACATCTATTTTGAGTGAAGGTTCTTAACTGCTGAAACAGTCTTATTTAGGAATACAATGGATTCTCCCTCATGTGAAGTCTTTAAATCAAAACTGGCTGTCTTTCTGAAAGCATAGTTACAGTTCAAGTGGCCATGGTGGATTTGATATTGGGAATACTTGGTAAAATTTTTTGGGCCTGTGTTATGAAGGAGGTCAGACTACATGGTTATTGTCATCCTTCTTGGTCTTAAATGCTATCAATCTGTGAAACAGACTTAACTTTAAATCTTGCTCTAAATCATTTTACATTCATTCGACTTCAGTGGAGCCATTTAACACGGTTAAAGTTAAGCTTGTGCTCAAATGCTTTGCAGAGTAGAGAGGGACTAGCCCTCTTATAACTGACCACATGCCAAAGTGCTTTGTTGAAATGGTGCCACAGGTCTTTACAAACCATCAAAAGTGCAAACGAGAAAATCCCTCAAGTTTGTTTTTTTTGCATAGTTTGAGTTCAGAAGCTAGCCTTTTGCTCACAATTCTCAAAGCTATTTTTTCACACAAAACTCCATGTACTATGGAGCTGCCAAATGGTCCTGGCTGTAACAAAACTGTAATTCTCTTTCTCTTCCTTTTCTGAAAGGCCTGTTTTCCTGCTCTGGGATTTAAGGATTTAAGGACAAATCTGAATCCTATATGAATCAGAGAAAGTCGTCCCAGGTACATTAAAGGGTTATGGACAGGCCGTTACTGTGAAGGCAGTAGGAGACTCTCCTTGTGGTAGGCCAGATACTGCTTTGAGAGATGTAGTCAGCTTTGCCTGCCTGCTTGAACAAAGTATTAACAAAGCTACAGCTCTTATTAATGTAAATTGTTAGGGACTGAACCAAATCAAATTGGTGCTACATGCTATGATGGTAGAGTTCATTTTCAGCAGAAACAGTAGTTAGCGTTTCAAATACTAAAGTGACAGTGTTATAACATCCTCCTTCACACAGGTCAGTTCTTCACTGTATCAATTCAGTAGGAATTCATAAGATGCAAAATGATATTTAATATAAGGACTTCTTGACCTAAAAAATTTGGCCTCCATTTTCAGTATGTGATGTGTGCATTTTCCACTTCATTAGCAATATTTTTATGCAGTATTTATTTAATTTCAGTCTATTAAAGAAATCTCACCTCATGCCTTAGCTTTTAAAAGGTGACAAAATGTAAAACTCACAACTTCTATGATAAATCTTGCTGTCCTTCTTTAGAGGATAGCTCACTTTTTAAAGAAATGTGGTGAGGTATATTATTCAAGTCCTGAATTTCATGTTAAAAACAAATAAATCACCAGTGAAAGGCAATCAAGTATTTGGTACTGAAAAGACTTACTATAGCACAAAAATGAAATACAGTCTGTGAAATACAGCAGGAAGTGCTTATAAAGTTCATTATCACTTTTCATATTTTCAGCAATTTCAAAAGCAAAGAGAATGAATATACCTGATATTTTATCTGAATCTTTCACTTTTCTTTACTGTTCCTTCCAGGCAACTTGATCTCTAAGGCTGAACTGTGGAGGCATTCCTATTAATTCAGATATTCATCTCAGCTACAGTATGCAGTGTTGATTCCTTGTTAGGCTGAATGGTTAAAGTGAGTATTTGTAACTTTGATTTACATCTTGCAAATTGTATTATTTATAGCAGTTTTGCCCTAAAATGGCTAGTTAGCAGAGTTCAGCGAAAGTTAAAATGACTTAAGCCTAATGTTGGATCATGCATACTATACAGTGCTGATTTTCACTTCTGGAGAGCATGGCTCCATATTTACAACATAGACCACAAAGAAGTGCAAGCCAGAATTCAGCCCCAGTTAAAATAACCCACAAATATCTCATTAAGTCATTCAACACAAAGTATCAAAAACTGAAGAAATGACTACACACTTGCACTTTTCCAGCTCCCTGAATATTCGGAATAAAAACAGACTGCACAATTTTAGCTCTGAAATAGTTTTCCATCGTAGGAAGTGATGGTTCATTGTGTCTTTGACATCCAGATCCAACAGGTCCCCAAAAAATGTAAGAGCAAGGAATGACTAGAGACAAATTCCATTCAGAAAACAGACACAAATAATTCTAAAAGTTTAAATTAAGGGCATTTATAAGTGGTATTATCTCACCGATCCAACTTTAAAGCACAACCCCACAAACAACTGAAAAAGGACAAAGGAAAAGACTGGAAAACTGTAGAAATTTCAGAAGGGGGAAAGCCAGCTGTGTGATTAGGTTTATGTACCTCAACTTTTCCCTTTCTGCTTGGCCATGGAAGAAACTTCCACATTGCATTGTTGCTTTTCTTAAATTAACAGTAATAATAATAAAAAAAAAAAGTTTAGAAATGTCCCCTCATTTCAGGCTTACAAAGCCATTATGGACAAGATTAAGACCCAGTCTAAATTATTTAAGTCAAAGAGAGGACTGTGCATCATGTGTGCAAAGAAAGGCAGACTGAATCATTGTATAGGATGCTTACCTATGACTTGTTAGGCCCAAATTACTTTCCCAGCCTTAGCTGTGCATAATGTCTTACAGGTCTAGTGAGACTTACCTCCTTCAAACAGAGAGGCAGACATCAAATCTCTTGCAGGATATCCCACAGGTGAGGGGGAAAGGACACACATAGTGGACTGCTATGAAAGGGTTGCAAAATGAACTTTCCCCCTCTAGCTCGATCTCTAACAGCTGATTACATTTTTGCATCTTACCCACATGACCTGTGGATATATCACAGCACAGAAGGCCACACATATTGTCTCTGGGTGCATCAAACTCCTTTTCAGCAGATGGTCACATGGCACTTTTACTTCTTGGGCTACACAGAGTGCAAGAATGTAGGAGCGTAAAATGCCCTTCTTCTGAAGGTAGTGGTGCTTCTTTGGCAGATTTTGCACGTTACCAAGCTACTGGGCATGCATTCCAAGTGAGTTTGAATGTCAGAACTGCTACTTCTAAAGGGCCACATTAAAGAAATCCAAAATCAGCCCAGTCTTTTTATATAAAAGCAGTAAAAGCTCTCCAACTTGACCTAATAAATCACTGTTATAAAAACAGTTTTATGTAATGTGCAGAAGTCTAAGAAAAACTGTTTTAATGGTTATATAAAAGAGAGATTTGCAAATCTGTGAATATAGGTTAATGTTATGGGTTTTTCAAATAAAGGAAAAAAAGAGGGGTTAAAAATTGCTGAAGTAAAAAGCAGAATAATGGAGTCTCAGTTTCATTTTCATCCAGCTAACTACCTTGAAAATGAAAAGGCTGTTCTAAAGAGTTCCTTTTAAATTTTGGATTAATAAAACATTAGAAGTCAAGTACTAGGAATCAAGTGCTGCACCTGCACTTTCCATGACCAGCTGAAGGAGAAGAGGACAGACAATGATTGACCAGAGCTCTCATGAGTAATTCACCCCATGCACAACATTCTGACTGCATTGCAGTCAATGGGGCTTTGGCTATTGACTCTAATGAGATCAGTATTTCAATCATGTTTATCTTAAGAAGTTGCAATTCAAATTCGGAAGAAAAAACATTAACTAAGGATTGTCAGAAAAATGACATTTTGGAGGTCTGAGCTTATTTGCAAATCTAGTTTGAATTCAGTGAATAGTTTTGCCTGAAAAAATAGGATTTTTTTTAAATTAAAAAGCACTAAATTTGCTTAACAACATCTTTTTCTGCTCAGAATGAATGAAAGCTAAGCTGAATCAAATAATGGGATTACCCATCTGAAGACAAGATGTTTCACTCTGGTCTTGTGAAGTCTCTGGGCAAAAGGAGCATTTATTTCATTCCCGTGTTTGTCATTTTCCCCCCAAAATTCTGTTTCAGTTTGACACAAATTGGCAACTTCCTTTTCTCCAGCCTTCTTTTTGATGGCAAGGTTGAGAAGCCCATTTTTCATTGAGCTTCACATAACTCATATATGATAAGATATATGTGCATAGAAATATATATTTTTAACATGTTGCTGAAAGGTGCAAAAAATGACTCCAGAAATCAGACCCTTGATTAATACAGAATAGCAGATACTCAGTAACAAAACCATGAAATAGTAATAAGAAAGAGGTTCAAAATTATTAGGTATATGGCTTAAAACTGAAGATGCATAGAAAGTCATAGCAAAGGGAAGGTCATCTTGTATGTTTAGACACACTAGCATGTGACTGTAAATCCAACATCATACCTAGAAACCCAGAACTGGGTTGCGATATTAGGGGTCACCTTTCCAAAGTATCCTCAATCCAGCCTCCATCTTGTGCGGCAAATATTTGTAGAAGCATAATTTTTTTCTGTGTTGTCATCCACTGTGTTGCACCTACTTTTTGCCCACTTCTGTTAAAATGTAGTGTTCGTATAGCCTACAGCAGACATGAACAAGGAGTGTTGTGTAATTCTGCATGCAGAGCTCAGCACACCAGCATTCCTTTAACTGACTGGCACCTTGGCCAGGGTGCAATGCAAATATAAATAATATCAGATGGCTGGGTTAGCCATTGCCATGATTAGCCTGTGATCTAGACACCTTCTCACAGTGCAAGCATTTTAAAAAGTTTCCACTCTTTTTGATGCTTAGTACATTTTTAAACACCTGCTATGCCTATTCCTTTCTATCAGAAATTGCATAACTTGGTCTAAACCAAACCCGAGCAGATCACCAGTTTTAAAAATAGTGCACATTGTTATCTAGTTTTTGCTTCTCTTGTGGAAAACAGCTTTAGTCTCTCAAATGTTTCACAAATGTTGTCCCATCTCCAGAGCAATGGTATACTTTCTGTGAGGAGACCAAAAGGGCTCAGTATTGCAGAGGAAATGGGGCTAGCACCTCATACAGTCTCAGAACACTGGAACTAATTTGGATTTCTCTCCTCATTCATACACTCAGTCTTCTCCCCCCACTCTGCTCCACCTGTTTTCCTTTTCTACTGAAGTCATACAATGAACTGATGACTGAAGATTTTCCTATCTGCAATCCTTGTATTTCTTTTCAAGTCAGGGCACAGCGTGATATCTGCACTTAACTGTATTTTGATTTTTTGGGCCAAATTCAGCATGGAATCACCCTGTACAATTCCACTGAATTCAGTGATATTACACAAAGGGGAATTCAGTCTTTTATTACAAAGACTTCTACTTTTTTTCCCAGCTCACTGTTAGCACTAATTGTCTAGAAAACTTTTACTGCATTTGTAGCATCAAGCAACTTTAACACTCTTCTTTCTCATTTTGCCTGTTTGGTGTCTCCACTCGTTGAGTAGTGCAGCTTCACTTCCTGAACCATCTTCAGTGTCATTCAATACCTGAAGCCTGTTGGATACCCACAGCTTCAGTCTTTCCCTTCTTTTGCTACTTCTTGAGTTCACTTATTCACTTTCCTATACATAATCTAGTTACCCCCAGGCAGTGTCTCCCCCGAGGCATCCTGCTGCATGCGCACAGCTGGGAATCCTCCTCTTCTGTCATTGCTTCTGCCTGGCTGAAGGCTACCAGGGTATCCTTAAGGAACCTCTCTAACTTACTGGCCATTCTGAAAATCCAGCACATTCACTGCATCCCAAACAGCAATTTCTCAAAATACTATACTCTTCTCCTGTCAGCTCTAACAACCATCACCAATTAGTGCTTTGTGCCTCCCATTGTAGGCATTTAACCCTTCTGTTGTGAGAATCGCAGCAGTGCCAAGAAGCACCAGTGTGCCTGGAGATTTAAACTGATAAGAAATCTGATAGGAAAAGTAGCAAGAGATACTGCTTGCCCCAAAGAATATGAAGTACAATATCTAATATCTAATATGGAAAAGCAAGACTATGGCTGAGAGGAAATAAAAATACAGTGAGGTGGCATATCTCAAAGGCCAATGACAGAGGCAAAAATGGAATCTGAGTTTCTGGAGGGCCAGGTCCTCATTTTCCTTCCAAAATGCAGATATTGG
The DNA here is from genome assembly GCF_036417845.1 of Apteryx mantelli. Classification (NCBI taxonomy): domain Eukaryota; kingdom Metazoa; phylum Chordata; class Aves; order Apterygiformes; family Apterygidae; genus Apteryx; species Apteryx mantelli. The sequence continues at coordinate 76,150,670 of NC_089980.1, forward strand.
TTAACAAGTTTCACTAGCACATGGCCAGACAAATTTGTGTTATGATCAAATCAAAAACTCATAAGCCAAGTGCTTTAGAGCTGAATTTGTATTTGGATGACAATGAGTCGGGGCAATGCCCCACACATTGTCCCTGGGTAAGGTAAGTGCTGAGGATGGGCTGAATGTAGCATATGCCACATCTCTTATTTGCCAAGGGGAAGCTGCTGCATCTGTGGTTTTGCCACCGACTCCTTGGAGCAAACAAGCTCGCTACAATATTTCCCTGAGCAGCAGCTGCAAGAGGATCACTTAAAATTGCATAAAGCATTAATTTGAATTTTGAGACAAGTTTGGTCCCGCACAGTTGGACATACGCCAAAGTGTCCCATGTAGTAAAGGAGGTGGGGGGAAGGGAAGAAGAGAAAAAAAGGAAAAAAGAAAAGACAGTCCTGTCAGTGGTTTTAAGCTGCCACTTTTTTTTTAATGGAAAAATTGTTACAAATGGGTTCTTCAACATATGTTATTAATTTCAATGTACTGGCTTCTTGCCAGTTAAGCATCAGTCCTGGTTTCTTTGCTTTCAGTTTTAACTAGCAAAACTCATGAGGTCATTAACAAAAATGGACACGAACTTTTTTTTCTTGCACACAACTGTTATGGAGCAACTGACTCTTCTGAAGGCTTTTATTTAATAAAAATTCAGCTTCTTTTTTTAATAGGGAGATGTGCTTCTTGGCAAAATCTGGTGTTTCTACTATAAACAAAGCAACATGTGAAGGACTTCAAACACATTTACTGGTACTGGCAAGGGGAACAAAATCAGAAACTTTAAAAAACACTCATAAATGTTAAGTAACATTTCATAAAGCCACGCTGCTATTTACTTTGCTCGATATGTATACGTGCGAGAGACCAAAGCAGTACTGAAAAATAACAATGAAAGAGAATGTGGTTTGATAGAAATATCTACATATGGAAATGTTGACTGAATGTTATTAATGTTTGATTTGGCTTGAAGAGAACTGCAAAATCCACTTGAAGAAAGAGTGCTGTTTCATGGGTTTCTGTGTAAAGCAGCATCTCCCACTCTGCCAGAGCCATGCTGAGCTCTTAATCCAACGTGCACACTTGCTGTGGGTGCTGACAGAGAACACAGGCTCATTTGCAGAAAGAACCTGTTTATTTTGCAACTGGAAATGGGCATTAGCCACCCCAGTGAGTGAAAACAGAGATTTAGAGCTACCTGGTCTTGCTCCTTCTCAGCAGCGGCGCTGGGGTGCCCCGTTCCGGCAGCAGTGCCTGGCGTGGGGGCTCACCTTGCCTGTCCCCAGGCGTGCAACTGAGGCTGTCTCAGCAGCCCTCTCCTCTGACGTCCAGGGCAACCGCAGCTCCTAGCTGGCTACCCAGACCTGCCTCTAACTCAGATGCCTCAAGCCATCCAAAATAGTTAAGGTAACCATCCCACAGTGATTCTATGGATGTTGTACCAGAATGGAAATAGTGCTCCACAAGTGTATCCACACCACTGTGAGTCTGGCGCTGCTGTCCTGTTACACCCCAAATACCTGTAGTCTCTGGTCCCCATCCACTTCGAGGCTGTCCCATGATGGCTGAGCCCATCGGGAAGTCCCCCAACATCATTGCTCCCCCATGCACCTCCAGTGCTAAGCTGAAGACGGTGCTTTGTGGCCTAGCACAGAAAAGAAGGGCTCTCCTGGCAGAGAGCCAGACTCTGCTCTTCTTAGTGCTTCTTGTCTGCTATTTACACTCAGCAGACGTTGTTGGTGGGCAGGCACTGAGCTGTACACAACACAGGAAGTCAGGATCAAAGTCATAGTCCATCGAGTCCTATGCACTGTAACTATCTACTTAATTATAACAGTAAAGAAACTTTAGGAAGGAAAAAATTTATTTCCCAACATGAAGCATAGCTTGTATGTGACATTAAAGCATGTGATCAAATGAATGCTAAATAAATGAATAGATTTTTTCATTCAGCAGAACTACCAATGTGCACAAATAACAAGGCTGGAGAAATGCATGATCTTATTACTTTTACCCTTGTCCTCAATTCCCCCCCTTCTCTCCTGTTGTTTAGTACATGCTCCTATTACATCATGTCTAAAATTAGACTGCAGGATCAGGCTTTCTTGTGAAATATTTAGCACTACCTTCTTTAGGCGAGACCAGTAATTCTACAGGAAAGGCCTTTCTTCACTACAGTTTATGCCTTAGCCTGATCCAGCTGCAGCCAAATTAAAGAATTTCTTTCTCTTGGCTTCAAAGAAGTTTGGGATGAGCCATCAGTCCAGAGGCCAGAACATGGCATTCTTGTTAGATAAAGGGAAACGTATGTGTGTGTATTAATAGCTGATCTGCCTAATAGAGAAGATGAAATCATGCTCTGAGATTTATTTTGTAATTAAAAAAATATGATTCAAATGGAACTAAAGCCCTTCTCCTATGCCTCAGCAGCCTAGCTGTCCTACTGTAAATTATGCTAAAAATAGGTACAAGAATACATCTTCCTATTCCAAAGATGCAGAGACCATAACTTATAGACAAGGACGTGCACATGTAATCTAATATTCAGGGCTCTGTTACACACAGCTACATATGCATACACACTCATAAATCTGTGCACAGTTTCCAAGAAGGACACCGGTAGTATAGACTTAAAAAAAATACAGTTTGGCTAGATAAAGGCTACAGTTTGCTACCTTAAGTGTCTATCTCTTCCAACAAACTATTTTCAGAACTTCACTGTAATTACATTAAGAAGATGTTTTATATGGTGGAGAAGAATGGAGTAGAATTAAAACTGCTACTTACAGGTTTATGTAACTTCAGCTCAAATCCATGCTTTGCTTGAAGACTCCTCTGTGCCCTAAAGTAAGTGTCTGTGTTTCATATTTATGAAATGTACTTTTCCCCTGCCCTCAGATACTTTGTGAGAACAAGTACTTTAAAGACATTTTAAAGAGATTTCATACTTCCCCTTTCCTAATGTCCTATCTTTGCATGCTCTGATCAATCCTTGGTTGTCCTGCTTTCACCATCAGGAATATTACAGAATCACAGAATGGTTGTTGGTCCTGAAGGTCACCAAAAAAGTATCCGACTGCTAGATCCCCTTAGTCGATCATGGTAGGAACTGGCTGCTGTAATCAGTAAACACATTTACCACAGATTGTCCAAACCTAAAAAGGTTGGTGCTCTTTCACTTTAGTTTTTATAGTCTCAAAATGCATCCATGAGAAGATGGTAGAAAGATGGAGAAAGGTACTGTTGGTACCTTTGGCACGTGCAGTGTTTATGGCCTGTCTCCCGCATGACTTTGCATCCTGTACAATCTCATCAGCCGGAGAAAGGGGCTCGCACATGGTGTGCAGGTCAGAGAGCAGGAACAAAGCTGCAGCCACACACGGCAGGAGGGAGCAGGATGTTCTAGGGAACCTGTGCTCAGAGGGGTCCAGCACAGCTCCTCCCTGGAGTCTGTCCTGGGACCCTGCATGCAGCTGTGGTGCAAGCTCAGGTCAGGACTTGTGGAACTGAACGCACCTGGGAACAAGAGAGGACTCTGTAATTCCTACCATTAAAAGGGATCTGCCCATTCCTGACGCCTCTGCCAAACTCAGCCTTCATATGATTCAGAGGGAGTGCTGTCCTTCTCCCTCCAAGTTCCTCACACCTCTCTACATTTTACTCAAAAAAGAAAAAAAAAATCCCATGAGGCAAACAATTGTTGTATAGAAGTAAGGACAGATATAGAACTTAGCTACTACAGTATATGAATATCATAATAACATATGACATAAAATTCCTCTTTTCTTTTTCATTTAAAATTAATTGCTATGCTTTAAATGAAGGGAAGTAGTTTAACAGTTTAATTTATTCTATGACAAGTGGTGTCCTGTCTGAGGCATTTTACATTATCCATTTTCTGGAGTTCCAAGAACCCACTGTAGCAGTTGCCAAATATGTAAATATCGCAGCAATTACACTTTCATTACCCATGAAAAATGATCTTGTAAGGTTTTGAATGGATGCAGTTCTTTGGTGTTGAAAGTATTTTAAAAAAATCCAGGAAAAGGTTTTGTGTTATCCCTTACCGTAGTAGGGGATAATACACACTCTAAACATTAAAGTTTACTGGGAAAAGTTATGATTTATTTGACTGAATATTATATCAAAACATTCCTTTTCTGATCTCAGAGGAAGATTGAAGCCAACCAGAAATGCACCAATGATTTTGTTATATATCAAAGATTTATTAGATAATACATTTCACAAAGAAAATCTATTTGTCACATATGCTTGACTAATCTATTAAACAGGCATGACTTCAAAGGATACATAGGTGCAATAACCCATTCACACAGAACAAGTGGCAGGACTGGGACATAACACTTGCAAATTTAAAGAAAGTGGCATAAACATATGCTGCAGAAAAGAGGAATATCTACATAAGTTGCAAAAATAGAAGTTAAGTGAATTTGTATTCTGGCTATGTATAACTACATACTAGTTCTGGCCATAAATTTTTTAATAGAAATACTGTTGGGTCAAGATCAAAAGTTTCTGTAGAATGTACTGATTTTGAAAATATTTTGTTTCAAAAGTGAATGACAAAATACATGTGCTTTTGAGTTTTGCTGTAAAAAATACAACTTTGATTTTACGTTTGATAAACTGGAATATGAAGATTAAAATCTGGAATAAAAAAGTTGAAACTTACAATTTCTTTGACTTAAAGATATTTTTAACAGCTTAATTTATGGAACATATTCTTCTCATTGTGATTTTTAATCAAAATTAATTAATTATTTTGGAATTTTACAAAGAAGAGACTTTTTAATTCTGACAAGTTTATTGCTAAGGCATTGAGGCACTTCTTTTTTAATAGTGTCCTTTCCTCATTCCCAAATGATGTGTAGTCAGGAAGGAAAATAAGAAAACATTGGCCTAGGTGGTAGTATTTTGTTGCTAGATGTTCTGAAACACAGTATACATAATAATTAACTTTTACTCTCTTTTGGGGCATGTCCTATGACATACACTTTAAATTCTATATGGTACCATTGTTCTACCTCACATATATAATGACAGATGTAATAAAATGGTCCAATTGTTAAATCATGTATTGTACATGGAACAGTATTTGCATGCTTGAAAACTAAATTCTTCCTGTTCACATCGGCACATGGTCTTTTGCAGTTTTTAATACTTTGCTGTTGAAATGCTTTCTATACTTTGCAATCCATCTGATTAAATCTAGGATACAGAGCACCGCGAAGTATAAATACACGATCCTTTCACCTCCAGGAACTTGGGATGCAATGAAGAAAAGCAAATTACTTTTGCCGTATCAGGAAATGTGTCAGTGTTGCCAACACACTGTATCATTAGCCACCGCAGAAGGAGGAGCATGACTGGGACAAGAAGCACCACTGAGATATAGTAGCTTAGCCTCTTGGACTAACTGCATAGCTTCCATGAATCTTGACACTAACCTTTCTAGCCTGCGGAGGAACAGTTTAAAAATGAACAAAACAAATGAAAAACACTCAAGCTTCAGAACCCATACTGAGTTCTTGTTCAACAGTACAATCTGAATGAGTGATTTATATTTTCTCTTTTTCATTAGGGAAAATCTTGCTTTTTAGGCACTGGGGTCTGTGAGTATGTTCACAGTATTTTGTCTGTGGCAATAAAAGTCTCTGTGTCTGCATGCCAGATGATAAATAAATATTGTTATTGTGAGAAAAAAAGACATGGAAAATCCTGACAACCTATACCCGCACAGTGTGTTTTAATGCCACAATTTCAGCTCATCTGCTTTTCCACTGAGCAGAACAGATGGTGATCAAGAACAACTGAAGCCACTTCTGAGGGGGGTTGATCAGTGTATGAGGAGGTCTTACACAACATGGCGTGAGCTATGAGTTGTCTGTATTAGCAGAGGATTACACTGAGAGTGTGAGGATCCCCCCACCGTGCTCCTGTGAGAGCAACCAGCTTGCAGATTGACTCCCAGAGGTCATCGCCATTGGTGGAGAGTAGCCAAAGTTTTCAGTGGAAGTTATTGAAATACACTGGCAGATCTGGCCCGAGTGGGTTGGGAGTCAGCTGCCCTGACCCTGGACTTCACAATCCTAAATCTCTTTTGGAAATGCTAACCTAACTCTCCAGCTGCTAACATGGATTTCCACTTCTGCAAAACCCACTAAATGAGGCTGGAAAACAAGCTGAGTCTAAAAGATGTGTGAAATCTGAAAGAGCAACTCCATGTTCATCTGAGAGGGACAGCCTTGAATCACTTAATTTGTTATTTGTTTTGCTCTTCACTCTCTTCTAAAGATCCATACCTTTCCAATGTTCAGGATAAACTGATATTTAATTTAATCTGAGAAAATGCCAAGTAAGAAATTTTAATTCCCATTTGTGGCAATGACAATGACTGGTGAGGAGAGAGCCAGCTCCATTGCAAACTTCCCTGCTGCTCAGCCTAGCTAGAAGTCTGTTTGCTTACTGCTCCTGCAGACATCCCTGTTTTTCAGGCCTTTCAAAAAACTTTGATTGCTGAGGAATGCTGTAAATAGCAGGTTCATTTCAAAGCTGGAGGCTTGATGCCTGTCGCTGGGGAAAAATACATATTGACTCATCTTGACCGGGGTCTGAACACACATCGTTTGGACAGGCGCTTTAACAGATTAGAGCATTAATTTGCTTAAGTTTCCCAGCTACTGTACTTGAAACCTTCGGGCATCAGCTTGGTTTACTAGGCACAGCATCTCAATGTATTTTTACATTTCACTGCTGTTTTATAGTGGGGTATTGTCTTGTACAGTTCTCCTTATATACACTTTTAATGGGTGTTTATAGTTTGTGGCAAGCAAATAAATAAAACACCCTTTTAGAATTAGAAAACTGAAATGTAATACATATAAACCAATCAAGGCAATCCTAGAATCTGACAATGATTATCCACAGCAGCAGCAAAGTGAAGCTGTTTATATGTATTGGAATTAAAAAAAAAAAAAAAACTTCCAACAATCTTTTTCATAGATCAGTAACTAAAATACTAAATATACCAGGTGTTAGATTTAGCTGATTGTCAGCAATCAAATGGATTTCATTTGCATGAACTTTGAAGTGATTTTATGTTGACTGTGCAGTGTATGCAAACACTTATGAGGCCTTTCAGCACAAATATGCAGCTAGCTTTCACTCGGTGCACTTTCTCAATTCGCACACAGCTTTGTCTGGAATGCTGTGGTTTTGCAATCCAGATGTATATGTTGTTGGTGGTTTTTGTTTTTTTTAAAGGAAGGAGGCTCATGGAAAGCAAAATAAATACATGACTACATGACTTTGCATGTAAAAATACTGCTTTAAGATTCTGTAATAGAATAAGGTCATTAAAAATAAGAATGACTTTTCCTAACTCAAGTGCTGTTAACTGACAGCTCAAATATTTTCTGAAGGGCTGTTCTATCTGAAAATGATTTATCAACAATGAAACATTTTGCAAAAAATGTGCCAATTACCACAAAAACTAGTTGAGAAAACAGTTGGATCAATTCTCTTAATTTCAGAGTTAAAATTACTCCTCAACTGAATTGTTCAAAAGTTCCTACAATCCAACATAAAATAAAACCAAAATCAGAATGGTATATTTTATTCAGAATTTTTTTTCAAATGAATATCAAATTCAATAGACTAGAAGAAGCTGAATAATAAATGGATACCAGTAGAGAACAAACATTTTTACTTCAGAACTTTTCAACCTTCAAAACTTTCCAGTTTGTGCCCCACTTTAGGCAGATCAGTAATTCCAACTGAGCATTTAGCTCGATCCTTCACTATGTGTGAAGCCTTTGATGTGTCATGGAAGCTTGTAAAAGTATTTTCTGCTTCTATGCCTATTAACGTTGCTCTGCTTTCCGATTGCGGTGGTCCCTGCTTTTGCAGATCAGAGATTTCCAAAGAATATTAGTCACGACATTTCTGGGCCTTGCCAGAGGCAGAAAGTTCTGGAAAACTCAAAATGTGTTATTAGGCACTTTCCAGCTCTGTTTAACACATCTCAGAAGTGTGGATAACCACCATGCGTTGCACTGAGCTTCAGAATATCCTTGGGTTTGTCTGGCATCATTATGCACTGTGCAGACGTCAGTGAGACGGAGAGCAGCGGTCCATGGGAACACGCAGAACGCCTCCACACTGTGCCACATTAAGAAAGAAAGTGTGCTATCTACCCTGTAAGGCACTTTCCATTAAAAACTTGAAAATTGCATAATTTCTTCTTACTTTCTGCATTTATTTTCAAAGCCTTTTCAAGCCAAATCCATATATGTGCCCTTCATAAGATTAAAAAAATGAACTGCTCCTCCATTCTCAAGTATATTCCCCAAAGTGAATATCCACTGCCATTGGGCTCAGAGCTAACACAGCCTCTTGTGTCTCCTCCCAGCTAACAGAGCGAGTTGTCGCTCACTTGTGCTCCTTCTCCTTGTGCTCCTTCTCACAGGGCTTCTCCTTTCCAGCACTGGCCTTTGGTCTCAGTCACTTTCCTCCAGTTGGCAAAATATAAGAGCATCAGGGGATCTGGCTGGTTTGGAGAATGACAAAGCCGGTCTCCATACGCAGCTTGCTCACATTGGAGGTCCCTCTGACTGTAACTCAGAGGAGAACAAGGAAATTATGATGGCAAATATTTTTGACGGCAAATATTTTTCACATCTCCCCACTCTTGCTGACTTTTTGCTACTCTTAGGACATAGGCCTAGATCCTGAAATACTTATTCAGTTTTTTATTTAGTGCTTAAGTCACAAGACTCCTATTCAGGAAAACATTTGTGTTAAGACTCTTTATAAGGAGTGTTAAAGATCTTAATTAATGATTGTTGATGATAATGAGCCTTGTTGCAATGTGAACATGCAGAGGATCGAGTCCAGTTGAGTTCAGTAGGAGATTTTAAAAGATGCAGTTCCCATCAGTCTGGTATTAAATTATTCCCCCAAATAGGCTACCTCTTCATTTTCTGACACTACTATTTGGTGCTCATGAAAAGCTTTTTCAATTGTTTTTTGAAGGCTGGAGTAGTGACTACAAGCAAGTTTTTCCTCCTTTGGGGGGTTCTTTGCTCTCATGCAGCTGTTGTTTGAGCCTCTTATAGTAATAGATTTTAAAAAATTGTAATAGACACTTCCTTACATGTAGCTGTTCACAGCATCTGGAATGACAGGGTGGGCACATTACAGTAAATGGCGTTTAGAAAGAAATGTTGTGAGAACAAAGAAAGCCACATAGGAAAACAGTGACAAAACCAAACAAATATGTGGCTTATCTATTTTGTCTATTTGCTTTCTTTATGTTTGGAGATTTTTACAGAATGCATGTGGCCCTCACTTCCAGGCACACAGTATGTACTTTCAGGAGTCCAAATGGAGGGAGTAGTCTGAAAAACTGTGAATATAATTAGGTATGGAATACTTTTAACAGCTGGAGGGATTTCACACTTAGAGCCCAATTTACAAAACTTTGGGCTTGGCACAGTTTCAACACTAGCACTGGAAGTAATAATTTCCCTGGCATTTTTTTGGCTCCTGAAATTATTTATGTCTATACATATATCATTTTAAAATCACACAGGCACAAAAAGAAACCATCTTATTTCTACCTGGTTAGTGATAAATGAGCAACTTTAGAGGCAGAGTCAGAAAAAAAAAGTGATCCCGCACAAGGCCCATGCTTAAAAATTACAGCTAATTTCTCTCCTGTTTATAAAAGGTCTCATGAAAGTTTCCTGTGTTACTGAAAATGCTTCAGACATTTTTCTGATACTGTAATGGAGATAATTTGTATGAGATTTACAAGGAAAATATATTAGCTAGGAGCCAGTACATCAATTATGGTAGTTAGGAATGCAGATTTATCAAGTAGGTCATCCAGATACCATTTCTGAGATGAGATCTAACAAGAAATTAGAACAATAGAAGTGCAAGGATCAGATGATTATAGTTATCATTTTCATATGTTTTCTTAGATTTATTTCAATATCAGAACAATAAGACTAAATAAACCCTGAATTATCTTTTAAACTGTAATCCTAGTCATTCATGTTCATATAGCTCCTGTGCATGATTTCCTTTCAGTTTTGGAGTTCCAGAAGTTTAAAAAGTCTTTACGAAGGTATGTTAGATAGGAGAATGTTCCTTTTAAAGGAGGGTTTAAGAAATTACAGGCCTCACTAAAAGAATATTGCAGTATATTGGGATAATGAGTGTGCAGCATCCCAAGCAGCAATTGAAACTGACTGTCTCTTAAATCTATATTAGAAGAAAAATACATGTTTATCTCTTTAATAGTCAGTAGATCACTATTAGAGATACAGAAAAATGAGAGTATACCAATGACTTAGATTGTGATGATACCCAAAATAGTAGTTTTCAAAGCACAGGCCATTCCTGGAAAAACATGTAAGATCCTGATACTGGCATGCGCTTATGTTTTGTATGAAATCACTAAATAGTCCCAAAAGAGAATTAAGCCTGCAAGTTTTTACACGGTGATGCTCTATTTGGGGCCAATGTAGGGGAAGATATTCATGTTCTTCTTTTAGGGTTTGCAGAGTGGGTTCACGGCTGCAGACTTTCTGTAGATTACAGAGAGTTTCCTCTTGAACCAAGACTGTGGAATAGGCCCTTGAAAACAGGGCGTTGTTATGCTGTACTAGCTCCTGCAGATAGAAGTTTGTGCACTTAGGAAGCAAGAGATTCAATGAATGGATGAATACATTTACAGTGAGTTTTTGCTTCATTTCCCACCTGCTTCATATCCCTGGTAAGTCACACACAGCCTGACCTGCTTTTTGGAGGAAGAGGGGCTCTCTTGCCCCATCCGTTAAGGCCTAACCCAAAGACCATGGGATTCAGGACTTTATCAAACATGCTGCTAACAGGCATGGATTTGGCAACTCAACTGCCACAAGGAAACAGCACTGCTGAAAGTTGTTTAATATCACACCCCAAGTAACCACTACACAGTGAAGCCTTTGGCCATTACAAGCCGCGGTGGCAATCGCACTAGCAACAAGGCGGTGAGAGGCTTGCGGTTCCTTGAGCAGTGCCCCACAACTCGTAGTGCCTGGGTTTTGTTTATCCTTTTGAAGAACGCTAACCTTTCCTCAGTCTTTCAGCCACAATTGAGTTTCATTAAGCTATTGCATTATGAGTAAAATGAGGTTTCTTCCCTAAAGGCATAAGCATACTTTTGCTTTTCTCCCCTCCCCCCTCCACCTCCATTCCACTGGAAATGATTCTTAAATTTTACAAAACTGAATGCCATAGTGAAAAAAAATACTGTTCCAATGGATTCCTTTGTACTGCCAAAACATCTACCGCCACCATTAATCACCACAAGGGCTTACCCCAAATTCTATTTAATTACAGAAACAAACTTGGGCTGTGAGCATTCATCAATACCTTGAGTAGACAGGAAGGAAGGCATAAGGACAAAATCTTCATTGCTCCATATGTTTAATATATAGCACGTATGTTAAGAATTACATCTTAACACTGTAGCTTGGCTTCAAAAATAAAAACTGTTTCGGGTTGCCTGAAGAGAGTTGTGTTTGAATACATATTGGTAGAAGAATATTTTTATCACAAGAGGAAAGTTAGTACAAAACCAAATCCTTTAAGGGTCATTTGGGTAAAATAGATGGAGGAGTGAGAACTGGATTTACTTGTGCCCAATTCTGCAAAAAGCAAAAAATAATGAAAGCATGTTTATAACTCTATGCCTGTCACATCTAAATTATTGAAACTTTCATGCATCTGATTCAAAGTCTTCTGGAAACATTTTCTCATCCGGCTCTGGATCATGTGTGTAAAATCAAATACACACATTAATCTTTGCCAGATCAGGATGTAAATAACTAGACTTCCTGCTCCACCCCATATTTAATAGGCTTAATCTCTTTCCACATGCCTTTGCAGACATCAGCTTAAAAATACGCTTCTATCAATTCCAACAAATAGTTAAAAAGGAGCTTCCAAAGGCTGTAATCTGCTATGGCAGCTTGAGGTCATGTTTCTCCTCACCTATGTCCTGACTAGTGTCTGCCAGCTACAGGTATCTGCCACTACCTTGTCACTGTGTGCTTGGCATGGAAAAAATAGACCAGCCTTGCTGAGTTTTCCCACAGCATGCACACCCTTGTAAACTGTACTTCCCCGTTTCTGTTTTTATTTTAGCACCTGTGAGGGGGGAGGAGAAATAAAAGATATTCATGTGCCAAACAAAGAATGGATCAGGTGTCAGCTGACAATTGTCTTCGTTAAGGAGGTAACGTCAGGAGCTGGCAAGATCAAACACGAGGAGGAAATATGGTTGTAATATTAATAAACACCTGTCTGGTATTACTGTACCTGCTGGAGATCTCCCAGCAAGATAATTAATCACCTAAACCTTGCAAAACAATATTCTAAACCCCATCACAGTATACATTACAAGGTCAATCTGAACCTGCTTCAAAACCTACGTTAGAGACACCGGAAACTGCAGATGTGGGCTTTTAATAAGGGGGAGCTGACAATTTCTACCACACCCTGAGAACTAGTTGAAAATGGAACAGCACTGGAGGACACAAGGTTTTCTGGGCCCAGCTGCAGCCATCCCCTCTGCAGTATCCAGGAGCAAGAGGAGCAGGGCAGGGGAGGTGTTTAGCACCAGAGCGGTGGAGCTGCCTGCCTCATCATTTATGTGCAGCATGTTCCAATTTGGGGTGTTAAAATTTGCTTGCAGAGTTACAGACTGTATTCAGCTCTCAGCTGTTTCTCTGCTAGTCCAGGGTTTTCCTGCAGGACTGCACCCATCTGACTGGAGTGAGGAATTTCTCCTCATCTCCTCTGATTAGTTTGACTTGAAGTTACTGTTGGGCTTCAAAAATTTTAATTTAATGCATTGTGAAGCACCAAGCTGCATACAGCAGGGACAGTAAATGCTCGTGCTGCAGTTACACTATATAATTTTGTTCAGTTAAGACTTAGCATCCAAAAGAAACCTGAATGACAGCAGAGAGTGCCTGGACACCAATTAGAATGGCAACCACCCAGCAGCACAGCTGCTGGTAAATTAAATATGTTATCTTTCCAATGCACTCAGTAGTGGAGATAGCTGTTTAACTCAGTCAACTGAAACTAAAAATAATAATAAAAAAAAAACAGAAAAAATTTCCTCAGAATTCTCCAAGCCACATTTGGAGTACACTGGTACCTTTCTCCACATGCCCTACCAGGCAATGGCATTGCACAGCACTGCAAGAAGCTGTGCAAGAGCCCACACTTCTGGCTTTCCACAAACAGATTTACACATACTGCTGGAAATATCATAGACTCCAGTTCCTCAGGGAAAGTCTGTGGGGTTACTTAAACACATTATTTTGCAGCGTCAGGGCCTGACTTGACCACTCAGTCCTCTTTGTGTACAATTGCTTAAAGTGGGCATGCCTAATGTGCAAAACAAAGGGGAGAAGGGCACAACCTGTGCAAACATACTTGTGCTGGCTTCATCCAGCTTGCCTGGGAGACAGCAGCAGTGACAGTGCTGCAGAATGGGTTTCTGCAGAGTCCCTGGAGAGCTTGTGGTTACCAGCATATGCTAGACCCAGGCCACTCTGTTCACCTGGCTGCAGTCCCCATGTTACCCTAGTGCTGCCAAAACATGCTGCCGTCCCACTTTTTTCTTGCTGTGTGGACAAACCCTGATTCAGTTACATAAATAATACTAATCCATTGGAAACCATCCAGCCATTAAACCTCCTGCTTCAGAGTTTAAGCCTGAGATCGGGATGAGGCCTAATGTGTGTGGAGTGGAGATTATCCCACATCTGCCAGCTGCGGTACGCCTGCATCTGTGGAGCACCTGGCAGAGGTCAGGGTCAGAGCCAGGAGACAGATCCAGGACAGCAATTCCTATGCTCCTTTCTCTTATTCAAATGGCAGGATGTCATCAAATATGTATTTTTAAGACAGATCGGTCCCTAACTGGATAGAGCACACAGCAGGCCGAGCTGAAGACAGTGTGTTAGCAAATGTAACTGTGCCCAATTCCTGCAGTCCACATGCAGGACTTCTGCTGGAGGTGCAAAGCCTCAGGCTGAGCTGTGCCTCAGAACTAGGGTATGTGTGGAGAGTGGGCCTGGGCAATATTATGTGTAAGGAGCATAAAGAGCCTTTTGCCGTTGCCTGATACACAGTCATTAATTCTTGAGAGATGGAATGAAAAAAGCATCTGCAGGAACTGAAAATAGCAAAGTGTGTAGGCTAAGGTCCAGTGGGTAACTCTCATTGCTTCGCCAGATCCCAGACTTTATTCATTATCTCAATGCAGTTTATCCCATGTAAACAAACACTCTGTTACTCCTTCCTCCTTTGCCTTTCTTCAGCTGCACCCAGGAGTAGCACAGTAGCCCCACAGCAGAATATTCATTGATGCAGAGCTGGTATCTTTGGTCTTTCTGCGCATGCTGAACATTTGTATGTTTCACTTATACATGCAGCCTTCCAAATTTCTTTCTGCAGGTTCAAGCCGACAATAACTAACTTTCATTCATCTGCAATATAGTAGGCTGCAGCTATTGTAATAAAATAGCTGTGATCTTCAGCAACTGCAATAGAACATTGTCTTGAGATCAATTTCCTTTTACAATAAAGTCTTGGCTTTGCCTCAGCATTTATGAAGTGGTGGGAGGCCGTTATCCATTGAAATTATCTCTTTCATATACTATGCTGTAAAGATATTGCCCTCTGTGTAGTGTTATAAAGATATTTGGCTGACTGACTGACTTTAACCACCCAAGAGGAGTAATAAGTTCAGTAATCCTCTGGAAATGCATAGCCTGGAGTGTGTTATTGCAGCTAGTATGCAGAGCGCTCTACAAAAGCAAATCACAAAAACAATTAGGTTTATGCATTTACAATCCTTAAATCATACAGTGCTGACATAAATCACAGAGGTAAAAAAATATGCTGCTGGATTAGCAAACCGCTTTGTAATAGTGTGGCTCACAACATTATTTTGTTGAGGTAATTACCATACCAACAAAATCAATGAAAGTCTTAAGTAAGTTTCTGTTGTTGCATGGCACTGTGTATACAGACGGTGCATCTAAACTTTTAGTGTGTGCAGAACAAATGTAACCAGGTTATAACTTGCGAAGAGATCTTGTGACAGATTCTTGGACTGGTGTCTGAGGACTGCCAGCTCCAGTGAGTTCTAAAATTGCACTTGAAGAATAAGAAGCTTTTATGAATGAGCCATAGGTGTATTCTGCTGCCAGTGGTGGACAAAGGAGGTACTGTACCTATTCTTGAAAATAGTGTCTGTGAGGAGCTTATTTGTCTGATGCGAAGTAACTCTGTTGTGTTCCCTGGTCTTCCTTGCTCAGTGTCTGAATGGATAGGGAAAACAATCTTCAAGCATTGAGCTTCACAGAAATGGTGTAAGATGCAGAGACTGGTGAAAGTCCTGGCAGGCTTCACAGTATGTAATCAAACTGCTCTGACATTTTCACCATGCTCCTCATCACCAGACAATCAACTCAGCATCTGGGACATTATTTATCAAGGAAACATTTCTGCACAGTGTTGCTGTTTGTTCTCTTTCACGTGCACCTCCCATTGCCCATAGCATGATAGCATTCTTGTGTTCCTGGTAAAAAACTTACCTCTATAACAGTAAATGACCCAGCAGGAGCACAGAGAGCCTTTCTCGACCCACAATCAAATATAGTGACAGTAATCTGGAGAGGTAAATTCCTCTGAGGCCATCGTACCTAGATAGCTACAAACTTGGAGAGCAAACAATACGCAAAAATACTGACAGAAGGAGCCATATCAGCCATAAAAATAATAATAATTATAGTTTATTGTAACCCAAATAACAGTATTTAATATCAGCAAGCCGAAGGCTGTGAGAAGGGAATGGGAAAGAGGAGAGCAAAATCATTTGTATGCTGGTTTCAGATTGCTTTGTCATTACATGAGATCATTTTAAGCCACAAGTTGATTAAAAAGATCAGAGAGTTTATCCTGAAAAAGTCATCATTTACTCATCATTGTTGGACATAGATAAATGGTCAGAAAGCTACTGTGCACGGGAATTGCTATTTTCAAGGTCAGTTGTGTGAACCAAAGTTTTGTGGGGGGGAAAAAACCATTGCTGGAAGAGATGATCACAAGGAAAAGCTCACGTGGATTTTTGGAATTTGGCAATGAGTGAATCAGCAGGACAAGATGCCAGCCCTTTTGAGGTCATATCATCTAGTTTATATATAACCTTTAAGAACGTCCAGATCACCTGCAGTTCCCAGTAAACATCTACTGTATGTAAGGTCAATCATATCTTTTTGACGCCTGGTTTTGAGAGGGAATAGATGGTTGTCTGTGACAAAGCTGTGTTAGAGAGGGACTATGTGAGATAACAGATTGGCTTTGTTTCCACTGTTGTGGACTTCAGCCAAAAAGGGAAGGATTATCACTACTAATATAGCATGGTACTCTGAGATGGTCTATCAGCTGGGGCAGAAGAAAATGTAATCCATACTGAAAATGCTAAAGGGAGGTAACTAGCATGGCCTGGCATTGACAGTTTCTAAGAAGTCTGAGCAGTTCTGCTGGAGAAAACCTTGTCAAGTCTGTGCTCAACTATCCTTTCTCCACAATTTATGCTTCAGCAGCAGGAAATGAACATTTGAAATTTGGCCTGCAGTTTGAGGTAAACTATGCACTTTCCTCCCTTCCTTTTGTCTCTGCCAGAGTATAGAACCCAGAGGAAGAGGAAGGATTTTAACAGTAATATTTATTACTGATTGAAATCTCCTCGTAGTTGTACACTTTGAGGCCAGCCCCTCAGCCAGCATAAATCGGCATAGTTCCCTCAAAGTTGCACTGCTTTACTCTACTGATGATCCAGCCCAAAGAGAATAGAAAAAGAGAACTAAAATAGACACAACTTTTTGCCAGGAATCAAAGAACATTTGAGTTAAAAGGCTAGAAAAATAACAAGCATTGCTTATGAAGTTTGTAAATTTTCTTGTTACTCATTTGTTACAGTAAAAGCCTATAATCTGCAGGTCAGGTTTGAGATGCTGAGAAGCTGCTTCATGGGATCAAATAATCTAATACTGTGTCTCTGGGAGTAGTTTATCAATGGCTTTCTTTGAAAAATAGCCTGGCAACTATTTTATGTTCAAGCCTTGGGGACTAGATGCAGATCTTACTTCATACAAACCCATCCATTCCACTAAATCTGTGTAGAATAGAAATCCTGCTATGGTCTTTGTTTCTTTCAAACTACTGACTTCACTACCCTGGTTAGGAAGCCAATGATTGTAATGTATCAATGTAATCTAAAGTGAACACTCACTTCTTGCTGAAGAAGTTATTCTTAATATCTTTTGATAGTCTCAACATATTTGTCTCTGGACAGTTTTATTATGTGAAAATGATCTGCATTGTAATAGGTATGGTCAGCTAGACTGAGCATGCAGAAGATGCTCTGTGCAACATTTGAACATCAGTGCATGGCTGATGGAGGTGTTCTCTCACCATCCTCCACACACAGATGCATCTGAGTTGGTTTTAAGACTGCAATCCAGATAAGGATGGAACACAGCCATTTCCTATAATATAACATATGCAGAAAGATCCCAAAGAACAGTTTTTATCTCCCATTTTTATAGAAAATTGGCTTGGCTGCTTTAGTCAGATTCCGTTTGTGGAGCTTTTTTATTTCAATGACAGCATTCAGAGTAACTGCAGCTGTCTCAGCAATATTGCTTTGGGAATTGTGAAGGAGCTTCCAAATTTTGTGGAGACTTAGACCATGAGCCCCTCAGAAACATGGGCTCTGGCAATTATCCAAAGAGCTAAAACATGACTAATCTCTGGCTGCACAATCAGAGATTTTCAGGGCTCAGATGTACTGCATAGAGAAGACTGGATCTTATGATCAGGGATGTGATGGCCTCTGAGTAGCCTCAGATGTGTGCCTGTGTGGGGGGCAGAAGGGGTGCTGGTGGTGAGGTGGGCCAAGGCTGGGGGATCTAGGACCCTGTGGGCAGAGGTGGGAGTGCTCTTCATCCTAATGAAGGTATGTAAAGCTAAGCAGGGGAGTTCATGAAGGTTGCTATCACAGTGATGTTCTTCAGAGCCATTGCCCAAGAACTGTGCTACTAGAAATGGTCCTTCAGGGTGCACACTGCTACACTGTTTGCCCACTGCTACTCTAGTGATTTTTCCTTTCTTGACCTTTGATAAGAGATATTGCCTATTTTGCTCATCATCTTTGGGCCAACTTAAGAATTGTGGTCAGATATGCTTTAGACCAGGTTCGTATTCTGGCTGAATGAGAAAAGGAAGTTTCTCTTATACAGAAAGAATTTCTTGTTCATAGCTGAACAAGTCTGAATCATTCTTAAAAGCTACTTCACATGGATGTAGTCCTCAGTAGTCATTTTTTCCCCTACAGTAATCTGATGCCTTGCAAGAAATATATTCAGCATCATTCTGTGTCACCTGAAGAGGAAGTTTACTTGGTTCTTTCAGAATTTGAAGAAATACTATTATAATACACTAAGCACATGCATCTACATATACATCGTTATGTCAATAAATTAATGAGTTCCTATTCATCTTTCATGTAAAAGAAAAACCTCAGATGACAAAGTATTGCATTCAGTTTTCAGAATTTGACTACCAACTGCTGGTGTTTGCTATAAATAAATAAATAAAACAATTAATCCTGAGGACATAAACTCTCACTGAGGGGCACTGCAGTGGCCAGATGCAGGAACTCACTGCTAGAGGAAGAATAAATTTCAGATAGATAGGCTTTTATTACACACAAGGCAAATGTCTTTATTTTCTCTGATTAACACAAATACGTAAAGCCTGCCTTTGTGTCACAATGCTACCACTTTCCTGCCAGTAACATTAAAGAGGTCCCATTGTTTTGTTGGATATTAATACCAGGCTGCACTCCGAAATGTGATGTTAAAAATAGAAAAAAAGTTAATTATTGCCAGGAAATTTTAATGGAGGCTGATTAAAGGAAACAACAAAACATATTGACTACTAAACCTCACTTCTTGTTTTAAGTGTGACCTGTAATGGACTCCCCCAAATCATTATGTGGTCCCTCTAAGCATTCCAGGTTTTTCATTTGAAATTCATTAAATGTTTGTGTGTCTGATTTTTGGGGGGGTTTCTGAAAAGTTTTATAGTCACAGCTGCACTAGTTATGGATAGGTTTATAGTGCCTTGCCCATCAACTGGCCCACGTGTCCAGTACTGTTTGTTTGATACCCTACCTTTCACAAGCATTCAGCAGTTCTGGAGGTGTTCTTATAAAGCTGCCAGTGAATGTACCAGCTGTGCTCGTTTATGTACATGAGCAGCCTCATTCTGGCTGCCTTACAAAAAGCCAGTGGCAGTAAATCTGTGGTCAGTCCATATATGTACTTTAAAGTATTTTTTTACACTTCTGAAAAGAAAATAATAAAATACTGCTAAGCTTTCTAGTTATGTTATATGTGGTCTTCAGAAGAACTTGAATACTCCATGGCGAACAAACAACCTTCAGAGAGTCCCTTTTTCTTTGCAGTAAATTCTTTATGCTGTGCAATTAAAACTGTTACAAAAGTCTGCTCTCTTAAAAGCAAATTGATAGACTGCATTTTTTTGTAGAAAATCATGTGAACAAATTGCTCATTATTTCCTTTTGTGACTGTTGCAGGTGCAACATGAAGAAAGGACTTCTTGAAGGCTGCAAACACCTTCTTTGTATTGCCCAGGGAGGTTTGGCGGTAAACAGGGCTGGTTTAAAAGGTTCCGATGAGTGGCAGAATGAGAAGGTGCAGACGAGCTGCTGTGAATAACACAGGCAACAGTAACCTCAGGTAAAATTATCATAGGCAAAAGAGTTGGGAAAAAAGAGGAATGAAAAGAAATGGTATGTCCAGCATCTCTGATTTACCCTGAGAGAGATTCTCAGCTTAACGACAGAGGCAGTCACGAGAGTGAACTGCTTCACCCTGACCTCGCTGCCCCTCCTGTCAGCATCAGGCTACCATGAAGATATTCTTTCCTCTCTTTCCTAATCCATGAGGCTCATCTCCCAAGGTGCCTTTTTCTGGATCTACTCACAGCTCCCCTGTGTTGTGTGAATGTCTCAGTGCTAACATCACCTAGTGCAAGGTTTTGTTAACATTTACCTTGTCTGGATCCCAGTCAATCCCATCTAAGAGGCCGGTATATGTATAAGCTTCTACCTATGAAGGATTTACCTCAGCTCTTCTAGTATGAGCAAAGTCCCAGTAATTTCTATTTGTTTAGGATAACTAGAGTTTGCAGCTAACCACGTGTGTTATTACTATAAACCACTGGCAGTTTTTGCCAGAGCTAGTTCTCAAATTAGTTCTCTGACAGCATGTCGGCTGAACACAAATTATATCTTCATGGCAACAGTGGGCTTTCTTGCTTTGCGTTTTACCACAGGAATACTTACTGCATGTGTCACTGTCTACCATACTATCCTACAGACCAGGCTCTGTAGTTTTTCGTATGAGATAAGTAAGTTTGTTCAAGCTTCAGTAGGGAATATAGTGTTAAAATCCACTCTGGGATCTTACCAAGATAGCTGGCTTCATTATCCCTTTCCACCTTAGTTCTTTTGCTGTAAAAACACACCTTTTTATCAAGGAAGGCACAGCTGAAGGAGGTTGAGTTTGGTCTTTTTAAAATGCCTTATACTAAACACATTATTGGTAGATTATATATCCTCCATTGCAGTCCTAAGCCATTTTTTTCTGTCTGAAGTGCATATTGCCTTCTGCCTCCTGCTTGGTCTAGAACTTGCCTTGATGGTTACCATCAGTTCAAAATAAAGCAGTTACAACATCCGTATGGTAGATCACAAAATACAGGAAGTAGCATCAAGAAATGAAGCTCAGAATTTCCTAAAGCAAATAATACTCACTTTGATTTGAGGATGCATTTTTGACTTTGTTAAAACATATTGGCTACAAGCAGCTGTCCCATGTTCTTGGAGCCCTTTCCAATGTTTAAAACTCCATAGTAATTAACAGATTCAGGGAACTGTCAAAATACAGTGCTGTCAACCCATACAATCGTAACTCATTCCTAACCCAATAACTTGTAAGTCATGGAAACTCATGCTCTAGGAAGCTTGGAGCCAAGCTGACCTGAGGGCATGGAGGCAACCAGCTATGCTGTCAGCAAAGTGACCCGAGTCAAGGGCTACAGCTGAGCTTACAGACCCTCAAGCATCTGCACTGATGTTTGTGCTTCACAGTTAATCCAATCACCCTAAGCCTTCTGCTCATCACTTGTATGTCCAGAGACAGTCTTTTCCCCCTGCTTTCCAAATGAAAGAAGTAAGTATTTCTCTCTGGCAAACTGAACAATTCTCAGTCCTTAAATAGCATCTATATCAGTTCAAATTACTGTTACCTGGTTGCTTCATTAGAAGTGTAGGATGGGTGGCAGAGGGTTGTTTTTCTGTCAGCTTTTGGTTTCCTCCCAGCATTAGAAATGACTTGGCAACTGGTTTCATCAGGGGGAGAATACAAAGCTTACAAATTGCAAACATCAGGTTATGCCCTAACAGTTCAAAAATACTTCCAGCACTGCTTCTATAGCTTGTCTGTTTACTACAGATAAAATCCATACTCTCTCATTCTCTTTTACTTTCTTAAATAAAGCTCGATGGTTTTAGCATTAACCTCCTTTTATTTACTGCTCTGATAGGTTAAAAGATTTGACCTGAAGACTGGAGCTAGACATTTCCTATCTTCTTACTAGTGCAATGTTGTTTGGGGACTAGTTATATTATCATAGGGAAATGCAATACAAACTTCACATGTATGGTATTAAGGGGATAGCATCTAGACAGAGGTTGGTGCTTCTAGACTTATGTCTACTACAGGGAATGATAGACGAGAGAAATCTCTTAATAAAGCTTTCCTAGAAAACCACATAAGCATTAATGGCTTTATATATGGTGCTAATATTTTAAGCATAACATAAACTGTGACTTCAAACATTTAGAATAGTAAATGAATAAGGGCCTGATGCATGACTCTGACAAGTAAATGCAATAGATTGTCTTGTTGTTGATTTTTTTTCCCCTCTCTCTTTAAAAGAATACCTTAATCTGCTTATGTCACTAAGAGAAAGGTCATTCACTGTGGCTAGTACTGATCTCCTATTCCTAGTTTGACTGTGGATTTTTAGATGCTTATGTGGTGTGTAAATTGGCTGCTGAAGAGCAGCCAGGAGTGGCAGGTGAACACGGCAGGGGATGTCAGAAGTGATTAAATTTTGGAAATGGGACTGCTTTCTTAAAATAGATCAACAACATGAGTCATAAAGAGATTTCAGGGAAACTCTAACTCCTACTATTAGAGAGTGAGGTAGAAAACTCTGTAGGATCCAAAGGCCGAATCTAGAAAATGACAAGGTTATGAGTGTTGCAAATGTCAGCAGAATAGACTGTCAATGCTTTTGCACTTGTTACAGTACTATGGTTTGTTATATGAAAATTCTTTGCGTAGAGACATTAAAATGCATTGTGCTGATTTATGTTCCTCGTGCTTTAGAGGACAAACTTTGAAGAACCAAAGAAACTATCCTATATGTGAACAGTTTTGTTTTGTGCAGAAGTGTGGACACTGAAAACATTTGTAAATTGGAGGGACCTGAAAAATGCCCAGAAACACATGTTTATATTTTGGAAGTACTACAAGGACATAGCAGGGAGCTGTCTGCCCAGAGGCTAGGTCTTACAAAAGACAAACAAAAAAGATTTACAAAACTTAATATGAATAAGATGGTTTCCCTTGCCTCTTGCTCTGAGGTCAGCATAACCTTAACTTAAAATGTTGGTGTGGCAAAATCTATGGCCAGCAGTTTCAGAAGGGGCTATTGCTTTTGCGTATCTTCAGAGCATTACCTTGGTGCCAGAAGTTCAGCTTTGCAGTATGAGGCATCCCAAACCAGCAGCTGCATTAGAATCTTGGTCTTATTATTCTTTCAGAAAATTCATTGCAATGTAGGGACTGTTAGATCATAGCTCTGTTCATCATTATTACTGACTTGTTAACATTTCTCTCATGCAGCTTCTGCTGTAGTGGATCTAAGGTTTATTATTATGACATAACCTGGAAAGCATTTTACTTTTTTTTCTTCTCTTGGCAAGAAAATGTTCCCATTCTGGGATGAAAAGATAACAGAAATGAAACCAGACAAGGATCATTACATTTACTAATCTGAAGTGAGAGATTAATGTTGTACTCCGGACCGGTTCAAAAAAAAAAAAAGCAGGGCTTTCCTATGTTTTCAGAGCAACACCTGCATTTGCTGAGGTGTGGAGAGAGGGAAAGGCTCAACACTGATTTTCCAGTCTCTTTTATGGAATAAAGGTAGTGCTCTCATGTTTTGCAGCTTAACGACTTAAGGATTTGCATGTCACTACATCTTGTCCATTGTCACTTTGTTAAAATCAGAGTGCAAGAAAGCAAGAGAGCTCGTTAATTACTTCAGCTCTCTGGTAGTAAGACATATCTTTGGTTTAACTTTTTATTTAAAAATGTAGAGCAAAGTTACTATCTTGAGCTCGACTGAAAGGGCAAAGAGCTCCTTCTCACTCTAGTGAACAAGGTACAATGAAATATATTGAGCCAAAGCTCTCTTTGTTTCATTACTCATTGCTACTGGCTGGTAAACTGAGATGAGTTCAAGGCCAGCCCACGGATACTTGCTCATCTGCTACTCTTCAACTTTAGTTGTGGTCCAGAATATACCCTGAGCCTTTCTGAGGCAGAGCGTTACAATTCAAATGCACTGTATGGACTCGGGCATGCTCCCCACTGCTCTGCAGTTTACAAAAGATATGTTGTCTTGTGCTCAGCATTGTAGGCAACACTTGCAAATGGGGTCTTGCATGACTAGTGCATAAATGGATCGGTGCAACCTGAAGATTGTGACACAATAGCACAACACTGGCTGTAGGTCTTGGGTGCCCCTGAACGTTGGAGTGGGACCAGCAAGAATGGACCAGAACAGAAATGCAATGCTTGTAACTTGCCAGCCTCACCCAAAATCAGCCCTCACAACATAAGCACTAAGGTAAAGAATTAATTTATATACTACAAACCAGAAAACACAACAGTTCTTTGGCTTAGAAAAGAGAGGTACAGAGGTAAGAGAACAACCTGTATTGCTACCCAAACATCACATCAGATCCAGTGGGCACTTTCTGCAAATGCAGTTTCATGATTAGCTTAAACTGATCAAGGTATGTTTTGCTGCTGAAAAGGATGTCCCTGCGTTTTTGCCTGTCCCTGTCTACATACTTCTGTATCCTCCACGAAAGGTTGTCTTCAGGCTACCATGTTCTCTCTGAGTTACATTTAGATTTCACATCTCTCTGCCAGTCCCTGTCTTCTGAGCTTCATAAATTAGATATTTAATTAAAATAACTAATTTTAATACTGCTTCCCATGAATTACCTACTGCTTTCCATCTAGCCTTCAGAAGGCTAATATATTGTAAGCATAGCTAGGATGACACATTGGCTGGTAGGACAGTAAACAAAACACACCAACTACGATCTAATACTAACTTAATTTTGTGTAAATCATTTATATTCTGTGTCTGTGTTCTAACCCCAGAGTGCAAGTTGCTGTACACCAAAATCTGTATGTCATATATAATCATAGGACCATTCAGGTTGGAAGGCACCTCTGGCCATCAGGTCCAACCTCCTTTTCAAAGCAGGGCTGTCTGCAAAGTTGGATCACGTTGCTCAGGGCTATGTCCAGCTGAGTTCTCAATATCTCCAAAGATGGATACTCCACAACCTCTCTGGCACCTGCCCCTTTGCCTGACCACTCTTACAGTGAAATTCATTTTCCCTTATATCTAAGTGGAATTTCTCTTGCTGCAGCTTGTGCCCATTGCCTCTTGTCCTTTCTCTGTGCCCCTATTGAGAAGAGCCTGGATCCACCTTCTGTATAGTGCCCTTTAGGTAACTGAAGACAGCGTTTAGAGCCCAGAGCCTTCTCTTCTTCAGGCTGGACAGAATCAACTCCTCACCCTTTCCTCATACATTGTGTGCCACAGCCATCTAATCACATGTGTAAGTGAGAAACTATACTTTATGCAAAAGCATAAAAAACATCATGCAATTCATTATTAGCTCTTGAATGATATTTGACACAGAAGTAGATAGAGCCTTGGATTTAGGGTGAATGCTGCTGGACTGAGGGACATGTAATAATGCAAAGGTAGAGAGCGCTTCAGAATACGTTATCTAAGTTCTCTTGTCTTGTGCCAATATGATACCTGGGCCCTCTATTATCACACATTCCTACAGCACCTCACAGCTATAGAAATACATTTTTGCACTTACCTATGCAAGAAGCCTTCTTTGAGCAACATGTGGTGCAGTAAGATTGTCACTAATGAGAATGTGGGCAGGATGGGAGGGAAGAGACACAGAACTGCAGCCAGTTTAAACTTTTGTTGCAAACTACTGCAAGCAGGACTTTAAAGTGACTATTCTGCAAGCCCAGCTCTAACCTCATTTAACCTCACAGGAATGCTAAATATTAGAGAACTGGAAAACCCTGGACATCCCCATAAGTGTTTCGCCTTTAATCTCTTGGTAGGTCTGATTTTATTCTCTTTTAAATAAGACCAGGTTTGCTGTATATGAGGAGCTAATACGATAACTAAGCCCATTTTCAACACAAGGGTGCAAATATCTTTTTCATTGCTCTTTCCAAGTCTCCCAGAAGAACCACACTGTGCAAAAGGTATTAAACATTAGTGTTTAAAGGGGTTCACCATTAACGATCATGGCTGTGGATAAAAGACTGGTTGGCAAGGGATACTCTGTCACCCACTGTTGTGTCATATCCAATATCTTACTCTAAGGAGGCTTTAGGGGAAATAATAATAATTTTGAGGGAAAAAAATTAATAGAAGTAGAGGTTTGGCAAAAATAAATGTTTTATCAGGAACAGCCCTTGCCAAACATAACATTTTCTCAGGAGCCAATCTTGGCAAAATAAATGTTTTATCAGGAGCAGAAGTTTGGAAAAAGTAACATTTTATCAGAAGTGGAGACTTAACAGAAAACACCTTTTTATCAGGAGTGAGGACCATGGCAATTTAAGGAGAAAGGCTTTCTGAAAGTGGAGTTTTATCAGGAATTTTGCTTGAGGAAAATAGTGTTTCATGAAGGGCAGGAACTTTCCAAAAATAATGTTTTATTATGGGGAGGAGATGGATGAAAATAGCATTTTATCAGAAAGAAGGGGAGGGGGAAGGGATAGATTTAGTGAAAGTAGTGTACTAACAGCTTTTACCTTCCAATATGGGGAGGGAGCTTGCTCCTGAAAAAACATTATTTGCACACTGACTGCTTGCCCCAGCTAAAATGCTGGTTTTGACAAGCTGTGCTGCTGATAAAATGTTATTTTTGGCAAGCCCATCTCTCAAAGAGATGTTTTTAGAAAGCTCTCTTCAGAGAGAAGATGTGCAAAGTGACTACAATACCTGCAGCAGAGCCAGATACCTCTCTCAGCCAGATTTTCATCTGTTTATTAGCTCTCCATGGCTTCCCTTCTGCCTTTTGCTTTGTGATGATGATGTTGATGCACAAGGTTTTGGATCCTGAAACACTGTTCTGCTTCCAAATGTAGGCTTCCTTCATCATTTCTTTTCCCTCTGCTGCTCACTGACTCAGACTGGTTGACTTTTCTCCAAACGTGTGTTATGCATCCTTTCCCACTGGGACTCTGCTGTTCTTCCCCCATATCTGGAATATTGCTTACCGCTGTGCTTCTAGCTCATCCAGTCAGAATTTGACACCACTGGGCTTGAGATATCCCTGAATGCAGTGAAGGACTCTGGGGCAAAAGCCACATGTGAAAGCCTTCATTGCATCATTTTCTGGTGACAATAGGCTGATCACAAGAGATTGAATCTCTTCCAGTACACTCTCACAAAGAAAGAAGCAAAAGAGAGGAAGGGAATGACAGATTGAGTCACTCAGCACATCTCCATATCTCATCACATCTCAAAATCATGCTGTACAATACATTCACTGGGGTCCCCAATGGAGTTTTGTGCAAGTACCCAGGGCAGAAATTTCCCATATGTATTATTTGTAGGTATCACCACTACAAGGAACTAAGACTGCAGACTGAAGCCTCTTAACAACAATTTGTTGTTTCAGTACAAAAGCTGAGATGGCATGCAATAAACTGGAACAGGAGAACATCACTAAGACCATATGGATGGGATTCTCCATGCATATTGCAGGAATTTGCAGGGCGTCATCAGAATCACTCACTGTTTATTTACAATGTCACTGAGCACCAGCAGGAAACCATGAGAAAGGCTGACTCAATGACTATTTTTAAGAAAGGTGACAGGTGTGAGCTGGGTATCACAGGACACTTCGTTGTCCTCTATTCGAGGTACTGTAAGACACTAGGACCAAGAATGAAATGGCTGGCTATTCTGAGAAGGGGGGGGTCTGTTAGATAAACATTAGCAGCAGCTACTAAAAATAAATCTTTTCAGACAAATTTGGCAAAGCCCTTTGAAAGGATGGCTGCTACGGTGTGGGAATCCCCCTTGCTGTTCTCCAGGGGCAAGAAAGGGTTACTAGAGAAAAGTGTCTGAAGCCTACTGTCTGTAACATCTAGCAGGAAAGCTCTCCAGAGAAAGGGGAGAACTTGCAGTGCCTCCCAGAAGATACTTGATGATGTGGCAGTTGTGAAGGCGGGCAGCCCTGAGGAGAGAGCTTTAACTTCTTTGTATTCTTGTTAATTACATCAACTGTAAAGAAGAGGAGATTCTTGACTCCTCCTAGAGCACTGATTTGGAGGCAAAAGGCTGCTCCTCACTGAGACTGAGGAAATGATGATGAGAAAGGGGTGATTGCACTGTAATTGATTTCAACTTGAGCTGTTATTTTGAGACTGCAAGAGAAAATGTCCTGTAAGAAACTGGTGAATGAAGACAGACAGGCATACATAGCACAGTATATTAACTACTTGAGCTGAAAATACAGTATGGGGCAAGTGAAGCACATGGGGAATCCCACAGATCTAAGAGGACTATAATATTCTTAGTGTCGTTTGGAAGAAAGAATGTCCTCCAGTGTTACAATATTTTCCAGTGCACATTGGCCTGTTATCGAGGTCCCACTGGAACCCACTGAAGCATTAGCCCATACAAATGCTATAAGTTAATGTCATTGTATTAAGGGGATCATGGTTAATTGCAGCCATAGCCACTGTGATATGAGTGATTGACTTATTACTTGTTCTACATGCATCTATATGCTGTCAAGTTACTGATGATTTGCCACTGCATCACCTAATAAAGTATTTTGTCATTTTATACTTAGACTTTGCATGTAAGAAAGGAAGAGTTGCCTTTTAAGAGCACTCAAGTAAGGCTTAATTTTTCCTTGAGAGGATCTGGTTAGTGAAGGTTGGTAGGTTTTAGAAGAAACCCTGGATGATTGAATCCAGCTTTTGTGGCTGCCAAAGGCAACTGGCAGAGAAGCTACACACAGAGCAGAGTAAGGTGGGAAAAATTAATGTCTGCTCTTGGTACTAAGTAGCAGAACAAGATGGAGGCTTGAAGGGGTACAGGCTGACCAGGAAGGGTTCATGAAAGCTACATTTGGGTTCTATTGAATTTCATTTCAGGTTCAAATGAATCTCATACACCAAAGAAATTCTTAACTGAAACTGCTGACTAAATTTTGGGTTCAGCTTGAAACTCTGGAAAACCATTTTCATGGAAATCTATTTGTATATGGTTTTCACCAGAAACAGTAGATTCTTTCCATTGTACTTGAGATTTTGCACAGGATACTAACCCAAATTTACAGCTGTGACGTTTCTGCACTTTCTTTCAGATGGAAAGTTTTGCTTAGCTCTTCTGGGCACCCTGTCTGTGCTCTTTGACTCCCGCTGAAGGCACCACGTTCTCCCAAAGGCCTCACCTGCAGAGCTGGGCTATTCTTTGCTGGAATTATATGGACATAATTTGTCTCTGAAGTAATCTGCCCTACCTATCTATGAGGCTGGCTCAAGCAGGGCTACTATATCCCTAGAGAGCACTCTCCTCTCCCTCCATGAGTCTGTTCACAGAAGCACTTACTTACTCTATGCTTCCCTTAAACAGGCAAAGAACAACAGGTCCAGCAGCAAATGGGCATATGTCCCATTTTTTCTGCTGGGATTTTAATTTATCACAAAGTACTTATTAATAACATAGAACTGTTGTTGGTTTTTACACTTGATTTCCAAAAGTTTGATTTGTAGTATGGTTAGGGTGATCTAACCCTGTGCTTCTACTGAGAGAGTCTGGAACTGTTTGTTTCAGGTTGCACAAATACTTTGCTTGACCAGAACCAAAGCTATGTTTTGGCTTGGCCACTGAACCAAAAAATCAATCCTACCCAAAAACCTAACACAAACCCCAAGTGGTTTATGTCAGTAATTGTTTGCAGGGTTTCTTCCTGGCTTAGGAGCTTTCTGTGCATCCCCAACTGCTGGGCTATCACAGTCCTTCAGGAAACACCATGACAGAAAGACCCGTGAGACCTTACATCTCCACACCAGAAATGACTCTCAGCCTGATGCTGTGTGTCTATTATAGTAAGCTATGTCATTGACCTCAGGGGGACAAGGACTTGGCTCCTAGCTATTGAAATTATCACTGGTCTCTGTCTTAGCAGCTGCTGTATTTACAGCTAGGCAGAAGTTTTCAGTAGCTCCTCCCCTCAAACCTAATGTTTCTCGAACTTTTAATATAGTAATATCTTGAAATACAAACATTATACATTATATTCAGTTCTCTTCCTCTCTCTCATTCAGGCCTTTTTGTCTTCCCTAGAAAAAGAAAAAAAAATAAACACACACAACAACAAAAGTAACATTCATGCCTTCTTTACTGTACCAGTATTTCTATCTCCAAAGGAAATGATATGATGCATTGCTGTGGCTGAGAGATCTTACAACTTGGCCTGGAGCTTAAGAAAGATTTTTTTCCTCTCTCTTTGTAAATGTTACTTTTCTTTCTTTCTTTCTTTCTTTCTTTCTTTTTTTTTTAAAGGAATTTTAACTACCAGGAAACTCCTTCAAGACCGGGGCTTACCATTTTTCAAGAAAGTTCAAGCAGTTTTCAGGCTTAGGATCTCTTGGACATGACTGTTGTACAGTATTTATCTAGTTAAATGCACTGCATTGTTTAGCAGAAAATTTAAAAAAAGGTCAAATATATATATTTAAACATGAAAAGATCAGCCCATGGATTGAACAACGTTGTACACAATTGGTGCTTCCCGTCAATGGGAACTCACTTGGGGCTGCAACACCACCGCACGCTGTGGTGACTAAAGAAAGGATGGCATTTTTTCCCCCTCTTTGTTTGAATTCGCCTGGCTTTGGGGGTTTAAGTGAGACCATTAGTGTTATTGAACTTAGCATTTGGTGGTTTATATATGATAAAGGGATTATTACACAGTGATCCCTGTATGTTTAGGTCAGCTGTGGCAATCAATCAATAGACACTTTGCCTTTGACAGCACATGCTTCCATAAAAAAATTCTCTGGCAGAGCCCTGTTAGTTAGTAATGACAGAATAACCTCTGTCAAGTAATACACTTGATAAATTTTGCATGTGCTGTTGACTGACAGAAGCTCTGGCTTCCTGTCTGACCGGCATGCACAGCCTTCAAAGCGCACAGAAACGTCTTTCTTCTCCCTCGCCGAGACGCCTGAAAGCCACACTGCCCGCCTCCATCCCATCTCCCAGCCAAGGGATAAAGCAACACCTCACGAGGGAAAGCAGCTTTTGTGCACGAGCGGCCCCACAGCCGAACGGGGGGCAAGCTGAATTCACGTGCCCACCGGCTGGCCGGCGATGGCTATCTTGACAGGGTGGCCATGCGCACCCGTTGTTGAGTCTGGGCAGATGTGGCAATTGTCTGCAGCTGGAGCTCCTGCTTTTCTCTTTGGTTTGCCTTGGGTGACTTCGAAGGTGCAGCCACTGCCCAGCGGTTCCACGGGTGCATCCCCAGGTTTTGTAACGCGCTGGCGTTCGCTGGCCTTTGAAACAAGAGGGCAGCGGCGAGCAGCGTGTAAAACACCACCTCCGCTGCCACTGAGGGGGGCGCACAGGGTGGAGGGGACCACTGGTTAGCTGAGCATCAGTTGGCTTATTTAATGCTGCCAGGAAAGGGGACCAAACCATCTCTTGCCGCAAAACATTTCTGGCTTTTTTTTTTAATTATTATTTATTTCTTTATGGTTTAAAATGAGCAGGGGGGCTTCAACTGCCACTCTGCCAGGTGCCCCTGCCACCCCAACCCGTGCTTCGCCCGAGGCAGGGGGTTAAGCCTGAAAACCACCCAAATCCTAAATGCTCTGACATGTAAAGACCATCCGGTGGTGGCACGCTTCCAGCTAGCATGACGCTTCATAGTAGGGATGGGGTCCGGGGGCACGCAGCTCGCGGCAGCTAGAGGCTAACTGGGGCATAATTTAAAAGGCTCCTAAAGCCCGTTTGTCAACAGGTGCTCTTTGTAGGATATCAATCAAAACAGTCGTGTTTGTGGAAAATGTTATTTAAAACCAAGACGTAGGCCGCAATAATAAAGCTGCACAGTTTCTCTGTTAATTGCAACACCACTCGGCGAAAGTTCGCCAGCATGAGAAAATATAAACTTGGAGCCCAACTGAATCTGTGGTCACGCCTTCAAACTGTTGCATTTAGAAAAGACAGCATTTTTTGTCTCTAAAAGGCTCCTTTGGTATTCATATAGCCATCTCCTAACACAATCATGCAGTGCTCTGGGACTATCAGAGCTGAATGTATACTGAAATATTGTAAAATGTGAATTTTCTATGTCTGTATTTTTGCTTTGTTAAGAGCATATTTTAGGATTTCAAGCAGAATGAAGAATGATGATGCAGGCAGTTGAATGATATGTATCACGCATCTGTCATTCATTTGGTAAAGGACCACTACATAATTTATTATATAATAAATCTTTAAAATATATTCCCCCTTTCTTTCCCTCCAATTTAAACTTGGAAATCATATCAGAGAAGTTGCATGTGGAGATTTTAATTATGAACTGAAAAGAATATCTCCACAATGAATAACCATAATGAAAAGTGCTAAACTCTGGAAATATAAACAACACAGCAATTCAAACCATCTTTAAATCTTCTGAGATGCAAGATTTAAAGATGAATCTCTCTTCTGGTGAAATCTGGAAATCTTGATGAGATCATTTTTCATGGTGAACTATATGGTTGCACAGTAATAGTGCTTCCTTTATTCTCAGTGGGAAACATTTTATTTCAGAAAATTTAAAAATGATCACTTCAAAAATATGTTTGAGGAATACATTCGTAGTCAGCTCAGAAATAATATTTGATGTAGACAGATCTTCTGGAAAGGTTCATTTCAATGATTTTCGCTGCTATATAAAATGTCGAATGTGTGTATATGTATGCTTTTTTACAATGATGGTTAATTATGCACATTTCATGCAACTATTCATTTTGGAGCCTGTGAAACTCTGAGGAAGGATCACTGTAGGTGAATTTAAACTTTCCTTTAAAATATAGGCTTGAGGATAGAATTCTAGTTTTCCTAAAAAGAGTATCAGCAGCATGAAAAATTCACTCCAGGTAAACAAAAGTGTGTTGCTGAGTATGTGCCTATTCTCTCTCCTACTGCATTTAACATCTTACTGAAGAAATTCAGTTCAGTACTAAGGTATCCTCTGCTCACAGCAGTCTTAAGCAACATTTTGAAAGAGTTGTAAACTGTTCTTCTCCATCTTCAGCCTGCAAATGTGGTTGGAATCCAGTTTTAAGCAGGATGAAGGATTAAACAAACAAAAAATAATGAAAAGTCAAAATATGCACACTGTGCAAAAGCATGGTCGAATACATTTTGCCTTGTATAAACTTCACCCAGTCCGTGTGGGTTTTAACATATTTTCATGACTTTAAATAAGAAAACATCTTAAAGCACAGCCCATGGGAAACCCAAGCTTGATTAGTTTTACCTTTTACTGCAGCCTGCGGAGTGTAAAACACAGCACATCAGAATTGAATTTGTCATCTCCAGACCTCACAGGAATTTTAGGAACTAAATAGTTAGGAAGCATCCTGGTACTTCTCTTTGCTTTAATCATAGTAGAAGTTTCAATTTAAACATTCAGGAAATCTCCCTTATTTAAAGCAATCAACTCATTGCTGACAGGGTCTGGCTTTACTGTGTTTAATTTTATGGCATCATGCAAAACTTGATTGGTTACAGCTAGTTCATGAACAGGTCCTCTCCCTCCCCCTCATCCCCCCCCAAAAATAAAAATTCCCAGATCTTTGCTGTATCATTCTCAACACTACACATGCTAGTATATGTGCAACCAATAAGACGTTAGTGCAAAACCTCGAATGGAAAATGTACATAATGCCTAAAATAGCCAAGGAAAACCTTATTGCCAAACAGCTCTCCTATGGCTTTCAGCTGCAAAAGCTTAGAATCTAATTTTTGGCCCAGCAACTTAATACCTTTTTACCCTTTTTTGAATGCGCTTTTTCTCATGTGGTTGGTTGCAGATTCACAACACATTTATAAGATTCCAGCCTACTCTGGATGAAAGAAGAACGCACTCACCTCCTCTGCATCTTTGAGCTGTGGTGTTGGTATTTACGTAAATTAGGTTGCACTCTCAGAGAATGAGCCTCTTCTGAGCCCCAGGATTATCTGGCAGATCTAACATTTTAGGATAAGCAATAAATATTGACCACAAAGTAAGACGTAACTCCTGATAAAAGAGTTTATTGGTAGGCTGGAGTAGATTAGGGTATGTCACATCTATGCTCACCTCGGCCGATGAAGCATTTGTGGTCAGATCTCACATGGAAACCATATTAATTTGGGAATCAAGATCCATCAGACAATTTAGAAAAAAAAAGAAAAAAGAGGTCATGTGTCAGCAAGCATATGCACCACATGATGGGGTAGTTCTTGTTGGCCTCTGCTACCTATTCTGTAAGGCCGCAGAGAACCCCAGCCACCAAAGAAGCGATCTGCTCCCACCTAGCTACAGTGCCTCTTTCTCTGGTCAGACAGATTACACCTTACACCAGTCTCCTCTGAATTGCACTTACAAGACTCAAGCCTCGAGTGTGAGTCCACCACTGCCCGCGTGTGCACAGGCTGGAAGAACTCATATCCAGGGTCAGGAATTGATGCCTTAAAACTACGGGGAAAAAAAAAGCTAAAAAAGCTTTGAAGAACACCAACCGATAAAACAAGTTTGAGCTGACTTCCTTGCATATTTTCCCACAGGACAGGGCAAACGGTAATGCCACAATGCACAGCTATTCCTAAAGCTGCAAATATCAGTGAAGTCTGCATAAAACCTCTGATCACAGATTAAACAACTGCCAGCAGCCCCTCTCCATGCTCTGCTTCCCTGCCCGCTCTCCCCCTCCATCATCTACAACCTACTGCTCCACACATTCACAAAACACGGGCAGGGGGATCTTTCTCTATTGCCTCCGCTCCGCACTTTGTCTGTGTTCATGTGGCAGCCTGCTGCCAGGGTTGTTTTTTGCCCCCGAGCCTATGTGCATGCTGGAGTGGTGCCTCAGGCAGGAAATCACAGCACTGTGCTCCACCAAGCTACAGCAATCTCATTTTTTCCTCTTTTCCTTCATGCTGTTTTTATTTTTAACACGAATAGGGATGTTTTCCTTTCAGTCAGTATCCACACCGCATTTTCTTTTTTTTTTCAGCACAACAAAGTGTTGAGTCCTATGCAGAGCCAAAGAAGGATAAACACACAACTTTCCTGTTTGTGATGACTGTACAATTCTTCTATCATAGTCTTTCTTGCTTAATTTTACTCATGTTGCAACAAGATTCCAGTGGGAAGGCAGTTCTTTTTATTCAGTGGGACAGGAAGGGATAATTAAATTTAAAAAATTATTTTATTTTCTGTCAAAAAATGTGGGGGTTTTTTCCCACTCATTTTTGTCTGTTTTTATATGGGTTCCATGAAGCTGTCTAGACAATTGGAAAGGTAGTCAGGAGAGGGAAGGAAGGTGCTGAGGAAGGGACCAGGGTAGAAACATGCTGGTTATCTGAGGGAAAGTTATTTATTTTTTTCCTGATAATGCTAGGTAGAAGTGGTTATATTAAGTGTTCAGTATTTACAGATATATATTTCACTAGATGACACTATGCCAATAAAAAAGGACACTATACCAATAAAAAAGGCTCACATTTTCAGATTCATACACAGTTTCTAGTATTTGCAGACTACAAAAAGGTGAGGCTTTGACTTGCCTCCTTCCCACCAGGGAACATACTTACCTCAGAAAACTTCATGAATAATAATGCTGGAGTTTCCTCAGGAAGCAATGTTTCCATTTTCCTAAACATCTGTGGACACTTCTAAGACCTACATTGCTCCAGCAAGGTGTTACTCTCACTCTCACAAGTACATCTGCAATCAAAATAAAAATTGTAATTTTTGGTACTTTTCCTCAACTTTATCCAAGATAGATCCATATGCAAAGTCTAGGATCAGAAACATGGACTGTATTTGCCTAATTACTTGAGAGACTAAAATTTATAAACTAATAAATATTTATGTGTTTCTGTATCTCTGAAAGCTGCAGGAAACTTTCTTTTTTTAAAGCAAGGGATTTTTCCACTACTTAGTTGTATTGTGATTCTTACATTGGTACATATTCATTTAAAAAAGTCAACATTAAAAAATCTATAAAACATATAAACATTGGTAACCTTAGCAAATGAGAATACTCTAGACCCTAAATTAGGAAAAGTTTTCAGCACATTGGCTAGTCAGGCTTATTTACTTGGTACTGCTTTCCCTGTTAAAAGTCAGCCTTGATATTACCCTGAACAGGGTACCTCTAATTGTCAGATCATTAATAAGAATGTAATGTGAACCAATTAGTACAGCCATTAAGCTTATACTGAAGAGCTGACATTTCCTAATGTGAAACTGTGATGCATTTCTCACCTTGCTTAGTAAGTCTAACTTACAGCTGCAGTGGATTATTCCTTGAGGCCAAAGCCATATAGCTCACAGGCTAGCAGTTCAGGTTGGCCTGGCTCCACCTGCAGAATTTCACTGTTGTGAATAGCATTTTTTCCTCTATTCTTTTTTCCTGTAGTCACATGCACAGATTCTCAGCTTTTTCATTGCTTCTGTGCACGCTTTTCAGGTTCTATGTATACTGTCCCAAATGTACAGAAGCACAGTTCTGTCTTTCCTGCAATGTCCTTGTCTTCTTTCTTGTGAAAGTTTATTAAACAGAACATTACAAATAGCTCGAGGTCATGTGAGTCTCCCATTGCCTACTGGACTGAGCTTAGCTCAACACAAGTAGAATGAAAGAGTGGTATAAAACTTACACTGTACTACCTCTCCTTCTGCTGCTTTGCACCAGGCTGTGAACTCACACTTGTTAACTGTGACTTGTTCAAATACTCCTACTGCTTTGTGTGTCTCTTCTTCCCATATGAGCTAGCTCAATCAAACAATAGCTTGCTTAACTACTTTTTCCAAGTGTTGGTGAAAAACAAAACAGACCTTCCTTCAAGGGCGAGCTTCATGTTTCAAGCTCAGATGAACATCTCAAAAACCAAGGGGAAGTAGCAGTTCTCAACAAGTACCTCAGCAAACTGGGTCAGAATAAAAAGCAAGACTAGTGGACTGGCAAAGCATGAAGACTTGCTGGTGTATCTCCAGTACATATTTGACACAGACCATTGTGAAAGAGTTACCTTACAAGAAGGAGGGAGGCAGCATCAGAGGGAGTTACCTCTAGCAGCTTGTGCGGGGTGTGAAAAGCTGACTCAGGCATCAGAGTCATGCTCCTCAGGTGGTTTAAATCAGCAGAGCAAATAACAGTTAATGATGTTAGGCTGATTTACATGAACTAAGTCCAAGTCTGACCAATTACATCTTGGCTGTCGTGCACCTAGATAAAGCATTTAGCATGTTATGACTCCAGTTCCCTTCGGAGGCTTAGTACATGCTACTAAAGCTGAAACAATGAATTAGTATCACTGTATTACTGGGCTAGATGTATTTTTCTATTTCAATAGTCATGAACAGGGAATGAGAAATGGGGACCAACAGTAGACAGTCATATTGCCTGAGCAAACATGTGGCTGGCGTTATTTAGTACTTGTAACTCAAGCTTGTGTAGGTTGCTAAAGGTTACTTACTTTTCGTGCTAGGGCCTGATTCAAAGCTGAGTGAAGTCAAAAGGAATAACTTCAGAGTGCACTGATGAGATTGTTCATTGTTATGATGTATTTCTTGTCAGGCACAGTGGAGAAGTCCATCTAGAGTAGACAGCAATCATGGGGCTGTTGGTGGAGAAAAAATGTACAATGATAGGCTCATATTTGTCTCTGGAGGTAAACTACATACTTAACATCTTACAAGAGCACATATGAAAATTTTAGCCAGAGAAAGATTCATGTCTATCAAAGCAGAATTAGTGTTATGTACCCTAAGTCTTCTCATGCTTTTGGAATGGAGGTGAACTTCCTGTTTATGACTCTGCTGACAAGTGTTGTGTAAGAAGTCCAAAATTAAACACAAGCTTAAGTTCCTTTTTCCAAGAGACTTAGTCTCTGTTTCTGCACTGAATGACTTCCTAGCTCGCTTTTCGTGTTTCTGGATCGTCAGTCTTTGGCTTGGTATCCTATATAGGTAGCCATATCAAACTGAAAGGTGTGAATCTGATACAGTAAAACAATTTTGGGTAAAGGTTATAGACAGAATATACATAGTATTAGAAATTAAGCCTACATGGAATGCAGATTTACAGTATGGTATTTCTATGAAGAACTATATCTATATTAAATAACTTGAGCTTTAGGAAAAGAAAGCTGGAGTCTTAATAATAGCTAAAAAAGCCCTCACATTATAAAGATGGAAATCTCTCAACACTTACGTTAACAGGGTCAAATTCCTATGCTCTCAATTATTATAATATAAATCTGGATTAACTTCTCTGAAATAAATGGGATTCTTCTATTGGTACAATTGAAAAAAAATATTTGGTCCATGGATAGCTGTTGTTAATGAACATCTATCTAGGGAATTTCAAGGTGAAAGAAAGGTCTGAGACATTAGATGTGGTCTTGTATAATGATTAATATGCAAGAAAATTGATAGGTCCAAACCTCCAGCTCGGATACTCCATTCGGATTCCAGAACAATATCCAGGGAAATCTACTGAAAATACTCAACCTTTAGAGAATATTGCCTTGAAGGATATCTAGAGGATCATGTATTTAAATTATTTGATTATATTCTTTACTCTACAGAAAAAGATGTTTCACACATTAAGCAGGGAACATCACAACTCCACATCGAACATTTCCAATCTAAAACTACCCAGAAAGAAATGACAAAGAGCAGAGGAAGTAGATAAAGGGGTAGCACATGGAAGGGAGATATTCAAAAGATCACAGCATAACTAAGTGATGTTATATCATTGGAATTTTTACTGTGAAACTTTTATTTTTTATTTTTTGCCTTTTGTAGGTTTCCTTAAAAGAAATATGTATGACAATAAGCCATTTTTCTGAGTTATCTAGTAAATATAATTTAGTTACAATAAAAATGCAAAAAAAACATTTGAAACATAACACCGACTAAAATACTTTAAACTAATTTTCTGTAGGTGTCATTTAAGTGTAAAGGTTGTCACCAGTTTTTCTTTCTGTACATGGCTGTACATTTGTTGCTTGGTGAGAGCAGAGAAAAATTAGAAATTCTTACTGGATAATATACTTGACTGTCTTTGGACTTTATTTCTGAAAGTATTGAATCCCTGTTTAGAATTCAATTTGAAAACAAAACCCAGTCTCTCCCCCTGCCCCAAGTTTATTTTATATTTTCAGCCTGCTATGGGACAGTTAAAGCCAATTTTCAGTGGTCTTGTTGAGGTCAATTCACCTTGTTGAACTTTCCACTGACTTCAGGTTGCAGCGCTTGGCACCTCTGAAACGCCAGTTCTGAGGATCTTGCCTAAATTTAGCTGCCTTCAAATGGCAGGCAGGTAGACTTCCTCTATAAAAAATAGAGACTTTTTAACGGTTGATTTAATGAGAAGAATCCTCTTCATTGACTGCGGTACTCAATTTCCTTCAGCTCTAGCTGCAATAAATGAGGTCCTAAAATCCCAGCATTGCAGCTAGCAAAGGATTTTTGTAAGGAGCTGTAAAAGTGCTTTCTGAATCCCCTCAGAAGTGAGGAAGATGGCAGGGGTACACAGAGAAGGTTTGTGGGAGCAAGGCTGGCGTGGGCACCACTTTGGCTCACAGGACAAACCCCAAGAGCTGTGCTGTACTCTGGAAGGCAATTCCCCAAAGATTAAACATCCTTAAAGGCACCTTCCCTGCCACTGTTTTGGCCACGAGACCTGTGCTGTGTGGCTTACTCTCTGTGGTGAAATCAGAAAACAAAGAGCCCAAAAGATTTAAAAACGTAGGTCATATTTCTCTGAGCACTGCCCTTGGCCAAAGAGGTCCATATACTATTAATTCACTTTGTAGTAAGACAATCTTTTTTAAGTTCAAAATCACGCTGGAAACAAATATAAATCTTCCTTAAACTGAAGAATAATGTCAAATGCAGGAATAAATATAAATTGACACATAAATTACAACCAGAATATTTGTATAAAATCAGCAATACAGTGTGATTTATGACAGTC
Source organism: Apteryx mantelli (assembly GCF_036417845.1). NCBI lineage: Eukaryota > Metazoa > Chordata > Aves > Apterygiformes > Apterygidae > Apteryx > Apteryx mantelli. Next base: position 76,190,581 of record NC_089980.1, read on the forward strand.
TGGCCTGTGATCCTGTGATTCAAGATGCTAGCAGGTCCAACAATCACTACTTATAATAAAGCCAGGTTTTCCATAGTGACCAATTTGGAAAACATATTGTTACAATTAGTTTGCTAGTGCATTGACTGGATGTAAATCAATCTCTTCACTGTAGGTGTTGATAGTGGCAGTTCTGAACATGACAAAACTTTATGATATCAGAGCATCAGCAGTCCCACCTGCATTATTCATTCATTATTCTCTATTTATATATTTGGTTCTCACCAAGGCAACTCTGGAAAATGGTAATTTTCTGCTCTCTTAGTATGTCCTTCCTCTCGTTACACAGCCATTTCCTTTACCTGTCACTCAGTATTAATTACCTGCTGCTTTGCATGCTGTTAACTTGGCTTATTCCATATAGGACAAATTTGCAATCAGTTCAAAGGACAATCAGTCCTTATTTGTTACTGGCCTGAGAGGCTGCAGAATTGTTAGCTGACTCCAAGGCAATGAAACACGTAGCCCTGCTATTTTATTACAGTGAAGCCTTATGTTATGTTCAAGAATGGCTTCAGGGAAGATCAGTGCCAGCAGTCATCTAAGGCAATGATGCAACTTATTCCTAGAAGGCTTCCTTTTACCAGGCTTATGAACACTCAGCAAGGACTGAAGTTTAGCCAGTTCTGACAACTCAGCTCACTGAGCTGAGCATCCTCAGCTTGCAGCGTTACAAAGCTTAGATGTACGCAAAGGTGGGGGCTCTTTGTGGCTCATTTTCATAACTGAGGTTTCCAGAGCGGACAATCAGCCCAAATATACATCAGCTGGAGGGATGAGGCTGATATGCAATTTAGCTATCATTGGCCTGATCCTCATCTATGCTAAAAGCTTTTTAAATTACTTTGATGACTTGCCAAGATCTTAATGTGTTCATAAGTTACATTTATCTCTCCGTGTAGTGCTATCCATGCTGTTAGCACTGTGTAAAGTTTCCCTGAGTTTACAAAAGGGAGTCAAGTCCTGTACGTGTGGCAAAGCTGCTGTTCTGGGTTTGAGAGCACTAAATGTGCATTCCCACCAAGCCAGGTGCAGGAACCCTGCATACAAGGCCCAAGGCATCAGACATGTCACCACATTGCATAGACAGCAAAGGATACAACACAGCCTGTTTTAGCATTCAGGCAGGTAAGGCTGTTGTCTTAGATATCCCCCCGTCTAGCCTAGGAAAGGGGCAGTAGATGCTCTCCCCCACCTTGGCTTTCCAAATCCCTTAGAAGAGATCAGATACGATTTGGTGAAGCTGGCGTTCCCTCACCCGTTTATGTGCTCCGAAGGGGATTTGCATGCTCATTGTCTCATTTTGCTCACTTGGAACAGGAGGGAGCTCCTGGTCTTGTGCTGGTGACTCCCAGTGAGTTAAAAATGGAAAAGAGAAAATTAAAATGGTCAGCTGGTGTTACTTTTTTATTCTTCAGAGACTCTGGAGTTATGTTATTTTGTTTGTGCACTACGGCAAATGGACCCAGTAAATAACTTGTGCTATACCCTAATGAGTACTTCCAAAGAAGGCCAATTTAATTAAATTAAAAGACAAAGATGTAAAGGGGACACCATACTACCCTAATTCAGAACAGTTATGAATTTTGTTAGCAAATTCTAGAATGGTTTACAATTCCGTGCTTTCATTTTGAAGTTCTGGACAATGTCCAAAGTCAAAAATTAAAGCCATTTTCTCATCCAAATACACACTCATCTCAGCTTCCATTTGCACATCAAAAGAGCCCATATTTTCCTCTTCAAAAACTTAAATTTTTAGATGCAGAAAACATCCCTCCTCCTCCCCATACTCCCATTTTATATATCCTCTCCCTGCCTGCTTTACAACTTGTTTCACTGCCCTCCCAGTACTGGGATCACCTAAGCAGAGCAGGGCAAAACCCAGCAGCTTGACTTGCTAGGGGTTCAACAAGTGACCCATCATCTGTATTGCTTTGCATCCTTTAAATTTTGTTCTGAGGTTCAGATGGAATAGATACAGAAAAAGAAAAGAGAGGTAAATGAAAGCCTGGGCTTTCAGTGATGTCTTCCCTGATCACCTTACTGAGGATCAGACTGTTAAACCCTTCCAAACTATTTTAAAAGCCAGGATAGGTTTCAGATTTATGCTGAGAGTATAGAGTGTTTTAACTCAACAGCATACAGTGCTTGTTCCAGTGTCCAGTGTTGTCAATGGTCTTTGACTTAGTGCAACTCTCCTTCGACTTCAGGCAAGACCCTCACTTCCAATGTAATAACCTATATTTTTCTGTAGTGGTTCTTTCTCCTCGACCTATTATTTTTGAGGGAGGGATTGCAGTTTTGTTGTTCCTGCAAACTTTCACCAGTGAAATGTGTGAACACAGAGTGAATGAAGCTGGAGATAAAGCAAACTAATAAAGAAAACCCTTAAATGGCCTGAAAGAAACTTCATTCATTCCCCTAATTCATCTTTTTTTCTTGTTTTATCAAATAAAAGAAATTATTTCTTTCATTCTTTTCTTCCCTACTTTAGTTTTAGAATGCTTTTATTTTTTTTAAAAGGACAGCTTTTTGTCATGTTCTGAAGGTTAAAGTTGAGCTTAAGCAGCTTACCATATAGAATGAAATGTAAAGTGTGGTTTTTTTTCAGCACATAGACAAGTATTTTATATACTGTGATTTTGGTAGAAGGTTTTTTTTTTAAACAGTTCATAAAGTGACTGAGAAACACTGTGTTGTGACTGGAAATTATTTCTAGAAGTCAACTACTAGCTACTTTCTGCCTAGCGCTCATTTATACTTTCTTTATAAGCTGAGTAAAACAAATATTGCTCAAAAATATCTTTTTGGCTTCCCTGATAGGAACATAATAACAAACTAACTAAAGGTTAGTGAATTTTCACTGTTACCCTTTGCTATATCACTCTTTCTTTGGGTTTTCTATTTATTGTGGATATTGCCATTTTATTTCCACTATCTTGCAAAACTTTCTTCCAGCAGCATAAACTAAAAGCAAAGGTACAAATCCTTGAATTCCCTATGAATAAAATCATCTTGTTTCCATCTTTCTTCTCCTTCCTAATGATGATGATCTCACTCTCATTCTGTAGTTCAAAACCACATTTGTGGCTACCAATCAGTCACAGGCTTTCAGCCAAGCGTCACTCATGTCTTCAGAGCTCTATGCCACTAATGATCCCTAAAATCCCTTTGGGGTTATAATATTTACACCTTCACAACCAGATAGCTGAGGAAAAATAAAGTGGGCAGAGCCTGCTGAATTATTTTGGCATTTAAGCTACTTTATTGCATTGAGAGTGCAGGGATATCAGTCCCACTCACAAGTAAGTTAACTCAGTAATGAAGTCATCAGAGTCTTGTATCAGTGCAATGCACTAAGCTGTCAGAAGCTGCATGGTGGCTCTTCTTCCTCTCTTTTTGGCTTACCTTGCAGCTTCCCTTCCACTCGGACAGTTAGACAACTCCAGGCAAAAGGCTGTTTCACAGACTCTAGTGGTGCTACTGGGATGTTTAACATCTCAGGAGTTGAAGTAGATGATTACATTCAGTAGGATGACAAAAATGAGTTCAAATCATGGCAGAAACAAGTAAGAGAATATGTTAAGGAGGCAGAGGGAAAGGGTAAAAATTCTTAAGGTTAAAATAATTGCAGATGAGAGAGACAAGACACTTGCATACAATCCATTATTCTACTTTAGTCAAAATCTGGTCTAGAGCAGTCATAGCCTCCCATGATATTTCTTAATGCATAGATGCACAGCTGAAACTATCTCTGTCAATCCAATCTTACATTTTACTTTTTACTTACAGCAAAAGAAGGCAACATATTTGCACATCACTTGACATAATCCTTTGAGCAAACATTCTAAGAACTCACAGTCTTAATTAACATTACCAGAGAAAATTTTGAGAAATAGCTGACAGAAAACAGAACACCAAGATAGATGGAGGGAAAAAAAAGTTGGGGAGAGGGAAGTGATTGGGGAGGACCTATTGAAGCAAATTCTTGGTCACTCTGGAGTCACAGAATCACAGTCACTGAGGTGGGAAGGGACCTCTGGAGATTGTCTGGTCCAATGCCCCTGCTCAGAGCTGAGTCAATTGGAACAGGCTGCCCAGGACTGTGTCCAGTTGGGTTTTGAATATCTGCAAGGATGGAGACTCCACAACCTCTCTGGACAACCTGTTCCAGTGCTCAGTCACCCTCACAATGAAAAAGTGTTTTCTCTTGTTCAGAGAGAATTTCCTGTGTTTCCGTTTGTGCCCATTGCCTCTTGTCCTTTCACTGGGCACCACTGAAAAGAGTCTGGCTCCATCTTCTTTACTCCCTTCCACCATGTATTTATACACGTTGATAAGATCCTCCCTCAGTCTTCTCTCCTCCAGGCTGAACAGTCCCAGCTCTCTCAGTCTCTCCTCATATGAGGGATGCTCCAGTCCCTTCGTCATCTTTGTGGTCCTTCGCTGGACTCGAATGTCCAGTAAGTGTGAGCCATTTAACAGCAGCAAAATGGATCCTGTTCAATAATTTTTGGACTTGGTAAATCACCGAGTTTTTGGAGAGGGGAAGCAAAACAAATGGCTAAATAACATGTTTTAAATGATGTAAAATTAAGTGACCAAGTGTTGAAATGAGAGAGACGCACTACCTGTCATGTCCATTGCGCTTTCCTAGATATTCTGTTCTGAGAAGGAATCAAAATCCACATGGTGTTTTACCATCACAAAAAAAAAAAAAAAAGACACAGATGATAGATACTTTGCTATTTCCATTATATCATTAAATCAGTTCATAGCTGATGCAATTCACTTTGCCCAAGGAAGAATGTGTTTTTTCTGAAAGTCTTGTTTCCTGGCTTTATTAAACTGTGAATACAAGAATCATGCATGACCTGCAAAGGGTATAAGGTCAGCTGGGTTACATCACTATTGGTATGTGAACCAGCTGTCAAAAATGCAATAACAATACACTCTGGGAGATTATGGAGCGAGAGAAGTCTAACATATGCAAAGCACACAGGGTGATTTTTCAAAGAGGTGTGCACTGTCATCAACAATGGACAGCTGAGCAACTAAATTCCTTCAGTGGATTTTCAAAATGTACCTTATAGCACTAGGACACATGCAACCTTGTTAACTCAGTCATTTTATTAAAAAAATACATTTTTTGTAGTAAGTTATTGACAGTTTCAGCTTTGTAAGTAACTAAATCTGGTAGACAAATTCTCAGTCTTTTTCTTGTCGTATTAAGCCCTACCTCCAGGCTATTCAGAACACTGTATTTTTGCAACTCTAATACTGTGAAACAAACTGCCAATGACTCACTTAGTCCACCCAAAATGTGCGCCAATGATGTGATGCATTTGCAAATGTTATGTTTGCTTTGATCATCCAAACAAGGACCATATAACTATGTAAAATAAGAAAATTCCTCCCTATTATTAAATAATTCCATGCAGTAATAATTATCACATACCATAGTCAGTGAAAATTAGAAGCAAAAATGGATGGCTGATATATTGATTAGGCTATAACTGAAAAGTATTTTGTGATCCTGTGTTTATAATTGTCACTGGCCCATCATACAATTTCAGTCATTAGCTTTTGCCCAGGAGAGCGCTAGAAGAGGGTGCTAAAACTTCAGGATGACTTCTCAGAGTTCTGTCTCATTCTTTGAAATGTGATTTTGGTACGTGTTAGCTATTGCTTCAGAATGAGTGGTATTATTTATGCCCTTAATTACCCTCTTGAAACAGGGCTTTAGTTTCTTATTGCTGATGGACTCCTAATTCAACTTTCTTCCAGGAAGTTTTCATTTTCCTTCCAGTTGCAGCCTGCTTCATCTACCTACTGTCTTCTAGATTTCTCTTTGTAAATACAGTGACAGTAAATACACAGTATACTGTACCCTAAAGTGTTATCAAAACTCTATTGAAATCCTGATCTTTTAGTATAGTGTGTTTCCTGTACACACACGTACTTCACTTGCAGCTGTTCCCAAATACATTGAAGTTCCTTATTTTGAGTTTTTCCCACTGCTTTCCCATGCCTTTCTCTTTTTCCTACTGACAACTATGTCATATAAAAATGTTGTCAAATTAGCTTCTAATGGCTTTGAAAAGCATTGCAAGAGAGGGGAAAAAGCATTTCAAGAGACTGACTTGTTGCTTATGTTAGTCTGGTACTGTTTGTCAAGCAAGTTATGAAAAGAACATAAATCTTTGAATTTTTATCTAATGAGTGACACAAATATGAACCTTTATAGGAAGTTAATTATTTTAAAACATTTTTGTGTTACAAAATGGAGGTAGAAGACTGTACATGAAGAAACAACACTGTTAATAACAAAAACATGGATTGCTATTAGTATATGCAGTTTAGGAACGTTATAAAGATAAATAAACAAATAGTTATTGCTACATTAATGATCTTTAGCTACAAAAGCTACAATAGGAAAAAAAAATGCCAAGTACATTACCTATGTTAACTTACTAGGAATTTCAGGTCCTCCATTTAAGCAGCAATGGAGGAATGATAATAAAATGTAAGGCATTAGTCATACTGAATAGTTTGTAAATAGCATGTAAAATCAATTGATGTAAACTCTTTGGTAAATATTATAAATGAGAAATATATTTGTAGAAACTAGGTTTGACTCACTGGAAGAAAGAAAAGTTACATTTGTAACTATTATTTGCAATAATTCAACCGGATGTATCATGTATGTATTGAATATAAACATATTTTTGTAATGTTTATGTTTAGCAATGAGTTGTACTATGAAAAAATGAAGTTTTATAACACATTTCTCATTCAGTTTTCTTCATCAAATTGCTAAATGTGATTCATCCATTTTAACTACCAACTCCTACACTTGAAAAATGTGGTTCTATTTTTCAAAGCTGTGATTTTCAGACTAGGAGTTGAAGGATTGTAAAAAGTGACTAAGGAAACCAACCTAATGGCAGAAGACTTATCTTTGCTGTGCAGAAGTGCTGCATTACAAGATTTTGAGAAAAGATCAGAGAATAAATTCAGTGAAATATGTCAGTGTTTTTGTAGGGTCATGACAAGTTTAGTATCAAGTTAAGGGCCTTCTTTTGGCCAAAATATTGGGAAAAAATAGAAAACATTAAAATACTGAAAATCTTTCTCTTGCATACTTAGTATTTATTTTTATTTTCAGAATTGTCCCAGTATTTAAAAGGAGCTGAAAGGAAAGAAGAAAAGATTAAATAACCTAAAGGTGATGCAACATTTTTCATAGGAGGCTGAAGAAAGCTACTAAAATTTCTGATCTGATGTCATTTGAGACAAACAGCTGAAATACTTTCCTCAGTTTCCCCAGTGGGGGCCTGATCCAGCTTATACTCATGTATCTCTTATACCTGAGTGCCTCTGAAGCAGAAATATGTCCAGGCTGGGAGTCCTGGGGGAAAGGACTTCCCTAGCATGAGGGGGTTTGTGTTAAAGCCCGTATGGGACTGTGGCCTGAGTGTTTAGTGCAGTCTTCAGTAAGGCAGGAACCTGAAGCTGCATCTCCCAGACTTGGGACAGTAACTAATCACTGGATCAGCCTTCCCCTCAGTACTGAGCTGGGAACCTAGTTAAAGCAAAAACTTCTAGAGCTACAGAGCATTCAGCAGTAGCCAGCAAAAATTTATTAAGTGCATAGGTAATATGAGTAATCTTATTAACATCCTTCCAGGACTAACTCTAGTATTACTAAATTTACTATATGCCAGTAATATTTAAACAAAGATCCTTAGCTGATCTGTCTTTTATTTTGTCTGTAAAAGTAAAATAAACCCGAAAGACAAAAGGAAAAATTGAACCCTTTATAGGAAACTTAACTGGAACAGTTTAAGAATAATTGTGTATGTAGCTGTGGGTACATACAGTCTATAATGTAAAGTAGCAGCAATTCTAACATTTCATCTCTCTAAGAGCAGAAGAATGTAGAGATACATTTTGTTGACATGTACGTATACAGAGGCATCTATTCTATTCTAAATTACATTGAAGTTGTGGGCAACTTTTGGGACAGTGACCCAACCGTATTGCAGCCCCTTTTAACAGTACATCTTCACTGTGGAGTTACTTTTGACTCTTATTTCAGCTTTGCATTTATTCCATTCATCCTGTCCACATCCCCTGCCCCGATGCTTGCAATGTCTGCTGGATAGCGAGGCTGGAAAGAGAGGTTAGAGGCAGCTTTTCACTTTCATTCAGGTCTGCGATCTTTCCCACTCAACAGTGGAAGACCCAGCTCATAGACACAGCAGGTTTTTTGGAAACCCCTGGAACCCCTTAGGACATCATGCATGTCCCTTGGCCACTGGTTAGAGACCCTTCGGCTGGAGGTTCCCTTCTCCATGGCCGTGCCACGGGCATGAGTCCTACAGACGTTCCCACCCCCTATTCGTTGCGACAAAGCCTGATTACTTTGTTTGAAGTAATTCAGGGCAGGCTACATAGGTCAGCTGTTGGAAGTTGCTGATGTTCTTCCCTTCACCCCTTCCCACCTCCCACTGTGTGCCCAGAAGACACTGTTACCCCAAAGAGTAACGGAACAACTCCACTTTCTGCAGCACAAAAGGATTAGGGGAAATGCCCTGAGAAGTCCGACAGAAATATCTAGGGGAGTACAGAGCTAACAAGGATTCATTAGCTTGGCGTAGCTTTGCAGCCTGGCTCCTCACACCTCTTCTGGACTAAAGCTAGGTACTCAAAGCTGAGGGCCAATATACTGGCTGGTTCTGCAGAGAAGACAGGCTTAACAGGACTATTACATTTTCCACATGAGGGAAATCCACCACTATTTATATCCAGCTTAGTACTTCAGATTCAGGCAGAATACTTCTGAAACTACATTCAACCAATATTAACAGCATCTGTCTCGCAGATCACATTGTGTTTTTATTTAAACATCATCACTGAGAAATCACTCACTAAATTATTTAAAGGAAACAACAAAAAATTGTTTTAAGGTCACAAGAAGGATGTCAGCGGGCCAGTATTACTAAGCACTTTAAAATCTGGAAGATTTCATTTTAAGGAACTGTAATAATGCCTTTCTTTGGCATATGTAATTCTATATTTTGTATTTATGAAGATGGACATTTCTGAAGTGTTTAATGAGCAGCAATATAGTTGCTTGGTTAAAATGCAGAGCCTTATACCATTTTTAATATTATCCAGTAAGTAACTCAGTGCCATATGCTTCTGTAGCTTGACTGCCAAAGAATGTAGCAAGTTGCTTTGGAACCTGCCTCCAAACTCCGCACCCTGGCCAAAACTATGTCTGTGGGACAGTGCTGCTGCTGTCTTACCAACTTAGAATGTAAAAATGGCCCCATAGAGAAGTTACACAAGGGCCCTGCTAACTCCATCAAATGGGATGTGGCTTGGAGAAACGTGTGGCATCAGGGCAAAGCTTAAATACTAGACATGCTACACTGGAAAAAAATAGTACGATCTTGCAAACAGCATGGTGCTTACTCTTCTTGGCTGCCAGATGACCTGTGCTCCCCAAAGCATAAGCCATATACTACATTTTCACATACTATCTTAGGGTACGTTAAATATTTTGGACTTCTGGAGAGCAGTAGAGCCACTCCAGTTTTAACTTCTGCCACGTACCTCTCCTTTTAGCAGGTATAGGTTACTGAGCTACAAAGGATACATGAAGGGTAGAGAATGGGAAAGAAAAAAAGAAATTATGATCAGCAATAAAGAGTGGACAGGCTCAGAAATTGAAGAGATCTGTACACTATACAGGTATATTTATTTTGCTGTCTTGCTTTGCACTATATAGGTTATTTTGGACAAAGACTACTTGTTTATCTGTTTTGTACAGGCTTAAAATCTTCTTATTAGTACTGGGTCAAGATTAAGCTTCCATTTTGTACTGCATGAATTGCTTCCATAACCTGTAACAACTAAACACTTCCATTCCCAGCTTATTTTTTTAACATAGAACAAAATATTTCTGTTGTTTGGTAATCACAAGAAGCATTTTCATTTCAGTATTTTCATTCAGCATCTGGGTACACACTGATCAGTCCCGTGCTAATGTGAGCCCTGGCGTAATCTAAAAACCAGCTCCCAAGATGCATACCTGGACCTCTTCAGGATGCAGTTCCCCACGGCACTGTCATTCTGCAAGAACTATACTAATCAAGAGATTCATTATAATAAGAAATTACTTCATTTCTAAGTCAGTTTGTTTTGCTGTAGTAGCGCTGATTTGATGGTAAAAGTGTGACCTGGTGAAGGATCTGAGCTCAAAACATTGTCATGTTTTCTGGTTGTATGAGCTGGTCTGTAACAGGCCAAGCCTCTCTATAGAGTTTGCTCTGTTAAACGAAGACATATAAAAATCTTCTCTCTCCTGTCAACAAAGCGACTGAACCTCCTGTGCTTAATATGATAGAAAATAACAATTAAAATAAAATTTACCTCACACACACACCAGTTTTAACCTATCTGGACATTTTCTATACAATTTAATATTTTTGGCCTAAAAACAATAATGGTTGAGAAGGGACATAAATGGAAACAAAGAAGCAACAAATCTGAAACAGATGTTAGGAAGCACTCCCAGCACAGACGAGCTGATGTGCTGAAAAGCTACCTGGGGGGCAGGACATTAAAAGATGCCTATCAAAAAACCATGTGAGGAGAAGCAGAACAATGGAGAAAGGCTTGATCCAGATACCACCTCACGCTCCCTATCTCTTACTTAAACAGCTCAGGGAACACTGCTTTTCTTACAGAACCAGGCAATTTTGTGGCCCATTCAAGTCCACTTTAGATAGGAGTAAAAGTGTGAGGGAGAAATTATGAGTGGATTCCAGATGAAAAAGACTAAAAAAAGAATAAAAAATTTGTTATATTTTGTTCCACTCTGACAAAAATGGGCAAGTTTGCTTCTGGATAGGATTGCCTGAAACGCTGGAGAGATTCGCATCCACCATTCCAGTATCTATCCATGTCATTAACCCTTCATTTGTTGAGCAGATGATTTTCATAGTCTGGAAGATGCTTGGGAAAGGTTATAATGAATCCTTAAACATCTGTTGATGTCCATGTTGATAGCTATGCAACTTAAAGTGAGTTTTTTAGCATTGTTTCTGAAACATCATAATCACTATCTGTTGAACGAAATGCATAGGGAGCACACTATGATTAGCCCCACACAGCCAGTTCAGTTACCCTTAATGATAAACATGTGAAGCATTCTATAAAGTGCTTTGCAATCATTCACTTGTTAGTCCTTCAAAATCAGGGCAAAGACAAGTCTAACAATAGGGAAATTGAGTCAAAAAGGTTACATGATTTTTTTTATCAGGGACCTCAGAAGTCAGTCCTTGATTCCCAGTCTCAGTCTCTCAAGATTACCTTCCTAAAGAGGGAATTTGTGTGTTTCTGTCCCTTTCTATATGTGGACAGAAAGACATGGAGGGATGCAGTCTTCCGTCCTTTTAAGAAACCAGAGGGTTTGTACTGAGTGATTTAGGGGAGGATTTTCATTTCTCCATACCCCTAAATCCCATGGACACTCCCCAGAATCTGTTTGTTAATCCTTATGGGCTCATGCTAAGAACGGCTGTGATGAGTGACCAGGAAATGAGCTCTGCATTGCTGAATCCAGCGTGGTTTAAATAATGAAGCCTGAATTACAAGTATAGCACTTATGATGTATGATTATTTAACAATAGAGATTTAAAAGAATGGTTCTTGATCTTGCACTCCAAAAGACAAAATTCAGGCAGCTCCAAAGGAGATTGTTTTTTTCTTCAGCTACTTCCCAGATGATGTTCATGGGTTTAAATTGAATAAGACAATATCCCCAGTCCTCAGGTCCCCTCTGCACCTCAACGATTTCTCATAATAGGTCTAGCTATCTGGCTCCTCAGGCAGTCAAGTTCCTTCTTGCCAAAGAAGCTTACTGACATTTCTGTAGTGACCAGTTCTAGTCCACCTATCCAACTAGCGACAGCAAACAGTTGTGCTTGTCTGGGGTGGAGTTTTAACCAGTTCCTGGCCAGAGTGAGTTCAGGCTTTTTTCATGACATCACAGGACATGGGGAAAATGCACAAGCTACTCACTACCTTTTCTTTTGTGAAGAATTTTAGGCATGCCACTTGCCATCGAGAATGGAGTAACTCAAGGAAGAGAGGATTTTGGGGGGGGGGGGAGGTGTGAGTACTTCGTTTGCAGTGACTTCACTTTCCATCTCACAGATGGGCACGCATGGTTTTAGACCAGATGAAGATAGTAGGCAGTGTTTTTTGTCCATTCATCACACTCTCCAGCTTTCTGATGCAACATGGCAATTTGCCATAGAGGAAGGCACCAGTGCCAAATGTGGATTGACTGTTTTAGCATTTTCTCCTCTCTGCCATTAGTTTTGGCTAACGTCGTGGGTGCTTTGATAACATATTTTACATCATGGCCACACAACCTCTCCCATTCAGATTACAGCTGCATCCTCTCCTGATTACTGGAACAGTGTTAATTTGTTGGTCTAACTTGTTTCTTATTTGATATTTGTATTTTCTCCAGATGCATTACTTCTCCCTAGGAGATTGGGCAGTAAAGAAATGCTAAGGGAATAAACTAGAAGAGTTGCTAAGAAAGTAGCTAATTATTTGTAGTAGGTTCAAAGTTCAGTCTCCAATGTGTAGCAGCTTGGTCTGTGCTAAACTTCAGTTTTGGAGAGGGTCTGAGTACTAGATGTGATAGTGTGCCATTACTTTGTCATTAGTATGATAGTACTAGGTGTTTAGAGTGATTATTGGCATAGATACTATCCAAAATTTCCTAAATCTATTCCTACTTTTTATCTAGGTAGAAATATTCTAGCATGTTCTGTAACTGTAATATTTAATACAAACACATAAAGGCTGCTTTTTTCCTGACGCAGAAATACTTTTATCTAAATTATAAAATTCTTTGTTACAGAAGTGATGCAACATCAGAATTCAAAGCCAGAAAAACTCCTATGCACTAGGAAACCCAGTTATTTTCTTGTTGAGCCCATCAGGCAAAACATTTGCATTACTCAGAAATCAGCAAGCAGCCAAAATGCTTTGAAGTGAATCAAGGGTTTGTGTCAAACCCTTCTGCACATCCTTGCTTTGTGGCTGTCACTGCAATAAAAATCCCTTGCAGCTGTCATGTGAGTGGATGATACAAATGATGCCTGGAGGGGATATGCTTAAATTATAAAATGTTAACTTTTTGTGACAGATAACACACATGTAGCCAGTCAAGCAACAAGGGTACGTCAAGAAGACTTTTTGCATACACACTATAGGATCCCGTTTCAGTAACCAAATTCTGAATAACAAAATAAGAAGGCTCCTAGTTTCTGAAAACAAAATCTTGTCTTATTAAGAGAATTATTTACAGAGTTTGTGTTTGCTGCTGTCACTCTGACAATGCACATTCAGACTGCCTTCCTCCTATCTCCTGCAGACTCTTTCTTCTGGCAACTTATGCTCCCCTTTTGAAATCTCATGCAGGTTCCTACATCTTCCTCATTACAAGTTTTCATTGTTGTTTTGTCTTCTGAGACAGATTTGCTGACTTGTGGGTCAACAAAAGATTATTAGGCCACAGTTCTTTACAGGAACAAGATTTATACTACTGTCCTAATGTGGCCTGTTAATCTCAGAGATCATCACACATTCTGGTCTTCAGGCCAGTCTCTCCTGCTCTTTGTATTATTTATTGTGTTTGGGAGTTGCTTCACATTTGTTGTTGCCTTCATTTGTTAGATGCTTTCCTGTTGAGCCTCTCTACTGTTCATATGCCTTGTGTCTCTTTACTCCACAACATGGGTCCAGCAGCTGGCCCAGCCACATGTTATGATCTAAAGCTCCTGGCCTTGCCCTGTTCCTCTGGAGCCTCCTCCAACACTGCCATTGTCCTGCATTTCCATCTCCACAGCCTATCCTTAGTCCAAGCTGCCCATAGAACTTGAATCTGGCTGAATTTCACCATGTTTGGCATGGCTAATTAATGGTTGAACTAGTTCATCTTGTAGTTAGTCTCTTATGTTGGACACTGTCTTACTATTTTGTGGGGACCCAGGGAAAGGTGTCCTGTGATCAGACCCGCACTGGGCACTGCATTCTTTCTAAGCATTCATTAATGTAGCGTAACCCATCATGAGAAGTCTGAGTCTGCCAGGTATGTTATGCATTGCAAAATGTCTCTTTGGTTTCCTAACCCCAAGACTTTTGTGTTTTCCAGATATTTTAACTCCCAGGCATGGCGTGGTAAGTGGATGTAAACATGTAGCCCTTGCCACTGAAAGTGAGCCATGAGAGCCCATGCAGGGTGTGACAGTCACTCTGGACAAGAAACATGGAGGGGAGGGTTTAGCCTGAGCTGAAATGATGCGGTCGACCCTCTATACCAATGCACATATGCTATCACTCCAGCATGGTTACAAAAAATGTTAAAGAAGAGAAGGATGGAGACTTGCACTACAGTGGCAGAAAATATATGACAGTTAGGTTGTAGGCTAATTCTTTACTGAAACTAACTACAGAAAAGACTATTTGTTCAAAATGCCTAGGATGGAATAAGGGACACCTTCTCCCTTCCTTGCCTGTACAAGCTAGTTAAATCACTGCATGAATCCCCAACAACCCTGGCAGGCTTCTGTTCCTTCCTCTAGGGCAGAACAATGCAGGGATTAGCAAAGATAGTGTGGGAAATAATCTGCTGCTCACATTTACAGGTTTCTGGCCTCCCTGTAGCTTCAGGAAGCCCTGGAGTCGCAACTAGTCCCTCAGCTTCTTTAAGTAGGAAAGGTCTGTGCTGCCCTTTCCTCCCACAGAATCAAGGCTGCGGTCTAACCATAAATTAATATTTTCAGTATGTCTGAAACACTGTCAGGTTGCCTGAAAACACATCCTAAAGTTTAAATAGTGAGGACATGGGGAAGGAGGAAGGAGGGAATGAAACGAGCCCCAGATAGACAAGCAAATAAGCAAGCCAAAAACCCTACCCAAAAGAAAACAATTCACAATGCGCTAAATCTACTTGCTAGCACAGGTTAATCAGTGGTCTCCAGTTTTTCATGCTCGGTGTCACACTGCATATGCTAGTCATGACAAGACTTTAAGGAATCAGGGAAGCTGGAGTCTGGCTGGCATATGAAATCATTCTTGAAGTGCCACTGTGTGTGACATGAGGGATCGTTCCAACATCTTTGCTTGCCTTCAGGACTTTTTTCTAACAGGTGCAGCAGATGAACTTCTCTTACAGCCTTCCTTGCATGTACGAGACCAAACCGTTGCCAGTCCTGGATGCCAGATGACAGAGGAAGGTGGCTTCGCTCATGCTATCAGGACTTCCAGCATTCTTGTGAATGAGCAGCAGGGACGTACTCTGCTGCAGAAGGAAACACTGAATGTGCTGATTTACTGTCACTGTGATACTGAGAGGACAAAAGGCCTGGCCATCCCAGCGACACTGTCCCAGTGCAAGGAGCTCCAAGGCACCCCAAAGGCCAAGAGCTACCTTGAATTGTCATGCAGAATGCTGCAGCTGGCACCAGAAATCTGCCCCAGCTTCAGACTCTTTTACGCCCCTAAAAGCCTGCAGTGATCTGAATGATTAATATAGTGGGGGAGGATTAGCTACAGCTCAGATCACATCTCTTGCAGGAGGAGACATGGAGGCTGCCCAGGCAGGTCAGTTCCAGTGGTGGGAGTCACGTCCCAGGCACTGGTCTTGGCTGGGCAGCAGGGAGCAAGTGCCGACCCTGCAGTCATAGTCACTCCTCTCCTGATCCCCAGCCTCAAAACGCCCCATGGCAGCCTTCCCAAACCTTGTCCCAGATACGGGCAGATGTCCGCCTGCCCCTTGAGTGTAATCGAGGCAAATTGGGCTGTAGAGATCAGATAGTAGACTGAAATGATTTGAAGTCTAACGTTTTAAAAGGTTGAAGTAAAAGGGACAAGATCTGTCCTCTCCAGAGGATGGGTAGTAGCATTCCTCAGCAAGTCCTGTGGTCAGTTTAATAAATGCTTTATCTACTGTTCAATTTATGCTAGCCACTGCAGTTATACAATTTTTAAAAAAAAGTATTGACAACCATTTTGTCACTTGCTTTTCTGACAAAACCTAAAATTCAGGATTCTAATTTTTGGTCAGAAAATGGTGGTGGTTGTGAAGACTTTTTAGTTTAGGTTTCCCCTTAAAAATAACTTGCACAAGAAGCAGAGGAGGAAGGAAAACTGCCTACAATCCCTAGCCAGGAATAATATCAACAACTACAAGAGAAATACAGACAGAAGAGTTTGGATCTCAACAGACTAAAAAACACTTACCAACCTTTAATCACAACCTCAGCAAATCTTGGATGTGAAAAGCAGCTTTTATTATTTGAATGTTGTCTAGCATTTTACAGACTTAGTAATTTATTTTTCCCTGTCCTGAAATCCTTCTGAATTACAGTAATGTCTTGTTATTTGGGCAGAGAAGCATTCCTGAAAAGTGTTTTCTTTGCTTTTGCTCATGAATTACTGATGGAAATGAACAGCTGGGAAATTAAGTCACCCTGGTGCTTAAAAAAAAGATGCCTTCAACTTCAAGTTTAAGATCTGTTTACGTTTCTTTAAAGAGAGAGTGACTTTTCTCTCTGCCCTTATATACCAACCTCAGTCCAGTCTTCACCAACTGCATTTGTCCTTTGGGACTCATCTGCATTGAAAAAAAGGAAAAAGAGAAAAGTCAACAATATTGGAGGATCTGGTTACAATATATTTTGTTTTAGTAATTGTTTAAACATGGTTCCATACTGTACTATGTACTGGAGCTAACCTGATTGTAGCTTTGAGGCTATGACTATGGTTGGAGGTCTTAGTTACAATAAGATATTTAACTTATGCTTTATTTATACTAGGGAGATAGTGGTCACATAGAGCAGAGGTATTAACCATGGTTATTTTCTGTAGTGCAGATAACACTGTATTTTTAACATATATGGGTGTCCTTGTTTAAAAACTGAATAGGTTTCAATAATGTGCCCAGATGCGTTGCAGTTTTTTGGTGACACAAGCCTATTGTGTGTGTTTTCCTTTTAGCCATAACAATATTAGTGCTGACAGTACATTTTTACAGTTGTTTTCAGTAGGAGTGGGTTTTTGACAGACCACAAGGGAGTGACAGCAAGACACTTGACTCATAGCCTGAAGGTAAAGCTGAAACCATAACATCTCTTGCAAAACATCTTTTCCTTTTTCTCTGTACTGCTGAAATTCAATAAAGGACTCTTCATTAGCAGATCTTAAGAACTGTTACAAAGGATACAATCATCTGGTAATACTGACAAATACTTAAATGGGCTATCAAATAGCATTAAAATAGGTCTCATTTATAACAAAGTGTGGATCTGAGACAAGCTGTGCTGTGATAGAAAACTTAACTCCTTGAAGTGCCTTCACCTCCCCCTTCCCAAAAATGAACATGAATTTGAATGATCCTGAATTCACTGCTGTTAATGTTAATGACAGATCAGATTTTGAAAAATTCTGAAAGTTGTTGTTGGTGGTGGTTTTAACCCTTGCTTTTATCCCAAGCTCATGTTTCCCATGGTGAGATTTAGTCCTTCCACTATAAAATAAGACATCATCGTAAAGAAAGAGGGAAAGGAAGAAAGAAAGAAAGAAAGAAAAAAGGCTTTCCTGAACTCCTTGTAGTATTTCCATTGGACATCTCAGCATCAACTGGAAAGTTTCACAAGCTGTCCGTGAACATCAGAGTAAAGACTCATTTGGGCTGTGGATCTGGTGAGTCAATCTGCTCACACTTCATCAGGAATGTCAGGGGATCCTGATAAAATGATAATGATGCTGTGCACTGAGAAGAAGAGAACATAAATAAGCTACCTAATTCCATTTCTTTTAGTATTTCTTTATATCCATATGCTTGAATCATATCACACCAGCCCAGCCTTTGTACTCAAAGAGTTCTTCTGAACTGGATTATGTAATATATTGAAAGCTGTATTTCTTGCAGCGCCTTTGGGTTTTGTGTGTGTGTATGCATTATTTCTCTACGACAGTGGTTTCATACGTACAGGAAATAATTAAAAGCTGCTTTTCCTTTCCATTCATTTAGAAATCAGTGATCCCATGGAGTCATTTTCTAGAAAAGATTGTGATGAATAGATGAATTTATGTGGAAAAAAAACAAGAGTATTATGGAAGAGTTAACCAACTTTCTTTTTTAATGTAACTGACAACATTGACTAAACAGTTGGCAGACAGAGCACTGCTTTCCCCAAATGAGAATTCCATATTAAATCAAAGTTTCAGGACATCTCTTCTTTCTCACTGGAAAGAGCGCTACTGACGGCCATCAGTCCCTGCACATCTTCAAGCCTCTGACCAGATGGCATCGCAGGAAGCCCTGCATATCTCTGAGCACACAGGAAATCACTAATGCACACTGTTTCCGTTGTAGATAAAGGCATCCAGTTTTACTTGGCTTGCCCAAATAATGAGCATTAAAGCAAGAAACAACCTCAAGAGCAATACCTTAGGAAAATGATGGCTCCCTTTAACACCATGAACCCTGTTCCTCTTAGCCTTTACAGGATGGCGGACATATTTCCCAGACTTATTACATTAAATACACAAGCTCTTCATGGAAGGCCTGTTTTTCTGAGATACCTGTAAAGCACTTGCTGTACCTTTGGTACATGTCAGTGAATGAATAATGATCATTTTGAAGTCCTTCTCATTATTGCTGGTTACCAAGACACTTGCATACAGGCAGGGACTGACGCTGTATACCCGGGTGGTTTATATACTAGGCAAATGTCTACAGACCCAACACTCTAGACATTGTTTACTGTTCTCATTTAGTTAGCACAATTTTTTGCATGTATTATTTCATAAATGTGTATTATACAACTGACTTCAGCGTTTCTTCCTGCGTCGTGTTTGTAATATTCATTGGCTGGAGGTCAGCTCCTGTGCATAGTTCAGCACAGTGGCTTTTGTGTGAAGAGGGATGACAGTACAACTACAGAGCTCAACGCTTGCACCTTTTGTGCAGGCGACAGATGCATGCAGTATGCTTTTTTTGGCCTGGTGTTTTCTTTGTTAGAATAATGCTGCCTACACAGTCAAAATTTGCCTGTCCTAAGTCTCAGTTCCAGCCCTTTTTCTGCTTTGTCTCCAATAAGTTTTCCTGGGCAATATCAGTCTCTGCTCCACAGCTCTGACCTGTGTCCTCGCTGCATCCCAGCGAAGCAGCTCTCTCCTTCTGTGCTGTGTGTGCCCAAGCAGAGCAGTCAACGAGAGGAAACAAGAGGCAGGCATATTGCCCTTGCTTCACATACTTGGAACTAGCTCTGACCTTGAAAAACAGAGGAAAGAAAAAAATAGAAACATTTTTTGTCAGCCCCGCAAGCTGTTCTGTAGTTGTACAGTTGTTAGATCTGATGCAAAGGGGGAGTTCAGACCTTGCGGTTGGGGATCCCAGAGAAAATGGGGCCATTGCTTTTGGGTAGCAGCCCATAGTTAGATCAAATTATGCTGATCATGAAACTGTATCCTTAGACAGGAACCCACAGCTGCAATTGCAGAGAGTCCTGGAGCATGCGCGGAGCAACTGGAATCTTCTGGAAATGTAACTGGTAAAATTCAGGAGTTTGCAACTGAGCATGTGCAAAGTGCAGCAAGTCAAAGGTTTGCAAGTTAGCATCATTTGGGCAGATTTTTGTGAGAATACCAAAAGGCCCACTGCTGGGACAAAGAGCCTTACCGCCACCAAATTTCAAACCCTTGTTCCAAAGTATGAGACAGTGTAGTGTTCAAAGAGAAGGTCATGAAAATATCTTAATATGGGCAAAATAGTCTATATTCTGCCTGAAGAATGCCTGGAAAAAAGCTGAATTACTTTTACTGCCAATTTCCAGAAAATCTCCTGCTGATGTCAACTCTCACATAGGAAAAGTTATATGACTGAAGAAACAAGCAAGACCTGCCTGCTTTCAGTTTTTGGATGCCACCCACTCCCTCTGCTGAGGTTTCTGATTACCCCTGGCTCCACGCCATCCGCAGTGGAGCTGCCTTGACCATCAGCCACCAGAGGTGGAAGCTGCCATGATGCTTACAGACTTCCTGGTCTGTGTTGGAGATAACCACAGCAGGGCCAAGCACCACAACTGCTGCAGCATGTTATAATACAAAGTCTCCCCCCCTTTCAGGTGATGAAGCATGTCCTTCTACCAGTCAGCTTTTGTCAGGCTTTACATTTGTGACAACTATTTTTCCTGATTTCCATTCATCATGCTCTCAGGCATGGTCTAATATTATTTGGCCCTGACAATGCAGATCAGTAGCAATGGAACTGAGTATTGCCTTTTAACTTAGTTACGATGTTCTTACTTAAAGGAAATAAAAAAGCCCCACAAAAAGCTATTCTGTGATACTTTAACATACAGGGATATGTTGGAAAGATTTACTCATCACAGGAGAGGAACTAACTTCCCATTGAGCCTCTTACTCTTTCTGTCTTGTTAATACGCTGCATTTGACTTCATGAGAAACAGCTACAGCTGTTCATTTTATGTTCCAAGTACCCATCCCACAGGCTGAGACAGTCAAATAGTTACAGAGGCCTCCCCATGAGTATGAACACACTGAAATGGACTCCCTGCTCAATGGGCTGAGGAAAGAAAGACAAAGAGTGGACTTTGACACTTTTCCAGGAGAAGTTTAATGAATGTTGGCCATTGCTGACCAAGGAGACATGGTAGGACCTGAGGTGGGAGGGGCACTAGGAGAGGTTCTGCCAACCAGCTCTGCTGACTCTCCAGACTGTAGTCCTAGCCTGAACACACACCCCTAGACCTGCGTGACTCAACTATTTCAGTGTCCTAATAGCATGAAAAGAATTGTTCTGATTCGTGAAGTTTTCTTCTTCCAACCTGAACTGAGCAATGGAAAATGGAATTCAGGAGCGGAAATTTAGAAACAAAGTGAGGAGCCATCGCGAAATGTCTGACTTTCTGTATCCCATTCTCACTTTCAGTAGGACCCGTTTGCACTATCCTGGGTGGAGTGAATGCACTTGTACAGAGAAAAGAGGCCTCAAGGGGAACAGAAGGCAAATGATCGTTCCTCATATTTTCACTTGCAGCACAGTTAAATCACGTTCTAACACACACACTTACATGACTATTCAGATCAAGTAGTATGGAAGAATACACTGATATAAATGACTAGGAGGTTACCCCCTTACCTCTTGGTAGTCAGGAGCTGGTTCAAGCAAAACAATGAAAGGCACATTTTTACAAGCCATTTCTCACTGTAGCAAAGCGCTCCACAACTTAATTGTCAGAAATTTGGACCACGTAATGCCAGAATTTTTGGGCAACAGGCCTCATGATACAAACCTAGATGAAAGAATCAGCATGCAGGTGGATAGGTGAGTTGCAGGTACTGAAGGAAGAGTGTGGATGAATGCTATTGCTACAACAAACACTGGCAGGTGAATTTGTCTTAACTAACAAAAGCATAGAAATGGAGACTGATCCAACATTCAGCACCTGTGAAGTTTCCAAACCTACAATAAAATTTCTTTGGAACACCAAAACAGTTAAAGTTCAGTTCTGCCATTGGAATGATGAAAGAATGTGAAATATGGGCTTGCAGACTTTAGGATGTCTATAGGTACTGTTGTCGTTTGAACATTACCCTGATGTTGAGCATATCAAAACCCCCATGGATGTCTATAATGCTCCTACTGCATATTGCATGTCTAGTATTTGTAGTACTCGGCAAATTTAGCACTGGTATATCCCTAGCATGCAGGCTGAGGTTTCAAATTACTGATGAGGCCTTCTGCTTCTTTAAACATGGTATTAAGAGTACCTTAGAGTTCTGAGCAATATCATCCTTTTTTAGATCTGTCCATTCATCATAATATTGTGCCAGGGTTTGTTAGGTAAACATGATTGATAGACACCCATCTTTATCCTCTGCATGGCTGGAGGTCAGCACTGGTGGAAGGTAATGCTTTTTTAATTAGCTGCTAGAGTATTAAATTTCCTTTGTGTGGATTGCATGTTGCATTCCTGTGGGTCACTATTTGAAGAGGCTGTCTTTGCATTCACTATTCAGTATAACACAGAGAAGCAGAGAAGATTCATAAAAGATTCATATTGAAGATGTTTATGAAAAGTACCATAACTGGACAACCTCCAGATTTTTCAGCAGTGACTGTAAGGCAAGAAAAACTACAGTTTTAAAAGAAGCTGATGATTATAGAATCCAATTAAAAGACTCATTTTACACTTTACACCAGTAACATCAAAGCCTAAATACTGGCTATAAATTCTGGGCATGGTCTCCAGAGCATCTGTCTCTGTAGATACTGATTTGTCAGCTAGAACAAAAAGGATCAAAAGATTTGTTTGCAGATAGTGACAAAAAATCATGTGTTCAAGATGTCGATAATTTTAGGGCTTCATAACTTATATTGGATCTAGATCTTTCTTTACCTAAATCAGCCATTGAATAAATAGGTTGTGGCAAGAACTATAAATAATTTCCAGCAATCCTTTAACAAGGTAGGGGTATTTGTTTGAGCTTAGAAAGTCTAAGAGGAAAACACAATACATAGAAAAATATATACAAGACTGTTTCTAAGAATCTTACAGTAGACTAAGAAAGAGGGAAATTGAAGTAGAAATGGAACCACAGGGCATGCATGTAGAGATTTCACATGGGTGGGCAACAGGTTCTCCGTGCCATTAAAACTTACATGGAGTCATTTACTGTTGTGCAAAGTAAATATGCATGCAGCACTGCTACCTGGACTAAGCAGGCCTTACAGTAAAAATTAATGTGAGAATCCAAAACCTAAGGACTTCCTTAACAGCGCTCAACCAACTGCTGCTTAAGGAGCAATAGCAGGACCACTAGTGGCAACTAGTACTGATACTATTTACTCTTCAAAATGAGGTTTACTGGAAACATACAATGTACTCAATGTATGTATACAGCAATGAATTTTTGGAAAAATTACCCCTTTCTTTTCTGGTTGAAAGTTACGCATACAAAATGTCATTTTAACTAGATACTTGCTCCTACAACTAGTTCAATAAAGGTATAACTCAGTCAGGGACTCATTTGCACTTAGATTATCCCTGCAGTTCAGAAAGAGGTGAACAAAACAAGGCCATACATTCTGTGCATACAACCATGAAGATCTGGCCTTAGTCCAGCTGATGCTATATCCCATAGCATGTATAAGTATGTGCATATGTTATGTGTAAACATTCATAAATATACTTCTACTTTCTCTTCAATAAGGTGATTCCATAAGTGTTTTCACTTGAGCTGGGGAATTGCTACTTAGAGTAACACTTCCTAAGATAATGTCCCAGTGAGAGAGAGGCACAGACTCATGATAAATCTTACTTACACAAAATTATTTTGTCTGCAAGGGAAAGGGCACTGTAGACAGGACTGGAAACACTCTGATCTCCAGCTAACTCCAGGTGATCTTAGCCAACTTATCAGCTATGGTGCAGAAAACTAAACAAAAATGTGTAAGAATGTCTAGCATAATCAAATAAAGTTGTAAACAGGTTATTTTAAAACAAAACTACAGGCTGTTCAGAGAAGTGTGTAAATGAGTCTGTTTCCCTACGCATTTTCAATGTGAATAATATCACATACTATGTGTCATTTGTGAAACAAAACTTCTGTAAAATATTCAAAATTTTTACCTAAAGTTGAATTCATTTCCTCACTTTGTCTTTCTTCTCACACACACACACACACACACACAGAGTCATAATGCTTATTAGCAGAAGCTGTGTGCAAACTTACAAGTAAGTTTAAAAAGTTAATTAGTTGTGATTTGCATGTGCATATGAAGAGGGGGGAGGGTGATGGAGAGGGTAATAATATTTATGGATGATCATTTAATTTTAAAACATATGAACTGCAGAATTTTCAAAACAAGAATTATTCACTCACGAAGCAGGAAAAAACAGACACAGCTGTTACAAAATTCTCAGCTTTTCTATTGTTTTCACAGGACATTTCAGAATACGGAATTTCTTTGTGATGGTTTTAGATATTCATTTTATTGATTTTTCTAGTGTGTGTGTGTTTGCTTTTTCTAATCTGTTTGCTTCTGTTTAATGTGGTGACAAGTAATATCTGTTGCAGCAGTGTTCAGTGATTTCTGGACCCTTGGTTATTCTCAGAATGTGTTTACACTGAATAAAATGAGGTGTTATCATTTGAAATATATAATAGACTTTTTCCCTGAAGGTGATCACAGACTCCAAGATTTAAGCCATCATGTCAGTGATAGGACAGGATATTAGCTCGATTTTTTTTTTACCTGTTCTTGCTGTAATGATTCTAATTTGAGAGCGAAGAAAAAGAAAAGTTGTCTTTACTTTGCCATCAAATTTAATTGGCCTGTGGAAAATGCAGGAGTCTCACTCAAGTTTTATAAACAAATACACCATTATGTTTCTCATTAGTTGGAAGAATACCTGCATAAGTGGTAGCTGTCAGATACAATAAGTACCCCCCTCCTTTTTTGGTTATATAATAATCCCAGCATTCAAAAGACTAATCACTACACACTGATCTACAAAGCATCTTATTTCCTCATCAAATTTCCCTGCTGGGCTTAGACATGCTTGTCAACTTCCCAGATCCCCTTTTCAATAACTGGTTTATTCTTAGCATCTTGCCAAAATGCATTCCTAGGAGTAAACCACGGAAGAATGAAGTTCTAACTTCTTTATCTCACTCAAGAAGAGGTTTCTGCCCATACTCATGGGAAAGGTCACAGGTAATTTTGGCTGCAGGTTCACTTTAAAGAAGCAGGCATGTACAACACATTGGGGCCTTTTGTCTTCTGTGAATTCAGATGACCACCAAAGATGACAGGGAAAGGAAAGGAAAGGAAAGGAAAGGAAAGGAAAGGAAAGGAAAGGAAAGGAAAGGAAAGGAAAGGAAAGGAAAGGAAAGGAAAGGAAAGGAAAGGAAAGGAAAAAGATGAAAGGTGAAGGAAAGAGAAGAGAATATGGAAGGGAAGGCAAAGCTATCTCATAGTATAAGGAAGCAGAATTTTCTTATCAAAGCATAATTTACCCTTGTTCAATTTCAATGCAAATGTTAATTTTACCTTCTTTTCTTTAACATCTCTGGTTTTAGATCCTTCAAAGCTTGCATACAGTCAATGGGAGTTCAAGTGCCATCAGTGGCCTTTAGAGCAGATCCTATTTTTTTTTCTAAAGAAGAGACTATAATTCTCATGAAAGAAGCATTATTCCCCTGATCTGTGTTCCTCTGTAAGTTTAAAAAAATCTATATTGAGTTGAATGAGTACCTCCCCATAGAGCAGGATCTGAAAATGACCATTTACTGTTTTTCTAAGGAATGACTAAATGAATTAGGGATGCATTATTAGATTCACTTAATGAGAGCCTTACTTGTCCTTTCTGGTAAAGACAAAGCTTATTGATTTCATGGGCTTGCCTCTTTTTGTCTGTTGTTTTATTTATTATTAAAATACTCATATTTATTATATTGACTTATATGAAGTAAGTGTCAGTGAAAACAGAACTTCAAGCAAAAGGAAAAGCTATAGCTTTTCTATGTAGTTTCACCTCCTGCTTGGTGCATGGCTTTTGCACAGTAAGTTCTGCATCAAATCAATAATCTGGAGCAGAGCTTTTAGAAAGATATTAATAAAACTGAAAGACCTCAAGTGATCAGATATGAGGCCTCGTTCCAAGGATGTCAGTGACAAAATTCTTAGTGATGGCTATGGGACAGGATTTCAAAAAACTTGTTTTGCATCTTTCCAGTAAGAGTCTTAACCTTACCTCTAAACATTTAGAACATACACTTTCTCTCTAGTTGGAAGCCTACTGTCCTCAGTTTCTAATAACACATTTTTATGCCTTCACTTCATCTCAAAAGCTTTCGAAAGTCTCAAATGACTTCCTTGTCCTTAAATAAATCTGTGGTAGGTCCGGACCCCCCACTTTCCAGGTGCATTTTAAGTGCAGTGCATGAGTTGTCTACTTCTATAAGAATTTTTTTTTTCAGAAAACAGTAATAAAAGATAAAAGATATTGTGCTGCTTTAATTTTTTTGTTCTCTAATCATGACATTTTCCTTGTTTGCTTTGTCCTAAGCCCTTAGGTAGGTCCTATATACTATTCTCTGCAGCTCTGGTTTAAGTCTACCAAGAGAAAGGGGAGTCTTTTCATTAAACTAAATAAGCCTTTGGATCAGAACTCTTTTACTTAGCATGAATCAATATTATACTCTCTATAAACCAGTGACCTGCTTAGAAAATGAAGATGACAGTTTTGGTAGGACCAGTGGCTAATGGTTTCCTTTATAAAAATTTGTCTCATATTTTGAAATATTCTTCCTCAGTAGGATAAGTCTAACTCTATAGACAGCAAGGAGAAGAAATAGGTTTATTCTCAGTCTTTAGACTATGTATGTGTGGATAATGCTTCTGGCTGCCAATCTATTTTAAACGGAGGAGACAAGATATAAAGGTTGCTTTACAGTTGTTGAGGTTGGACAAAAGAGCAGTGCAGAGACAGAACATCTTCACAGCTAAAGAGCATTCTCATTTCTCTCTCTCTCTCCTGTTCTCATCTTCGTCTCAGGTTACCGTATTTTCTGTTCCCCTCATGCCATTGCAGTAGCACTGAGGACAAGTGAGATAATGCTTGGCCCAAATCCAGGCAATCATTTTGGAGTAATTAGTTTAGGTACTGCATACCCAACCCATACTTTTTTCAGGTAGGTATCAAGTGGCTCAAGTTACCTGATTACCTGCCTGTATTTGGATGGCCAGCTCCAAGGCTCAGTTAAAGATCATCCCTAGCTAGCAAGTGAGGGTTTAATTGAATGTGTCAGTTTGTTCTGGAAAATCTGTTTCTGCTAAACCAAGTTATTTCCCCTCCTTTTGCTATATGCACTCTTTTTTTTCCTTTTGCTATTCTGTGTCTTTAGCACTTGTAGCCCAAGAACAAAGCCTATGCTATAATTACCTTGGAGCTGCTATTAACTCTGATATTGCTTGAGTTTTGTGCCATTTCTTTGGGGAGGTGGGGAAAAGCAAAGTGTATTGTGAGGGCTGAACAATTCTTCACCATGAGAAAGGATGAGCACAAGTTGCTAGGTGTGCGTTTTTCAGATGGGTGTGAGGATTTGCAAGGGTACCCAAAGCGAGCATCCCTTGCCTTCACACTGGTTTTCACAGAAATTGGGTAGCTGTGCTTCAGAAACACTCTCCTGTTTCATTCAGTCCTCATAGGAGAAATGCTATATGGGAACGAAAGATGACTGTTGTTGAAATGGACTGTATACAGGCAGCTTCCCTGGTACGGTGACGTTATCTTTGTACTACTTCCTCTGCCCCCTCCCCTGCTCAGCACTTTTCCACTGACCCTCAGTCACTCCTCCCTGCTCACCCCTCTAACCCAAGGTCACTCTGAGCCAAATTTCTCTCCTGGCCACACACATACCAGCAGTGCAGTTTTTCCCACACCCTTTCACCAGTGCATCTCCTCTTTGGCCCAAGGGGAGCCCTCCTAAGGGCAGGAAGGGAGTGAAGTCTCCGTGTTGTCTCTCACCTTGGCTCTCCACAACTGTGAACAAGGCAGCTACTTAATGCCAGTTGTGAAGGTGGCTTTTGTGCTGTGGATATTTATCCACCAGGAGCTGGGCTGAGACCGCCAACTGTTTCACAAAGGCCACAGAATAGCTGTCAGACGCTGAAGACTTTCAGCCAGTACTAGCCTGGATCAGATTCAGATTGGCAACCTCGAGGTGAATGGCTCCAGTTTCCCATTACCAATTCCCCTGAGCTGTTCAGTCTTCCATAGTGAAAGCTCTCATTTAGGAGAGATCTTTTAAGACTGTGTTGTTCTTGTCCTCTCTGCTTTGTTTCTAATTTTTAGAAGCTAGTCTGTCAAGTCTTGCAGCCAGATGCCCACTAACTCTCAGGTGAATGTAAGCAGACGTTCTGAGAGTAGTTCAGCTCAAGAATTAATGCTGTAGTCATTGTTTATATTCCTAGAAATTAGAGCAAATACCAGTATTTCAGTACCATTTCACCTAAAAGATTAGCTTTGCAGTCACTGCATGAAAGAATTTGAACTCATCAGCTACTCAAAACTTAGAATAGCATAACGCAAGCAATGGGTAAATATCAAACAATGAAAAGACAGTTACATATATTTTGAGATTCATTGCAAGGCAAAAAATGGAATGTATTTGCAATTAGAGTGTGATTCTTATTTGAGGTAAGAGTTGCAAGTTATTCTTCCCAGAAAAGGGAACTATGCTAATACAATATCAGCCAGTACAGATGTTGATGATTTCAGCATTGCTTTGTTTCTTGAGAAGAAGGCCAGATTCTGAACTGGCATAAATAGATTAGTTTGTTGGAAGCCAACAGAATTATGATGATTACAACAGCTGAAGATCTTGCTCAGCGTTGCTCCAGTACTATTATTATTATAGTTTTCATCTCGTAAAACTGAGTAGATCAGCGTAGTCATGGCTGACTCCAAGTTTTTCAGCAGCGTAGGAGAAATTGGATTTCATTCTCTTGTGGATGAGGATCCAGGGACAAGCTCCTTCCGCCCCAGGAAAGACAGTAGGAGGAGAAAGACAAGGTTAGGACAGAGAAATGCAGAGAGCTGGACTTTTTGCTGCCCCTGCAGCTATCAGGGGAATAAGGAGGTAGAGCAGTAGCTATTCTGGTAAGCATTTTGGAAGCAATGGTTCCTTCCTCTTTGCTGGTGATAGCTGACACCCTCCACACCCTTCTCCCATCCCAACCCCAGCCAAACAGGCCCCTGGGTGGGTGCCCAGGGGCAGCCAGGGTTGGTAACTGACTCCTCTGGCTATGGCCCCGGGCCAGCCCTCAAACTCCTTACACAGGAATAGCGCATGGGGAAAACAAGGCTGCATTAATATAATGTCTACCAGTGCTTTTATCCTGCTGCATACCAGGTATGACATGAACTTTCCTGGTGTAGGAAAGGTACCAGCTTCTCTTGCTCATAAAAGTAGCCTTGGCATCTTGCTGGGGAAGCTCTTCTCTCCTCTTCTGCTGCAAGCACTGCTGTGTCTCTGAGCACTGTGTCTCTTCCAGTATCTCTGCATCACTCCCATCAGTGTTGTTTTTCTCTCTGTAGTTTTTGCATAGAGATTCTGGTAAACTACCAGAATCATGCCCCAAAAGCTCAGTGGCATGGGTGAAAACCACGCCACATGAAGCAGAAATGGGGAACATATAGTTGTCATATATTACGTAGTTATTTATTTACCCGACCAAAGAAAGCGTGTTGAAGAAGCATGTCTTTTTAAATTCAGCAGTAGCCTTTGTATTAGGAATGGGCAAGAATCCAATGACCAGATCTGCAGGAGGAGAAGGAAGGTTTTAAGTTTAAAATGGAAAAGTTAAGCTTGATACATGTTGATTTTTCTGGGTTTTCTTTAGAACTGAGGCACAACAGTGAGACAGGCTCCCAATATTACAAGCAGGGGTTCAAATTCATGAAATTTTTCCACCAAAATAAAAGTTGATGATTCCTTTATTCTTTTTTGGCTCTCTTTTCTGAGCACTTTCAAAGCCTTTAAGAATCCACATAAATCAGAGACTTCTTTTCCCTGGAAATCAAGGTTGTTTACGAAATCTCTAAAACTGAAAACTGTGGTGCCTGAAGAAAAAACATCTACAGTGAGGCTCTGGAAAAACTCTGAGAGTCAGCACTCTGCAGTCAACACTGCATACTTCCTCGAATTTCAAAGACTTTTGATGCTGACAGCAACCTTGGCCTCACACAACTAGGTTTCGTGAATTCAGGTGCTGTTCTGACACAAATGTCAGGCACAGACACACTTGTTGCTAGTCAGATTGCAAGAGCTAATTGTTCGGGTCTCTTTGTCATCAACAGAACTGTAAAATATTCATTGGTAAACAGGTAAACTTTAGTATGTGCATTAGGGAGACAGAAGCTCAGAATATTGACCGTGAAGGTTAACTTGAAATAGTGTTTGAGACCTACTGGGAGCTTTGTCTTTAGCTTGGAAGCCCTGTGAAAAATTTGATTATACCCATCAATACAGGTGCCACTCATCCTTCATTCTATCCCCTTTTTGTGTTTGGGACTCACCTGAGAATAGGAACTTTGCAAGTAACAAATCTGATCTCCAGGGCTTCTGCATCATATCTTGTCCGTATTGCCCCAAAGCAGGTACAAGTGGCCCGTAGACACAGCTTCACAGGCACACAGGATCCTGAGGAACATCTCACACTTGAGAAGGAAGAAGCATGTTGCAGGTGGCTTTGCAGCCATCTGTCAGGTCAGATGTAACAGGGAATGGAGATTCATATGACTCAGGCTGACAAAGGGTGTCCTCAGCTTCGACTTTAAATATGAATGTAGATAATAACAGGGATTCAAATGTCAGCCAAATCTTTGGGTTGACATGCTCCTTTTTATATCAGCAAAAAACCTCCTTGACCATCATCAGGAAGCCTAGGCTTCCCACAGTACACAGAACCAGAAAGCAATTTACAGAAAAATGCCTAGAATGATCATTTATTCTTCCCTGCATGTGTGCACGCACACACACACACACACACACACACATACACACACTTCTCCAACCATTGCTGTACCTCAGCTGCATACAGTACAGGGAAAGCAGCTGAAAGCTGTGCTGACTGCCAGGATGATCAGAAAGAGGAAGAGGAGCAGAGAGAGAAAAGCAGTCTGGTTTTCTCCTGATAAATAAAAAAAAGAGGTACAAGTTTCTTCAGTGCAAACTGTACCAACTAAAAGAAAGCCACTATTCAACGTTAGTAAAGAAGTTTCTATCACCTTTTAGAACTAATCTTTTAACGGGCAACCTTCTAGTAATCTTATGCAGTGAAAAAATAACCACCATAAGATAATAAAAGTCAACTCACTTTTACAGCACTGAATTACTTTTTATCCACCAAACCAGCAACCAAATAAAATGCATGGAGTTTTTTTCAGCCAGATCTGATTCTTGGATCATAACAGTTTAAGTTTATAATGCTTTTTCTTTTTTTCCAGAAAAGTAGAAAATGTTATCATCTGTGGTAAAATCAGTGAATTACTGTATTAAACTGCAGTGCAGCATGGTGCACATTTACTTAACTTTCAGAAACTGTAGATGCCATCACCAGGATGTAGTTGAAGCAAAACCAGAAATAACTTTTGATGGATGTGTTGCTGGCAGAATGGTTAAAAGATAAATAATTGCTCACTTCTCAAAGAATGGTGATCTACCTGAAGCATAACCAAGAAACAGTAGGAGAAGACTGCAAGAGTTAATGAAAAAATTCTGGAAAAGCCCATGAAGATGTGGAGCAGTGGATCACCTTGTCATCTAATCTGTTGCACATGGCAAGATGGCAAGTTAAATTAGTTAGAAAGGGAAGACCAGGAGCTGTAGTTTAAACAAACAGAATTAGCTATGGATAATTCAAATCTAGCTAGTGCCATCAATAGAAATATCATTCCTTCTTATCAAGAATACTCCCAGACTATGGGGAAGATATACTTCTTGCCAAGTAATCTGAATGTGACAAAGACATAATCCAGTTGTTATTTCAGACATATAAGACATTAAAATTAATGGCATTTCCACTGTCTTTAAGGGCACAGTCACATAATTGAATTAGAATTCACAGCAAGTTTGACAGCCCAAGAATGGTATATTATATTACATGTTTTTTTATTTTTGCTTAACTGTTATTCAGTAGAGAGATCAGAAAAGGATGTAAAGATAATCAGGCAGGTCATTCATCTCAACACCCTGTAAAGATAATTCTCAGCCATCTAAGACGAATATTGAAGAGGTTCCAGCAGATAAACAGACTGGCAATAAAAAAACTCTAGGGAAACATTCATTTCCATAATTTCTAAAGAAAGAATGGATTGCAAAAAACAACTGGCCATGCAGGTGTACTGTCTTCAGTACACCATTTCAATCTCTCTGTTCCTCTCAACAGAAAGGATTCTGTTTTTCCACAATCAGGGAAATCATAGACAAGTGTAGATTTGGTCAAGCAAGGGCTAAATAAAAACTAATGTTTGTATTTTAAAACCAGATACAAGAATCCATTAGTAATTGTCTTCTGGCTAGAAATGTTCAGTTAAACAGAACTGAAGATCATCAACATTTTCAACAAATCAAATCAAATCATATTCCTTAATTTCACTCTAACTCTTGATAAAGAAAAGAAGACGATATTCATTTGCATCACAGAATCACATAATTAAACTGCTTTCACTTGATCAGGAATTCATCCATACAGATTTTAAGACCAAAAATACCACTGTGAACAGCAAAACAGATACCACAGAATTTCACTCCATAATCCACCATCAAAGCCATCCCCACCAAACCTTGCAGCATTCAGTTAAAAAAAAATGGTGCAAACTTTGTTGTTTTGTTTTCCAGTAAAGGGATTTTTTCAAGCTTTTGTTGAGGAATGACCAAAACACCAGGATTCCCCAAGTTGGAAAAATTTCCAAATTCTAAATTTAAGCTTTCAAGGAGGGAATACCAGCAGATAATCTTCTTATGAATGGCCTTAAACTGCTTGATGAAGTTGCTATCAAGCATGATTACAACTTGTGTTTCAAAGGAGATTCAGGACACAGGTGTACAAAGAAGCTACTGCTAGATAGAGAAAAGTCTGAACCTCTATCATGTCAGCTCCTCTGCAGTAAGAGGTTGTGTGCATGGCCTTATGGCCAGTGTGGGAAAAAAAAGATTGTACTCCTTACATGAAAGAATGAGCTGCCTCAAATTATCTCATGTTTGCTGGAGGGAAGGTGTGTACACACCACCACAGACTAGGTGGTGCATAGGAAGCTCATAGCTCAATTTACCCTGTGGTAGAGGTCTCCTGGTACCCTTTGGAAGTTAAGTCCCCAACTTGGGAAAGCACAGATTCCTTTGAAAATGTCATCTGAAATATGCAAAGAGTGTGAGGAGTTTTATTTATCTGGTTTCCTCTTAGAGAATTTTTTAAGGAAATGAAATCTTTGTCTCATTTTGGTTATTGTATTTTTTTTGTTTGTTTTCTCATATGTTGTTAGTATGTTGGAAGAACACTGAAACAACAGAAACAGTTTGCCATGGATATGCCCACTAATGCTACTTAGCAAGAAAGTTTGCATCTGCAGGCCAGTATTTCAGTTTTTCAAAGACTTCTACAAGAGTGGAGTACAGACTAACATATATTAACCAGATAAGACAATGTGAAACACCAAGAAATTATTACAGTTACTGAAACTTGAAGAAAAGAACTGTGACCAGACAAACTTATTGTGAAAAATCTCTGGCACACTATTAATCTCTAGCATCTTCATTTAACAGTCATACTGGGTTTGACTGTAGCTGCACCATATAGCTGGAGAGGGGATATATCATGCAGCTTGGGATCTGCACGGGGAACACTGTGACCTTGAGATGTACAGGTCCCTCTGTGAGTTTTCTATCTGCTGGAAAGAAGATCTGACTGTAGCTTGCTTATGGTCCATATTCTGAAGATGGGATGGGATGGGATGGGATGGGATGGGAAAGGAAGCTCTGCTATCCCCTTCCCACTTGCTCTACTAGAAAGCAACAGGTTCATAATGCCTATCTACTGCCCTCCTTTCTCTACTTCCTCTTCTGGACCTACTTCCCAGATAGCTTGTGCAGGGGCTATAATGGGGCTTCCTTTAGCACGGCATTCAGCACAAAGTCTGCCCATGGTTAGAAAAGAAAACGGATCATGTTTTTGTCCGTTTGTATGTAATAGGGAATTTTAGGTCACCATTCAGCCTCAGTTCAGTTTTTAAAAGTTTGGAATTAATCAGGAAACCTGTGAAAAAACAAAACTAGGATGCTTTGGAGTTATCTCAGCCATCACTTTGACAACCAAGCAGTCCCTTATCCGATAGCTTCCTACCCCTTCTGTCCTGAATATTTTGTCTACTGCCTTTTCCTCAAACAAGTCATCTCATCTCATCAGCCCAATATAAACATGACTTCTCCCCTTCCTAGGTCAGAGAGAAGTACTTAACAGGCTGGAACTCACCAGCACCAGTTACTTTTGTCTTGATGACTGAAATCTTGACAGAACAGAGAAATGGAAGAATTTCATGAATGTTTGGAGTCATTAAATGTACAGCCAAGCTCTCTGGTAGCTACTATTACCAATTAACAAAACTCTGGCAGAGTACTGAGGAAACTTGTGATGTGATTCTGTAAATACTTACTCACATGAGAAGGGCTGCAAAGATAAGTGACTTCTGTGAGTTTACTGCCAATGCCCTCATGCGTAAAGTTACCTACTTGCTTAAGCATTTACAGGAATCCTAATCTTCGCCTGTGCTGTTCATAAGTGTGTGATATGAAGAACAGTTCTGAGAGTTTTCATCACATGTCATATTTTTGTAAATTATCCTAAGCATGTTGAAGTTTTCATTATTCCAGTAGTTACCATGTTTACACAGAGACACACCAGAGAGGTCATGGTATTTGACTCCAGACTTCTTTTTTAATTAGTTTTGCTGACCAGGGACCCACTGTTGTTGAAACAGATGTTGCAGCCCAATAATAGCTCTCAGCTGCCAACAGCAAACTATGGAACTCAGCCCTCACCATGCAGAACAAATGACTGTAACAAGGGGCAAGTGGAATCCAAACAATAGGGAGACTCCACAACATGTGTGTTTACCAGCTTTATCTTAAACCATATGTATTTTTAAATGTTCTTCTTTTTCTAATCTCAAATATAACAAATGAGCAATTACTTCTCCAAAATGCATGTAATGCCACAGAATAAATGCATTCTATTCATTCATTTGTCCTGCGTATTTTTAACTACCTTATTATTTTTACCATGAGTCATACGCAGCTGGGATCAAATGGGTTCTTTCTGATTTGAAAAGAAGCTATAGTGAAGCTTAATCTGAGAACTCACTGATTTGGAAGTGAAGCCTCCAGTAACTCATGTCCTGTTTAGATGGATACAGAAGGGAACTATAACACTTCTTCACTAACGGCTACCTTAGCAAGAATTAATTGACTTCCTGCAAACACTCATTGGCTCTTCTTTAGAAGGATTGAGGTTTTAAACCAAGGTGCTGATGATCCTAAATCAATATCCTTTCCTGTATTATAAGTCCTTTATTACAATTGAAAGACAAATATGTATTTTTTTAACCTGCGTACTACTCTTTTTCACCTGTATCTATGTCATTAAGTATCTGTGAGACAGATTATTTAATCCCATACTTCGTTTTTCTGTCTTGTACAGTGCTTTCTTACCAGTTTGCATTTATAAGCCTCTGAGGTCCCTTCGGCTATTTCTTTAACCTTAGTGATAGCACTTCAGTATCATTAGCCCTTACTGAACTTGTTATATATAATTTATTTTATAGCTTTAATAAAAATATTACATAGATCTGGTACAGTGTTGATCTCTGAATATTTCTTTGTACGTGGCTGTTTATTAATAAGGTCATGATTATACTGTCTTTTTTAAATTGAGTGGTATTTTAATTTACTAGTAGACGCATTGATATTGCAGAAATGTTTTTATGTAAAGACTGTAACACATAAAAGCAGGACATCAGTTGGCATAGCTGTTGAACAATACAGGCAAAAGAACTCTTGAAAAGCAATGATGCTTATGGCAGTGCTGGTGGAGAACAAGTTAGATAACAGCTTGTAGTGTAATATGGTGTAAAAGAAAAAAACCCCATAATTCACATGTTTACACAAACACAGAGCCATGAAGCCTCATGTATAGTTACTTTAAGGCTCAGCTTAGGAAACTTTGTACATTTTTTAGTATTTTAATGCCACAAAAATGCCCCAAAATTACAAAGGATTTGGAAAGGAAACCATATAAGAGAAAGCTGGGAGTCTCTTCCAAGGGCAGCAGAGGAATGCGGGAGTGTTGGGTTGATTTAGTGTCAGTTTTGTGGGAATGGATACATGATGGAAGCAAACAGTGTGCCCAAATGAAATCTGGGATGGGGATGTCATTTTGCAAAAATTTGATTTGGCTAAGCTATATTTTCTATCCCATAACAGGTTTTTCAACCAGCACCAGCAGTGAGATTTCCAGATCCCTTCTGTCACTTCAGAGTGCAAGTCACTATGAATGCCACTGTGATACATTATGAAAGCACTTCTGGGGACCTCAACTTTATTATTTACAACCATCAGAAGTGTTAAAAAGCAGAAGCCAGATGAACATCAGGGTGGAGAAAGGTCACCCAACACAGACCAGACAACGAGAAAAAGGGATAAGCCTGTCCTCCCCTCCAGCCTCTCCCCCAACTCAGCTCTTGTGCCCACGCAAGTACACTTTGAACAGCTGCTTATAAATGACTGAGGCCAGAACAGCCTGAACACGGGCACAAGGGGAGCACTGAGCACAAGGAGATGAAGGAGCTGAGGTACAGGGAGATCTTTCTCTGCCAGTGTGGCCTTAGGGCTGAATGGTAACAGGAATGAGTTAATAAGGATTCAGCTGAATGAACAGGCTGCTGTTTTCTCACATACTCTGTAGCTGTAATAAGTCTAAAGTAATACTCTGGTATCCACTAGATCTGTGAGATGCAGATTTTAATGGTCATTTGTGAGCACAGTAAAAATAAAATGAAAAGGGAAGGATTTTGACTAAATATTGGATCACAAACCTTTCTCTAACACTTATACAATATATAAATCTGTCTAGTAAAGTGAATACTACATAGATTAAAAGATTTGTTCAGTCCTGGTGTAGACAAAGCACAGTAGACCACAGAAGCCACAGCCTTTCCTCTCTTCTTTACAAATACAGTTTCCCCTATTCAC
Organism: Apteryx mantelli; assembly: GCF_036417845.1. Taxonomy (NCBI): domain Eukaryota; kingdom Metazoa; phylum Chordata; class Aves; order Apterygiformes; family Apterygidae; genus Apteryx; species Apteryx mantelli. The sequence goes on from NC_089980.1 coordinate 76,227,562, forward strand.
TTTGTCTGAGAATGCCTCTCCAAAGATCATTTCCCAGCTTCACTGTTTTGATCACATTACATCTCTCTCTCTTTGCTTCTTCTCTGCCTCATCAAACATAAGCTACTAGACTTCAGTTCATAGCCCAGTCTTGTCGCTGAGCCAGCACTGAGAGCTAGACTCCCATTTCTAACCCATTTGTGTTGACTTTTTGCATTTGTAAGCAACCACATGTGTGACTCCTTATATTGGGAAGAGTTTGCTGTAAACATCTACAAAGCCAGCTTTCCTTCAGATCCCTTCTTAAAACTCCTTTACCCTTATGCTCAGGAATAAAAAGCACAATAAGCCTGCTGATGGGCTGAGACTTCTGTCCATCTGGCTGACACTGCCTCAGCTGCCTCTCAGTCTCTCTGCAGTCTACTTTCACCTGTTGTGCTTCACTTTATTCTCAGACTAGAGGCTGAAATCTTGGGATGACTTGCCTCAGTGGCAAAGCCAACTAAAGGTGTTCCTGGTTCTCCTCTAGCCTCAGTTGTTGAGCCCTTCTTTGCAGTTTGCTGTCAAATCATTTGTGCTAATCCAGCTGTTTAGAGGTATGCATTTTAGTGAGCCAGATCAAAAATTGCTCCTTGTTAAAAAGTGCTTTTTTTTTTCCTGAAACATTTGATATTTTAGTTTCTCAAGTTATGGTGCAGCACAACCAAAAAGATGGTGAACTGCAATGCATAGCTAAGAAGATGGAGTTGGGAGTAGAGAGGGAGCAAGAACATCCTTAAAAAAAATTTTTTTTAAATCTTTAAACTTCTTTAATCTTCTGCCAGTGAAGCCAGTCTATTGTGGGCCCCTTTCTCTGGGGTGAGCTTTTGTTTATTGTTGTTGTTTGTGTGTGTGAGATGGATGGGACCATCTTTTCCTCTCACATGTACACCACCTTTTGGTGGACAGGCTTGACTGAGCTTCTGGCTATGACTAAAAGCCCCTAGATGCTATGGTAATATTAATAACAAAGAGAAAAGTTCAGTCTCTCTGATTTAATGCACTTTCTATATATCTCCTTCAATTAATTTATCAAATGCCTTTGTATAGAAGAAAAAGGGTTAAAGGAGGACAAAATTATGATTGTGGAGCAGGTACTACATAGGTTGTTATTAGAGTTCAAATGAAGTCATTGGCCATGTTTTGCACAGGTGAAGTCAGTGGAACAGCTCATGTGAATAACTGCTCACAAAAATGCTGCAGAATTCAAACCAAATGAAGCTGAAGATTGGACAACTGATTTAGCATGTCCAACTTGCAGTAGCTTCCCAGGCGGCCGGTGCTTGTTACTTCCTACAAGCCATATCTCTTTGAGGCATCCCTATTTGTACATCCCCAAAATAAGGCATTCCCTTGGGAGTACAATGGCATTTAAAAGACATTTGGGGACACCAAGCGTGGAATCAAGCCACACTAAAAACTATAGAATGAAGAGCTTTTCCACTTGTATAACAACTTTCCCCATTCTTCTACAAAAAGAACAAACTTCTCTTGTTCAGAAAGGACAGTCTATACACAAACTCTGAGAGAGAGAGGAGAAAAGAGAAGTAGGAAAGAAAAGATGGAAGGAAGGAAGCAAAAGAAAGAGAGAAAAAGAGAAAAAAAGGTATCTTTATATATGTGAATTACAGGAAAGCATCTGGCTCATGTCTGTAACAGAGAGAATAAGGATCACATTCCCAGAGACACATAAACATTACTCCTAAGACAGAAAGTATGATTCATTTTGCGATCCTAGAAGGAAAGGCATCATTTGACCTCCCTGCCAGTGAAGAAGACAGAATGTATTGCAGATGCATATATATCAAAAGAGATTTCTCATGTGCTTTATTTTGTTGCTGGAAGAGAGCTCACTCCCTGCGCGCACAGCCTAGTTGGCTGATTGCAGCAGGCTCCCTCAGTGGGCAAGCACAGTGGGTACCAGCAACGCCTGCCAAAGACCAGAGCTGGACCGCTGTGCAGAGGAGGAATTGTGAGCACGGTCAGCACTGTAATCCTAGTCTGCTGGTAATTGTTCTGCTACTAGGGAAATCTGACACAGATACCTGCTGCCACAGGGGCATGTCTCCAGGTTAAAAAGTGGAAAAGGATCACAAATGGAGCATGATGGAACAAGATGGGAATGAGAATAGATTTTAAATATGAGGACAATGTATGCATTGACCTCATATCTACTCGTTTAGGCTTTTTTTTCTCTTTCACACACAGTTATAGCAGCTTTTAAAGCTATGTAGTTCGTTTCTGCATATGTATGCTTTTACATGTAATATAAGCTCATTATGTGCATGCATGAGCAGTTAACTTACAAAATGCATGTATCTTTGTGTGTCTTCCATACTAAAAGTGTTTTAGAAATGAACTAAGCTTTCCTGCTTTGAGTGTAAGACAGTAACTATCTGAAAGAAATTACGAAGAAATCTCCCTTATTGGCAAAATATTCCCTTAGTGTCTTCCTCAAGATTTTTTTTTTTTTTTGGCTTCTTCTGGAGCACCTGGTGGGGGGCAGCCCTGGAGCCAGGTTTCAGGCTGGAGAGCAGCACAAGCCTGTTCCAGGATGCCAGTTCCTGCGTTCCTAAGAGAATTGTCTGAACTTTACGGGGCTTGTCTGCTTTCTTCTCTGCTACAACTAGGTGTACAGTCAGATGTTTTTATCATGCTTTACTGGCACAGTGTTAGGTGAACTACAACATCTTTGCATTTTTATGTTTTGAAATCTATCCTGTTTCTCTGGTGCTGCTCCATTCCCTGTTGCTGGAATCTATGAACATGTGACACAACCCAGGATATATTTTTAAGGACGCTTGGTTTTCTTCCCCAAACTGCTTTCTCCCAATTATAAAACCTTCCTTTTCCCTCCTGGCACTACAATGCTTTCATAATACAAAGAGAAAACAGAGATATAAAACTGCCTTTTTGTTCCAGCAGCGTTTTCTCAGCATTGTGTACTGTGGCCAGTCAGCTTAGAAACCTAACTCTTGAGTTTTTCCTGCAGAAGAAAGTTCCATGCTCACTCTCAATTTCAGCAAGTAGGACTGAGGGGGAGGAAACGCGCCATTTTAATTGAAACTGAAATCCCTCAATTAGGTTAGAGAGGCATTTTCTCAAGGAATTTGCTGGGAGGTTATCTTCTAAGCACAATAACTAGGAAATGAAACGGATCTTCAAGTAAATTCTTCAGGCTTTTTTTTTTCCCCTCACAGTGCCCATCTAGGAAATGTTTCCCTTATAAATCAACTCACTTTTTCTTATTAGAAGTGATTTGATCTATGGAACAAGAAGGCCTGGGGCAATACAGCATTATGTGAAAGTTGATATTAGAAAGTGAGGGGGAAGAAAGAATTAAAAGCAAGATGAGGGAAGCAGATATGATGCCAACTGCTTACGTACTGTGCCCAGTGGAAGCCAATGGGTCTCTCAACATGCATCTAAACTACCTTTATTGGATTTTAAAATGAAATTAAACAAATCATGTTTTGTTTTTGGGGAGGCACACTGAACTCTAGATCTTTATCTTCCCATTTTCATACTGGCAGAACTAAGCACAATAAAACTGAAGCAAGAAAGAAGGTCTTGCACTAATTATTGAAGAAATGATTTGCAGTTTTCACTTAGTAAATAAACGTATTACCCGCCCGACGTGTAACGTATGTTTCTATTATACAGAAACAGAATATAGTGAAAGTACTCCTTTCGTCCCTTCTGCGCTGGTGAAGCGTGGCGGCGACAGGGCCACGCAGCGTGGGGGCAGGCACGGAGGGCCAGCTCGGCCTCGGCGGGCCATCACGCCTGGGAGCTCTCCGGCCGCAGCGGCTGTCTCCTGCCCTGGGCTGCCCTCTCAAGGCTGAAGTTATATGCACAGCACAGGCTGAAAAGCGTTTTCTTTTCCAGCTCCCGAGCAAAGTTTGGAGAGGACTCGGAAGTTTTCCCCGTGCACAGAAGCACCGGAAAAGCGAAAGCAGAGCGCACACTTGCAACGATTAGCAAGCGCGAGAGAGTCTGAAGAGGGCTGTGTGCGCGTGCAGCCAGCTATCTGTCCCCTGCCCCCCCCCGTTAACAAACCCTCACGGCAGGGTAACACAAAGGACAACTGAAGTATTGAAAACCTGCTGTCTAAAGAATACTTTTTAATAAAAAATAATCGCAGGAATTTAGAGAATAAGCACTTCAAACAAATGTTGATACTGATGTATTAATAAGTTGTGCTGTGCCCTTCTGCTTTCCTCCATTTGAGGCTTAGAAGAAGAGGCACTCGAGAAAAGAAATATGACCTGCATTGTCCTAAAGCTATCTTTACATATAACTGCATAGTGGAGACCTGTGTACTGTCCACCCTACAGCAGATACTGTCCCATTTGTCTCTACCTATCTGAATCCATCAATAGCAAGATTGTGTATAGACTAGTCATGTTTGCTCATTCTCCTCATTCAATTTACTCATGTTTCTAAAAATAAAAGTATTTTAGCAACAAGCAGTTTGCCTGTCAGGGTGAGGGAAAACAAAGGCACAAACGTTTCAGGAGGTGTCACTCAGATTTATTCGCAGCCCACGTTGCTGGTTAGCTATTCTGCTCTATTAGAAATGTGACTGAAACCATTAGCTCCATTTTAATGAACTTCATGTGCCATTTCAGTTTTTCTCCTAGGAAAAAAAAAAAGTCTATCATATGGGTCTTGGCACACATAATTGAGATAAATCCCAATCTGGGCCATTTCTCACATGTTTGGTTCAACAGGATCTTTCTTAAAAAGACATAGAAAGACATTACAAAAAATAAACACAGTTACGCATAGATGATTGGTACTGCTTATTGCTTCCTCTCGATATTAGGAAATGTGTGTGTGTGTGTGTGTGTGTGTGTGTGTGTTCATTCATACAATAGATGCTCACAGTTATACTGAATTATGACATGTATATAGTGGTGAGAGCACTCTGAAGCAGACTGCTTTCTTAGCCCTATTTCCTAAGGAAATGAGTCTTATATGAACATGCTGTCTGTGGGTGAATGTATATGTGTGTGTTTGCCAGAGATATTCCAGTAACTTTCAAACTCTTTGGGCTATTTCAGCCAAATTTGACAAAGGGGGCGGAGATCTCAAAAATAATGAAGTTCCTACTGGCTTGGGAAAACAGGTGACAGGCTAAAAGGAAATCCCATTAATGCCCACACTCTGGGTAAGCCACAGCATGACCTTACCCCTTACTAGACATCAGAGGATCCGCAAGAGTGCTTGAACCCCTCCCTCCAGTTCGAGACCCAGCTCTGTAGAAAACCTGACTTCATCGGACTAGTGAACTACCTCTTTTTGTTTAAAAGAAACAGAGTCAAATACCTCCTTCACTGATATGCTCTGCAACTTTAACAAAGTCATTTCTTCTCTCACTAATTTATCTGCCAAAAACAGATTATCATTTACTTGTATCTCTTTCGCATAGCACATAGGATTAAACCGGTACCACCGTTTCTGCATTATGAAGACAAAACTGAGGCACAGAGAAGTTAAATGAGTCACCCTGAACCAACAAACAGGCCGCTGGTTGGCACAGGAATTTGATCACAAGCCCACAGTCTCTCTATTCTGCCTAGGGCGAGGATTTAGGCATAAATACTGCTTTCTGTACCTGATGGAAAAAAAAAAAAAGTTTTAGAAAAGCCTCAAAGGTTTCTGGTTTGCAAAAACCCTCCTATCAGTGTTTGGCTTTCTGGAGAGCAGTATTCTCATCTTACCTCTGCAGTCCTATCAACTCTACTAGCAACCCACTCCATATAAAAACAAATTGTTTGAAATAGGATTTATCACTGCTTTCAGATGAAGGGTCTAGCTATTCATTGGCCTGTGCTAGAGGTGAGCTAAAACCTCTCATTTTCAGCCTAAAAGCCACAAGTGGAGATGGACAAGAGCCTGTGATACTCTCTGGGGCTGACAGATCCTTCCCTACCTGAACCCCAAAGCAGAGGGAATTCTTAAGGAACTGCTTCTTCAGAGGAACAAGATTGTGACTGACGTGTAGGAAACATGGCACAGGATCCTGTATGTTCTCTGCCTGCCATTATTTTAGGCACTGATATAAGGTACTAACATTCTTAGACCCAAAAGTGTATGCCATAAGTAATGGAGAGTTTAAGCAAGTTGAAAGAAATGGAGTCTGTATAAAGGCATGAAACCTAGTGAAAGTAAAAGACAAGAATCTTTTTCATGGACTTTTCTTGGTCTAAATGCCTAAATGCAACAGGTTTGAATTTTTCTCAAATTCCAGTAGGATATTCTTTTTCCTGTTCTCCATTACAAGTCATCTTTTTGGAAGAATAAGCATGTTAAAAAGGAAAATATCCAGAGGTAACAAAGTCTTTGCTAAGAGCAGAGTGGGTTAGAAACACTTCTAATTCTCTCAATGGCCTACAAATATCGTCTTTACTGTGTGAGAATAAAGATGACTTCAGTTGCATATACTGATGGAAATATATCCTCTCTCTTAGTTAATGTACGTTGTTTAGAAAGCAGTACTCAACCTCTGACTATAAAACTATGCACTTGTCAGCTGGACACCATGAATTAGAGGACTTAAAAAAATATTTAACCAGAAGAAGAGAATCTGACAGAAAACTATTATAATTCAGTATTTAACCTATTTTTGTAATTACTATGGCTTGAATTACAGTAATTCCAACTGAGATGGGGCCCAGATGCCAGGCACTATACAAACACCTAATAAGAAACTGCGGCTGCTCTGAGTCATTTACATCCTGATCCTGCAAATGTTTAAGAATGTGTTTAACTTTACCACTGTCAGTATTAATGGAACTACTCAGAGAACTAAAGGTAAAGAGATGAGACCAACGAGAGCCAGAGATCTTGAGACTGACATGTTTAGGTGTCCAATTCCCACTGGTCTCAAGATGTTAACTTGGATCTGGCCTTATATGACTTACCCACATTTGCACAGCAAATCTTAAACAGACCCAGAGCAAGTGCACAAATTCAGCTCATTTGGCTTCCAAACCAGTGCAAGGCTGTTTCTAAAAAATCATTCTTGAATGTCTGCTCATTAACTTACACAGACATTTTTATCTGAAATCTCACAACTGTCTAGGTATTTGGGTACTGTGACTTTCAGTTCCTCAGCATGTGGTCCAGTAATGCCCCTGCTGCTGTTTGCTCAGCCCCAGCCCTGAAAATGCTCTGTGGCTTGCAAGCTGCCGGCTGCCCATAGGAAATGCCCTAGTAGAAATAAGGCAGCAGGCAGGGGAGAGGGTCTCTCTTGCTACAGCCACTACTTGTGCCCTAAATAGCAATATTTTAAAGATCACTGTGAATTAATAGAGTGGAGAGGTTTCTTTCTATTCTGACTCTTTTCATTCCCTTCACCCTTCTGGTGAGTCTGCAGTTTGAAGTCCCCCTCCCCACCACCTTCTCCCCCCGTTTGCTCCCTCCCTTCTCTCACTTTTTAAAAATACAGTTTTCTTTCAAGTCCTCTACAGTTACAGTGTTTCGGCCATCAAAGTCCCCTCCCAGCCATTTTCATTTACCTTGTGACTCTGACCCTTTGTAAGGCTGAGGGTTTTCAGAGTAAACTGATCCTCAAGGTCCCCAAGGATGTTATTCTCATTTATTCACTCAGCCCTTTGAATGGAGCAGCCTGGAGTTGGCAGCAGTTCAGCAGCCTCGCATTCAGCGCGCACACAATCCTTTTGCTTCCAGGGGCCTTTCAAAATAAGGCCCAAGGTTTGTTAAGGAGCTTTAACGGCTGTCAGTCATGCAGCAAGCTACATTTCGTTCCCGGCTGCCGCTGAACACGATGAGCAGAGGAGGAGTAAAAGGAAAGAGCAGACAGCAACTGCACGGGACGGTGTCCGGGCATGGCGTGCCACGGCACAGTGTGGAGCGCCTTCTCCGGCAGCGCAGCAGAGAGAGCGCGGCACCCTGCCCCGTGCTGGGGCAGCTGTTTGGTGGAAACCCACTTTTCTCAGGTGCGCCAGGGATTGCCTGGGTCCCTTTAGTGCCATCTGCATGTCCACAGGCGGTCATTACCTCTGACAGCTGGCCTGCCTTTTCAGGAGGGAGAAGGCCCTCCTTTGCATTTTCATTGCAAAATGTTTGGGAACCGTCCCCTGAGACTGATAAGACAGAGACGCGTCTGTGAGTGTTCCCGGGGGAGGGAAGAACGGAGGAAAAGGCTCACGGTTATGTACCACTGTACCTGCCAACTGGTGTGTCACAAAAGGCTAAAATTACCAGCTGGTCAATTATCTGATTAAAGAGAGCCTTTCATTTGAGATTATAAAAAAAAAGGGGGGGGGAGAAAAAGGAAAGAAAAAGAAAATCCTGGCTGAAAGCAATACCTCTACTAGGTTACCAAACTTACTTAGACATAGCATTCTTCGCTTTTTACTTTTGGCAGTGATGAACAGCAAAGTTAAAACATCAAGAAACATGGGGAGAATGAACATTTTTCTCTGCTCAAACATTTTTCTACATTTCTTTCCTTTAACACAACATGATCTCATTTATCTCCTTTTTCACAAAAAGGCCGGATTTTTAAAAGAAAGAACAACTGCCCATTTTACATATTTCCATCTTTGTCCAAGTGATTAAATAAGGAACATTCTCCAGGAAAGCTATTCAGATTTCATTAGTTTTCAGTTGCCTTGGAATCTCTTTGAATTACAGAGAGCATAAATTATCATACTGTCAGCTAACATCAGAAATACCTCTTTAAGGCTTCTGGACTCAACGACGGCTGCTAAGGTTGGGAATAAATGTACGATGTGCCGGGGCTTCACCAGCTGGTTAATGACCTGCCACAGTAGTTATAGGGCCCAAGACGAAGCTGAGGAAGATTAACTAATCTGGCCAGTCACTAGTTTGCTGGCTCTGCGTGCAGACCAGTGTGGAGTGCTTGATTGTAAACTTTATTATCTGACCTATTCTGCATTGAGGGCTTTTTAAAAAGAAGTTTTATTAATAATGTTTCCAGTGTTTGTCCTTTCCTGCTTGAATAACCAGAAAGGTAATTTCCAAACAGAGGAGCCAGCAAATGCTACATTTCACTCAAAAAGGCCGTGTTGTCTACACACAAGTCAAACAAACATGGTTCAGGTCACAAATTATTCATGCATTACACCAGACAAAACCACAGCCAAATGTAGTTTATTCTCTTCATTCATGCCCATTCACACTGTCCACCCTTCATTTCCCAGTCACTGAGCTACAGATGAAATCCTCAGCAGAGTGATGCCTCTGTAAGCCACGAGCTCCAAAAGCTCTCTAGGTTTAATAAAGTCTGAAACTTCTCTGGTCTCACCCATCTCCATTCCATTTGATTTCCTCTCCAGGCAATATGAAAGAGTAACAGGAAGGGTGAATTTTCATACAAGATTGGCATGGCTACAAAAAAAAATAGGTATGTTATTGTAGTTACAGTGCAGCTAAAATGAACTCCCTCTTAACACATCTTAAATCCTTTCACTTTTGTGCAACTGTTTACTCTGCTACCCAACCAAGGACACACAGATAGTATCTCTTAAGTATGAAATATTTTTATAATGAAACACTCATCTTTTGGGTTTCTTCATATGTGAGGAAAAAGTATGTATGATGTTAAACATATTTTCCTAGTTGGTTTCTACTTTCGACAAGGGAAAAGAATTGGCAGAAAATATATTACCTTTTTGATGTTTTTCAAATTGCTACAAAGCAACTCGGCTAGACTGGATGAGAACAGGAGATCCTGTCTCCTGCCTCTCCTGTGGTACTGACCAGTACCAGATTTGGTAGGCAGGTATGGGGTGGCCCACCTAATAGAGAGATTTTCTCCAGTGCCTGGAATTTGACAGTATAGTTCAAACTTAAAAGAATTATAATCCTTCCAAGGCTCTTTTATTTAGATTTTCCATTTGAACTGAATGTTCATGTTAATTCTAGAAATCTCGTATCTTTTTTGGAATCTTTCTAAACTCTTTATCTTATGTCAAAGTGTTTCCCAGTCTCCACAGAAAGATTTAAGTGCCTAATTCAAAGTGAAGTGCAGTGCCTCAAAGTCATGTTCAGCTGCTTTCTCTTTCTGTCAGTGCTCAAATTTTAAATTCTTTGGTGCCTTCATAGCTATTGGCAGAAACATGCTCTACCCTTAGTCCCGAGGGTCCAACATCATCTTAATGTTATTCATAGCCCTATTAATATTTCAGTGCTTCATCCAAACTGCTAGGAGATACACCCACTGCAGAGTGTGCTACTGCTGATGGCTGGAGCGCTCACCTGGCATGTGGAAGACCTGGATTCAGATCCAAGCTCCAGATGAGGCTGGGGACAGGTCTCATTTGCCTTCACCATAATATGCTTATGGGTAAGGCTTGCCCATCTGCTCTATCTCCATGCTTTCTGTGAGAAAGGAAGGAAGTGGTTTGGTGCTTAATTACAGACGGGTGTTCCTGGCCATCAAAAGAGAGTGGAGGCATGTGCTTAGTTCCCTAAGAGCCTCTGCTTGACACTGCCTGCTTTTTACCTTACAGTGTTTTCCCCTCAGAATGCAAACTTTTGTGCAGTTTATTCTTTACTGCTTTATTCTGCCTCTGTACTAGTCTTTTCATTCTGAGCTGAGCCTCAAAGTAGACTTAGTTAGACTAGCTCTTCCCAAGGTGCTTGAATGCTACTGTGATTGATAACAAAGGAAGACTCCCAGAAAACTGTCCTGCAGCCACCAGGTAAGCCTGAAAATGACTCTCCTGCTAGCAGCTGTATAAGTTGCCACTAGCTAGAGAAGACTGGAGAAATTGCAAGTTAACAGGATTTTTTTTTATCCCATCTAGGATGAGTAATACATTTGGAGTCAGATATAACCCCAGACAGTTTAGGTCAGAATTGCTCACACAGCTGCAACTCTCAGTAGTCCCTTTGCCCTCACCTGGGTGCAAGGCCCATTTAATTTTCACAGCTCTGTCAGTGTTAAGAATCTACTGTCAGAGAGATGCAGTACCATATTAATCTGCCTTAGGCATAAGGCTGTCTTACTATTGCACAGACTGAGCACATGGTGAAGCACATGGTTTCTGATACCTTTGAAACTTCGTATTCACACACAGTCTAATCTTAGCTGTGAGAAGAGTTAGGCAACACATGCAGGAGTTATGGAATTGATATTTTCCTTCCACTCTGAAGTCTATCCTGAAACCAGAGTTTAACCAGAGGGGCCACAGGCAACACCAAGACCATAAGGGACACCAAAATGTCCTGCTGACAATCTGGACACCAGCCTGGCATCTAAGTAAAGCTTCCTTTTAAAAACTCCAGAAGACCCCTGCTTGTGATTTTCCTTGTAGAACAGCAACAAAGGAAACTGAGAGAATCTTCTATAGTTTCTTCCTTTGTGATGAAAGAACAATGACCAAAGACAAAGGTGGAGAGCCCAAGAAGAACTATGTGTCTCCACAGTCCCAGAGGGACCGGGATTGTAAGGGCACATGTGGAGACCACAGCCAGGGTCCTGAAGGATGATGACGTGAGTGATTTGGGAGGTTCCAGAGCCTGGGATGTCAGGAGGACACCAGGGCCTGAGACACAGGCAGGGTGTGGGGCTAGCGGGGGATTACCCTGCCGTGCAAGGAGGAGGAGTGAGTTGTGGGGGTTTAGGAGCCTGGGCGCTTCAGGGGAAGGCCAAGGCGTGTTTGCATGGCAGAGAGGAGCCTGGACATTGAGGAAAAGAGCAAAGGAGGGAGAAATTGAGAGGATCATGGCAGCCTGGGGAGAAGCTGAAACACACAGCGCTCTGCTGCAGCTGGGAAAAGAGAATAAACTCTAACGGAGTGGGAAAGAGTGTGTGAGCCTTGGAAGAAAGTGGGGAGGGACACCAGAGAGTGCTCAGGGAGTGAAGGGAGCTGCCTGTAATAGAAACAGGGAGCAGAGCAGGAGCGGAGAGTAGCAGAGCAGCCTGACAGTGAGGGATGTGCTGTGGGAAGAGGGCAACTCTAGGTTACATGAAAAGAAAGTGGGAGATATAAGCAGGGCAATGACCAGCACTAGCATGCTCTTTCCCTTCCCACCCCTCACATACATACCTGGAGAGAGATATTTGCGAGTAAGCGCTCCTGCGTCTGTCTAACAAGTGGAAAATGGGGCTGAGGCAGCAAAGAGACACCCTGCCTTTCCCCTTCACTCCTACACTAAGCCCTGCTTCTGGTCTGCCTCATCTTGATTTTTCCTCAGTCTGTCCCTTTAAAAATACTAGCAAAGCCCTGGCTGCAGGGAGTTAAGACAGCCAACCATAGAGATGTTATAAAATCCCCTCAGTGCCAATTTATTAATGTTAATGAGACTTGTGTATGCTCAGAATAGATATATTGCTACAAGGGAGGCCTTCACACAGCCAGAATCAGTCCTCATGGCTCCTGTGAGATATAATCTACCAATAAAAGCACTGCTTGAACAAACATTTTTATTGTAAGGGCAGGTTTCCTCCCCTCCTGTACAGCAGCCCAAAAGGCAGCACTCTCTATACAGACACCCCTGGACAGACCTGGAAACTCATGAACTATTTAGCGATAGTTAGAGCCATTGTTTTCCTAAGACAAAATCTGGCCTCACTTGCAAAAAAATACTGTGGAAGTGCAACACGCAGCAACCTAGATGGGTCGCTGTGCTTTGCCCTGTAGCATGCCTGCTGTGCTAAAATGCAGTGGGCTCTATTGCTGTTTTTGGTCCTGTCACATGCCCAAGAAAGTTAAGGTGATGCCGAAATGTGCAAAGGGGTCCCAAGATCCTGGAGTCCAAAGCATTGAAAAGAGGCAGCCACCTCCTGCAGCCCCATCTAGCACTGTCAGAACGTATATGTGAACAGGGGCGTGAGGGGAGTATCAGGCTTGGGACCGGGGTCTCAAAACAGAGCAGACATTCGGGACAGTGTTATGGATCATATCAGCCCAGCAAGGACTCTTGGCTGTTTCAGCTACATCAGAACCTTTGAAGTAGCCTGGGATCAAGAAAAAGTAATAGTGGCTGTGAGCTGTGTACATCCCAGCCCACTCAGGGCTGTGTAGGTGAACAAAGAATTGGCTCCAGCTGGAAGTGAAACCCCAGGAACTTTGTTTCATAAATAAAAATCATTTTAAACTGCTGTGTTTGGTAGTCTCTCCCATTCCCAAACACATTTTAGAACCATGAGTTAGAAGTAAAAACAAACCTGAAGCTCACTCAAAGGGAAAAATGGGCCTGGCAGAGGCCAAGCAGCTCATAAGACTTAGAGAGGAGCATGTATAGAAATGTATTGCCAATTTTTCAAGAACTCTGTGGAAAAGAGTAGGGCTTTATTAAGAGCTGATTCCTTACAGTAAAACAGGCTATTCAATGACTGTGATCCTTTGAGTATTTCTTTTAGTGACTCCCTGAGCTAAGCAGAGGTAGTAAATTCTGGAGTAACTGATTTTGCACTCAGGAGATAGACATCTATGCTTGCAAATTTGGCTGTAGGATCAGGGCCTCTGTCTCCTGAGCATATCTTAGCTCTTTCCCCACACCCACTGAAACTTCTGCAGTTTTCTGTTTTGGCACTGTGATATTTCTTCATAGACCCCTTGACTTTAAGACTAAAAGGAATCCTTAGATATCTACTTGACTTCTTGCCTAACAGAGGCCTCTGAATTTTACTGTCTACATCTGACTTGAACTCAGTAAGCAGAATATATCTATTATACATCTTCCAGAAAAAAAATCCAGGCTTCATCTGAAGTTGCAGAGATAGAAAACTGCCTTTTTCCCTTTATAGCTTGTTTCAGTGGACAATCACCATCTTTCCTGAAAATCAACTCTCATTTTCACCTTGCATTCCTCTGGCTGCAGCTGCTAGTCATTGAGATGCTTCAGAGCATGCTGAAATGCAGCCAGGAGGGCAGCAGTGCACCGGGAGCAGCCACAGGGCTCAGCCCAGGCACTTGCAGGTGTTCAGTGCCATTTCCATGACTTGAAGGGCCCCGGCAGGCCTGGTTCAAGTGTGCAAGCAACAAGCTGAACTGTGCCCTAGCCAGTCACAACCCCGCTTCCATGACATTTGCCTGAAAAACAAAGTCCTGTCAAGCCATGCAACTTCTAAAACTGCTTGTGGGTTCACATACTGACTTATGTCGCTGGAACATGCTGCATTTTTTATAACCTTGCAAAACTTCTTAATAGTGTCACCGTCCACTTGTTCTCAGCCCTGTTTGTGTATGGTTGTCTACAGACACACAGGCAAGACAGGGTTTGTAGATAGAAATATATCTTTTATTAGGATATGTACTATAATTGGAAATGGTAGACAAGCCCCTATTCAGTCTGAAATAGAAGTAGCAAACTTTAAAATTAAAGACAAGTTGAAAACAATCATCCTGAGATCAGTTAGAGTTCAGTAGTCCTCACACATGTGGGAAGAGCACTTTTTCGTATGAATTTTTTAATTATGGAAAAAATACGGAGCATAGTAGAATTATGTTACTATGCTCATCCCCAGTAGCCTGGCAAAGCCAGGAACCAGGAAAGACTCTATCTTCAGGGCAAGTCTACAGCTGGTTGTACAGCTGGGATTTGTCATGATGTCAAACAAAATGTAACCGCACACATTTTGAATAAATTCCAGAGGGACCTTCAGCTCTCAATGGTACAGCCACATCTAAACAGGGTGGTTTGCAATGGAAAGAGCTGATGGGCTTTGACTAGGGCGCAATGCTGCCCTAGTCCTGATATACTATAATGTTACAGACATATGCAATATGACATATTAATATAGTATTGCTTTCAATATTCAAAACCCCGTTTCTTCTCCCCAAAGCTTCTAGAGCAGCCTAAGCAGCACAGCCAAAGCAGAGGAGATGACTGAGAAAGGGAGGACTTGGGAAGGCTAGATAAGCAGAAAAATGGGGCTTTCCTCTCTGGAAAAGGCAGACAGAATGGCAGACTTTCAGTGGCGCTTTTGGGAATCTTGCCCACAAGCACCAGTGCTGAAAAACCTTGTGCTTGCTAGGAACTTTATGCTTGCAAATAACCCCACTGAACCCAGTCAAGTGATTTTCAGTCATATGTGTGTTTAAGATTAGTGCCATAGGAACCAGTACCATAGTAAGGAGACTGATTATTATGATTTAAAGTATCTTATGCCAAGCAAGGTAAAATAAATGCCAATAATCAAACATTCAAGGAAAGAACATCTAAAAAGCACTTGTATGGTTTCTATTCAGTAGAAAAAATCAAATACTGAAAAAAATAAGACAACATTAGCAGTTCTGCTTTGCTGTTGAAATCAAAACTGAGAAGCTTTAATGCTCTGAGGTAGAGAGTTTTTGTTTGTTGTTTTTTATTTTACTAAACTCCCCCAGCTTCCACAACTCACGACATGCTTCACAGAAATTCAAGTGTAACTGAAGGCCCAGCCAAATTTCTGTCTGCTAATCTCACTGTCAGTATGCCATGTTTCACTTAATTTTTATCTGATGCAACTGATGGAATAGACGAAGGAAATCTCTAACACAGGAGTTCTCTGCTGGGAAGTATCAGAATGCTTCCTTCAGGAGAGACTAACACAAACATAGATAAAAGAAAGAGAAATACTGTCACGTTAATTTCTCCTAACAGGATCCAATGAATTTTTCTCCTGGGTGGATTTTTTTGGGGTGCTACAGACCAAGGACTTGATTATAGCACAACTGGACTTTCAATATTATCTTAATCTGGCATAAATAAAGGTGCAGAGAGGGTTTATGATGCAAGGCAAATGTATTGCCACAGCACAAAACAATTTCCACATCACCTGAAAACGGCAACTGACTCTCTGTGCATTGTCCTTGTGCAGCAGATGTAAAGTAACTCCTCCTGTTGTGAAAAAGATTTGAGACTGTAACAAAAGCAATCAAGCCACCCCTTTTTCCTTTGTTGTTTTGTTATTTTGTATTTTTTAACACAGATTACAGTAATAATTTAATCTCCAGTGCAGTCCCACAAAAATTGCATTGGCAGACTGAGGTAAGACTGAGCTGCTGATTTCTATCATAACCTTTGATGATAACCTCTTAACAATATTCTCCAAATTTGGCTTCAATGACAGAGAAAATGTATGTGAACTGCCATTTCATTAACATTTATCTCCTACAGAAAAATATTAGAAATGAGGCCAGACTCAAGAGCTGACCTATTTCTGCTTTCCTTGATTATTAGGGAAACTAAAGTTTGAACTTAGAAGCTGTTCCCTTGACTGACTCAAAACTCTCAAACAATACTTGGGAATTTTGAATATGGATCAAAATTTTGTGGCTTAGATGCTTTTCCAAAAAAATGGGGTGCTAAGTAATTTTGCACAAATCTTTTCCTCTTATCTACTACAGCAAAATTACACTTTAACAGTCAAAAAATAATGTTTTGTAATGACATTTTAATTAAAATGGTATTCCTGTAAATGTTGAATCAGTGAATATTTTTAGTATCGTTTGAGTTTACAAAGGATGTGTGCATTCTCATACCATTGAATGAGTTTAGTACTCTCTCTTCTGAAAAATAGAAGTATGACTCTTCAATTCTAGTTATACTTTTTCTTATATACTTGTTCTTGCCGAGGCTTTTTCTACCTGTGGGAATGTGGAATCAGTCCTCACAAAGTCCTGTCCTCAAATGGGATTCCCTACTTTACACTGCAAAGAGGTGCAATGACTCCTTGTTGGGCCATTTTACTGTGAGGCACACAAGACACAGAAAGCATAAGAAGACCCAGAACAAAAAGTAGCCTACCTTAGAGATCACTGGAGTTAAAAGCTTCTGTTCTCCACAAGTCCCACCTGACCTATCCAGACTTGAACAAACTGCTTGAACTGTGCATGGCTGGAATTGTAATGCTATTAAGTACACAGTCAAGCAATGGAGGCTCTATTTGTGCAACCCTAAAAAGGACAGGAATACCCTCTTGCATTCATAAACAAAAACTAAACTCCAGTGCATAAAAACATCTTGAAACAGGGTTTTGTTACTGTATTCATATTACAGCACCCAAAACTCATTTTGTCCCTAACAGCCAGCAACTAACCTTTTTGAACCTGTTTCTTCAAATTACCAAAGGCTAGATCTAGACTCTGTTTCACAGTGTCTTAAATCCTGACCAATGTTTCAGTTCTAAAGTCACTAAGAATAGCTAATTCCAGTCATGACACTAAAACAGATGTGATTATGACTTGTATATATGATATATGATGTGCAAGGTTTTAGCAGTGTTTTAAGGGGCTTTTAACAGAAGAATGAAGGCAGAAGCCAGGAACATGCTATAAAGAATACAATAAATACACTCGTAGGCAGGAGAAGAGAGAGAAATGACCCAATCCCCTGCAAATAAGCTGCTTAGCAAATAAAACTGGATCATTCCTTTTTGCCTAGAGAGGAAACATGACAGCAGATGCCTTAAGCTGTTTCACCTTTAATGACAGTAGCAGGAAAGAGGTGGCTAAGACCTTTCCAACCCCATAAGCTGCCTGATGCATGGAAGTGACTATGGAGGATCATCACTGTCAAACGCGGTCCCCATTAGGTAGTGACAAAGCTGGTGCTAGCTCATCTTGTGCACACACGCATATGCATACGCAGTCCCCTGAGATGGAGGGATTGTGTCTCCCAGCATGGCTGCCAGGCACCGGTGGGTGTTCCCCAAAGCCGGGGGAACCCATGCCAAGCCGAGGGAACCCATGCCAAGCCGAACATGGAAGTTGCCAGGTTGTGGAAAGGTGTCTCTCCTGGCAAGCATCAACAAAGTCCCTCTGACAAGTAACATAGTGCACACAGCACCTGAGATGGAAGGCTCACATGAGCTCCCATCATAATGCATAAGGGAAGGATGTATGTACATATGTTTCTGGCAGAAGAAGGAGTGCACACAATGTAATCAAAATCTGAATTGTCATCTCTTTTGTCCATCATTTCCCCACAGCTACAAGCCAGTACGAGGTAGGACGATTCATGAAACTGATGGTTTGACCCCATAAAGTGTTAAACTCACGAGGGCATTTTCAGTTAAAACCCTCCTGCAGCCTCTGGATACAACATCCCTCTTTCTTCCTAACCTGCTGCATTGCTCTTCATCCTTAGGGGGCTGTGAGGCTCCATCCCAGAGCCAGCTCTAGCTCTATGGTGGCTCACTGATTTTAGTATAACTAAAAATTGCTCATCTACTTTGGAAAGAAAAATCCTTTGAAATAAAATATGTAACAGCAGGGTTAAACATGAAATACTGGTAATGTGGTGACATGTACCTTAGATAACCAGCCAAAGGACTGAGAGGAAACTGTGCTGTTTGGTAGAAGAAGTCTCCTGGTATTCAGCAGAGCTGCATGAATAACTGAAATTTTGTTTGTTTGAAATCCTTAATGAAACATTGCCAAAAAGGGGGAGGGGGGAGGGGGGCAATATTTTGCTCCAAATTAAATTATTTTTTGGGAGGTTTTTACTACACCGAAAAAAAACCATTTCCATTCCATTCCAAGCCTTTTGAACAAAAACAGGGCAATTGAAATAAAGGGCAAGATTTTGGTGCCCTGAATAAGCCAGCTACTTTTTACTCATAACATAGGAATGAAGACAGCAGCTTCAAAACTGGAGGATGGTATTCAAATCTATAGGTAAGACTGAAAGCCCTCAGTCATGGGGTCACAAGGAGAAAAGGTGGGAACACTTGTCTTTGGGGCGGAAACTATGGGCATCTCAAGCTTGATTCATTCTCTTCCCTGAGGAAACAGGAACAAAAATCTCCCACCCTTCAAGAAAGTGTATAGGCACAGGGGTAATGGAGCTTTCCATAGCTAATGGAAAGCTGCCCTAGAAATCCCGACTTTCCAGCCCTTGGGATCATGAAGGTGGACACCAAAGTGCTTCTTTGAACAAAACTCTTTAGCAAACTCAGATCAAAATAATATTTCAGAATCACTGAAACACCCTTTTATGGTGAATAGTTTATTGCTAATAAAAACTGATCCTGCCTGAGAGTACAGCAGCTCTGAATGTTTTCTGAAACAGTCTATTCAGGCAGGTAGCATCAAGTAGATACATAATCCAAAGTGTATTTGTTTATTCCTCCATATCTGTTATGAACTATGACCACTGTATCCTGTGCTAACTTCCATGTGTTTAGCACATCTCCCAGAAGGCCTAAGGAAGTATGATTGAAGACAGCTGACCAGAAGTGCGCGGCGTGACTCACCCAGCAGAGTGAGCTCTGAAGCAGGTACTCTTGTGCTTTCCTTCATACTTTGTTTAATCATTTCTAGTAGTGCCATGTTCTTCAAACTTCTTCCTCTTTTTCAGTCTCCTCTGTTCCTTATTTAGCATTAATGTGTCATAAGAAAACTGTTTAAAAAGCCAATATAAAGGGGGAAATTTTATTTTGGTTGTTGTTCCCAGGCATAAGGTATCATGACTATGTACATAATAACTAGAACATGACGCAGCACTAAAGATTTAAATTTGTCTTCTGATCAGTCTCTCTGCTGGAAGAGTTATTAAGTGCATAAGGTGATGTCAGTAGGAATGTTGCTCTTTCTGTGTAGAAATCAGTCCACTAGGCAGTAAATGCAAGGGAAATAGCTCATTTGATACTGGCAGCTGATGAAAAGGTGGTTCTATTTTATATGGATGAAAAATCTTTAGTATGGTACATTTGATTCTAGATGTAGTGGATGGAAAACAAAGCAACTTCAATATTATAATTAAGCAAGTTAATCTATTTGGACGGGAGTTAAATTCAATGTGGGAATATTTCCCATAATAAAAGCAAAATGTACAGGGAGTTTTATACACCAGGATATCTCTTTTATTTGTGTACACACATACACATACCCACAAACACAAAGTTGTTCTTGTATATATATATGTACATGACAGTGAGAGCAGATAAAAACAGAAACAATCAACACTGAATTCTTACTGGACCCTAACATATACTCTTCAGCGCAAATGTAATTACGTCTAAATTGGATAACTTTGATCACAAAATCTACTTTCTAACATTGATCTCTGTTCTTGCCAATTAAAATGGGAAATCTTCTTTTGAAGAGTATCCATTTACATCCTGAGTTGCTAACCTACAGAACAGAAGGGTACTGTTATGCACATCTGAGTTTCAGAGGCAACATCTTTGCATTCCAAGGACACCAGCACATATCAGTTTAGTTGTTGCCTTTGAAAGTAAGTCTTTTATTGAAACCATTGAAATTCTGGCCCAGCAGTGGGAATTTTGCTATTTACCAAAATAAAGTCAAGACTTTATTCATACTTTTTGATTTTTACTGATTGCAAGCTCATTGTATCCTTGCAAAATGTAAAGGTAGCAAACTGCAGTGGTCTTTTACCAGGGTTTTCCTACACAGGGTGGTAAAGTGTTCTGCCACACTAGCATCACTCATTTCATCTTTTTAGAGCACTTCTGCAATGGTTCACTCCTACAGAGCAGTTGGTAGGACAGAATGAGAGTGCCTCAGAGAGTCCTAGGGAATTGCAATTCTCCTGTTAACTGTTCTGAAGGGAACCGGAAATGCACACCAGCCCCATCAACATCTCCATTAGACAACCCCATAGGACAAAAACCATGAGGAACCAGTGTATTTAACAGTAATGCTTGGACACTCTTCAGTTAAATGACTTTACAGAATGGTTATGGATCTGGCCCCATAAGGTCTCAGTGTGCATGTTATTTTGAGACAAAATGATCTATTGGGATCTTCCAAGTTTCACCCATAACCTACTGGAGATGCGCCTACATAGATGAAGACAAACAGATCTTTTTCTGACATAGTAGCACCAACTACATCTAGAAGCTGGAGCAACACGACAATGTGTGATTCCCCTTATTTTTGCCACCTGTAACAAGGCGGGCATAGCAGTTCTAGACTAGAGCTAGTTTACACCCTGGCCCAGAAGGAGGCAAAGTCAGCTTAGCCCTCTATGATACAATAATAAATTGTGAATACCAGATCCACGGTCTCTGTGTCATAGAGGTCTTAAACTGTGGCCCATGTACTGCTGATGGCTGCAGAATATCAGGAAGGGTCAAGGTCACAGTGTGGTGACTCAAGGTGCTGCATTAACCTCTGTGCTTCCGGCTGCTAAGTGGCAGTAGAAATCTGCCAAATAAGTAAAAGATTTCTTCATGCCACACTTTTACTTGCTTTACTTACTATCGAAGCAGTAGGTGATGAAAAGGACAGGATGAAAAGTGATGTGTATGGCTGTGAAAGAGAGAGACAAATGCAGCTTGGCATCTCTAATGAGATGCGGTCCAGTTTATGAAAAAAAATGGTTGGACCCAGCTCCCTAGCACAGTACAGGACCAGATTCTTTGTGAACAGGAACTAATTGCTAAAAGGTCTCCAGAGGATTTTTTTTCATTCCTTTCAGTTAGCATTGGCAAAGACTTAGAAATTTCATTAAGAGGAATGATCTCTTAAAAGTCCTTCTTTCTGAAATCTTTCTTCATTTTTACTGATGTGAGGATTGGCACCAATTTAAGTAACTTCTTTCATCTCTGAACATGGACATTCTTAAATTGGTTTAAAATTTTAATCCATTTAGCTGAAGTCCAATCCAGTCAAACCCATTCCAGAATTGCATGGAACAGGCCTTCAGTGTTTTACTCAAACCACTGCCCTGTTATCAAGAAGAGTAAGAATGGCAACTTCAGTCAACAAGCTCACGTTGCTCCTTCTTCTAGTAATCCACTCTGACACCTTCTGCTGACTTGTAGAAGACTTTGGGGGACTTCTAAATTGGTTTCCAGTGAAAGAGAAATCAGAGTGTCTGTGGCTGATTGCTGGCTTTTTTTACACCTACATGAAAGTGGTGAAAGAAGAGGAAATCGCATACAGCTCTTACAGAATCTCTACATCTTGGAATCTAAACTAGCACAGCAATACTTATGTCCCAAAAAATAATCCTCCTCCAGAACTGCCCTTAAATATCATAAATACAGCAGACAGTGATCTTCCAGTTTTTTTCCAAAGGATTTTTCAAGTGGTAGCAAGATGACTATCAACCTCGTATTTCACCAAAGACTAGGCATTTGCTCCTAAGTGAAAAAAAAGATTGCAAAACCTGGTGCACCGATGCCTTTGGCAGGGCTAATGATTTTTGTATGCCTGTGTAAAAGAAGCTAATGACCAAGAAGCAAATTTACAGTTCTGGTAAAATTTTGCACAGTTGGCTAGATGCACTTTGGGAGTTTCCTCTCCATTTGAAGCAGGCAGTATAATCCATTGTCACAGACAAGGCCAACTGTTCTTTTCTTCCAGTTTGGCCATTCCAATCTGCAACCTACAAATTAGGGGCTGCTCTTTCACTGTAAAACACACACATTCTGGTCCCCCAAGTTCAGTTGCTTATTATGTTATTTTTGTATTCATCAAAACATTAAAGTCAGGGTAAAAGGGACAAACAGTCCTGATTTGATGATCTTCCAGCTAGACTAAAAAATGCTTCATGGCATGTGTGTTTAGCATTAGGAGGAAAATAAATGTGCTGTTTTCAAATTTTTGCTTCAGGGTCAGCCAACATCAGTCTACCATGTAACAGCTTTGAGGGGGGGAAAAAAAGCTTCACTTAAGGATATATCTGCCAGAGTAAACAGTGCCTCAAACCAGGGAAATTTAAAGCACATGCCTTATTGTCAAGTTTGGTTTAACTTGTTTTACAAATCAAAACAGCAGCTTAGCTTTTAAAACCTATTTTTAAGTCCACTAGTGTTTTTTCAAGAAGGTTAAAGACCTACATTAGTGTTTCAGTCCCTGCATTTTAAATCAAATATGAATCACCAATTTCTCTTCCATGAATTAATGTCTTATCCCATTCTAACATACACCTTTTCCTATCTCCTCATCACATTTCATAAATCAGGGAGTAGGATTCAACATTTTACCTGTCCTGATATAACCTGTGCTCCAAACACAATCTTTATGTAGCTACAAGGGCTATTCATGAACTATATTAGTGCTCACTGTACAATGACAGCCCCCTAATACATATTTAAACATGCAAAATGTTGCTCTCCTGTGTGTGAATAAAAGGAAGTTTGTGCTTAGAATTTACTTCTTCTTAGGAAACAAAGCACATACCAAAAGAAACCTCCTGCACTTAGGATATATGCAGACAATTCCTCTGATTAATGTGGGAGTTTTTGCATGCATATCTGAGGGAAGAATTTGGCTTTTCACTGTTTAAATAAAACACTGAAGAATATTTAAGGAGCAAAACCAAGACTGGAATGTTTTAAAGACTTTTCCAAGAAGCTCTAAGAAAGGAAAAAGTCTTTGCCAAACATAGGCAGACCTCATCAAACCCTACAGCTTCATTTCAACTTTTATTGTTTCTACTTCCCCACAAACCAGCCCTCAGCAGGTAATTCTGCTTGCTTGACTGAAGCTGAAATTTCACGATTACTTTATTCCAGAAGACTGAGCTGTGTTGAAAGGGACAGTCCTCTCCCCTCTCCTTTGTGTGCAGAGCTGCTTGTTGCCTTGCAACAGTGCGGATTTGTTCAGTTCTGCACGGAGCCGGATCAGGGAACTGATACAGCTGAAAATTAATTTTCCCTAACCAGTCTCTTTGATCTCCTTGCCCCTCCAGCAGCATTGCGTGGCTGCAAGAGCAATAGTGGCAGCACAAAAAAAGGTGGGAATATGCAACACGATGAGCAATGGGAAGGGAGGGACTGCTGTTTTCATCACAAACCACACACATTGGCTGAAGCAAACACGCAGCTTGAACCTGAATTTAAGGGCAATGTGCTGGTATCAGTCTAGGTGAAGAAGTGGTACAAGGTGAAAGGTGGTGAAATGTGCTACATGTCTTCATGAAACACAATGAAGGCCTTTTTTAAAAAAAAGACCTTAAAAATGAATTTAATTTTAAAACATTCCGTTTCCATTTTTTAAATGTCAACAACAAACTTTTCCATCAGAAGGGAAGATCCATGTCTCTAAGACTGTATACAACATGCATAACTGTTTCAGTGTTTGGCATATAACCATACTGCAAACTGTCATACTGATGCATGATGAATAAGGGGAAACCACCAAATTAAGTAAGTTGAAAGATATTACTATTTATTGTTGTCTATGTTGTTGCACCAGTCAGCTATAGGTAACATAGCCAAGCATATCTATAGTGAAAGATTAGTTTGGTGACATCAGATAAGATTTTCTCAGCTTGGGTGTTGATTTTTGCATTCGTTGCTTTCATTTGACAAAAATAGGCCTTGTTATGAGGAAGTCAACTTCCCTGTCACTCTGTCTTTGTGGGATCTGATGGGGCACTGAACAAGCTTAGGATGCCACTGTAGTAATAATAATCTACTTTTAAAAATCTCTGGATACCAAATATTTACTATAAAATGTGATCAAGACCAAGCAAAAATAGGAGATGTCCCCTATACAGAAATCTATTAAAAACAAATCCGTATTTGTAGAATGTCCAAAGCATTACTTAATGAACATTTGCTAAAAAAGTAAAGAGGTTAGATGTTTAGGGGCCAAATTTTGAAGTTCATTCAAATCTGTGAGCCATTACTTACTCCAGTAGGACTAGTTATGTGTGCGTAACTGCTCACCAATATCAATGTGTGTCCAATAGATCTGATTTCTTTCAATAAAGCTGAAGTTGGTTCAATGATTCAGGTGTAAAGCCGGAGTGAGGTCAGAATTTGGCCTAATACAGTATGTTAGCATGAGCTGTTATAGAAGTATTGACTGAAGCATGCAGTTGGATTCAATGAACAAAGGAAATAAAGCACATATGATGCCTGCCCAGTATTATCCAGATTGCTTTGAGATGGGCTGAAATTGAACTTCTCAGTAGGATCGTTGTTTGAATCGTTACTCTCCTTTTGTGCAGCAAGAAGGACTGATTCAGCTTCCAGGCATTCCTCTGAAAATTGCTTAAATGGCACTTGCTGGAGCCTCCCATGCAGAAACTTGGGAAACTGAACTCTGCAAGCGCTCGGGAATGAGCAACACTTCACCAGGCAGAAGCTGGTATTTTAAACAAAGGGGACAGAGCTTTACAGGAGGGAAGGGTGTGGGGGGAGAAAGCATAATAAAACAGCAACTGAGAAAGGGTGAATTATCTACAGTAGGTGAGACTACCAGCCTGGGGCAGCAGCTCAGTCCTCCCACAGTTGGGTGGGGAAGGAGCTGTCAAAGGCTTTTTCTCCAGTGCCCCCAGTTCGTCATGGAGGCTGAAGGGGGTCCCTTTCGCCTTCATCCCTTTCCCATTCTGGTGCCGGTGAGCGCAGGTCCAAGCAGGGGAGGGACACCCTGGTGCAGGGGGCTGCCCTCAGTAGCCTGAGCTCAAGACAGTGCTGGTTCCTGCCCAGACTCCTCTCTGACAATACAGCTGCTGCTCACTGTTGCCGCAGCTCAATGTTGGGATATGTTTGGAGAGTCAACCTTGCTGGCCATCTCTGACAGCAGCCCCTAAAGCACTTTGGCTCTTTTGCAGAGGAATCAGTGACACTCAATGCTCTCTGAGAGCGTGTACACCCAAAAGGGAGATAATCCTACATGGGGTTTTTAATCCCCTTTTTCCATTTCTCATATGCCCTCCAGTCTGGATCTTGTATCTTGGTCCTACAGGCAGCCTCTTGGCTCGTGTCACCCTCCACCCAGGGCACATCAGGAACAGTTTTCCTCACCAGGCGTGGATGCAGATGGTATTTTTGCCCCATTATTTAGCAGCTGTGAATGGAAAAATTACCTCAGACTGTTACCTGCATACAAATGCACCCAGTCTATCCAAGCAGTTCCTTTTCTTTCCTAAAGATATTGGCAAAGAGTCACTTTCCCCTAGCAAGCTTCCATCCATCTGGAGTCCTCGTCTGCCCAGACATCTGGTGTCAACAGCGAGCTGCTCAGTCTTTCAAGGTTTTAGGCCATGAGGACAGCAAAGGAGGAGAAACTACTTTCAGGGGAGGTTCAGTTGTGCCTGTCCAAGAACAACACAAGTCAGGTATAGATCAGATCAGTCACATGTCTCTGTCATGTTGTTGTTGTATGTGAACAGTATATCCAAGTCTACTAGTTGATTGAAGACTTCTTGTATGATGTTTGTGGAGGAGGTAGTAGAGGACTTGGACAATTCTCTTACAGCAATGCCTTGTGGAATAGGATAGCTGAGAAACCATCCCATTTGGATCACTGTGCAGAAATCCTTTGTTACCAAGAGCCAACATCTTTAATTTTGCTTCAGGCTCATATTTAGCATACAGAGTCTCAGCTCAGAGAAAATCTTTTTACAGCAGCCAGCCATTTTAATTATAGAAAGACTATAAATAATAAACTTCTAATATTAGATACATTTCTCACAGTCCTTGTTACTGAAAATAATGTCTTAGGGCCACATCCAAAGCCCACTGAATCAGTGGAAAGCATCCCACTGACCTCATTGTGATTGGATCAGGGTCTTAGTTTCTTAAAATAAAATTTTACAAGGTGCAGGCTAAGCCTATTCCACATATTTTTAGTAAAATGGCTGACTTCCCCACCCCGATTAAGATCCATAAGTAGCCAAGGCACAGCCACAATAACTTCTTGGCACCAAATATTTTCTAAGGAATTTAAATATAAATAGGGTTTTTTTGAGACAGTTTTACACCTGGGCTTCAAAATGGTTAGCTCAGTCTGCAAGTCTCACAACTGCCAGGGACAGACAGTCATGATAGACAGCATTTAAACTCACTTTGAAGTGTTTGGAGAGCAAAGAATGGTCAACCTTCTCCCAGAAAACAAGAAACAAGCCAAATATAAAACTCCAAACAGTGCAAACCGTTCCGGAGAGCTTAGAAAATTCCACCAGTATTTCATTTATTTAATTTTCATATATATCCAGCCTTTAGATGCTTCTAAGGAACTAGAGCTACCAAAACACTGTGTGACAAACTGTGCCTGTGGTATGTCCAGCCACACCAAGGCCAGAAAGTAGTAGAACTCTGAAGAACGTCTGATTTGGTGATTTCCCCCTTATCTTCCAGCTCATAAAGTTTCAGATAAGCCTTAGATAAGCAAATCAAATTTGGGGGAGGAGGAAAGGGAATGCTATCCAAAATTAAAATATCAGTTTGCTCCATCTATTCTACCCCAACTTCTGGCCTAAACTGAAAAGGAAACATTTTGAAACAAATAGGGAGGTTAACAGAAAATCCAGTCAAATTGAAACAAAACTTCTTGTGCACTGAGAGGAAATCCCTTTCTTAGGCCCTGCAAGAACAGTCAGGCCTGGAGTAGGAGACTTTTCTTGTGCTAATATCTACAGCATGACAAAAGGTATCATTTTAAAAAGATGTAAAAAATATAGTGAAAGAAGAGAGAAAACAGACAGTGAGAAAAAGTGTGAAAGTGAAAAATAAAATAGGTGATGCAAACAGGAAGGTAATGTTCCCAGTACACCTACTTTTTGGCAGTTATTGCCATGATATTTCTGTTCTTTTCTTCCTTGTTTTCTTTATAAGCTCCATGTTGCCTACAGTGAATTTTAAGGACCTCATTTCCAACCATGTTTAAAGCTCATACAACCTGTTGGCCAGTTTGGTGAGCCACTCGCATGCCAAAGCACCCTAGAAGTCATGGCACAAAAGGTCCCGTGCCCTGAACACAGTCAGAGAGTCAGAGCCATCCGCATAGGGCCATCTGACACACTGCCCTCTGAAATTAGTGGATTTTAATGGGATCTGGATGTGATGGTCAGCTAAAAACCATGCAGCCTGAGTTATAATTAAAGTGCTCTCACAGTCTGACCCCTTCAAAGAGTGTTTTTATGCTTCGGCATGCAGGTATGAATTCCACAGGTCAGATGAGTGAGAAGGGGCTAGAAAAACACAAGGAAGACAAAATGAATCCATGACAGCACCTTCCAATTTCACCATCCGGAATAATATATTTATTTTATGCTTGAGCCAAGGTTTAAATTGCCAGCAGCTTTGTCATCATACCCTTTTACCCCTGGCACACTTTTGCCTATAGCATATCACAAGACACAACAATTCATTTTCTCCTACCTCACTTACTGTCAAACTCTCTTGTGTGATGCATATGGATTTCTTGCTCCATATCTAGGAATTAAATATCCAAAGGATCCAACAGTACAGTCTAATGCACCCTTTTTTGATGTTTCCAGATCATTTTAGCCCTGTCTTGCCCCCCACTTTGTCCCTCTGAACACAGGTTCACATTTTAAAATTAATTTTAAGTTTAAAAAGTAACTTTCTCTATGTTGATCCGAATGCTCCTGAAAGGTAGCCAGTGAATATGCCAGGTGTAAGTGCTGTGGAGAACAGGGGCGATGGCTCTGTTCACTTTTATATTTAGCACTGCAGTGAAGGCACAAATTTTCTGTGCTTAGCCTCCATGCCCCCCACCCCTGGCTTGATGTAGGCAGAATGGCTTTATTGAGCTTAGGGTAGCATCATGGAAGTGCTCCAGTTTAACATGAACTCCCAGGTATGGGGAGGGATAACATGATCCTGGAATTATTGCATTATTGCATTATTGCTGTGTCCCAGGAAGCCCCACTGACCACCTGTGCTCTTTCTCTGGGCAGCCAGGTGGAATCCACGTTGCTGACAGATGTCCTTCTGGTGGCCACTGAGAAAGGCTCTCAGTATCACCACAAGGAAGGACCCCGGTCACCTGTGTGCCCCACACCACCACAGGGCAGACACAACCGCCCCAGGGAGCACAACACACATGAGATTTCTCCCCTGCAGTATCTATGGGGTTGTCCAAAAACAGCTCCACTGAGAGTCCCAGGTGGAGGCAGGATGAGCAGAGCTGACCAGCGCAGCTTGGTCCCCTCCTGAGGGTCAGGGCCCTTGGCAGCCCCAAGGCTCATTCTGAGCTCTGCCTTTTAAAACAACTTAAAAAAAGAACTGTAGGAACAATATAAGGGCTAGAAAATATGCCTTACAATAAGAGACATGAAGAGCACATTTTGTAATCATCAAAAAGAAGGTTAAGGGCAAGTCTTGTCAGACAGTGCACAGATGTGCCACATGAGGTATGTACATGTGTATTCATAAGCTTGAAGCCAGAACAGGTCTTTAGATCAACTTGTCTAATCTGTCTGCCATATATTACCTGATTTTACCCAGTTATCCCTCATATTAATCCTGACCACCTATAGATCAAATGTTCGTATTTCCAAGCTTATCTAGATCATCAGTTTGTACTGAACAAGCTGGCCAACAAATTTCATCAGATTTATTCTTGGCATATATTCAAAGGCTTATTCAACAGTCATGAATTTGTGGTTTCAATAGAGCAACTGGTCACTCAGATTCCATCGTGTTCCCCAGTTCTTGGATTGGATGACTTAACTATTCTTAAACTCTTTCTCTATGTACTTGAAATTATTTCATTTAATCAACAAATAAATGTTGTTTTGTAAAGGAAACACAGCTGCTACTCTCCTAAAACTCACTCTCCAAAAGATTTGTGCAACTACAGCTTTTATTTACAGAAGTGATCACAATAAGGAAATCAAGACTCTTGGAAACAAAGCTCAGCTTTAGATGTTATTGAAATGTCTATAAAATAAGTTTTCTCACTACTTCCCAGGCTCTGTCCCCTAGTGGTTTAGTGATCCAGAATGCAGGTAACATTTTATGTTGGTGTAAACTATATCATTTCCATTAGCTTCACAGGGGATGTGACACTGAACCCAATGCTAAATTTTGCATTTCTGCATTTGGAATTTGAAGACAGGAGAACAGACAGCTATTTGTAGTTGTACTCCAGTCATTTTTTAACAACAATGT
Organism: Apteryx mantelli; assembly: GCF_036417845.1. Taxonomy (NCBI): domain Eukaryota; kingdom Metazoa; phylum Chordata; class Aves; order Apterygiformes; family Apterygidae; genus Apteryx; species Apteryx mantelli. Next base: position 76,257,359 of record NC_089980.1, read on the forward strand.
GCAGAAAAGTTCAGCCATCCATCTTAATCAGTAAGAGGAAATGCCTCATAAACTCAAAATGCTACACTAAGGACTCTTTCAGTTTTACTTCTCCTTTTTATTTCTTTAAAGAGCGCTTTGTTTCCACTGCTGTCTTGTTCCCATTCAACTCTGAGAAATACAACCTGCGTGCTTTACCAGCCTGCCCCCCCCCCAGGAATGCTTACAGCCAAATATTGTTTCCTGTGCTTTTTTTAAAACAAACATCCTCTCGCCTGTCCCCCTGCACTGCTTACCAAAGCGGCTGGGATACTTTGCAGATACCTGACAACCAGCACAGAAGCTATGTGTTCTACCAGAGGACGAACTACAGAGAGTTGAGGTGTGCTTGACACTGCCGTACCTGGGAAAAGGGGGCTCCTCGCTGGCCCGTGGGCCACACCAGTGCTGACGGCTTGTGAGGCTCGGGGACACCAGGGCTTGCCCCAGCCCGCTCCTGCCTGGAAGCAAGGGGAGCAGTGGGATGGGACAAGGACATCCTTCCACAGGTCACTGATGCTGCAGCCAATGGCCCTTTCTGCCAGGAAAAGATGAGACAACTGACAGCCACCAGGCTGTGGATAGGCAGTCTGGGTCACCAGGGTTACTCTCAGGGCAAGCTAACGGGCTCCCTCCCCCTTTAAAAATAGCTTGGTTTGCTGTTGCTTTCTTTTCATGACCACACAAGCTTCTAGTTCTCTGAAATAAAGACTTCACACCCTTTTGTCTAGCACAATGAGAGAGAGCAGCAGCCAGTCCACTGCTCACCCGCTCATCAAACCCAGTCCCCAAGCACCAGCTTTGTTTTTATGATGCTTGAGGTATTTCAAGTTTGAATACAGCAATCATCATCCATATTTCTCATACTGAGATGCCATTTTCCAGCCCAAGAGCTGAGCTGCCCATATGCAACACTTTTTAATTATCTTTAATTTTCAACTTTAATTATCAGCCTTAGAAGTGCTTTAAAATTAAAACACTGAATTTAGAAACAATAAACATTAAAACCAGACTGTGAGTGGGAGCAAAGGTGAGTGAAGCCCTTCCTATCCTGCCCTAGTCACACCAGGTGAAGGTGTCACGTTCAGCTCCTGGGCTACCTAGCTGCAGTGTCCAGAGAGGGGTGTATTCCTAGAGGCACAGGGTACACCCTAAGGGTACTCAAAAGCCAGTGTTTAGCCAAAATGGGCCAGCAGAGCTTATTTTCATCATGCTTTTATTTGAAGGATGGTACTTCTTTTCCCTCAAGTGAGGCCTTGCAGTTAAATTTTCATAAGGACTTCAGTCTCTGAAGGCCCATCTTCAACAACATCTAAGAATTTGACTCTAAAGACATGTAGGTACCAAAGCTACATGAGTACCTACTTGTATTTCAAAAAGCAGCAATACAAACTTGATCCTACAGTGCTTTTCATACAGTCATGAACTCCTAAGACTCTGTTCTTGAGAAAACTATCCAAAAAATTGTTTGTCTTAATACAACTTTAATGACTAAAATACATTTTGCTATGTACATTGCAGAGAGAGTTGTCTGGGTGGGTTCTTCTGGTCCAGGTCACCTAAATCATTTAGTTTGATTGCATGGCTGATATAAGTGCTAAGCTGTTATTTTCTAATTTGCCTCCTGGGTCTCCATATCTACCACTCCAGATGACAGGAGGAACAAGAACAAGAACGATAAGCACCTGCCACTGTGGGAAACTCCCGGGATCACATAACAGCCACATTAAGGTATATGTCAGATCTCACAGGGCATATACCAGTTACCACTGTAAATGCAGCAGTTACCCAGGGTCTTGTAGCTTTAGAGAAGTAACCCAGGTATAGGTGGTAGCAGGGAGTAAATTTGTAAATTATGCCTGTTATACATAAAACTTGATATGGATATGGATATGGATGATATTTGCAGAACTTTTCTTCCTTCAAAACTAAGCAGAAGGCTTTTTTCTCATTTACATAGTTATTGAAACACTACTAAGCACTGACTCTCTTTCCAATCTACCTCTGAAGAGAAGACAGTAATTTTGAAGACGCAATTAAAAAAATAATCTGTAAAATGTGAAATGGTTCAGGGAAATACCTAGTAAGAATTTAAGAAACTAGGTGGTGCCTACTTTACTGAAATTTAGAAGTACATTTTCAAAAAGTGTCTATGTTGGCGTCTACAAACTGCATAGCCATAAAGCAAATTTAGCCACAAGTATGCAGAATTTGCAGCAGCAATTGAATCCCAGGCATTAATTTGCATCTACAGTTCAAGCAGAGGTTCAAAAGGCAGGCATATATTTGACAAATAAATAACACTTATTTAGTACATTTGAACTTTATTATTGGAGAAAATACTATAAGGAATTTGGATGAGCTCACAAAATTTAACAGCAGTTAATGCACTGAAGTATTACTTTCATATCCCACTCACTCAGGTGCCAAGATTCTTTAAGCACAAGTATGATGCTAAGGACAATGTGTATGGGAAACGCATTTTGCTGATTTTCCAGACAGACCTTTCTCTGTAGGAGCAAGGTCTTTGTTCCTGGGCTGTTAAATGATGTGGAAGATATTTCCTTTTCTTAGGTTTCTCTGTCATTGACTATGCCCAAAAAGAAAGACATTTATGTTTCATGAAGCCTGGTCTAAAGCTAAAAATTTTGTTGGGATTAGTTTCATCAGTTAAGAGCATTAAGACTGCCCACCACTGATTAACAGAGGATGCATCTACACTGACCTCTATGCTGACATCCCTGTGATATGAAGAAGCATTGTCCAGATTGGCCACCAGCTGGTCAATACTTGCAGGAATGAGCTCCAGCTCCCATCTAACCCATAATCTGAGCCACTTTCCTGCAGGGATATCAGTAAGGACACAACAGGGCATTCACTCCCAGACCTGGAGCTAGGAAGCTGAGACATGAGTGCAAGTTCTTCTGCAGAAGCTTTTACACCAGTATAGCCTGCAGTGAAGTACTGAAATGAGCTTTGGGCTCTCCCATATAAGAAAGATATTGACGTATTGGAGTGAGACCAGTGGTGGGCCACCAAAACGATCAGGGGCTGGAGTGCCGGATGTACAAAGATAGATGGAGGGAGCTGGGTTTGTTCAGCCTGGAGATGGCTCTGGGGGATTTATTGCTGTCCTCAGCTACCTAATAAGAGGGTGTAGAGAAGGTGAAGCCACACTCTTCTTGGAGGTGCACAGTGATAAGACAGGAGACAAATGGCACATTTTATAATATGAAAAATTCTGATTTGATATTAGGAAAAAAAATTACTGTGAGGGTGGTCAGACACTGAAACAGATGCCCAGATAAGGTGTGGGATTTCCAGCCTTAGAGCTATTCAAAACTTGACTGGACAATGCCCCGAGCAACACCATCTAAGTTGGCCCTCCTCTGAGCCAGGGGCCTAGACCTGGCCTGGACCTCTCTGGAGGTCCCTTCCAACCTAAACTATTCAGTGATTCTGTGAGAAAGGGTCTATGCTATGCCAGCAGTTCTGTGCCTCTAATAATTTTCAGCAATTTTAACTGTTATACGAGAGTTTGGAATTAACTGGATATATAATAGGCACAGGAAATTCGATTTTCTCCTTTAAATTAAACTGTCATGGTAGAAAGGAACATAAGCAGGGATTGATAGTGCTGTGCAGTATGTTCTATAGAATCAACTGCTTCTGTTGTTTTTCCATTTCTGGGTAGGACTTTATCTTCCCAAGTGCAAGAAAGCATTTTAAAGCAATATAAAAGTCAGGTAAGCACTCCTTTTTCTTAGCTTTTATACCCCATTGCTCTGCCTTCTTCTTTACATTATTTTTGTGTTTCTCATATGGATTTAAGAATTTTTATCACTACTCCATTACTTCAAGCCATTTTATCTTCTCTCTTTGCCTTTTCCTCCATAGCCCTTGTTCCTAACTCTCCCTTCTCCACTCTTTTGCAAATGTTAATAGCTGTCTTCAGCTGTACCTGATCTACAGATAACAGAAGAGTCAGAGGCTGATCTGACTTTCTTCATGTCCAAGGAATTAAACTCATTTTCTATAAGCGTAGCTGGAAATAATAGCAGTCACTGTTCGAGACAAGATCACCAGGGCCTGTCCAAAATCAGAGCCATGCTGCATGAGGGGGCTGGAATTTGGAATCAAATTTGGGCTGGAATTTGGAATCAAATTTGGATTCAAATTTGGAATCGAATTGGAATTTGGGAATCAGGACACTACTTTTTGGCAAACTGTCTCTATGAGAGAGGCAGAAGCAGTCGTGACAGTCAAGCATTTGGGATCAAGTGAAAAGGCAGAAACTGTTTGCAAGGAAACTGTTGCCATTTGTTTTCTGTATATTCAATGAAACAGGATTTTGCATGTGTTCTTTGTTAATATGCTAGCTTGCCTCATCGGTTTCTTCTCCTAATGGAAGTAACCTGGCAAGTTCTGGATGTTAGCTAACACTTCACATCAGCATGGTGACAAAACAAGTAACCAACATAGAAAATGTGTTTGACCTCTGAAAGAAATATCTCCTGCAGACAGAGAGGAAAGTAGCAAAACACCAGAGAAAACTCAGCAGGTATAAATGGGGTAAATCTGAACCTCAGCATGAAAATATATCCCGAGAAACTTTTCCATATACTTTTGAACATCATCGCTTTTATGGTTTTTAGACAAGGACTATGTTAAGCTGAAGGTAAAATTGAAGTAGGTAGCCATAAACCGGGTTAAAAAAGTGCCATTTTTTAATGAAGCCAGTGAATATAGTGTCATGTTTAGACTTGAAAGGCATTCCAACTTCTTAAGGTATGAAAACAATCAAACAATAGAACTAAGAACTGAAAATTCGTCAGTGAGTAATGGTTGGGTTACCTCTAATGTAACAATGGAATCACTTATTAATGACCTGAATTACTGACCTAACCTTAATGCTAACTGTAACAAGTGTCATTAATAACATGGCTTGCTTAAAGTCAGTTATTAAAAGCTCACCTATACGTGAATTTTGTTAAAATTGTTATGTGCCTATGTATAGGCACATACAGAAGAAATCTGTGCTGCTTCATTTTTGGAACTATTTATGTTCGTGAAAACCCGAGAAAAATGTTGCATTTCTTAAGGGACTCACTTGGGTGAACTAATCCACAGATTTACTTGTAAAAGCTGAAAGAATCAAATAATACATACTAGGGATAAGAAAAAGAGCACTAAAAGGATATATTTTGTGCACAATAGGTTTGAACAAAAAATTAAAAACAGCTGTAATTGTTGAAGGCCTATATAAAGTGATAAGGAAATAGTTCTAGAAGCTGGTCTTTATTTGTGTTAGATTAGGATAGTGAATTAAGGTCTGGCTTTTGAGTATTGAAGAACTGAAGAATAAGCCCAATGCTGCAAAATGTGAGTTGTTGGTGACAAAAGGCCATTCTCATATAGCGTATTCAATTTATATGGTATCTTATGTTATAAGAAGTGTTATAATGCTAATATGATCAACAAAATGCAAAATCCCCATACAGTTTTTTTAGGAAATGTTAGCACTTGGATGAGTAACATGTTTTCCAACTCAGTTTTGTGAGCCAAGGTGATAACAGTGGTTAGTGAAGAAGCAGTGATGTGAGCACAAGGTCATTAACACAACTCACTATAAAAATCCTGCTCTGTGACCAGTGTGGGACACAGAAGAAGAGTCTCCAACAAAACGTGCTGCTTGTGAACCAGTTTCTTACCTACAAACAAAGGTTTCCTCAGTACCACCACCATGCCCTAATCAAACCCCTCCCACCATTTATCTTATATTTAGCATTGCAATCAGTACTAATGTCAGGCGTGGCAGAGGTCAGTGTTACCATGGCTTCTTTGACCTTTACAGTGTGTTCTCCAGCCTGCAATTCAGCTGTTGTTCCTGTAAGCATCATGTGCCAAAGACAAAAGCATATGAAAATTTTTTGCATTTCTAGCAGATCCATAGAGAAAGCTCTTCCATTGGCTTTGCAAATAGGTGAGTTTGGCCATTTTGCTACAAATTCTTTTTTCCTAACAACTCAATGACAGCTTACTTCTGGGTTTAAAGTGGTGAGATAGGCTCACTTAAATGGGCGATTTCCATTTGGTGGTATGTGTAGGAATAAGGAATTTCCTGAACTGGGATTTCTATCATTTCCTATTACAAAAAGGTGGGTTCACCAGAACTAGAGAAAAAATAATAATCATATTTGGCTATTACAAAGCAGTGCTGTTAATACATGGTATGAAGCTGAGATACCACAGTTAACATTTGCAGTCCCCAGGCTATTGCAGTGCAGATGAAACAGGTTAGCTAACTGCCAGTGCTGGATGGGCTAATGCTGATGTTCCATTTTCTTGGAACTGCAAGGGAGAAGGAGCAGTCACAGTAATTGCAGTATCTCAGGTGGACAGAGGACCATCTTAAAATGCATTGTCATGTGGAATTGCTTAAATTTGCAAAGCTTTCAAAGAAATGTCAGAGGGACAAATTAATCTGAAATAAAACTTAATTTCCAGTGCAGAAAATTCACCTTAAAAAAATTCAGTAAGCAGGGTTTTAATTTTTTTTTTTTTTTACAAAATTCACTTTGTGTGCATGTGTGTGTGTGTGCATGCATGTGTGCACATGTGTGGTTCCTGTGGTTGCTGTATAGCAGGCCATTGAATTATCAAACCAGTAATTTTGCCATTAGTTTTTCAGTTTGATTCTTGCATGCATATTCTGTGGTCAAATCCATTAGTAAGTTATAGTGATAAACACCTGGAGTCTATCAAAAACAAAGAGAGTCTTATTCTTTAGGTACAACTAGCCTGGTGAATATACCAAGCAGAGACTAACTGCATAATATAGAACTCAAACAGGAATATGTTTTTTATGATGTGCCAGCATAAGGGAGATCAAAGTCTAAAGCCAAATAAATAGCAACTGGGTACCAGCAAAGGAAACATATTTAGACCTTAAAGTAATCAGAAACAAACCCAGTGTATGCCAACACCCTCTGAATTCAAAAGTAACATTTTCCTCCTTTTCATAAGAGGTTCAAGAACTGGCAGATTTTGTTTTTAAATCTACTATTTGTTATGACTGGAAGGAAATTTTCATTTCTCACAGATAATGGATCATTAAGCACAAGAAGCATCCCCTCACCCCATCAGCCACTTCTTTTTGGTGTTTTTAGGGAGTTGCACTCCCTACTGCCCTCTGATTGAATTTTCATTGGCTGCATTGTGGAATTTGCCAGCTTACATTAACCATTTATTGAGCTTGACTCCTTATCTGGCACATCGCCTGGCAAACTGAAACAATCTGTCTGGCATCTGGGAACTGGCAGAGCAAATTTTTCCAGGTGGTACAACCAGACACCCAGAATTACATGCCAACACTATTTTGTGAGACAGTTTGATCAAAAGGAAAAAGACCAAATGACTAATGTTCAGTGTCATGTTTAGTACCTGCAATGTATCTACATAAACAGTTTTAAATGACTACTAGTACTAAACAACATTTGGAGGGGGATAGGGGGAAGATACAAGGGAGGTAGTGAATTGACAGCCTGAGCCTGAGGGCAAAGAGCTACATCTGTACTTGATTTGTCAGGGATTTACATTAGTGAAACTTTAACTCTGCAGATGATACATAAGATTACGCTTACAGAACAAGTTTATGCAAATAAAGCTTAGTCTACATAGCATGCAGACCCAGACACATTGGATTTGGCAGGTTTCATTGAGGCTAGTGGCTGAGTTTTATATGTTCATTTACATAAAGGATTAGGACATCTGGAAAAGTAGCATGGCAGTTTACTGAGATATAAATAGCATTAATTGAGAGGTCACAGGTATGCAAAACACTCCATACATGCAACAGAAACTCGTGGAAAATGAAGGGACAGAGACTTGCATCTTACTCTTGGTTACACCAAGCTAAGCTGTAGGTACCAGCTATGCCAGCTAACCCATGCTTTTCTAAATGCCACTCCTGGTTTTAGTTCCCATTGCAGATCCCTACTTCATGGTAGGTATGCACATAAACAGGCACTTTTCCTTTAAAACACCCAGATCAGTGATCTGATCATTCTAGGGCCTGTCAGAGCTGGTTCATATCAACCAGAGTCAGGAGGCAGCCAGAATTCAAAGAATTTGTAGGAACTGTCTCACTAATTGGGATTTAATAAGCAATGGGGTAGGTAATTCAGCTTTACCCCAAAACCTGATACCCTGCTGTCATGGCAACAACATCTCTGTTCAGCAGCAGAAGTAACACTGAAAAGTATGTTTACACCTAATTTCAGTTGGCTTTACTGGCTTGGTGGTTGCAACATCCTAGTGAACTGGTATGCGTGAAATACCAGCAAGTTGTACATGATCAAGCAGTTTGCAAGAACTATACTGAGCCCCAGGATGAATTTATAACTTGGTAAGCAATTCTAATCCCCTTTCATTACTTCTAAGGGTATAAAATGAGAGTTTCTAAGCATAAACCAACAGCTGAGCTGAGCACAGGCAAACCTGTTGCAAAGGGCTGTAATGTTCATATGTTTACATTTCAAGCAGTTTCCAATAAAGATTTTTTTAAAAAAAACAATAGAAATGCTGCTTGTATCGAGCTAAAAATAGCTTATTCAGTTTTTTTCTTTTCTCAGTTTTTTTGGTAAGCTTTGCTTACTTCTGTCCCCTCTTTCTAAGATATTAAGTGCATGCATACAAAAGATCTGTGCACATGCATTTTTATTGGGACATAGCACCATACACATGCCACACACAGAGACATACAGGTGAACAGCAATGATGAACTCATCTGAAGTAATATGCTGCTGTCTGATCTGACTGTGCAAAAGCTCTGTGTTAAGCCACTTGGCTTTAAGTCTTACCTAAGACCGACCAAGCTGTTAGAATTGTTGCAAAACACACTGAAGAAATATATATGAACAAGGCAAAATATTTCTACTGCCTGGCCTTCTTAAAACAGTCAGTTTTGCTCTTGTGTGATCCAAGTATATCATTGCTATATTCAGGCAGAGGTGGGAATCTGATGGAAAAATGGGGCAGGAACAGCTGGACTCATGTAGTGAGTGGGAATGTTGTTGCTGTACATATTGACCTTATCCAAGCAATTCAATATGTAAAATTAAAAGCCAAGACATATAAGCATGAGGTATGAACATATCAGCAGCCATGTTCAAAAGGGATTAGCGTTTGGAATAGCCAATTCAGCTGTACGCTGCTGCTGGCATCTGTTAAGAGATGGGGAAAACACTCTTCACATCTTGGTCCATGAGCCAGATATATCACTTCATTCATCCTTGTGGTGGGATATTGATAACATCTGAAAGCAAACAAAGGTGATGATTTGGAGTGGCTGCTAGTAGGCATTCACAGTCTCTTTCCACTTATTATGCTCTGTTTTGGCTGGATCATTTCCCCAACAGACAAGATTATAACTTGCCTTAAAAAAGTGGCCACATTTGCTAATTAATACAAATCGTGATCACAGTCACAATGTAGATGAGGCTACAGAACCCCAAGAAACACAGCCCAGCTCAGTGAATTGGGGTTGTAGAATCTATATCCTGTTTATGAACTTCTCACTGAAAAAAATATATGCCTAAGTAATTTCTTTTCCTCAAGTGTTTATGGTAGATAAATGCCAGCAACCTTAAGCTATTCAGTTCTCTCTGTGGCCAGACTAGTTAATTCCAGCCCATCACTGGCACAGACTGGGGAGAGAGACAGCTTCCAGCCTCTGTTGCTCTTGATTTGGCATTCAAGCCATTACCCCACTCCTGAGTCAGCTGGCTTTGTAAAGTCAGAGTTCAATTTCATGCTCTTTGAGGAACACTACAAAAATTATCTTTAATTTACTGTAAGCCTCTGCATCCAATTCCAGTTATTGTCAAGCTATTAAATCTATTTTTACTCCTTACTACAGAAGATTCCTGTCTGAAACAATTCTTTAAATAAATTGCATGCAGCTACCTAGTAGGTTACGGGTAAATTGCCCTAGAATAGCCCCAGATCTGAGATAGAGAAGTACTGTTGAAGAGCGCAGAGTATTTCACACCACTGTGAGTCATTCTGGTTAGCGCTGCCCAATGTACAAATTTTCTCCTTTCCACATCTCACGCAGTTTGTTCCTGAGGACACTTGGTAAAAACAGCCCTATTTCCTTTGAGGTGAAATGTAGTATTTGCCTAAGGCAATATATTATATAAAGTGTACAGAAAAGCAGCTTATGCTTTCCTCTCTCTGACCGAGTTAATTAGATATTAGAATTAGAACCATATTAAGTAATCTCTGTAAACTCCTCTAAGCTTCCTTGATTTATGCCAGTGTATCTGCTGAAGGTTCCTGTGCTTGTGGAAGGGTTAATCAATGTATGAGTGCAGCCTGCGTATTTTGTTTGTCAAGGAGCTCAGTGGTAAAAGAGACCATCGGGCTCCCCAGCATCCACACCACAGAGAGTGCTCACGGCTCTCCTGTGTCACTGCCTGCAGTAACCAAGAATAGCAAACTGGCGATACTTAACTCTGCTGCAATCATAATTTTCACAGTTGTTCCTGACCTGGGTTGAGAATTTAAATGCAAAAATATACTGAAATTCAAAGCTTTAGTTCCCACAGCAGCTATAACTCAGTCGTTGGTATTTAGACATACATTGTGAAGTATAGACACAGTAATGCAAAACACTAAAGCTACCCTCGGTTATGGTTGGCTGGGGGAACCATAATTCTGAGTTTCCTGACTTCTGTGTTAAGATCTCAACCATAAATATTGCTTTAATGTAGCTTTGTGCAGTGGGTTTACATTGGCATTGGGAGGTGCTCATACAGAAACAGCAGAGAATTAGTGTGGTATGCTTATTAAATGAGTAATGCTTTTAGAATAATTCCTGGGGTGAAATCATGGCCCCCGTGAAGTCAATGGAGCCAGCGTTTCAACTCAGAAACATCTTATTTATTCAGGGAAGAAAGCAGCAAAAGTCCTGGTGGTTTTGATCTTTATTATAAAGGAAAAAATTTCAGATCGGCTCCCTCCTTCAAAATCAGGGCTCTAAAGACGGAGGAATCAATTTAGTAAAGACGATTGGGAAATGGTTGGCTTTTTTTTTTTTTTTTTTTTGCCTTCACAGAAAAGCTTAGATGTTGCTGAGTTTGAGAGTTCCCACTGCTATGAAATACCCTAAAGTCCCTATTTTTTCACAAAAAGCTATTCGCAAATAAAAAAAAATACTTGCTTATTCTAGCTTTTCCCTGTTTATCAGTAAATGACACTAGAATTAATGGCCCTGTAGAGTGTCGAACAATGGAAAAAGGGTCCCCACTGAAAAACTTTCAACAGAAAAGTTTGACCAATTTTGGTACTAATTTCAGTTGTTAATTTCTGCATGCTTATTTTGAAGGTAGAAGAGACATACTATATTTTTTTCTGGTAGGATGTTAGAGAACATTTTTCCTTGAAGACTGTTTATGTTCTTTATTGTGATTAAGGTTCCACAAAACAGCCTACTTCAGTATGCAAATGAAAAAAAAAAGTCAGAGATGGGCTGGTCACAAGAGGAGAAAAATTTTGTATCCTGCAGTTTGTGACCAGCCAGAGGAATGCTCTTTTTGTGCCAGTCTGCCTTGTGTTTTCAGCTGGGAAAGACACTATGCAAACTGATAGCAGATGGTAGAGCCGAAAATAGGTGCTTTACATGTTTGATTGGGAGCCAGTATTTTGTCATTTAGTTGTCTCATGTCATTGCACTGCATTATGTTGTGCAATCGTGTATGACATGCTGAAAGCAACTTTACCAACACAGTATTCTCTGAAACAGGACTCTGCATCACCCTGATGCAGTGGGCAAGAACGTGGTATGTTGAGTTTACTGTTCTCAGAAAGGCTTCCTCCTTTGGAAATCATCCTCCGAGGAAAATCTCTGCCAGCTTCTCCTGATGGGAAGGGCTGATGGTGGCACCCGGAGCAATCTCTGTTTGACCAAAGACCTCCAGGGAAGCAATCCAGAGCCCTTGGAAGAGGCTGGAGTGGGGAGGGGGTCTGCAGAGAGAGAGAGAGAGGGTGGTCCCTGAAGAGCGAGTGTGATCCACACAAATCCAGCGCCACTGGCTTGCCTTGCAAAATGAAAATGTTCCAGCTCCCTGCCAAAAAATGTCATGTGGCAGCACACTGACGTTCCCCTATTTTTAGCTGCCCAGGCAGCTATGAGTTCAGTTCTTTCTTTCTTAGCAGAAGCAATGCCCTTAGACTGCTCTGTCATGAGCAAGAAATGGTGCATGCTGGTGAAGACTGAAAAGAAGGCAGATGTTTTATGGGCTAAATCTCTACCCTAGTGCATGGAAGCCCTATTTTAAGCTGTTTTTTAAATTCATGAATCTCAAATCTATCCATTTCACTGCTGGTCAGGCAATAGCTCCTCTTCTCCATTACATTTCCTCATCTGAGCAAGAAAAAGGAGGGATAGGGAAAGAGAAAACACATATCACTGCATAGAGTAATACATACTTCTTCCATGAGACTGTCTTTCATCATGCTGTCTTTGCCTCTTTCTAGACCTATTAGAGTATTTTCCATATGGAAGAAAACTAGTAACAGGAAAAAAGGCCTCCAAAATTTCCCTGTAGAAACTAATGAACAGAGGTCCTTGCTTGTACTTACTCATTTAGACTTGCTGAGCTTGTTTTGCCTGGGAGTGTCTTCTGTCAGTGATGTTTTACTGAGCCATGCTCTCTCCTTGTTCTGCTTTTCAAACTTTCTGCATTCAGTGGATGTCTCCCATAACTTCCACATTTACTGACATTCCCGAACCGCTTTAGATATTGTCTCCCTTTTATTCTTGAAAGCTGCATTAGAAATCAGGAAGTGTGAAGCTGAGATTGTAACATAAGTGAGGATAAAAAGTCTGACCACAGTGCTTCAAACGCCTTCCTTGAGTTTGTCTTGTCAGTAGTCTTATTTCCTCTAAGGTAAAACCCAGTGGAAAAAACATCCACCAACTCCAATAGTGTCAGGTATTGGGACAATATGGCATAAAAAAAAGAAAGGGATTCCTGTACTCAGTCCATCAAACCTTGTAGTCAGTGTCACTACCAGCTCAGTCCTGATGTGATTCCTGCTTTCTTTTGCTTAATAAATCTGAAACTAGTTAGAAGAGGAGTAGCAAGGTAAGCTGGCTGGTATTTCCCCTTTGCTCTCACTCTTCTAGAAATAAATGTAAATGTTTTGTTTTCATTAAGCATTTTCAGTGGAAATATTTAATTCCTTTTACAAAAACTATCTCAGGGAATTATGGTGATTCAAAGCAACGGAGGGTGTTCCTCCCAAAATGGTCAGTAGGAGTCCATATGTTTAGGCATACATGCTGAAGAGGGTAAAGAAAACATATTTGGTGGGCTTTGCTTTGAAGACCAAGTATATTTGTGGCCATTTTACTCCCAAAATGGGAGAGGCTATGCGTGCTGCATCAGGACTAGCAAACATTTTCTAGAAAAAAAGACTTTCTATGTTCTCTTAACCGTACATTAAAATAACAAAAACTAAGCAGCAAGATACTGTGATTTTTATTTCCTGATTGAAAGTTGCTGCACGCATATCTTCGTTTGGTAGATATTTTGGCTAATTAAAGTAATAGAATCAAATGAACCTTAGCATAAACTCTTCAGAATATTACCATTGCAAACATTTTCAGGAAAAGGCCCTTGTTTAAAACACTACAGCCTTCTGTGACACAGGTATTTTTAGAGGGATTTTTACTTTGCATTGGACATGGCTTTATATTTACAATTTGCTATGCAGTTTTAATTCTGTTTTTAGTAATACTTAAGGTTTGGGTATGGTTTTATTTAATTTTCAAACTACACAGTGCTCATTTATTGATTTCTGATAGAACCTGGAAATAAAACAAAAATTAGGGAAGTTTTAAGGACTTGTTTAAAATGTTTATCAGATTTTTTTAGGTTAGAAAATTGAGAACATATGGCACAAATGTTAAAGATAACATATAAATTACCTGTGACATAGAAACATAAATCCTTCTATATAGCTCCAAATAGTTTGAAATTTTTTTTTTTATCCAACTGTATTTTCCGTGATATTCGCATCCAAAATGTCCATTAGCTTCAGTGGGAGTTTGGAGTGCATACCTCATAGTATGAGCACTCCCTCCGAGTCATTTCTGCAGTGGTGCGATGCTGACTCAGTCAAGTATATTTGTTTGGCACATTTGGCCCTGGCTTGAGCCTTGTCACTGCAGACCCCATCATAGCCTGAGCTCCAGCATAGCTCACTGTCCATGCGTGGAAGGGAGCCCAAAGTCCCCACAAGAGATAGGGGCCCTTCTGATATATTTCTTTTAAAAGTTTCTCAGGCATAGTCAGTTGGGGTCAAAAGATCCTGAAAGCAGAGCCAAGAAGTGCAGTAACAGTCTAATCGTTTAAAAGCTAGGTCTTAAATTAAGACGTTAGGGTTTTCCTTGCAGTGTAAATTCCCTTGCAGTCACCAGTTCCATTTTACTGAGAGCACATCTAGCCATTTTCTATTTATTCATTTTCTAACCTTTTGCATTGACTTGTACTAATAACCTGCCCAATACCCATAACTCCCATGGGCCAAAGAACTGGTACAGGTCTGTGGAAACTACTGAAATCAGTAGAGTTACTTCAGACATGGGCAGGTTTATATGGAAAAAAAATCTTGCCCATACTTCATACAAGGGATCTTTGTTGCTGAAATCCATGCCATAATTGCAGGTTTGTTTGTTTGTTTTTCAGCTTACTTATTGGCAAGGACACCAATATGACCCTTCTCTTTCTTTCTTTTGGAGGCTTTTTTGCATGATAGAGAGGTATTTGGCAGAGATCTCTGCTTTCTTTTTCTTTGAAAGAGCAATGATCTTTCCCTAAAGTACATTTGGATGCTGAAGCAAATGTAATTCTGAAAAATGACTTTTTTAAAGGATATTCACAAGTTTGATCAAAGGCAGGTTTTTATCTAGGAGGATAATTCTTTTAATACTGAGTTGAAACATCAAAATAGGAGTTACCCTATTCAGTACAGAAAAGTGAATTTGGTCTCTGTAAAACTGTAGCATAATAAACCATGCTGTTTAAGGCAAAACAAAACCAAATTCAGGCATCTGATGAAGAAAAAAATACAGTTTGCTAACATAGTATTTTAATCTCAGCACAGATCTAGTGGTATTCACAGACCTGCTTCTGCTCCTGTTTACTTCAATAGTAACAAATGTGAGATTCTAACCGGTAACTCAAAGGTCAGTCACTATTTGAAGGCAAAAGAACTGCTGAAGATTGATTCGAACTATAATACTGTCTTGGCGATGAGGCGAATTTAGTTGAACAGTGGTTTGTGATACTGTTAGCTACAGTGTACACACAAAGACACCTTTCAAAGAAACTACTTGGGTTCCTTTGCTGCGCACACTGTAAACTCATGAAGTAGACTCTGAGGAGCAGGAGGGGAAGAGCGAGATTCAGATTTCTTCTTGCGGTGTGCAAGGCAGGACTGAAATGCTTAAAACCCCCCAAAATCCAAGAGAATGATCCAACAACCTCCAGCAGCCCTCCAGGACTGATGGCACCTAAATTGAGTAGATGCAGTTCATTTTGGATCACAGCGTTCCTGGGCAGCTGTGTTTAAGCTCCTAGTCATGTGCCCAAGTGCTTTTGTATGAACCACATAAAAAGCGTAGCTCCTGCATAAGTTACATCACTCTTTGAATCTGGGGCAGGACAGTGCCTAAACTCTGCCTGATCCTGGCTATTTTTAGCAGGTGAGCTTTAGGCACATCTCACGCACTCAAACAGCCCTAACCACAGCACAACGCAAATCAGCCATTGGCACATGTTCAAAAACTGGAAAGGAAGAGAAAACATATTGATGGTGCTAATCCATGCCTGGGGTTTTAAAATACTGTAGAAGTTTCAAAGCACTTTTAGGCTCCAATCAGTGCTTAACATCAGCTGGGGACATCAGGCCAAGCAAAGCTGGCAGAAAAAGGGACCTTAAAACCAGGATATGTTCAGAGAGTGGAGCCAGGTCTGTACCTTCTCTATCGCCTCCAGAGCGCCTCACAGAGAACAGATCCAGGATAGAAGTACAGGCAAGCTCAGGGATTACACCCTCTCCCCCACCAAGTGGGGGGGACATGTAGTCACTTCCCACTCCCTCCCCTGGAAAGATGAAGCTGACCATCAGCAAGCACCTGCAATGGTCAAAATACCAACAAATATGAAGCTGTGACATGCAAAATTGCTAACGAACATTTTTATTTATTTCAGATATCTATTGAAACAAACTCCTGTTCCCTCTGGTGTGAATAGGAGAAATTCTAAATCCAGGAGGGAGGCTAGGGTGAGAATTATCCATTTCAGTCCAAACCAGACAGTAATGAAAATTTTACAAGCAATCTATACTTAAAGAATCTCTTCATTGTTTTAAAGAGACTGCAATAGAGTCTGAACAAGTTGACCCAGACACAGCTTCTCGAAACCTCCTGAAACTTGCTGAACTTCATCCACTGTTATTAACAATATCCAGGAATAGAAAAAGGCCTTGTAACCCATTTAGGTACAGCTGCTTATCTTTGGCCTGTCATCTTCTTTTCTCTATGTGCCTTCCTAACTCATACTTTATCATATTCACATTTGTATCCTCACTTGCCTATTTCACAGAGCACCCGTTAGTATCCAGACATAGTCTTAGAACTCTAACATGCACAGCAAATAATGTATACATTTCTCTAAAACATGAAGGAGATGACATGGCAAAGGTATTGACTCATATACAAAAGGTTGAAACTGAACATCAGGTTCTCCTGATGATCCCTGTCATATCACATCATCATAACATAATAGCAAAGTCTGGAAATGGCATATAATCAAACATTCATACATTAAGCATTTCCATTCCCAGAAGGATGAGCTTTGCGAAGGAGGGAAACACAACTATGATAAAGTCTTTTCTGCAACATTCAAACTGGTGTTCACAGATCTTGGGAAAGAAGGAAAAACCTGCTTTCTACATTTTGGAAAAGTGGCACTCTTAAATCAGCTCAGCAGGTTTTGTCTCAGAGTTGGCATGGATTTACCCAAATAACTTGATCCAACTTCTGTTGGTTGGCCAAGGAGATCTTAAAGTTGAAAAACGGATAATCTAGTAAAGCAAAATAAAAGACCTAATTAGTGATGGTAGCTCTGGCCTCATAAGAAAATAATGTGATTGATTTGGAACACAGATCAGAGCACTAGGTCCAGAAAAGTGTTATTCCAGCCACAGAAGGTCTTAAATACACCTTTAAAATGTATAATATAATGCCAGATGGTTGAACCACATCTGAGTTTTTCAGGGCATTGAGTATGCAAGCAAAGTTAGAAAATCACTCAAAGAGAGTAAAATTGCTAAGGAATTGGCATTATGGTTATCATGAGCACTGATAAATTGATCCTTGATATTGTTCTGGAAAACTCAGGTGGGTGGCATTTCTCTCAATTAGGTGTTAGCTGGAAGATTCTAGTTTCAAGTCATGTCTTTCAGTTGCAAATGTAGTTCTTTCTAGTACTTTAATAAAATAAAATTAATATAAAGCAATAGTTTGTCTATTTAATAGCCAAACTTCTGAATTCTCTTATTACAAGAAAAATGGTATCCGTCTCTCAATCAGAATCTGGGCAGGCTCACTCTTGAACACAACCAATCCCTTGCTGGATATTTTGGTTACATCTAAACTCTATTTAGAAATTCTTATATGGGTGATAGCTAAACTGGTCAAGTTCTCTGATCCAGCACATATGAATATTGCTGCCTTCAATCAACCTATCCCTTGCAGGGTGAGATTCAGTTTTACATTAAGGCACATAATATTAGATATGTGCAGGTATGTGTGCAAACTTGCATCGTAGCCAATGGAGATCTAGTCAATGCCATCAGCCATGTCTGAATGGCAATTCACCTCAGCTCAAAGCAGAAACTTAGGGCACAGTTGCCTACACTTAGGTGTCTAGTGCTATTTGAGAAGCTCTAGGGTACCTAAAACTTACCCATTGGGCAGGTAGAGGTGACACAGGACTTACAGGAGATCCTTGGTTTCCTACAATGACAGCTAGGAGGTCAGGTAGGGCACATTAAATGGCAACAGGTAATGTGCATAGACAGACTAAGTAAGTGATCAGTCAGCTAAATATCTCTTTGGACTGCAGACTAGTTCTCCATTGACTAGATTTGGATTCAGATACCAAGCCCACACATAGACACTAAAACGTAGACGCTTTCATCCTGAACTGAATCCTCCCCAAGCTGTTGGTCTGCAGTGTGTAAAGAAGGCATCAGCTCTGGCTGCTTAAGAGTTCATGGTCCTTTACATGGGCAACATGGGGCCCCTCTAGGAAGGCCCAGGGCTCTATTATGGCTTACACTGGTTGCCTAACAATGCCCCAAACACAGCTGATAAACACAGAGGTGGCTGAGCCAGGTGATTACCAGTCGTTCATCCACACTAAAGGCAAATGTGCTTGGGCCTGTACTGAGAGGCAACATGGGCCTGAGATCCCAGGCAGTTCCCCTTCCCACGGGCCTTGAAGATAGCCTCAGCCCATGTCTGAACGCCAATGTGCACCCAAGTGGCATGAAGAGTCTCCACATGGACTCAAACACAAGCCCACTCTTGCTTCCCATACCATTTATTCCTTTATCCCAGAAAGCCCCTGGTTAAATGCAAGGGTATGGAGTGGAGAGAAAATTCAAGAAGAGCAGACAGGAGTGTAATGGTACAACTGTGCTAGAGACTGGCCACAGAGCATGTCCTTGTTCACCGCTCCAGTGGTACAAAGAGCCTGTAGAAAGATGGAGGAGCTGTCTGGAAAAAAAAAAAAATTCCCTCAGAACAGGAACATCATCAAGACAACATCAAGTGGTTTTATGTTGTCCCAGTTAAATTGCCAAGTCACCCTGGTATAAAACTGGTGCAAACAACAGGAAATAACACCTACATTTTGCAATTAACAGTGAAAGATAATGGATATAATAACTGATGAAGGTACAGGTACCGATATACCTTCCATAGCAATGGTAGAATCCTGCAAATCATCTTTTTTTTTTTTTTAATGCAAAAGAATGAATTATTTTGTCTTCAGGCTTTTATCCTTCCTTGATCATGGGTTAGGAAGGAACTAATGAGAAACGATTATTGGACAAGGAAATAGCTTGACAATATGTTATTTATTTAGTGCCCCTTCCTCCCTGCTGTTTAACTTGTAAACAATTGCAAGCACAGACTGATCAGCAAAACAGACATGGAATGTCGACTCCACAGCCTAGAGGCTAGTTATAAATATGTTTAAAAGAGATGTTGTACTAGATCCTCAGCAGGTGTTCCTCTCAGTAGCTCCATTAAAGACCTTGTTAATATCTAATTAAGCCTCTCTGTATGCCTAATCCCAATGTGGATGTGATTGGTTGTAGATTTTTCTGGGTTTATTCTGAAAAGTCACAACTTGTTGCAACTCTTTCATACAGCCCTGACATTTTGGTGGTTCATTAGTAGTAAACACAGTTGTTGCAAGTTATAAAAGTTATAGCTTAGGGCATGAAAAGCAGTTTGGTAGGATTATCTGTTTATTTTTCATTCTATTTTTAATGAAATGTTTATACAAACTCCTAATATGAATTTTTCCCACAACTTCCACTTTTCAATCATACAAATGTGTCAAATGTGTACTCAATTTTTTTTTCTTTCTTTCCTTCGTAGAAAATTGAATTTTCAATTAAATACCAACTTTCAGTGTGCCTAGAAACAATTTCTTCCCCTAAAGACCTTTTCTACTTTTCACCAGAAAATAAATACATTTTAAAAAATCATATTTTTAGGATTAAAAAAATCTTTACATTTTTAGTGTGAAGGGAAAAAAGACGATTTCCTCCCACTCTTGTAAATAAAGCTAAGATGCTTTACAATGAAGGGCTTGAAGTGGCTACCTCCCTGCCCGCCGTAAGATATCCTAGACGTCTAGATAACTTATTCTGGACATACCTAGAACACTTAAGTCTCGGCAATGCTGAGCAGCTTGGTACCTGTGTCAGTGATACCAAGACCCACAGCCAAGATGACTCTACAGGAACTGACCAACTAGACAGTCTCAGAGCACATCTACGAGATCAGCCCCTGCACAGCACAGACGATGTGGTATAGTTGCTACCTCTTACCACTTATGGTTAAAAACCTCACTTGTCTAGGGTATGGAAAAGTTCTTCAAATGCTGTTTCTGCTTGATTCTCTAACTCTCAGGCTCTACAATATCCAGGGTTATGGTCCTCTGTGTCTATCCTGTTGAAGCTATTAGACTTTTGGTTGAGTAAGTAATTAATTGGCCATTGAAGGGAACAGCAAAGCCCTGATGTTCAGACCAGTGGCTAGGACAAGCACTTGGGAGTGGAGAGACCTGGATTCCTATAATGACTTGACTGAAACTCAGCTTTCCTGTATACCATCACCGTTAGGTTCCCTAATTATTCCATTAAAAATGCAATGTCTCCAATGGGAGGAATTAAAAGAAATCCCCTTCAGAAAATTGTTGGGGTGGGGCTTTTGGAGAATTTACCAAGGTGGAGGGAAATATGGCTTCAAATCCCCTCCTGCCCTGGCCGATAGCCAGGATGGAGTGGATTCCCTTCCCCTTCACTTTGTGGGAGAGAGGGGTAATTATCTCCTAATTGCAGGTGAGAGTTCAAAATGCTGAGCCATGCCCAAAACCAGGCATTTGCTTCCAGCATGGAAGAGAAGACCAAACCTGTGAGAGGGGAAGGCTCTTCCAAATGACTATGTTTCTCCATGCTTTCTCCTGGGTAGTTAACCAACACCCCATTCACCTAGTGGTGAGGCTGCCCTCCTTACTCTCCAGTGCTCTTATTTCTAAGGAATAGTACAGATCTGTGGTTATCTTCATAACTTACAGGGCTACTGCAAGATCCTCCTGCTTTTCCACACTCTTCTCCAAGCCAGAGAGAAAACTGGGAGCCATACTGCAGCTGTTTAAGCCACATTTCTCTCTGCTCTGTGCCTTGCAGCTATATGCTCCCTTCCCTGCCCCTCTGAAGAAACCATTCTGGTGTTACAGGGATGCAGATCAGCTGCACCTCTATAATCTGCAGATATCCCCCATCATTTTTCTTCCTCAGAGCATTCCAGCATGTTTAATGATGTCTGCAAACTTGCCAGCTCCCCAAGCCTCTCTAATTAGGCACTTGTGATATGACAAGCTTCTTAACAACATTATTTACTTTCCTTGAGACATAGCAAGGGAAGGTTATGTTTCCCTCCATGCAGAAACTGGTAGCATGATGGATGAAACTTCAGGAAATATTATATTGGCTGGTTGTTTAAGTTTTAATATAAAACATACTTGTGTCTGGGCTGGACCTGAGTTTTTCAGCAAACCTGAATGACTGTAAGGAAATTTTAATTTCCTTCCTTTGATGCAATTAGGCTTTAAAATCTTTCATCTCATTTGTTTTGCTAGGGAAGAAAAATCATTTTAATTCACACAGCTCCTTTTGATATTACACAAAGATGTAAGAGGGGAGCCCTCTCTTCCACTGGTGGTGTTTTACCTGCAGTAGAAGGAAAACCCAACCACAGTTCAATGAGTTTGTCTGTCATGTAGACAAGCACACAAATAATAACTGAATAACTGAAAGGGAAAGAGGAGCGGGCAGGGCACCTGAGGGAGGAGATGAGGCCCCTCCATAGCGCCCTGCTTTGTGGTGTACACCTGTGACGAAAACAGATTCCCCCCCTCCCCATCACCCACCGTCCCCTCTTCTGCCCCGGCTGCCCCTCATCCCTGCCAGAGCGAGGTGCTGTCCCTCAGCACAAGGCTCAACCTTGGGTGGTACTTCCCACCGCAACTTAAATTAAGAACAAAGTGACGCTTTCTTCAAACTGGGAGAAGTGAC
This sequence comes from Apteryx mantelli, assembly GCF_036417845.1. NCBI lineage: Eukaryota > Metazoa > Chordata > Aves > Apterygiformes > Apterygidae > Apteryx > Apteryx mantelli. The sequence goes on from NC_089980.1 coordinate 76,279,328, forward strand.
ATTTTTCCCTGTAGTATCTGCTTCCCTTAAGAACTGTTCAGCAGAACGATACCCACCAGTGTTTGGAGATGTCCCAGTATGAAGTGAAACCTTCTTCTACACCCAGTTCCTGAACAGGCTATAAACATAGATATAGCACCTGGGCCACAGCTCCCCAGTGAAGTCTCAGGAAGTCACCCAGAGCTGCTTCTCGCTTACCAAACTGAGTAGCTGCATCAGTGCCAAGGGAGCTGCTGGACACAGGGCTGCTCCTCTGGCCACATCTGTTAGAGCCTTCACAGGACTTAAAGTGGTTGGGTATCACCTTTATCATGCAACCATGCAAGCATTTGTCACGACTCATAGCTTTTTCCCAAAGTATTCTAAGCTCAACCAAATTATTAGTCTCAGGAAAAATATAAATAAACAGAAAAAGTTTACCACATTTCCTGAACCTCAAAAAAAAATATCTCCAGATCTCCAAATGATGACCCTCAGAACTTCATTTTACACCTGTGGATCAATCCTAAAATCAGGAGGTGCTGGAAGATGACATCTGTTGCATTATTTCAAGAGTGAAGAAATATATCCTAAACAATTTCTGATAGATAGATAGGAACTGAAAGGAACCCAACACTTTTCAATGCAAGCTAATGAACCACAAGCCAAACCAATTTTGTTATGCAACAATACTTTGTTTCTCTCCTATCCAGCATCTCATGCCAAGAAAGGATTATAGCAACAGCAATTTGTTTCAGATTTACTCTGTCAGATCAGCTGCTGATAGCTTCAGACCACCCTAATCTGGGAGAGAAAATGAAGCTATTTGTTGACAGAAGAGCCATTTGTGATTTTCCTGAGGCATTTCATTGTTTATTTAAAACCATTAAGGAAGCCTAGGGTGATATGAGTTCAAGCTCCTTTTAAAAAGATAACCAAAGAAACTCCAGATTTATGATTCTATCTCAGTTCTCCTCACAAAATATTCCAATGTTCTTGACTCAGATAAAATTCAATTCTAAACACTAATTGCAACCCCATGCCCACTACTGCAAAATACTTGGTTTCTTTTCATAGAATACTAAACAGTGGCTTAGTTTTGGGAGTTGTAAATAAATGAGTTGCATTTTGAAACAAAACACTGAATTTACATCATCTTAACTATAAACTGTAAATTAGGTGCAATAGAAGTTACATTAGATCTTTATATGCTACTTATAGCTTTAATAGAAAGCTATACTCAGCTCCCTTAGGTAGTTTCAAAAACTTCATCATAACAAACTTAATAAACCTTAAACCTATTAGGTCCTTGGAGAGATTCCCATGGAGTTCAGTATCAGTTGGATTAGGATCTCATCACCTTTCCAGGCCAGGGTCCTCAGTATAGAGGTGACAGGGGCCACAGTATAGAGCCACAGCCCAAATGTCTCCCCAGCTGTGATCATCTAATCCATAATTGCAATTTTCCCCCTAGAAACACAGTGAAAAAGGGCTAGTGAATTGCACAAACTTAGAAACACCATGTACAACAACCTCCCCCTGCAACCCAAAGAGTTTGTAAATTTGCACAATTTTTTTTCATTTTGGAAACAGAACTTTCTCGGTTCAAGACAGGCAGTTGTTGAAGGCCTCTTTGTATGCTTGAAGAGAGTAAACCAGGAGATCTTGTCAGATAACTTTAATGCTAGGAGAAAGATTAGAAAGAGGATATTATTTTATTTTATACCAAGGCTGCCAAGATCTTCAGATTGCTTCCATCAAAGGCAAAACTCCCACTGCCTGCAATGGTGCAGGATTTCCCCAGCCTGAAATTCCTGGATGTCAGGGAGATCCCTTGGGTGCAGCCTGCACCCCACAGCTCAAGCCCATTGCTGAATCTCCTTCCAGTAAACTCTGACCCGCACCAGGGACATGTCCTCAAATCCAAGAGATGCTGGCACACACTGTAGATGTTTGTCTCACCTCAGGGCCAAGCCCCGGATGAACAGTGTGTGCATTACTTAACGCATAATTTGAGGGAACTAATTAATTCTCTGTCTTTGCAAGAGTGGATAAGGATTCTTTTTCCACAGAACTCACTGGAAGCACAAGTTAAACTGAAGTTTCTTTTATACACAGGATTTCTTTAAGTTTGCTTTTTAATCATAGGAACAATGCTGTTTGAGAGTCCAGATGACATAATACTGTATATTGCAAAAATGAGAAAATAACCACAGGTAATTTTAAACCAAACACAAAATTATATTAGTTGCACTTGAATTTAAAGCCAAATTTTGGATTAGGGCTCCATTTATTGGCAATTCTGGGAAAAGGTTTCAGTATAATCCCCAGTTAATGAAACCTTTGCTAGTGAGTTTCCTTTGTCAACACTGCATTTAATGTGAGAAGTGCTTATACCTGCTAGATCATCAAAACCTGCAAAGCTAACAGACTCAACTGGAACGTAAAAAACAGGGAGGATTTTCATAAAACTTTAATAAAAGCTTTTGGCCTAGAATGGTGTGGGGTGATTCCTTTAAAAACAACTCTGCTATTACTATTCTCCCATTCCCAAACACTTTTTTTGCTATGAAAATTGACAGACAGCTATGCTAAAAAAAATATATTGTAAAGTATTTCTTGGAAATGTTGTACAAGTAAAAGAAAAATTCAATTGTAAAATCCCTAGAAACCTAGCCAAGCTGAGTCTGAGCTTTAGATCCTTTTAGTCCTTTGCAGTGGTTATAGAGTCAGACAGACGCCCAGACCCAAACAAACTGGGCAGAGAGAAAGGTAGCCTTGACCACTGCTAGCAAAAAGTAAGGAGAAAGGCTGTGTCAGTTCAACTAAATGCTAGGGCTCCTTTGCTGCCATGCCAGGTTTCCCTCTGCGTGTGTAGGTACAGTGACTGACAGGAGCATGACAGAAAAGAGATCTGATCTAATCTAATTTCAGCAAATCCATTTTATCCTGCCACAAAAGCAAGCACAGGTGCAGTCTGTGTTTCGCAGGGTATGGATAGCTGCATCAGAGGTATTTTAGCAAATCCACCTTTAATGAAAGAGCTGCAGGGTTGTGTTTTCCCTCACAGGTTTGTGAGACTACTGTGCCGAAGGTGAAGTTGTTGATTCCCTTCTTATGTCTTTTCATTGAGAAAAAAGCAGAAATGCTTATATATGAGGGCTCTCTCTTGCTGATAGTATTAATTACAGATCAGAAAAAGTGTTTCCTCTTTCAGGAAATTGAAGCAAAAATGCTTTTGAACACCACTACGTGATTCTTTCTCTCACAAATCGGAAAACTGCAGTGATTTGCAGTATTGAAGTTAGCCCCAATGCTATTTTGTTTTCCTTTGTCCAATGAAATGCACCTTATACTATAGCGGTCATTCCCGTTATCGGTTATCAGCCTAAACTCTAGGTACTCCTTTCCTCAGTCTCATATATGAACCCATTTGCCACACGGATTTGGGAAGCAATAGTGAAAGAGACTTTCAAAGCATCTTTCTCACTGTATGTAGCATGTGCTGAGACAGGACTTCGGAAACTCAGTTAATGCTTCCATGAGCACAAGCAATGTGTGAACGTGCCTGTGGCTGTGTACTTCCCTATGAAACCTCAGAAGTAGGATTAAAGAAACTTTTGGTCAAGCAGGATGATTATGCTGAAAAAGAAATGCTTTATTTTTCCTTTAAAATTTTAAACTCTTCATTTCCACTGTGTTGACTTTGTGTTCACAAAAACTGGAATGCTCATGGAAACATTATTAAAAAATATTTTTAAATACTTGGGAAAAACTAATTTTGAAGTCCTACAAAAAATATTTGCAGTGGAAATTTTATTCCCTTCATCCAGTCAGGAAACAGAAATACACCATATACATTGTACAGCCATTGCAGCTGTTTGATGTGTGCCAAGAACTACTCATAAATTAACTACAGACATAGGATTTTATAAATAATTTTGGTTAATAACTAATCAAAATCTCAGCAGCAATTCAACTGAAAAAAAAATGGAAACATTTTTTGGAAAATAAAGAATTACAAACTGCATCTCTAGCTCGACTTTTCAGTTATCTGGACAAGTATGCTACATTCTGCCAAATGTATCCCGGTTGACTGGTAAGAAAAACTTCTGCTTTATTTTTCTTCCCTTTTACTTGCCTCATTTCTAACTGAGTTTTTCATGACAGTGCTGTCTTAGTGGAATCTATAGGACTGGATAGCAAAAGTCCTAGAAAAACAGTGGAACTACGCTTCACTAATATCCCTGGGTACAATGCTCAGCAGCACATAGACCTGTCTCTCTGATTTCTTGCCACATCCTTTTTCACACTTACGTTTAGTCTCCATTTTGAAAAGCACTTAAACACATGCTTAAGTTCCTCCCTATCTATCTGATGTGCCTTCATGAGATGCCAGCCTGTGATTAACACTAAGCACACTGCGAGTGTGCCCTTCTGCAGAAATGCTGTCCTGAATTTGGGCTGAAGTGCCAAGATACCAGACAGACAAACGGCTTCGTAATTTTTTTCTGCTTCTAGTTTATTCAGTTATAATTACCATAGTGAAGCATTTTCTAATACTTTACCACTAATCATATTCTGAAGGATAAAAAAAAAATCATTTCCTTACGTTGAGATCAAACTGTGAGTGAAAAACAAAGGCAGGTCACCTGCAATTATGATTCCATTTGAGCATGACACCACCCTTGTCTTCATTTTTCTAGCCACAGAAATCCAAGCAAAACAATAGATTTCAAGGACAGATTGATGATGTGTGTGCCAAATTTCATACATACTCCTTGAAATACAAAATCATCCAAACCCCTCTGAAACTAGTTTGGTGTCAATGAATTTTGCTTTAGGGGTTAAATTCCTTTTCAGAAGCATCACTTTCCTGGTTGGTGAGGAGAAATTAGCTCTATACCTGCCAGCAGCTAATGCTACCTAAGGATAAAGGAAAATTATTACCTGAATTATTCTGAAGTCCAAAGCTTCCTAAAGGCAAAAGTTTTCTTCCTTACCCATATAAGCAAAGCTTTCTGTGATGTAGGAGGCTAATTTTAAAGATTTTCTACAGCCTGAAAATTCAGCATAGGGTTACCCTCCATTTTAAGTTGTATTCTAGTGAATAAAGGTAAATCCGTTACTGGAATAAAAATGAGAAGTTAGAATCAGATTACATTTCAAGAACAGATAGAGTTGGTCCATCAGAGAGACTAATTTTCATAAGTAAGGATTGCTGTAAGAAAAACTGGGAGGAAAAGAATAGACTTTAAAACCTGGAAGTGTTTCTTAAAAATAATTTATAACATTGTAAGAAAAAGGCCCAAGAACACTATTGCACAACTGAGGATAGCAACTTTGGCTAAAAATGAGTTTTGACACATTGGAAAAGAGGAGGAAAAAATTACAGGTAGACTAGTAGATAACAAATCCAAGACAGAGATATAGCAAGCAATACCTACTCCAAAGTGTGGAAAATTGGTTAAGAAAGCCAAAGATGCCCATCTGATCAGGCTGAGGACAATAAAAATAAGCATAATAACAGCAAAAGCAGCCATATTGCAGAATGAGATGAAAGGGGGTAGAATTTCTAATGAAAGTGCTGAAATGGCAAAATAAATAGGTCTCAGCTTTATTTTAAAGTGACAGAAGGATGAAATACTTTCCAGTGCATTTGTAGGTTAGAACACCTATTATAGAGAAATATTCTCTACTTAGACTGGCCACACCGGTTTTGGAAAAGGAGATGCTGTGCAGGGTCACATGCGACTGCCTACGCAGAGGGGCTGCGGGGAGCGGGCGCCCCGGCGGGAAGGGGCACCGTAGGCTGTGAGCGTGGCATGGCCAGGCAGCTCAGTACCAGCCCGGGGGCTGATTTGCTAGCAAAGGGGGTGAATGGCATGCACTAAAACAGCAGGAGGAAAAAAAGGCAGAAAGTAAAGTATGAATCTGTCGAAGCAGGGCGTACAAAGGGGATGCGGAGTCGGAGGTCCTCCACAGTTCTTCTCCACTCCCCCGGGGAGAGTGCTTTCGGGGGAGTCCAGTGCCTTTTTGGCTGAGGGGATAAACTGCTTTGATTTACTTTCTGAGCCCTGGAATCTATCGCGGATTGCAATGATTCAGCCCTCAGTGTTAAAAATGTTTATGACATTTTGAAATATTGAGAAATATAATAGACCCAAGTATAATGTAAATAAATTTAAATACAATAATCCCCTCTTGCTTCCAGCCCACGCAAACTATGAAATCAGAAATTCAGGGACTGTTTGCCTGAGGAAAGAGAAACTACATACACTTACGCACACACAGAAGCCAAAGGATTTCTCTGTCCTGGGAAACGTCTTGAGGCTTAACCCTATACTCCGAGAAAAGTTTTTAGCTGCTGACTAAAACTAATCTTCCTTAGGGCCCTTATTCAAAAGTCACATCAGCAGAGGACCTGATTCAAGACAAGCATATGCTCAAGCACCTTAGTGAACAGCGCTGCACAGGATTTTGCCAAACAGGAGTCTTGTTTTAAGCACTGTTTTAAGCACTGTTTTAATGCTGAGCAGCATTGTCCCCTGCTTTTCTTGTATTCCCCGCCTTGGTCTCCGTATCCCCATTTTGTGCTCCGACTGAACTGTTCAGAGCAGCTACAATGTCTTTGTTTATGTTGGCATAGCACTAAGTGCTATGGAATCATGACCCGTGACCACGCTCTCCAGACACTATCATAAGACGCGAAAGTAAAATCTGCGGGTGTGTATTGCCAACACCACGTGCAGGCAAGAAATGCAAAGAGCAAAATGAGTATAACTTGGCTACTGGCTATTTCAGAGGTGAACATAACTTACAAATATTTAAAAGATATGCCATGCTTTTCATAGAGCGAAATTATGCTTAAAATACATAACATTGTATCAATGGATGGAGAAAAGGGAAGAGCACAGTTAGCACTGAGAAAAAAACTTCTCAGAGGCTGAGGTACAAAATAGCTTTCTAGAAAAGTAATATAGACTTCAGCTTTCAGGATATCAAGTACTCTGTTGGACAAAAACATTTATAAGTATGCAATAAAGAACAATCTTGTGCTGTCAAAAAACAGAATAGATTATGCAGAATTTTCCTCTTCTGGAGTTGACAGCTGTTTACATTTCTCTCCTTTTTCCTATTAGGTATAATATGATATGAATCCTACTCTCTTTTGAATATACTAATTCTTCAGAAATATTGTCCAAATAGTTTAGAAGAAGTATTTTCAGTGCAGAAGTTGCCTGTTAGTGGTTCACAGTGGCTAATCTATGTTCACAATAACAAGAAATATCTTTGGCTCTCCTTCTATTTGAGGAAAACATTTTACACTGAGAAAAACAACAAACAAGAAATTATTATTCTTGATCAGCTAAATACTTCAACAGATTTTTCATCCTTATACCCAAGAAACTTGCAAGGATCACTGACATTTATATACATACTCATAAGGTACAGTTTGGCCCAAGGAAAGAAGCAAAAAAAGCCTGCTTTTCCACATGATATCATTCAAACTTAAATTTGCTTTAAATCTAATTTTTACTTCTATAATCATGATTCAGATTCATTACAGAGAAGTTAAACAGAAACATCTCAATAACTGTAGCCACATCAGCAGGACACAGGAAAGCACTCTCAAACCATTTATTTTCTGATTTGAGTATTGACATTTGATTATTTTGGATTAAATTTGCATAGTACATATTTGATTACCATCAAATCATTATTACGGGTGTTTTTTTTTTAATCTAGTATCAACATCTGACATGAATAATTCCACACACAGACTACACAGGCAGGGTTAAGTTCACCCTTGAACAAAGGACTAGCATAAAGCCTAAATCCTGTGATATAAAGGCCTAGACTTTTGCACTGCAGCCCACATTACTACATGTCACAGAATTACACTGAATTTAAGCATTTTTAAATTGACTGGCTTTAAAAGAAACAAAGCACAAAGCACATTTTGAAAAATGAAAGCTATTATTTGTAAAAATACCTTCTTGCTGTGCTCAACCTTGAGTTCAAGTTCAACAACTTGAACTAATGCTCAGAACTAAAAATGTTCTCATAAGCACCTAAAGAAGTGGTTTATGCAACTAGTTGAAAAGAACCTATTTATTAGTGTGAAACTTAAGCCAAATTCCAGTTTTCTTCCCCAGTGAGGAGAAGGAAAAAAAAATCTTTGCATCCCTTTCTCGCAGTGCATAAAAGGGTGTAAATAAGCTCTCACCACTTTATATTGTGGAAGTACAAATGATTCTTTAAAGGTGGGTTTCCCATTCATATTCAGAATTGTATAACATCTCCATTCTATTTTATGCAGCTGTTAAAATACTGAATAAAGTCATTGTCCACTATTTACAATTTCAGAAAGAGTATGAAGTATTGCCCACTTCTTTTAGACCAGGCTGTTGGGTAGAAGTGGCTTAAAATAAAACAGAAATACAAACCAACCCTGGAAAGCATCTTTGTGAAACCTGCAAAACTTCAGGGAGAGTTCAGAATAAACTTATTTTATTTTTGCTACAATGTAAATTTTTAAAATCAAAATAATATTAAAAGCAGGGGAGCTTCAATTCTAGAAGCACATTCTCAGCAAAGATGACTTCACATTACAACAATAACTATATTAAAACATTGAAAAAATGACAGAATATATTAATAATTATTACATACAGTTTCATCTTTGAGAAAAATGGTTTTTCAAAATAAAATTACTTTCCTGTGAAATATTTTAACTAGCTAAAATATAAAGTAAAAATGAAGGCATGTTGCATTACAGCTGCTACAATTATTAAGGGCCAGACTGTGCCACTTTGGTCCCATCAGGTAGTATCTGAATTCCTTAAGTAATCCCACTGAATCCAATGGGAAAGCTCACAGACTAAGGTACAGCTATTGTGATTAACAGTGGCAGAATCTGACCTTAAGGTCATTTTAATAAGCATTTTGGCGACTTGCTATTTCCTAAGAACCCCTTTTTATAATGCATTCCATAAAAATAAGCTCTAGAAAGATACAGTTTCTCCTGCTCCAATATTCCAGACATTTGGAAATCCTGATGAGAACAAAATGCTGCTTACTTGTCACTGCGATGGCAATACGCAGGAGAACATCTGCGCACCAAGGAGGGCCATATAAATTACAACATTAAACTGTCCCCTGTGGATCTGTCCTTGAACTGAGCTGGCTTTTCACTGCTGACAAACCAAGATCACAGTTTTGCTGCTGTCTTCTTAGTCTGCACATCACAGAATTCCCTACCTGGCTGGCAGATATTTGCTCTAGAAAAAATGGAATAATAAAGAATAAAGGTGAGGAAGATTTATTAGATCATTTTGTTCATCATCATCATCATCCCAGGGAAGATTATTCCCAACAGTATATTCTCCAGTACTTTGCTTAGTCCAGTTTAAATGCCTCTACAGGCAAAGGAATACAGGCCAAGACTGAGCAAGTTTGGCAAAACTGCATGGAGAAACTTACATTATCACATTGCAAGCCAGAGAGCATTAGTCCAGCGCTTCTGAGAGCACGAAACCTACTGACATTTTATACAGTAAATTTGCTTTAGCTAACATCCGTCCTCAACATGGTTGCAGCAACGCCAGGTCCATGAATACCACACATATCTTTAGCCCCAGGGCTGTAATGGGGAATGCCCACACACAGCGCAGGGCAGGATTTGGTTTTGTGTGCACTGACACGAAAGATTTATTTAAAACCTTCAGGAAAGCATGAAAGATGCATTTAGTCTTCAATATCAGGAAGTAAAGAGGACATTAAGATACAAACTGAGCTGCAGAACAAGCTGCATGACTGCATTACCAAGACATTAGCCAGCTGGAGGCCAGAGTGGCAATGCAGTTGCATTGGGTGCAAAGCTCCTCTAAAGCAAGCAAACACTCATAACACAGAGACTTATTTCCAGACCAGAACCTACCCCATACTAATGGGTAATGACAATGCACTATGACATTACTTCCAGCCTAATAAAAGACTGTATTGAAAGCAACTGAGAAGAGACAAGAGAATCAAGGTCGATTGATTATTGGTCAATTAAAGATCAATTAAAATTAAAGAGGCAGTGTCAGTACTCTGCAGAAGATGATGACACTGAAGTCCATGAGAATACTGCTGGGAAATTCAGTGGAGCTAAGATTTCATCCCATGTGCCCAGCTCTCATGAAGGAGCGTACAAAAAGGCACAGAAGAGGCACAAAGACTCTGAAAGATTCACTGCTCCATTTCCAGCTCAGCATTACCCTACTGGGGGAGAAGGATATGGTTTGCGACACTGCTGGCTTTGCAGGGACAAAAACTTCCTAAGTCTCTAATTTAGGGAATGCTGCAGGCAAAGAACAACATGGTCTTGCAGCAACTTCTGCCCCCACTGCTTTCCCCTGCCCGGGGCGTCTGCAGACCCCAGTGCTCTCTTCCTACCACGATGGAGCAGATCTGTAAGGGATGAAACACAGGACCCAGACATATCCATTCGCATCCAGTATCTTGGTGTGTAAGCCTAAATGATGATTTTTTTTTAAATTGCTTCTGTTTATCAAGCTACTTTTTGTCCAATTTTATGAGTAAATTTATATTCTGAGGTAAAATTAACACACACTAATGTCAAACTATTCTTTAAGTACCAATTTAAAGTTCTACCATACCAACAAAGAATTCCTTCCAAAGTGTAGAAATATCTTATATAAGCTGAACTTGCTGATACTATTTCAACAATGGAAAATACAAATGTGGCCTGTTCCCTTTTCATTATCTTCTAGCTGTTGCCTCTGTGCAACAAGAAATACCATATGGCTTATGGACTGATCTGTCTGGCATAGCAGAAATGGAAAAGACACAAACCAACTGGTGCTATTGCTGAAAAAGTACTTCAGGTCTTGAGTGCAAACTGTAATATCCTACAGAGATTAATACTAAGTATGCCAGGTTTATGGTTATTCATTATTAAGCTTCTGGGAAAATAGAACAATATATCCTGATAGTTTTAAATACATATTAGATCCTCTGAGTCACTGCTGATTATTCAGCCTATATTTCTGTTACTGTATTTCAAAATGATCTGAGAGAGAGCATTTTGAATTTGTAAAGTTAAATGAAAAATTGTGGAAAAAGTAACATTTGTACCTTTAAAAGGGACACTTAAATGCTGACTGTAACAGAGTTCCACCAAAAGACAGGTCAGACGATGGAAGCAAAAAGCACAAGACAACTAACAATAACTTTAAACTGACCCACAAGTATCAGCTACTAAACGATGTTCTCAAGCTTGCACGGATTGTATTTCCCATAATGGGAAGTAAAAGCTCATCGTGTTCTGCTCAAGTGACTGATTTGTTTTGGTCACAAGACCAAGAAACTAAATATTTCTGGCAAACACAGATATTTACAAAGTCCCGTTTTAAAGTCTGCTCTTATATTGGCTGTGGAAGGGCAAGAGTAACCTGGCCTGCCACGTTTAGAGCATAAACAGATCTCTTGGCAGGTAGAGAGGAAAGGGTAAATTAATTAGCCAGCTTTTCTTTTGTCTTACAAAGCTGTTTGTTGAGGCGGGGAGGAGAGGGGAGGGGAGTGGGGAAAAACAAAACAGCTCTTACATAAGAGCCTTTAGCAATACACCTGCGTAAGAAAAGGTGCCAGCTGAATTCAGAGAACTGGCTTAATGCGTAAACCCTGAGCAGAATTACAGTGCAATTTATGTTAACCAAGATTATTTTTAATGCATATCAGAGTAGCACTTTATGGCCTAGCTTAGATCAGACACTATTGTGCTAGGTACTGGAAACACACATGAGAAGAAGCAGTGTCTAGGAGTTTACAGTCTGGATAGCCAAGATGGAGGGAAAGAAAATGAGTGTATAAGGCCAATTTTGCAATGAAAAGAAAGCAGCTTAGGTAGACCTCAGGGGAGTGGTTCAAAGGAGCCTAAGGAAGCTCACTCACACACATACACACGCACAGCATTTCCTAGCACGTTCTCCCAGTGCCTGTATAATCACCCTTTTTGGGTGTTATGGGTTTGGTTAGGGTACCTGAAAGTTAGTTCTTTGTATAGATCCAGTTCTAGTTATTGAACAATCTCTCTGGGCACAGAACCACCTCTGCAAAACTGAGCCTGTGCTGCTCACAGAAGTGACTTTGGAGAACAGTGAGGTACAGACTGGTAATAGTAGCAGTGCAAAGGTAAAATATTCATAATCCTATTGTCTTCATTTTAAGTTCCCCAGGCGTAACCTCACCTAGTCGATCTTCTCTGTTTCATGAGGAAGTTGCACTTGCGATCACTAATGAGCTGCTTGATTATTCCGTTTACCACATGCAGCCGCTCTCGTTGTGACAAGATGCCTCACTTGCCTTGGCCTCTCTTCTCCTGGGGTCTCTGGCTGGTTTCACACCTCTGACAGGCTCCCTCTCCTAAAGGCATGACTGCTGAGGTGAAGGGCGTGCTTTACGTGCAACCTCCAGGTTGCCAGAACATGGCAAGAGAGCTTGCCATGGCAAGCTACGAGAGCTTTCCTCCTTAATGGAGGTGGCTAATTAACCACCACAGCTTTAGGTTTATAATTCAGCAATTCTGAGGGAAAAAAAACAGCTCCCCCAAAACAAAGCCTGTGTTAAATAAAGCACTAGTTTTGAACTCAGCCAGGAGAGTTCATCCAGTTTAGTATAACTGATCGGTGACTAGAACTTGATTCCAGCATTACCTTGAGCTTAAACAAAACCGTGACAGTGACAACAGGCTGAGAGCAACAGACCGGGCTGGCTGGAGATCTCCCTTCAGTTTGTCCAGCATCCTTGGTAGCACTTACAGGAAACCCTATGTTCAGATCTACACCAACAAATGCTCGAGTCTTCTGAGCGGATATTTTGTGGGACCTCTTGACAACTGTTGATATGCTAGCTCCTAAAGAAAAGAAAGAAAAGAGAGAAGAGAAGAGAAAAAGAAAAGAAAAGAGAAAAGAGAAAAGAAAAGAGAAGAAAGGAAAAGAGAAAAAAAAGAAAAGAAAGCCCAAAGCAACCCTGGGTTTAACGTTTCTCAAAATATCAGCCTGGAAATTGCATGGGGGTAAGGAGTCAGCACAGAGCCCCCTCAGCCCCCAGTCAGATCTGCATACAGCATTCCTTTCTATGTTTACAGCTGGAAAGAAATTGAATTACCTACATAGTATTATTTTAGTATAAACGAACAGGAAGACTTGACCAAAATTGATGACCTAGCGGGTGTTGCCCCTCCCTGACTGTACTGTACATGCAGAGCTTTCTAGACTCCAATTTATTGGTTTGTCAGAAACTTCAGTTATTTTCATCAAGTTGAGTTTTACATTAAACATTCCTCCACTTAATTGGAACCATGCGGATACATTTGGGCAGCATCCATATTCCTGCTCAAATAAAAGGGGTACTTTGTTACAAATTCAGCATACTTTGCTGTTAAATTATATTTTGCTAGCAATTACAATTAAATATGAAGTTCACGCTTAATAGCAAACCTTGTAATCATGTGGGAATAGTTCTCCTTCCGTGAACATCATGCGTGGGTGGGAGAAGGGAGAACCCTACAGCCTCATTTTAATAATGAAATAAACAGTTCTGCTGGTGAGTAATTCAGGGATTTTAAAACAGGGCAGTGGCAGGATGGAAATTGTTTAAGAAGCTTATTTAACCCTCTCACCTGCTACTTCTAGCTCTCTCAAGAATTACCCACCAACTGCAGGCAGACAGGAGCAGAATCAAGAGATTTCAGAGGGGATCACTGAGTGGGGCAGGGGATTGTGTCAAGTCTGGTTTCATTCTTGCTTTTAGTCCCATTGTGAAAAATTACTGAAGATAGCAATGTCGTATTTGCAGAAAGCTTTTGACGTTCTATCTTTTTTTCCCTTGAATTCTGAATTATAACAACAACAATTTTCTCAAAATGTGCTACATTTGTGGCATTTGTCCTGGAAAACAGTTAACATTCTTCTCTAAACTGAGATTTCATTTTAAATTTCATTTGTGGTTTTGTATTTTTATACTTGTTCATGTTAGCCATATTTATGCCTAATATGAAAAAGGTACCAAGATGAAGAGGAAACATTTTGCCATGGAAAAGAAGATACGGTACATCAGTCAGTACTAAGCAGGCCCTTATAATTTTAAAAAGTGGAATGTGAAATATTGCAACTATCCCATATTATGACAGTATATCTACTATCCTGAAACATGTTTCTACTGACAAGTCAAGGAATTATGGAACACAAATGTCAAAACAAAATACAAAATATAAAACTTACTGCAAAACTTTGAAATTCTAAGGTCAATTTTGAATTTTTTTCTGCAAAAAGGTTTAAATATGGATTTTTACATGAGGAAAATTTGTGAGAGGATCTAAGGGACTAGTTCTGAGGAGACACTGGAATGAAATCTGCTTTATTAAAACAAAGAAACCCCAAGACTGGGCTGATAAAAATATTTCCAACCAACTCAAGCTAATTTCTGAGTCATCACTCTTAAAATCTCTTGCTGTCTTGAGAATGAACAAAATTTCTGCATTGTCCATTTAGAAAGAGTTGGAATTCGCCCTTCACATACAATTGATACTGCCCAGCTATCGCCATCCATCGTTCAACCTAAGGCATGTTCTGCTTTCTGTCTAAGTCAGGCTCAGTATATTTGAAAGACAACTCCATGCTTGTCCAGCTCAAAAGAAAAGCGGATGACAAGATTGATGCTGTGTCAGCAATTCAAAGAAACTCCCCTTGCTGATGATGGCAGCTGCTCATGTTTGTGGTTACACTTTAGTGGCAAATTGGAGAGGCCCACATATCAGGAGGGCTGCGGGGATAGGATTTACATCATTGGACACACTACTTCCACACAGAGACTTGTAGTGCATACCACAGAAATCTGCACCAAGAATCGCCTCGCTGCAGTGTGGAATTTAAAGGAGTGTTTTCCTTATTTAGCCCACGTACGTATCCAGTTTCTTTCCACCATTGTAGTTCTTGCATAAAGCGCACACAGAGAAGCTAGCTCCATACGGATGGAAACCTTTGAGTTCTCTAAGACATGAGGAATTAAATAGCTATGAGATCTATAGAGAACAACATCCTACAATGCTATCACCATATTTCTGATATCACACAGGGGAATTAAATCCACAAAAGCATACTGTTCTCACTGTACAGCCTGTCTTACAGTTTCCCTGGAGTGAACTGCTGAACTCTTCCAGTCATCCACAGAGCTGATGTCTGTTTTTTGGGTTCTGATGGGCTGCTAACCACTTCTCCAGAATCAGCTTGTTCTGTTTCCAGCCCTCCGATCTGCCTATAAAGCCTTGACATCTGTTAATACTGGAAAGTCCGTCTGTTTAAATAATAGATGGGTGAATCTTGTGGAGTTTGAAGAATTGAAAATCCTTTGAAATATTTTTGGGGTTCCCAAACTAGTTCAAACTCGTAAAACACTCATATCTGGTACAATTTAACTCTGTGTTTCTCTCATTGCTCCACTCTCTAGTTGGAATTTCATTTTAAACTAAGAGAAAGCATTTTCTTCTTTATACTGGTCCTTTTCTGAAAAGGTCCCAAACATGACTGCCCAGACAGCAGATCAAACTTTGGAATCTGTGCTGTTTGCCTAGTTCTGAAATTGTACAAAATAATGATCCTTAAAACATTCTTAAACATCCTTTATGAAGTCCCAACTAGTCACAAAGGACTTCCCTAGCCAGTATATTATAGTTTATTTCAGAAAAATTTGCAATGCCTTGCTCCGGCTCACACTTTCTCCTCGGGTGGCCAGACTTCCCTGAAGGCAGAGAACACTAGAAGATAGCAGCTGAAGAGACAAAACCAGAGATAGTCTACAGAGCCTGAAGTACTGTATTATTTCTTTTGGAGCTTGAGTCCAAGTCTCAGGCCCCCTGTAAATATGCCTGAAAAGGTACTATGCAGGAGGCCGTATCCTGCATTGAAAATGTCTATCCTGTGCACCAACAAATGATTTCTCCTCTTTAAACAAGTCTCTTTCAACAACACATATTCTCATCTGTGTATCTTTAATAAAAGCATAATTTTTGTCATATGCTCTAATGAATAGCATACAACTAAACAGTACACAGAAGACTGTAATTCCATCTGGGAGTTTGTTGACATTGATAAACCACTCTCTTTGCTCTTGTGGTTCATGTCATTACAGCAGCTCAATGGGATTACAGTCCTTTTAGGTATAGCTGGTTATAGACATTATATCATATAGTAATGACTGTATGTTTTATTAAAGGGATGTTTTGAGTTTAAATATGTAACTGAAAATCCTCATCAATGGCCTGAAAATACTGTGTTAAAGCTTATCTTTATTTTTCATTTATTGAGTGGATTGTTTATTTTTTTAAGATTCCTCATCTTGGGAAATGAAAATATCTTAGTTGCTTTTTATTTTATCTATACTGAAGGACTGAAACATTTCCCTTGTGATTTTGTAGCATCCCTACTTTTATAGGATATGAAAACCAGAACATTACGTTCTCCCTAAGGGAAAGTGAACCAGACAAGTCTAGTAATTTCATAGTCTAAACTGAGTTAAACAGATGCATGCAAAAGCAGATAAACAGTGAAAACTGTGGTTTTACATTTTTTTCCATTTCCAAACCCTAACAGTGATAGCAGTGACACTGCTAGAGATTGTTTAAAATACATAATAATCATGTTTTCCTTTAATTTGATTATAATTAACAGATTGGCCAATCCACATGTGCATTTCCCTCAGAATGAAGCTTACATTGAGACACATTTACCCAGTTATGTCTGCTTCTTAAGCTATAGAACCCATGTGAATGAGGGCTTTCATTCTTCTTCATTTTATTCCCAGTTTATCTGGATCTCTTTGATTTTTAAAAATTTAGGTCATGCATCCTGTTCCTAGTGTGGCCTAAGTCTGCTTATTGCCATTTAGCTCACAGTGAAGTAACTGCATTAATGAGTTCATTGACATCCAGACATTTTAGGCAGGATAGAAGGAAAATACTAAATGCTTCTGATCGGAATTTTATTTTATTTATACAAACCATTAAAAATGACTCAAGTCACTACCTGACAGAAGATTAGGGGCACCAGGTTTGATGTACAGTTCTTCAGCCCTGCTCAGTGTGTTCTGTAGAAAGATTATTATCTGTAACACTCTGCCTATTAGATTTCCAGATTTCACTTTTTGTATCAAGTAAACATTAACAGTACCAGCAGGAAAATCACTGGGACCAGTTATGGCAGACCACACATGTAGAGCAGCACAGAAGAGATTGCTGGTACACTTCTTCCCCTTCCCACCAGTGATTTTACTGAGCTGTCATTCGTCTAACACCAGCCCGCCAGATTTGGATGACTCACCACTGCTCCCAGCTGTTTTCTCTCTTTAGCTACAGCCATCCTTATATACTGGGAGAGAGTGGAAGTACTCACACTGTATCCAGTCAGCAAAGTATGGGGACGAAATTAGAGGGAAAGTAGTCTGTGGAAGCTCTTCTGCTTGAACTTGCATGCTCTGAATCATATTCTGGAGGCTGTAGGACTGTACAGATGCTAACAGGGACAGAAAGATGACATTTGTGAAGTGCCTGATCTAAAGGACAAGCTATGGTTTTGAGTCTTCACAGTGTTCATAAAAATATCCTGAGATGCCTTGTTGATCTCTTTCATTTGGTCCTGTCTAAACTCATCTGTGCACTTTGTTTTTCCTGGTGCAAATTCATGTAAGAGGACGGCCTAACATCTTTTCCATACCTCAGTTCCAGCATCAGGCAGATCAGCCGTTTATCTGGATGATTTGTGCTTAGGCACAATAGAATAAAGCCATCCATTACTATACAAAGACACAGTTATCTTTTTTTTTTTTTTTTTAAGTTTCTTACAGACTGGTACTTCCAGAGATGTTTTTTTGCCTGAACTCCAATGGGAATTTGAGTTCTACAAGGTTGGGTTTATCATGGCATAAGAAAGGAAAGATAAAAGTCTGAGAAAGGGGAGCTCAATTGCCTGTTCATCTCAAGTTCTTTATCAAGTCTGTCAGGAGATATTGGGGTAAATTAGCTCACTTATCCCAGTCTGATGTAATTTTGGACTCCATTCTAGACCAGAAAAGCTGAATGTTAACTTTCAACATAACCGTACTTCCGCTCTGTGGCTCGGGCCTTCTCTGTAGTAGAAAATATTTGCAGACATAGCTTTCACAGCAAACTCCTAGTGGAGCTGTGGTGTGTATTGGCCAGAGACTTTTGCCAGCAGTGTTTATATCCAGATGACATAACTTATACCTCTCAATAGGACCTTTTCCTGGTACAAGTACATTTACCAGAACAGCTGATTTAATTAGTGGTATGTTTCTTTTCTTCTCTTCCCAGGCCCTTAGCTGACAAAGCTGTATATGCAAAACATTTAAATGCAGACAAGGCCTGTTACTTCTGGGGAAGCTGCACAATGGCCAGTAACCAATTCCAGTACTGACTGGGATGGGAGGGAAGGGGCTTGAAGCGATGCAGCAATGATGTGCTATGTATCAGCCTTTGGATAGATGCTGGGCAATGTCCAACAGTGACAAAAAACTCTGGGGTGAGATTTAGGGCTGAAAGTTGCTTTTGTAAAAGTTCTCCAGACCAAAGGCAGAAGAAAGCAGAACACAACCACCAATAAAGCCAGTTTGCTAGTGGTTTAAGATGCCTAAATCCTCTCACTTAACATGTACTAAATTCTCATTAGCCTTAAAATATCACAATGACCAGAAAAACTTCAGTGTGGCACCTTCCCACTGACCACTCTTTGTCATCCAATTACTTCTTATTTAATCAATACAGATTTTCCCTCTGTTCACACCCTACATTTACTATGACTCCTGGGAGTGTGAGATGGAAGGAAAGGAGGAAAGATATGGGGAACCAGATTGTATTCTCTCTTGCAAATTGTAAAAAAAAATTGCCAGCTAAGTAATTAAATAATCTTCATTATAAGTGTAACACAGAAAGAACATAACTTGATTCCAGGTGGAATCTGCAACACTGACAATTTAAAAAAATATATTGTTTAAAGTAGGCAAATTTGATCTGGAGTCACTGAAAGAATAAATTTGGAAGACCACCAGGCCACTTTTACAGAGTCCCTTTTGTAAATGTAATGGCACTTTAATGGAAGTTACACTATATACACACATAAACAAGAGAATTAGTGTATATCAGTTATGATAATGTTTTCTGCTGAGTACTGAAAAATTACTGGAAAACCATTTAATAACGATGTAATGTTTTATAATTCTGTCAGCTTAGTGATTTCCTTCACTAAAGGAAGACACGGTCCTACAGTTAATTTCATTGGGTTGCACTCAGTGACTCTTTCTGTATATACAAGTGCTCTTAATAGTTATGTTGTTTGTGATTGATTG
The DNA here is from genome assembly GCF_036417845.1 of Apteryx mantelli. NCBI lineage: Eukaryota > Metazoa > Chordata > Aves > Apterygiformes > Apterygidae > Apteryx > Apteryx mantelli. Next base: position 76,298,732 of record NC_089980.1, read on the forward strand.
CATAAATAGAAGTATAGAACATACCCTCTGCTCTGCCAAAACCCCAAAGATACGAGATAAATTTGGTATTATAGACAGGCGAAAGAAAAAGCTGTAGAGAAGTTTTTTGGTATTTGTTTTCTAAACTAAGACTTTAATTTTACCCTGGGATGAGGGAGCCTGCTCATACAACTACGCAAATACTCCACTAATAAAACAAATTTCTAAGAACACCAGGAAGATTAGGGAGATATTTTAAGACTGTTGCAGACACATATTCCTTAGCAGCTCAAGGTTAAGGATAGTGAACAGGGAGTCAGAAGACCTCTGTCCTCTGGTCTTGACTCTGTCAGTCGTTCATGATGTCTCATCTCCTTGGGTCCTTTCCTTCTACCATTTTTCTTCTTTCTTTTCTACTTAAACTTGGAGCATGTCTGGTGCAGCTAAATCAGTAATGCGCCAAGCTCCACTTACAGCATCACTACTCCAGTACAGCTACGAGTAATTTGTTTACCTTAAGACTGACAAATGAATCACTCTAGAAGAAATTCATCAGGAAGCAGCAACTGGGTGACTCAGACTATGAGCACAAATCTATTGCACGCATCTAGCTACCAGAATTGCTGGGCCCTGTGCTTTGCAACTGGCATCGCCCAGCGCAACCAGAACAGCACTGTTGCCTCACAGAGTTACAACTGCGCAACGAACCCACATCAGCTCTTTCCTCCTCCTCCCTTCATGTGGCTCACGATTTGGATCAGAGCTGCCTCTACCCTGTACCATATGTATCTCAGCACTGATCTGGAGTGTTTCATTATCTGGATTATTTTGAACCCCACCATTCAGATGAAACAGCCTTGCCAAGTTTCCATTCTTTTTTCGTTGTTTTGCGTTTTGGCTCCCTGTCTCTCCTCTAACATCATCGAGAGTGCCAGACCAGAGCAAAATTCAACCAGCCTTGTTTAACTTTTAGGTCATAATAAAGCTTGGGTTTGTTTAATACGTTCTGTTAACAAAGCCTTACACAGTTTGGAGGTAGACACAATAATTAGAGATATTGTCCCATGAAGTACATGTCTGGCTGCCAGCATGGTAAAGTAATAAATAAATAAATAAATAAATAAAGGGGGGGCCCCAGAAAACTGTATTCACAGAGTTAAGATCTTATCTGTTCTGCATTTTGTAGGGTCATTTCTTTTCCCGTATTCAGTGAAATCAGCATTGTGCATTTTTCCTAGGAGTATATGAATCTGTGGTTTTTACTCATATTATATATTGCTAGGCTTAAATATAACTCCAAGTCCTACCAGCTGTTTTGTACAAAGACAGGCATCCAGTTCTGATTCCTTATTATGAAGGGGGGAAAAATTGAAAGTGCTCTATGATTTTCAGAGTCAACAGTATGGGGGTAAAGGGGCTGGATGGAGGAAACACCCTAAAGTGACTATTTAAAATACACCATCCTGTATAAACAAGCTGTGGAAGAGGTGGCAAAGATATTCTGTTGTATCAGGTATTTTCATTCCAGACAGTTATGTTGCCAGGACTAATTAATATTCAGGCCAAATTTGAGAGTTAGCACATCACCTTTCAAACAGCATGAGCAAAGGGTCCAACTGTCTTACTCAAATCTGCATGCTACTTCTTCCTATAAAAGTAGGGGTAGTTAAAGTGTGCTCACATTTAGTGCGTTTTGTTTGACTTTCAGCATACCTTAGTGGCCGTGTGGGTCTGCAGTCTCATGGGCTGCAATTTGCAGCAAAACTGCAACTCTGACCAGTTTTTAGGTGGTAAAATGGTGGGTTTAGGTCAGGGTAAAATGGCCATTTGGTATTGCATATACACATAAGCACTGACCATGACTTTGGTCTCCTTCCACCACTGCTTTCCAACACATATATTTCACTAATGGAGCAAGTATACTTCTTTTCCTGTGGAAATTTCTGTTTGGATTTTTTTGTTGTGTGTGTGTGGGGGGAGATCTTCCCCATTTTTACTGAATTTGGAGAACAGAGTCTGATATTTGTGGCTATTACTCAGACTCTAGCAGAAAAAAACATGAAATAAGAAAACTAAAGGTCCCTTGACTCAGGCCATCTCTGCAACATGTTAAGGCTGAACTACTTAAATGGTGAACTTGTATCCAGGTTTAGCCTGTAAGTCTCAGCATAACAAGGACCCATGCACGAGTGGTACGGAGACATTTGAGTCAGTCGTCATAGGGCTCCCTTTATAGTTCCTGAGAAGCAGTAGGCACCTCATTTCACTCATCATTTAAAATAACTACTTTAAGATGATCCCAATTTTTTTCCAATGACAATAAGGAGAGTCACAGGTGATAACTGCCTTGTAGATGTATAGATTTGATCAAACCAGCCTTGAAGTCAGAAATAGGGACAACAAGGGAGAGATCGGGGCACTTACCAGAAGGAAGCAGACAGCAACTCTGGCATTTTGTTCCATGGACTGCTTATGCATTTTACATTAGACAGTCATCAAAGGAAAAAAAAAATCAAACAGAATCCCAAGAAATTACTTGGACATCAAGGACCAAACCTCTCTCCCCACTCCCAAATCAGGATTGTATCCATTAAGCTACAGACCAGGCTCTTTCCTGCCTCCTCTCCTCCTGGCCCCAGGACTTCAGCATTCCTGGCTGCACAGCTGGGTACCTTCATCAGGAAAGGGGAACACTACCTATATAGAGAGACTGAAAGGGCTGGATATTTCGGAAAAGAGATCAGTAAAAATCACTAGTACAGAAACTTCCTAATGCAGCAAACAGCTAATAAAATGGACATTCATTTGCTAGAGTAAATATACGCCCAATTAAAGTACTGCATATTTAAAAATTGTTGAACACTTAGATTTTTTAAGCACAAATGAGTGTGGAACTCAGAGACGCAAGTATTACTGAAGTCAAGAAATCAATGGGTATAGAGACAACATGAATATCTGAAAATACAAGTACCTCCTGCCCCCCTTCAAGGATATTGTGCTACCTTCTTGGCAGGGGAAAAGAGAGAGGGAGAGGGAGAGAGACTGTGTGTGTGCGCACGTGTGTGCATGTGTGTATGTGCATGCATGTATGAGTGTGAGCACATGTGGTAAAGGATTCAGAAAAGGAAACAATTATATCTTCCTAGAGCCTCCAGGAAAAATAAATTCAGGTTATGGTGTATTTTTCCTTAAATAAACAAACCAAAAGTTGCAAAACAACAATGTAGAGATTTCTTCTTTGTATCAGCACAGGTTTCTGTGAGGTATTAGACTAATACATTTTATGTTTTTGCAGCTGTTTTTGATAGTAAAAGAATACTATCCTAATCTAATGGAATCATTCTTTTGAAACACAGCTATGACTAAGAGAAAACATTAATTTGACTGCTTTATGCAAATGTTGTTGCTCTCTTGATTTTATGCATATAAAAAATTAGCTCATGTTTAAAGCTGTATTTGTTTTGTCTTTGTTTGTCTTATTCTAGCATGTTATCTTCTAAGTATGAGAAGTTTACTTGGAAACATTTATTTATTTTCAGGTGACCATAATTCCTTGAGGTAATTGTTTTAACACTGCCTTTAAGGCTGGGCTTTTGAAATCTATATAGCATACCAAAATTATCTTGCAAGAACCTGCTGAATTTCTTTGTGAGATTTCTTGCAGGATCCAAAACTTTTTAAAAATACTGTTTTCTTCCCTGATGTTATTTTCTGATGATAAGAGCTAATAGACTTCCAAGATCTCTTCTCGGAGCATCTTTGGGGCACTTACTCCCATCCTATTCTCTGTTTTATGAATTCTATCATGGCTTCCCAAGTAATTTTCACCAAAGTTCAGCACAAAATTTCATTGATGACTGCTCAACAACTAGAAATGAGCTGGCTCCAGCCTTTCTAGGCCATTCAGATGCTCCAAACTGCCTTCAGACCTGGGAACTGCTGCAGCAAGAAATGACTCCTCCCTAAGAAAGGGAAAACATCAGAAACTGTTAGGAACAGGAGGGACATCACATGGAAGGGACTTTGGTAGGGCTGAATAAAATTAATTCACAATCCACTTACAAGTCAGCTCACCACCTGCATGAACCTGTTTTAGGAAAATAAAGAGGGTACACACTGACACACTTCCAAACCCAAATATTACAGTAGTCATGTTGCAATCATATATCTGTAGTTGGCATTACATATGAGTTTATAAAACTACAGAATGCTGGTAAGTCATTTGCATTAGGGAGATTCCTCACTACGTATTCTGTAGATAAAATTTCTGTTCCATTATTACTAGTAGGCTGATTTTGTGTACAGGTCCATCCAAGACTGGGATCACAATACACACTTCTAATGCAAAACAGTCTATGTCCTAAAGAGCTTCCATTCTAAGTAGATGAAACACATAGCAGAAAAAAAAAAAGCAGCATTGCCCTCATTTTGTAGCTGCTGAGCTGCAGGACAGATTTGCTCTAGGTTTCACAGTAACCACTGGCAAAACTAGGAAATGATCCAAGCCCAGTGTCCCAACCAGGAAACCATACTTGCTTTCCTGGTGTAGAGATAACCAGGAACATGTCAGAGATGCAAAGCAAACACAAAGTAGGAGAATAGGCCCCTAAAGTATCTTGTTCCCTGGAGAGAGATTAAAGTCTTTCAGTACATATAAACAGCTGCCTGATGATGACAGAATTGAATTTATTGCTTCATGCAACAAAAATGCCTCAGAAATAAGATACTAAACTTAATATTGAAATCATCCAAAACTTACCACGTGTTGTAGTTATCACAAACTTCAGGTGAGCAGCCCGAAACATCTGCAGCACATGTACTGTCTGGTGAACACCAAGGCACAGCTCATACAAACTCTGCCCTGGACCCTCCAGAAATTGTAAAGTAGCTGAGACATGATAGACTCAAAAGAACACCTCTCTTAATGAACTTCTGCCACTAGCCCGGCACAGCAACTCTAGCAGAACCATTGCCAAATGGTTAAACTGCACACCCTCTTCTTCAGTTTATCACACTGTTCGGTTAGTGAAAACACATTTTGGAGGCTGGGATAATAAGCTTGAACAGAAAGCTTAACACAGACCTGCTGCATCTTTTCCTTTGGGAATCAACTATCTTATATAAGCAGTTTAGCCATAAAGTATTTCTGAAAGAATATGGGGCTTCAAAATTATGTTAATGAAATGCAACATTTTAAACAAACAATAAAACCTTCTAATCCCTCTTGATACATCCACATGGTTGAAAAACAAAACAGCTGTATCATAACCAACATCTGTTGGAACAAGTAGTATCAGATCATAGGCTGCCCATACAGGAAAGCTTACAAGCTCTAAGTAGATATAAACTTGGTATGAATAAGGACAATTCCTATTAAAGTCTGTATACTAAATCTGACAATGACTTTACAGGTGAGACATTGTAATTTATATATTGGCTGTAATAGGATTAAAAGCCCAGTGCCCAAATGGCACAACAGCCTACATAGCAGTCATCTGATATTGCTGGATTTCTCTCCTTCCTTTTATGAAAAACATTTTCATGGCTTTTTATTGATAGAAGATGTAATCAAGATCGTCACTCTTGAATGAAGGGAGTTAATTATGCAGGCTGAGGAAGAACTGTATTTGCAGATCATAAATTAGGTGAAAAAGATCCATGTTTGGTTTTTTTTGTTCATTCTCCTCTGGACAAAAATCCATATTTTATTATCTGGAGCAACTGGCAAATATTTTAAAATGGTCTTTACAAATTACAAATTTAGTTTCACTCTTCAGATTTCAAGCCAACAACAGCTAAGAGAAAGAAAAAACAAATAAATCCTTGCCCCCACTCACCCTGTCACCACCTTCACAATTCCATTCCTCAGAAAAACTTGAGAACTGGTGAACTTTGCAGTGTGCCAGAGAAGTCAATGTACATGGGCTATTTTAGACCAAAGGGAGAAATGTGTTCTGAAGTGCCAAGAGCTCCCTCACTATTATACCAAAAAAGTGCCAGCTCACCTTTTCTGCTTGATGAAATATCATGGAGAGAGAGGGGAGAGCTGATTTCTAATCCAGGCAAGTCTGAGTGATTAAAGACTTTATGGAGTAGAAAAGACACCCCCATTTTTAACCCCATCTGGAAATAGCACATCCTGGTGTACACAGGCAATATACTTCCAGAGCAACAGAGATTTGTTCCAACATCTGTCCTGCACTAACTTCAGTTTCTGACCTGCCTCTACGAGTAGTTTCGAGCAAAGTCATCACAGTAATGCAATCCCCAAAACGTCAAAGGCACAGAAGGTAAGACCACTGCAAAACCTGAGCAACCTCAGAGCGAAAAAAGCCTAAGAGCTTTTAAACGCGATCATCTGACAAGTATCTAGAAGGCTAACCACATTAGGTATGTCTACGGTTCTAATAGTCCCAGTTTAAGTGATAGTAAAGAGGCTTATTGCTTCTTTCACAGCATTATTCTACTAGCCTGAGCCACCTTCAGTCTATGTTAGTCTTCATTTTTGAGCCAGCTGCTAATCAAGCAGATTCCTGAAAAGTCTAGTAAAAATATTCTAGCTATCCAAGCTTCTTGACTACCTAAGGACTGAAGTAGCCAGCTCCTCTTCGCTTGCTTTCTCTGTGAGTGCTACATGGTTTTTTTCTTTTTTAGAGATGTTATGATGACACAAGAGGCTCTAGGCACTTTTTAGCACTTTTAAATGATGTCCTTTCTATCCTTTCCTATCAGAAATGCCCCAGAAGTTGAGACCAATGGCCCACTTGCCCAGTATCCAGTCTCCACAGAGGCAGCCAGAGAAGTAACTTAGGGAGAGAGTGTAAGGTCCGGTCCTCATACTCTTCCTGTATCCACAGCTATTGGATTCGGGATGTCAGAGGGAACAACCCTGCATAGTACTAACAGTACCTGTTTTGGACTTCCTATCCATTAATTTGTCTAATCCCTTTTTGAACCACTTGATGTGCTTTGACTCCACACTCTCCTGTAGCAGGCAGCAAGTTCCAGAAGTTTATCACATGCTGTTTATAAAGGTACTTTTTAAAACCTAGTTTAAATGATCCACTAGTTTCAATGTGTGGCCCCTAATCTAGTATTGTAGGCTTTGGCAAATAACAGTTTTGCATTCATATTCTGCACTGCCATCTTAATTTTCTAAACCTCAACCACATCTTCACTCAGGCTTTTCTCCAAACTGAAATGACAACATAAGGCTGCTGTTACATCCCCTTAATTTTAGGTGTTCATTTCTGTGCTTCTGGGCTTTTTTAAGCAGCACTGCTCTTGAGATGTGGAGACCAACTGTGTGCAGTACTCAAGATGGGGGAGCACAAAGGTTTTCTGCAAGGCAAAATGATGTCCTCTGTCTTGTTCTCAGTGCCTTTCCTGATACTGGCAATTTTGGCTGCAGCTGAACATTGAGCCAGTGATGACAGAGAACTGCTAACTCAGCATGGTTTGGATTATTCTAAATCACCACAGAGTTATTTTGGACACGTCCAAATTAACTCCAGACAATTGATTAGATCAACACAACAGCGCAGGATAATGCCATGCAGAGAGTTTTCCTTAGGCCCTGGAAGAGGTATAACTATATTAATGTAGTACATAGACTCCTCCCAGATTTAACAGTAGCTTGCTCAACTACTGATTGCAGGGTGTCTACAGTCACAGTGCATTGGATAAAATGGACAGGCCAACAGCCTCTCCTGAGCATCTGAAATGGTTTCAGTATGACACCTCTCTTTGTGGGGAGGGGAGAGGACTTCCCAAAGACACCCCGAGTTCTATATACTATGTGAACAGGATATGAATTACAGGTACTAGAGTTAATAGTTACCAACAAAAATCAGTGACTAACAAATTCTCCCCGATCTAAAACTTGTTTTTAATCACTGAAAAAATTTACCAGCACTCCAGATGAAGGCCAAGGTAGAGCTATGTTATCTGAGAGAGGAGAATGGAAAATATAAACTATTTCCTCTTCACCCAATGCTGCACCACTTCTCCCTCCCCATGTATGCCATTGATGCACCTCAAAAATATTTATGAGTTCTCATTCAAATACTTCAGCTGATAAATTTAATATCACATTCCCTAGAGTAAGCAAAAAGTAAAATATTGCATTGGCCTTCACACATGTGGAGATTATATTACTTTACAATGAAACCCAGCAAGCTGCACATTACAGATTTTACCACAATCTCCTTGGTAGGAATGTTTCAAATACATTGCATATGTGTGAATACAATATATGCACACTAAAATGCTTTGAACACTGTAATACATCAGATGCTTGAGGGATTGAAAAGAAAATACCTTCATCTACCATGACTCTTATCTTAGGTCTATACTGTCCCTTACATGCTTAATTTGACACTGGTGTTCTCTGGTCTGAAACATAGTACTATTTATCTAGCCAATACACAAAGTGAACTTCTAAAACTGACTGCTTAAACATATCCCCAAAACTTCAGTAAGTTTATATCTTATTTAATAAATTAGGTATCTCTGCAAAAGAAAGAAAACAGACAATACCGTTTGTCCCATGCATAACAACTTTGAGAAAAACAGATTAAAGGAGTCACAGCTGTACAACAAAGTCCTTTGGTTTATAAGAACACACTTCTAAATCCTGTAAAAGTCTAAACATCTGACTCATTTAGACTTTACAAGGCTACGATGCTGGAAAATATGCATAGAAATCGACAACATTCAAAGGCATTAAGCAGTTTCATTTCACATTTGTTTCCTATGTAGCCAGCTTGATGGGATCACTGCAGCACCTGCTCCTATAACTCTAATCTCAAGGAGGTAGCCGCTTTACTGGCCTGTTCCCCTGTTTTGGTTATTGCCCCTTTTAGCCGTAGCAATGGTGCCATCTTCTGTTTAAATCAGGAAAAATTGTTCAGAATTGGCCTGAGAGGACACTGTCAGATTGCCTCCACTCTGCGCCTCAATCTAGAGATAAGTAAAATCAGGCACATGGAGTCCCAAACCCATCCCCCATGGAACAACAGGGTTTGACAGGATATATCTGCACTGTCTATTAGAGCCCTATAAATGGCCTTTTCCATCCAAATAGTAGACAGGGCACTACTGAACTCAAACAGCTATAGTAGAGGTGACCTCAATGTTGAGATGATCACTTTAGCAAAAAAAAAAAGGGGCGGGAATTAAACTGATAGTATCTACATTAAAATAAATAAATAAATATACAGCTCCTACAATTCATCTTGCCCAGATCAGGAGAGGTGGCATCATATATATGCCTATGTGCCTCAATACCATGGTTAACAATATATGAAGCAGTCTTTTATCTTTCCCAGCTGTATCCACTGCATACAGCCTATCTGTGCACTGTCCAAACTCCAAAATAGATGCAAACATGAACATCCTCATGTGCTTTCCTTCAACATCCCTAGTGAAGTACTTCACAAGCAGAAAATACTGTCTCCCCACAACACTCCTGAGGGGAACGATTTCCCCACTCTACACTTCGGTCAATTATGCCACACAAGCTGCAGGCACCCATCAATTTAGAATAACCAATCTGAGACTCTTGTAACTTTACTTTTCAGAAAAAGTCTGCTTTGTAGCTTTATATGCTTAAAACAAAATTCCAATAGCTGTGAATGCTCAGCATTTCTACAAGACAAGCCACAGGCAAGTTGGTGTACCCAGAAAATGAACACACCTGATCAATCATCTTTTATGAACACTTCTAAGTGACTTCTCCATCTCTGCATGGGAACTCAGGGCAGAGGTAGAGGTAGAAGCTACATCATCATTTTTAACCACAAAACTGTAGTCTTCTGCTCCTTCACAGTACAGCCCTGGATCATTTTTAGGGTCTAGGGATCTGCTTTATCTTTGAATAATTTAAGAGAACTGTAGGAAAAAACAGCACATGACTCTGCTTAAAGAATATATATGCCAACAAACTTGATTAAATTTACACAGAGATTTTTTTTTTCTAGTATTAGCTTGAATGCTCAGCTTTGCACTCTTCTTTTGAGTTAGTGCATGCTTATGCATGTTCCTGTATGTGTGCATGCATTTTCACTCCTCCACTGAATTCTTCTGCCCCTTGACCATTGTCCTCTTTATGGACCAGTGCTAGAGGACAAGTAACATACTTTGCCATACATTTCACAATTATTGTCAAAATAGCAATGGTCAAAGGGCCCAGCCCCTTCTGGGTTCAATTCCAAATTCTGGAAGGGGCATGTCTAAATGCTTAGACTCCGATCTCATTGAATCAGCCTCTTGCTATCCCTGCTTCTGCCCCCACCTATCAATTACCTTGACCAGTCTACCCATCTACCCATCATTTTCTCTTTCCTGTACACCCAGTCCTTCCCCCGATCTTCTGGAAGTGCTTTTCCCTTGCCACTTCTTATCCCCAGCTCCTCTCACCTTTCTATTACATCTCAAGTTCATGAATGGAAGCACTTGAACTTCCCAATGGAAAGATTTTACGACTTCAACTGGGATTAAAAGCAAGAATTAATATACCCCCACCAAACATCCTAGCCCCAAAAGTCTCAGAAACAGCTATGTTGCTTTAACAAAAAAATTAAAACATCTAAGGTGGACCATCTACATAGAATAATTTCAGCCCATGGAAAATAAGCTTGACAAAGCTCTTAATGACACTGATATAAACAATCCCAGCCCTGCCAATAATGATGTGATTGATTTGACCATAAGATAATAAGAATAGCCATATGAATGGCACTGCAATTCTTTGGATATTTCTTGACTGTAGGCCAGTTTGGCTGAAAACTTTTCTCATTTGAAAATATGCAAAATCATTCATAACAACCAAACAGCATTTTTTAAAGGGTGTTATCATAATTATAAACAAGAGACATACATGTTCCAATTAACTTTATTTTGAAAGATTTATTTACATTAATATTTATTATAAATTGCTATCCTCCAGGCATACAGATACTTTACTGGTACAAAAGTACAAGTGCTTTTCACATTAGACAAGACAATCTGAAGTGGCTTAGAAAACTTGTGACTAAATTATGCATACCATTTATGTTTAAAGACATTTTCTATGATCTGGCATATTACTACTAAAATTCATCCTCTTATAAAGGCTTCTCTGGGGGTAAATTCATTCTGAAGACAGAAGACAAATCTTCACACAGGCATGTGAATAAGAATTTGCATAACTAGTTTCATCTACATACATCTACACACATCTACACATTCATCTACACAATAACACAAGAAATCTTTTATATTGCAGTCATTCTCCATCCTTCCCCTCTTGCCTCAAGTTTTCTTCATCTCTATACACAGACATTTGAATTTTGCTTAATGCTTATTAGGTAGAACTAAGGTCACAGGAAGAAAAAACTAACCCTAAATCCAGTTAGTATTAGAACTGCACTGTCTTTCTTCCGAGAGCATTTTTGTAAACAGCTGTTTTGTGTCTTGCATGCTTTTTGCAAAAAAATGGAAGACAGACATTTCAGTTGAAAGTGATCTGTACATACACCACAATCACCTATGAAATGTCCCTTTCATGAGATATTGTTGTGTGGCACTTGCAAGCTTGGCTATAATTTGTAGATAACATACTAGCCTAATATTTGGTTTCCTAAAGCCAGTGTAAATTTACAACACACAAAAAGGGAAAAGGACTAGTCTGTTTTCTTAACACTAAGGCAGAATCTTTCAACCCTTTTGCTACCAGCTGAAATCTGGCTTCTGTTAGAAGCAAATAAAATGTGATTGTTGTTTACCCTGCTGATTTAAATCTTAGTCCCA